>NC_079137.1:5361000-5975000 GCF_945859705.1 Episyrphus balteatus | reverse complement strand
TACAATGCTCCTGGCCATGATAGCCCAGGCCCGGCCAGTATAACGTTCATTTGTTTATATATTTTGCACATTTGTACGGTGCGATGGTGGTTATGACATTGACGCCAGAGGGCAGGTAGGTAGGTAGGTTATGTGCCGAGAACACATCTCACAGAATATATTCCACATCGGGAATTTCTGAAGCATGATGATTTCAATAATGCAGCGAAAAAGGGCCATAAATGCCTGTGAGGCATATTATACAGCATATTCGACTCATGTACGTTGAGAGTGTGTGTGTGAGTGAATTTGTGAATCCTTAACAGGACATACCTATCAACAGTCACAGAGAGAGATGATATAATTTTCTGAGAATGAATTGGCTAGAAAATGTTGAAGAGGGATCATATCGTAAATCCTGTCAGAGGTTGTTTTGCAATATGCCACTTAACAGGATATGCCCTCACGCACTCATCATCATCATCATCCAGCATCAGCAGCATCATCATTATCATGTGTGTGTACTCGACTTCAGAGCGAGTTTTAAATTTTTTTGGCAGCGGAAAATTGCTTTTTCATATTTTATCTTTTAGTTTTTTTTTGGTTATGGAGTCTTGTAGTAAATTGTGATGATGTGTTGAGTCTTTTTTTTTCTGTCGGATGGGTTGAAACCCAGGACACCATAGTGTGTATGTGAAGTGTGCAAAAGGTAGAAATAAGATACCTTTATATAGTAACCTGGAGCTGTATGTAAACTTCAAATAAATGGTTTTTGATTTAAGTCTTTGAACTTTGACTTGAAAAGTTTTGACCATAAAATTATTATACTTTGTTACTTTTTAAACTTTTTAAGGTGTAACTTTTGAATTTGAATTAAATTTTACATTTACAGAATGTTTGATTAACTTGATGTAGTTTTTGTGACACCTGGTCAAACAAAACACGAAAATAGCAATGAAATAAAATGTTTAAAGAGGGTCTTGAAGACACAGACGGCAAAACGCGTCAGCTTCAATCAAATTAAAGAATTAGTGCTGAAAAATGCTCGGTTGACAATAAGGGACCTTTATGGTCTGTTTGGAATATCAAGGAATCAGTGAAGACTGCAAGAGGGTTTGTTTTCCCACCCGTGACAGTAGAAAATACCTTATCGATCTTCAAAAATGATTAAGTTGACATAATTTTTATGAGTAAAATTTGAAAAGAAATCAAAAACTTCACTGTACAACTGTCCCACCCGTGACGATAGAATGTCCAAAGAACCTTTGTTCCGTCAAAACTCATTTGGTTCCAAAGCTGTTTTTGTTTTTCAAAATACTCGTGATCATTTTTCATCAAAAACTCAAGGCATATCGTTTCGCAACCATGAAAACCATGAGCCAGAATTGCGGCCTAAAATTTGAACCAAACTTGTATTATTCTATATAAAACCTCCACACAAAGGTATCCCAATATCTCAAAATAACTCTTTTATTGAGTACTACCAACGATGTTAATTTCATGCTTTTATTACAAAGTGCACGCTTTTGTTGCTAAGCCGCCCCCCATAAGAAGTTTTTTTAATAAAGTGATTTTATGGGACTTCGATTTTTTTAGTATAAAATTTGTTTCTCGAGGTGGATAACACAGTCTTACAAAAAAAGAAATTCTGACCTGGGGGTGCGACTATGTAAATCATATATTTTTTGGGTCGCTGAAACCGAATCCGAAGTCCATTTTGCCCCATCAAGTCAGGTTTTCGAGATAACCTCAAAAAATGTCACAGACACACACATTTTTTTTTTGTTTGATCTGAGGGTGCGACTATGTTATGTTTTGGGGATTTTTAAATTTTCAGTACATATGTGGTGGTGTATGTGTAACTTTTAGTGGGAGTTTTCAGTTTGTTGAAAACTCCTAAATGTAGGGTGGACAAACGAAGAATTTTGGTGTACGTAAAGAATTCGAGGTGAAAAAAACCGACAGAAGTTTGAATTTTTGATAAAAAAAAATATTTTTTTGGAGATTTTAGGGGACTTTCAATTGTTCAGTACAAAATTTGCTTTTTGAATATCTCCTAAAAGGAGGAGGGTGAATAAACGATAATATTTAATATGTTTTATAGAACTCGAGGTGGACAAACGATTAGAGTTTTATACGTCTATCACAAAATTTGACTGTTAAGACGATTTTTCATTTTTCAGATTTCCTATAAAAGGGAGAGTGTGCATTTTGGCCCATTGGTGTAACACATTGAGACATACATCAAATGAAAGGTCTCGTACATTTTTGAACATAAAATGCATCACTGCACTTTCCCTGCACGAGATACAGACTTTTACCCATATACAAAAATAATACACTCATCGAGACCTTTCATTTGATGTATGTCACAATGTGTTACACCGATGGGCCACGTCCCATACAAAAGTGCCTAGTCTCCTTTGCTGGAAACATTTTTGAAGGGTGGACAAACGAAAATTTTGGGTGGACAAACATGGACTTAAGGTGGACAAACGAATTAGACAAGTTCGGTTCTGGCTTCACGCGAGCTTGAAATTCCCCTGACTTAGCAGCACACTAATTTTCCGTATTCGCGTGACTTAAGGGACCATTTTTTAAACCCCGTTTCGAAGACCGAATTTTTTAAGAGGTCTCAAATTCGATTTTAGACATTTTATAAAAAATTTGATGTTAGAAAGTGTTTAGAGAACAGGAATTTTAGACAGGGAAATGATTTAATCAGACTTTAGAGAAATAATGACTGAGGTACCACAAGGTAGTGTTCTAGGTCCAAATTTGTACCTTTTGTTTACACGCAATAAAATCCACACCATTAAATCTACTTTCCCCTGACGATCTTTTTAGTTCGAGATAGATTAATTGAACTGGACATATTGCTAAACATTATTTTCAAAATTCTTTTCACCACTACTTCATCTGAGTCATTATTCTTGTCAACTAACATAATATTCACATTTTGATGACTACATTGTCAAGAAGCATAAAGGTTCAATCTAAAAGGCCCTGGATCATCTGCTCTCTGTGGAACAAAATAACTACAATTATTTGCTAATTTAAAGCATGCAACCCGCGTTCTTTATAAAACACAAGTTTTTCTTCTTTAAATTGGGTTCTTTGCAACAAAAAAACTACAAGTTGCCACCATAAAGCAGACATTTTCATCACTTTTACCTCAACTTTTAAGTGGACCGACCCTAAATCATCCTGTTTTCTTGTTTCATTTTTTTTTTTTTTTTTTTAATTTTAATATCGTAGTCGTGTAAATTACTTTATAACGTGAAGCAAGTAATAACATCCTTTTGGTGAGTTGTGGTTGTGGCATAAGCAATGAATTTAAATTTCATAAAATTATGCACCGTGACATGGGGCAACATGTAGCACTTTTATTAAAAATAATAAAAAATAAAAAAAAATTAATTTCAAGGCATTTTGAGTAGGTACTATAGCGGTAGTGAGTTTGAGTATATCTAGCAACTTTCAGCAGCGACGATAAGGGTTCGTTCAACTGCTTTCGCAGGCTTTTTTTTGATGACGACCATCATGGTTGTTATTGATGTTGACGACGATGATGATGCTGGTGCACGCTTCCTTTCTTCTGTGTTCTTTTAGCTGCTCTGCACAAGAAAACGTTATAATAACAAAAAAATGAGTGATTGCATCAATAGCTTGAGAGTCTGTTGATGCAATTCATTCCCCGTTGTGTGTATAATTAAGTGAACTGGGTGCAGAGCACCAACAACAACAAAATATATACAAAACACGCATCACATACATCGATTAAATTATGTGTGTGTATAATTTTCTTAATATCATGTTGCGAACATGACATTAAAAAGTGCGTGACTCGATTTCGCCCAAGTGCACTCAGGGTTTCAATTTTTTTGTTGCTCCGCATCGTAAATAACCAACTTGGTTGAAAGTGATGATCAAGATTTACGACCTTATGCAGGGATGGACTTTTTTGAAGCCTCAACGAAAGGCTCAGGATTCATTGGGGCTCTAAGAACTATGAAAGTACAGAGGTCAGGTGGTAGTTAACAGTAGCAACACTACCCATATTTTGGGTAGGAAGCAAAGTCAAAATCTTGAAAAATCCAGAATGGACAGCAAAATAGTAAAAAGTTTTAGTTTCCGGAAAATTGAAATTTTTAAGAATTTTTTTATTTTTTGAGTCATGCATTTTTGTGGGTTTTGCGTTTGCACCCTTTAATAGATTTTTTGGAATTTAAATTTTTGGACTATTTAGGTCTTGCGTGTTCTAGATTTGTTTTTTTCAGGAAATTGAATTGACTGGATGTAATTTGCGGATTTTGGCATCCCTGGTATTTTCGGGTTATTGTGATTTTAATTTTTTGAGTTTTTTTCTAAGACTTTTCTAGAGATTTTGAGACAGTGAATTTTCTAGATTTTTAATTACCTATTTGTTTTTAAAGATCAGAGTTATTTAGCTTGATTTTGAATTTTAGGCTTTCTGATTTTCCTTTTTTGAAATCTAAGCTTTTTATGTTTATTTTAGCCTACTTCCTGGATTTCGGGTTTTGTGGTTTTTGGATTTTTTTTTATTTTTGTTAATTATTTAGTGGAACTTGTAGATTTTAACAGATCTATTTATTGAGCATCTGATGGGATTTCCAAGAATTTGTTTTTCTCCCATTACTTCAATTCTTGTTTTGTGGTTTTTAGGATTTTTGGGTATTCGAAATTTTGACTTTTCTGTGCTTGGAATCTGGAGGATTTCAAATTTTTTAGATTAAGAAAATTCAAGATTTTGCTATTATTTTTTTTTTTAATTTGTAAGGGGGTTACTGAGGATTTTATTAATTTTGAGTTTTCAGGTTAAAACATTTTTGTGACTTGTGGTTTTTGGATTTTCGGGTTTTTATTGCTCAATTCTTTGAATTTTTTATTTCTAAACTGGAGAATTCAAGATTTGTAGATGAAAAGAATTCAAAATTTTGTATTTTTTTTCTTTTAACTTGTAAAAAGGAGTTTTGGGGTTTTTTGAGTTTTCGAGTTTTATAATTTTGGTAGTTTTTTGATTTGCTATTTTTGGGTATTCGAAATCTAGACAATTCTGTACTTTAAATCTCGACAGTTTCATGATTTGTAAAATAAGAAATTTTCTTTTTTCATCAATAATTGTGTATGGAGTGAGTTTCGGGTTTTTTTGATTTTGAGTTTTCGGGTTTTCAAATTTTCGTGACACGTGGTACGTGTACGTACTTTTGGAAACTTAAAATCTTGATTTTTCTGTAATTTCAATCTCGATATTTGAGTTTTTTTTTTTTTGGTTAAGAAGCTTCGAAATTTTTCATTTTTGTTTTTCAATTTGTAACAGTTTTCCTGTTTTAAATTTTCGTGACCTGTGATTTATGGATTTTCGGATTTTGGGCATTTGTTGTTTTTTTTTTTTTTCATTTTATGTTTTGGGTTTTTTGCGACTTTCGGGTTTTTACTTAAAATCTCGAGAATTTTTGTTTGACTTCGAGACAATATTATTTTTGTTTTTCAATTTGTAAAGGCAAGAGGTTCTATTGATTTTGAGTTTTCGAATTTTCAAATTATTGTTTATTTTGCTTTTATGATTTTCAGATTTTTCGGTATTCTTCCGATTTTGGATGGTAAGATTTTGAACTACACGCTTCTTTTTACTGTAATTTTTGTTGAAAACTTATTGTTGTACCCCAACTTATAGCACCAATTTAACTAAATCCACCCCTGATCTCCCCAAAACATCCACCAACTGATGATGCCAGTGACGCACTTGTATTCACTTAATATTTCTTGCAAAGTGGGAATATAATAATAAAATTGCATTTTCATGTGAGGAACGCGTTAATAAAAAAAAAAAAAATACAACGAAAAAGCAACAAAAAAAAAAAATTATAATGAATGCGTGTGTGAAGCTTTTCGCAGTTTGCACGCCTAATCGAACACTACTTTATGATGCGTGTGCAATGACTTTAAATTGGTTTAATTAATTTGCGTGTGCACTTAGTTTTCTAGAAGAAAATGTATACAATTTCCTTATCTTATTTTTTTTTGCACACAGCAAAGATATCACATGAGAATGGGGACAAGTAAGATATTTAGTAATTTTCAAAGATGGCCAAACAACATGATATTTAACTTTTGTTTCGGTTGAAAAAATGTCATTAGGGTGCTCTTTATATCGTTGATCTTATCTTGAATTCATGCACAAATACAAAATTGTCAAAATACCATAATTTTGTAAAACAGAAATCCCTCAATTAATATTTTTTGTAATTATTCTTTAACCTTTCTTATACACATAATAAGGAATACTTTCTTCTTATAGGAGTTATTGTTGATATAAGGCCTCATTAAAAAACTCCCAAAAGGGTGTTTTTTAAGGTATGGATTCTTTTATTTTATGTAAAATGACAGAAGAGCATTTTCTCGAAAAGTCATCCTAAAAACATTTATAGAGATCTTATAGGAGTAACTACTGCTTTATAAGATTTCTTTCATGCTCTTATAGAAGTTTTTGAATGCGGTTCCATAAATTGCAATAGGAATAAAAATAATCATGTTTTTACTTTAAAAGTGTGATAAATGTTGATAAGAAGCTTTTCCCAAGCATTATAGGAGCAAAATGTTAATATTTTCAAAAAGACCCTCCCAACAATTCCAGACAATTCATTCCAAAAAAACCTATCATTGATCATAATGACTTGTTCCTCTAGTTAGAGCCTTCACTGTAGTTCCAATTTACTTCCTAATAAAATCTACTTCAATTTGCAGCTTTTATAATTTTTTTGCCAACCCTCTATTTTCTTACCGTTACATCCTTCTTCATACATATTTTGGTATGTTTTTATTTGATTGCAAAACAAATAACATAAATTGCCCAATGCATGTTGCAAACACACAAACACAAATTCTATACCCATAAACAGCCCAAGGGCAAGAAAATAACTTGGCAAAAACATAAATTCCCAATTGAATTAAATTTCGAATTTTCAAATGAAAATATTTGTTTTTCGTTCCTATATGAATAAATGCCTTGAGGGATCGAACTATACGCACAGAAATAATATTAACAGACGAAAAAAATAAAAATTACCCTCATATGGGTACCCCTGTTTTTCTTGTCATCAGGAGCATTAGAATCATGTATGTTATTGTACTTTGGCAAAACTGCCAATAAATCGTGACAGACACCCATAGTTTGTAAGTTTTTATCGAAGAGTAAGGGTATTTTCTGTTGTTTTGCGGGGGGGTGAAGTGGAAGGAAATATGATGTGTGTGTTATTGGCATTCTATTTCGAAGGATAAAATCGATGAGAGAGAGCCTAGAGAATTTCCATGTTACCATCTCTCATAACCATCAGAATGAGTGATAGAAAGTCGAGTATGTATTTTTCAAAATTTTGTATCTGACGTAACATCCATCTGCATATCTTTACCAACAAGATATCCCTATGATGGCTGATGTGGGGGAAGAATCTACACTGCAACCGATGCATAAGGGCATCAATCAATATTCAGAAAATACTCAACAAGATAAATTGGTTTGAATATGAAACACTGAAATATGTAAGGTAGACTTTATGGAAGTTTCAGGATTAATCATTTTCAAGACCACAAATAAGAGATCTGACGAGAAAACTGAAAAACAGTCTCGTATTCAAGTTTTGTGAAACTTTCGTATATTTCGAGGTAAATTAAACGAGTAATCACTTATCCACGTAAAGAATTACATTAAAAATTGGGGAAAAACTGTTTGAATTTTAACCGTTCGTGAAGTCACATCAGAAATTAAGGAAGAAACTGACCGGAATGGAAAAATTACCTCCATTATATACAGTGTATAGAAAACAAGAGTTCGAAATTCAGCAAAAAGAAACCGTCCCGGTACTCTCGTTAGGAGCGTTTGGACCCCAAGTTAATTTGAAATTCTTTAAAAAGAAATCTTCTATCGAATATTTTGTTCTTTAACCCAGTTAAACTATTTGAGACCCCAATACCCTCCTTCCATAACAACATTAACATAAAGGTTAAGAAGGTTCGTCACTATAATCTTCTGGAATCTCAAGACCTTAAGACAATTTTAAACGACAGACAATGAGAAATCTTCAAATATTTTATTTAAAGGGTCCTTCATCTAAAAACCTTTCTGACTCAGAGACCCTAAGAATTACACTTTAATTACACTTTAATCTTAAGGTAATTTGAGGCTCTTATCTAAAACTGAATTCGTTTTCGACCCGAATTTGTTTTTTTTTTGTGAATTTTTCGATCATTACAGTCCTTTAAAAGATTGAGACCCTATAAATTACAAGCCTATTTTTGGTCAACGAGTTTAATCATTTTTTAAAAGCTGAGTCGTTATCGACCATCCATGGCAGTTCAAAGTAATTTTTTTCAGGATTTTCAATAGTAGCTTACTACAACATTATAAAAAATTGAGACCCCATTTATCACTACCAGTTTTATGTGAAGGCATGTTAACATTAATATTCAACAAGAACTAAAATTTTTCGGACTTTCCACGTCGCAAAACCTATTTTTTATTTTTATTATTCAGCATTTAAAAGGTCATTTATAAAAACCTTCTGATAATACTGAGACCCTATACATTTTAAGGTTCTCGGAAGGCTCCCCCCAATACTGAAAATTTGATATTTGTTGGATTATTCATAGCTGAAACAACTTGATCCAAAGTTTCTTTTTTTTTTTCAAAATTCTCACTATAAGTCACCCCTGTTTATGCTTCTAATCAGCACCGAACACTAGACACATGTTCGAATTTCCGTTGTCTTGATAACTTAATCTAAAGTTGTTGTTTTTTTTTCAAAATTTACACCACCGCTAACCACAACCCTATTGACCGTTAGTCAAATTAAAAGATTTCAACTCGTAAATTTGTGAAATCAAAAAATAATGCAACTGCAAAGCCCACAGCAACCATAACAGATAGTCCTGCAAAATTTTATATACAAAATCTATACAAACTGAAAGAATGTTGGTAACGAAAAATTTCCACATTTCATAACAATTCTATAATTTAATCGCCGCATCTGGTCCGTGCCACGTTTACATTCCATAATTTGATGTAAAACTAAATAGCTCGGGTTTTTGGTTCTGATAAAATCATCTTGTACCTTCTCTCTCTCCCCCTCTAGAGTACCTCCAGTCTAGTTTGCTAGCTTATTTGCTCTTCCTTCCTCCTGATCCTGTTAATGGGCCCAGGCCACACTTAATTGAGCACAGCAAAATCACGTAAATTATCTTCGTATGAACGAGCTTACCTACTCTATACTACCGACTGCCTTCAACCACACATACCATCGCATCGCATTCTGCCATCCAACAACACCAACCTACCAGCGCTATCACCACACCTGATATTCGGGAATCGAGATAGGGGATTGGGGATGGGGCAGGCTAATTGAACGAAACCACTCGCAACGCGATGCTTGTTCGGATAGTAAACTACGATAAACATTTTAATTCGAATTCAATGTGCCAGATATTTCTATAGAGAATCAGCCGCACTCTCTGCGCCACTCTCAACCTACTCGCTTGCTAGTTATGGGAGAACGGGGTACAAAGCGGGTATGTGGCAGGTACACATAGCTACACCGCTAACTATTATGGCCGTAATTTCGTTTAATAAATATTATTAGTTTTAATTTGAAGTAATTGTGAAGTTATTAGTTCAATCAGATCGGAATGGCTGAGTGGAGAGACGCAAAGGCTGAAAATGAGTAGAGCTGAGTTGTGGCAATGACGGTGGTAGAGTGCTCAGCAACTATATGACTCTGGTAATAATTGGCACTGACTCGGGTTCCTTTTTGACCAGTTCATGGCACTTTACATTGATGATGGGGGAATGGAAAAAAAGCAGGAAGGGAAATATAATGTGGCAATCGAACAGACTAAGTTATTTCGGAATGCGCGTAATGAAGAAATTTTACATCGAAAATTACCGTAATTCCAAATTGAGAGATAGAAATAATTGCCCATACTAAGGGTCGACTGGTCGTCGTGTAATAGAAGTGGCGCCTCACCTCGTTTGCTAGCCAGTCGCTGCCGTCAAGTAGTTTGTTAGTTAGTTTTGGTTAAGCACATAATTTGAGAATATTTTTCTATGTGATGGGAAGTTTCACACATGTTTTGCCAGCAAGCGCATACTTAAGCTTGTTAAGTTAATAATTTGATTACGGTTAACATAATTGCATTGCAGACAAGAGGGTCTCGTTCGGTAGGGTTAGCTTTTTAGAGGTTATAAGTCGTGTAATTAGAATGTATTGTCTGAATTTGATTTTTAAATAAATGATAATTAAAGTTGTTAGACAATTTTTAAATTGATTTTTTCGAGGTCTAATAAAGCTGTCATCCCTCGAGTTTTTGAAACAAAAGAGTTTGAAACCTTTAAGCATTTTTTAAGATATAAAATGCATGTACAAATGCATGTTAATGTTAATGTTAATGTTAATGTTAATGTTAATGTTAATGTTAATGTTAATGTAAATGTTAATGTTAATGTTAATGTTAATGTTAATGTTAATGTTAATGTTAATGTTAATGTTAATGTTAATGTTAATGTTAATGTTAATGTTAATGTTAATGTTAATGTTAATGTTAATGTTAATGTTAATGTTAATGTTAATGTTAATGTTAATGTTAATGTTAATGTTAATGTTAATGTTAATGTTAATGTTAATGTTAATGTTAATGTTAATGTTAATGTTAATGTTAATGTTAATGTTAATGTTAATGTTAATGTTAATGTTAATGTTAATGTTAATGTTAATGTTAATGTTAATGTTAATGTTAATGTTAATGTTAATGTTAATGTTAATGTTAATGTTAATGTTAATGTTAATGTTAATGTTAATGTTAATGTTAATGTTAATGTTAATGTTAATGTTAATGTTAATGTTAATGTTAATGTTAATGTTAATGTTAATGTTAATGTTAATGTTAATGTTAATGTTAATGTTAATGTTAATGTTAATGTTAATGTTAATGTTAATGTTAATGTTAATGTTAATGTTAATGTTAATGTTAATGTTAATGTTAATGTTAATGTTAATGTTAATGTTAATGTTAATGTTAATGTTAATGTTAATGTTAATGTTAATGTTAATGTTAATGTTAATGTTAATGTTAATGTTAATGTTAATGTTAATGTTAATGTTAATGTTAATGTTAATGTTAATGTTAATGTTAATGTTAATGTTAATGTTAATGTTAATTTTAATGTTCCATTCAGCTCAGCGCAGCTTTACTTTCATACCACAAATTCCATCAACTTAACAAAACAACAAATCTCCTTATGCGATCCCACTTCTGATTCATCAATCAGTATTATTTTTGCTGTGCCATGTTCATATTTCATTGATAATGTTTTATGTATCCAACTGCATTGAGAGTGTATCAAATTGATATGAAACTAATCTCAATGAATTGTATCAAGAATTCAAATGTTACACAAAATTATCATAAGACTTAGGATAAAGTGCCCATAAGCTTAACTGATCGTTCAGCAACACAACAAAAATAAAGAGAAAATAAAGTATCGCAGATATGGAAGCAAATAATGAAAAAAAGAAAAAAAAAAAAAACGAATGAACCATACCCGGTGATAATAAAATCAGCAATTCTAGCAGTTAATTTAATTTATTGCAACATTTTTATGGCCGACATTATTGCATATAAAACATAATTTACTGCTCTCTATGTCCCCCCGTTTCGTTTCTTTTATATGTCGACAACGAAAACGACTACTACGATGACGACAGAGACCAACGACGACGCCATGTCCATGTCCAATGCCACCCTTTGCAGTAGTATAGTCCTATTATCGCATGTAACTTGGGTCCCTTTCGCGTGTGGCATGTTGTATACCAAAACCAAACCAACTACCTTCTTTTGCAATTCTTAATATTTTTTTTTTGTTCTTTTTTTCTTATTGCGTTACACCAGTTAGTGGCAAGGATGTTAGAAATTGCGAGAAACTAATATACATACACCCACAAAAGCCATATATAGAGTGAGGCTTAATGCGACATTAGAATTTATTGGCTGACACATAGTTTCAAAAAAGTATAAAATTTTTTTTTTGTGAACCCAATGAAGACTATATTGCAAAGCAAATGTGTGTGCGTTTAGAATTCCATTGAAGATAATTTTCTATGTAAATTGAAGTTGGAAGTTTTTACACATATTGACAAAAAGAGATTATATGCAAATTCAGTAGTTTTTGGCTTCTTTAGTAGTTGTTCCGACAATTTTTCAGTTTAATAGTTTTTTGAAGATAATGCTTATTAAGTCTACATCATATTCCTATAAGAAAATTCAGATATAAAATAATGTCTAAAAAAAAACAGTAATTAAGACTTTTGTATAAAATCGACAACACTGTTTAGTACAAAAAAGTACAATTCTTCAAGTATTTTCAAACATTAATGATGCACTTTATTTATTCCGGAAGACGCACACTTAATACGTATTTCAAAAACCGTACTAATCAACTTATGAAAAACATGCATTTTAAAAAAGACTTAGACATTTTAAAGTCAGCGCTGTCGGTTCCCAAGGGAGATGTCGAAGAGCAAATAGTTTTTGAACACTTTCAATTTTATTTATGGCTGTATCAAAAATTTTGCTGGCGTCACAAATTAAACCTCCACCGAAAATATTTTGGTCCGAACCTAAGTGCTCAGTCAAATAAAGCCAGAATGGAAGCCTATAGATTGTGGGTCCAAAAGAAAACTTGAACTTCATGCAGTTTCAGTACCATTTTACCGAATCATTACTGCCCAATTAATATAATAATTGAGTCTGCAAACTTTGAAGAGAGAATAAAACCATCAAAAATGCAAGTGCGGGTCTTAACAAGGTGGGCCTGTGTTCGTGCAACGGCTGCTGCCATGGACCGTGGATACAATTCAGCGTCCGTACATGTTAAAGCTACACGGAGAAAACATAACGCCAGGGATAACTTTACTTCTAGTATATTTAATCAGAATAAAGTTGAATATACCAGAAATAAAGTTAAATATACCAGAAGCATAGTCATCCCTGCCTTATTTTTTCTCTGTGTATAACTTAATTTAGGCGACAAGGCCAAAAGTGAGCAACATTCACAGGCACCCTTTCGAGAAAAAGACTTGCTCACTTGCTTGGGTACCCTGATGAACACTTTTAAAGGCATAATACTCAAAAATCGAAGACGCTAAAACGGTTTTGTAGCGATGGGAACATTATCCCAAAAATAAAGTTCGATTATAGTTTTATAGTGCAAAACTTTCCATTAAATTTTATCGGGCAACATGGAAGCTTGAGACCTGTGAAAGAACTAATGTGATTTTTTTTAAGCTTAAAACATGAACCTTCTTAATAGCATTCTGACTTCTGGGGCCTATTTCACATCTTACAAATTACAACTTACAAGTATTTTTTCACAAAAAATGTAAAATAATTGACAAATTCTGTTCTCCCAACTTTTAAATACATACAATAAGTTACAAATTTGTTCAAAAAAAGTACAAATACAAATTTGTGATTGTGAATTGTACTTGGTGAAATAGACCACTGATCGACTTACAAAAAAATAATTGTAGAACCCGAATCTTAGCTTCCGAATCTCTCACATACTCTTTGAAAAGTCGAGGTACTCATTCCTAAGCTCTTCGATTTCAGGAGGAACATTAATAAAGCTCAGACCAACAGAAGGACGAGGCAGTGGTTTAACCTGAGACTATAGAGGCATCAAAATGATACTTCCTTATTTTGAACCTTATTGAAGTTATACTTCTTATGGGAGGGTGGCTATGAAAATTTACTTTTTGACAAGAATGTCAAAGGGATTATGACGCGATCACCCTGGGTAGCAGGGCTGTCGTTTCACCTTTAGGGTAGGCAGTACTTTAGTATTTAAAAATGCAGTACGCCGCAGTACGGCAAACATAAAACACACAACACGTTGCAAGTTACATGTTTCATGTGGCATGTTACATGTGGCAAGTTGTATGTGGCAAGTTGCATGTGCCAAGTTGCATGTGGCAAGTTGTATGTGGCAAGTTGCGTGTGGCAAGTTGCATGTGGCAAGCTGCATGTGGCAAGTTGCGTATGGCAAGTTGCATGTGGCAAGTTACATGTGGCAAGTTGCATGTGGCAAGTTGCATGTGGTAATTTCCATGTGGCAAGTTGCCAGGGTTGCAAAAAGCTCACATTGCAATATCAGCTCACAGCTCAGCTCAAATTTGAGCTAGGTACCATAGCTTAGCTCATTTGATATGAGCTGAAAGTGAGCGCCCCAACTTCCAACGCCTATATCTCGGAATTTTGAAGAAAATGAATTGATGCCAAAAGGTAGCGGGGACTCTAACCTACATTTGGGTACAACTCTCATCCCTGTAGGTCCACGCGTTCTCAAACCGGGAGAACTTAAAAGTAAAAAAAAAATAGGCACGATTCTGAAAAAAAAGGCATGATGTGGTGGTTTAACATGGAAGGCGATTTTTTAAAAATCTGACAATGTGCAAAGCGTATGCCCATGACACAAGCTATCATTTGGCATCACTCCCAAAAATTGCTCTCAAGCGGTTTAGCTTCCAGGAGCGTTCAAAGATTCGGGGATTTTTCTAAAAAAAAAAATTACCCCAACTTTCAAACGCGATTTTCTCGGAATTTTGAAAAAAGTCGAAAAACCGGATTGTACCGGAATTTTTTTTTATGATAAAAAATGAAATATTTTACTAAAAAAATAGAAATATATTTACTATTAAAAAAACCAAGAGAAAAGGTCACGAAAAATTATCTGTTTCATTTATAAAAATATCCATGTGTTAAAATAATTCCATTAATAACTAGAACCAAACATCTTAAGCTATGGTGTTTTATAAAAGTTTAAAATATCTTCATATTTCATTATACTTTCCAAATAAAAATCAATGTATCCTCTCACCCATCACAGCTCAGCTCAGCTCACTTTACCTTAGCTCACCCAACAGCTCAGCTCAACCATCAGCTCAGCTCACTTACAGCTCAGCTCAAATGAGCTAAGCTATGGTACATAGCTCAAAAGTGAGCTAGCTCAAAATTTGAGCTGAGCTGTGGGCTGAGCTCAGCTCACTTTTGAGCTTTGTAGCAACCCTGCAAGTTCCATATTGCTACTACTAGTGCTGAAGCACACACAATTCTCATAAAATTACCATATCGCACATTTTATGCGCAATTTATTTACTTTCGTTAACCATATACCGTACGTTCTGAACCGCACAACATGAGTAAATTTTACAGAATAAATTGAAAACTACATGGACGCAAGGAGGATGAAAGAATTAATTTATTGTTCACTTGATAAAAATGTAAAAAAACGAAGTGTGGATTAATTAGTTTAATAATAGAAATTAAAAATATCAAATGAAATTCATTTACATATACTGAATGAGAAGTATAACTTCAGTCGCGTGTACATGTGTACACACACTCTTTTTTTTTTTTTAGTTTAACCTTCAAAGATGTAATAAAGTCATAATTCACACATTAAACTCTATTAATCCACTACTATGCTATAAAATGCATCACTATCATTAAATCTACTTTCAACCCGCACATAAAGCCATTTTCGCCCAAAACATTCTCAAAAAACCATATTTTTACCACTTTAAAGAGCAACCAGCTAAATCTTTAACCATTGACAATGACAACGAAATGGTGATGGCAACAGCAACCAAACGTCTATAGAGACAAAACAGTGAGAGTCGTAAATTTTATCAATTTACGCGATAACAAAAGATTACTACTCCATAAAGTGGTAATTTATCTTTTTGTACCATTTACCAATTACATTCGAACATTCGATATATCCTTCATGTATTTTCTCTGTGGGTTTTTTTTGGTATGAGACGATGGTTTTTGTGAAACGACCCTGGGAAAGAGAGAACGATATTATAGTTGCTTCGTTTTTGTAGCTCGTAGGTAGTAGGTTTTTGGTAGGATAGAACTCCCTGAAAATAAATCAAGACGTTATTACTTCCCCCACATTAAGCTGCCGACAGCTCATTTAATGGCATGTGCTTAATGCTGAAACAACTCCACTCCCATATTATATATACATATGCGAGTGAGTTTGGTATACATTTTCACTCTCATCGTCTCCGCATCCGTTTCCGTCAGTGTTATACAGCCACCGACACTGTATACAGCACCATCGACGACTACGACCTTTTACAGATACTTTCATTTGTGTGTTTCCTTTTTCTTAACACTGCTAGTGTCTGGTAGGGTTGCCAGAGTAAGTTTTAAGAATGTGAAAGAACATGAAGGGAACTCAATTCCGAAGAATTGTGGAAATGTATTATCAATTTTTTGAGAATTTAGGCTTTGGGCTAAAGTTGAGACCCCAAGGTTTAAGACCCCTTGAACAGCTCTCCGCATAGAGCTGTGAAAAGAAGCTTGAAGGTTATTGTGTTTTTGGGGAAGAGTATTTCTTAAATTCCAAAATTTCGAATTTTTGAAATTATTTTGTTCGACGAGGCAATCCCGAAGAAGTGTTCTGGAGGCCACTAAGACCCCACTGATACCTCATTGAACTATTAAACGTACTTGGGCAATATTTGAGCTTTCGAAAACCGTTTACTTTTTTAAATTATCTGTTTAATTTTTCTTTCTACAAGAATTTGAATGTTCAACAAAAAAAATTAAAAATTCTTTTTAAAAATATAAAGATGGCAACCCTACATTTTGGCTATTATTTATGAATTGCCATACTCTTATTGGTATGGTGTTTGGTGAATTTGATGGAATTGAAAACATTTATGCAGAAAATATGTTACCCGCCATGTGTCCTGGGCTGGTGGCGGCAAACGAACGGTGTCGGCGGCAATGGTGCGGCTTAGTTGGAAAGGCGGCAGTGGCGGCGGCTTTTAATCCTTGTGCCGTTTGTGCTATTGGTTTTGTACGTGTAACAGAATAATCAATCCCAAGGAATATAATATTACACATCCTACCCTACCCATACTCATTGATGATGTTGATGATGGTGAATCGAAACGAGTATGTTGTTTGGGTGTTACTTTGTGCTGGCAGCAGCGGTGGTGGTGGGAAATTGTCGACAAGATATTTGCAATAAATCTAACAAAATGTGACCTCGATTGAAAGATATTTTTTTTTCGTTTGTGGGTGGATTTGATTTTTGTTGTTGATTCAATGTTTGTTAGTGGTGTTGTTGTTATAAGTTGGTGTTTCCGATTGCTTCTTTGCCATTTTCGAGTACAAGAGTGTCTCTGTATATGGAATAATTTATTTCGATAAAATATATTTCATGACAAGGTATAAATGTTTCAATTATTTTAAATGTAGGGAGAGATATGAGATGGAGGAGGGTTAATGGGATGGTTGATAGCATACGCACAATGCAGTATATTGACTATTGTCGACTATCAAACGGAAGACTTTTCATTGTTTGATGTTGTGGAAAATTGATAATGAACTTTAAATTAGGTGACCATGGAATGAAGAATTTATTTTCTAACTTTATGAGTCTTATACTATTTTTGAATTTTAGGGAGCAGTCAAAAAAAATCAGAAATGTATTTTCGGGTAGAATGTAACAAGTTAATCCACTTGAGTTAAATGTTTTGGTATCAGGAAACGATGATCTATTGTAATTTTAGTATTTTTTTTTGGTTCGATGACCATGGACAAAACTGCATTTTTGTTGCAATTTTTTCGTAAGTTTCGAACAATTTTTTATAAAATTTAAGAAAATTTTGAACAAGAAATTAATTCGTAACATTTGAAGATTATTTATATTATTTTCTAATGATAAAGCCAATTTACTATTTTTTAACAGCTTAAGTTTAACGTTTAAGAATATAGAATAAGTAAATACATAGTTTGCAATTCAAGATATGTAAATTCAAAACTCACCCGATGAAATTCACACAGCATGATCTGAAAATGATAAAAAAATACATTTTTGAATAGCAAAATTCTAGAGGACCTTCTCAAAAACCCAATTTTTGTAATATGGCCTTACTTGAAAAACTTGATTTTTCAAAAAAAAATTATTTCAAGTTTCAGAGTTTGAACGTTTTTCAGCCGCAGTCCAGTGAGAGAAATAACTATCTTAAAATAAATCAAGAAGGAGATTTTATACATAACACTGGTCTGCAAAATTTAACTTTTTTTTCTCCTTCAAATAATTTTTTGATATTATGAAAGATTAGACTTTCCTGAATCTAAATCTGGTTTCAGAAAAATTCTATCAGGTACCATTTTTGTAAAAATGATTTTTGAAAAATGTGAGTAGTTTCTAAAAAATCACCCTTTTAGATTCATTTGAACTTGTATATAATTAAAACAATTTGTCGCATTGAGCTCAAATTCGGAGGACTTATTCTTCATAATATGACCTATCGATTGACACCAAATATGTTCTTTTACATTCATGTTTACTCATTTTTTAAAATACTGATTAACAAAAAAAAGCAGAAATATCGAATGCCTTCACTTTTTAGTAAATCCTACATGAACAAAAGCACCTTAATTAAGGAAAATGTAAAATATCAATGCCCATTATATTTAAAAAGTCAAATATGTAAAGAAAACCATAATAAAAAACATTAAACAAAATTTTTACGTGTTTTGTAGTTTTATATACTATTTTTCTATTTAGAAATATCTTATTTGGAATAAACCATTCGATAAACTGCCTTGTAAAGCTTCAGATTTGTTTCTCCTAGAAACAATAGTACACTTTTCTTATAGTTTTTGATGTGCTGAGTTAGAATCCGAAGTCAAAAAAATTCTATCACGTCAGGATTTTAAGATATTCGCATTAAAGTATCACAAAATCAAGTTTTTTTTTAGAAAATTTCAAAAAAAAAACTACTATATCTCAAAAACCAGAGCTGACCGAAATTTTTTGAGTTCGGATTCAAAATCAGCATACTAAAGTCCATTAGAAAAGTATACTTTTGCTCTAGGGAGAAAGATATATTAATTTTTAGAGATCCGTTTCTTTATGGTAAGATATGCCAAACCTACTAAATTTACTTAAATTAAGATATCTCGGAGAAGAAAAGAGATATTGAGAAGATTGAAATTGAATTTGAAAGAAAAAAATAAGTTCTTTCATAAACCGTATCAATTTTAATTGAAAAATATTACATTAGCCAAAATATTTCTTCGAAAACAGCAAAAAATGGGTTTTTGAGGTTTTCTTATGGGAATATCTAAAAAACGTGACGTGCTAGGTCAATTCTGACTTCAGATTCGGAATCAATCCTTAAAAATCCTTTATAGAAAAGTATAGTTTTATTTAAAGGAGGATTTATTTGCATACCAGTGTTATGAGTTGTATATTTTTTCAATTTAAGGATTTTTCGGATTTTTGGTGGAATAATTAGAACCTGGGACCCATTAAGTTTGAGGGTGTTGCCTGTGGGATATATGACTTGATCGCCATCATGTACGACTTTAGACTTCCGAAGATGTGTTTCAACTTTTTCCAACTCTTCTCTAGTTGCGCTTACTCTTGACTGCTCTACGGTCTTCCGAACCTAACCTAATTCTCATAAAATACTAAAAATCATTCCAATAGTTAAGAAACATAATTAAACAAACGATCCAAATAGGGTTTATTTTCAAAGACATTGAATAAAAAAAAAAATAGGTTTCAAAAAAATTGGCAGCATATCAGCCCCTGGTGATCTCATTAAAAACCCAGCTGAAGTAATTTCAAGCTTAAGTGTCCTCTTTATGTTGGAATATTTATAGTGCCATCACTCATTTTTGCATCCATTTATAGGGCCAGAGGGCTGCTAGCTGATTCGTTCGACTCTCAGACTCAAAAGAGAAATAAAAAAGAGGAGATATCCTTTATATTTTTTTGTTGTTGTTGTAAAAGAGGATACACTTTCACACTGGCTTCAGTAAATTTTTATTATCCACCAGGGGTTGCCAAAGCAGCAATATTTTTTAATCCTGCCAGAAGTTGTTGTTATTTTCCATTCCATAGTATGTGTGTGTTTGTATGCGAATTTAAAGGCACACACGTAAATTTATGGATCTCTCAGATGAAAATAATACGTATAAGTGAAAAAAATGTTATTGCATGGCAATTTATTACCAAAAAAAAAAGATAAGGAGAACAAGATAGAAAGAAAGAATCTCCAACTTTAGCATCAGAGAAAATATAAGGGAGAAGGATAACGAGTATCTGTGTATATCGTAACTGCTATTGTAGGATCTCTAGAGGTTTGAAGCTGTACACCTCTGGGGATTGTAACTGGGTCATAAATTACCATTCGTCGTTGTCGTCCTCGTCGTATAGTCGTCATGTATGTATATTTTTTTGTATAATGGATGTTGAATTTGGTTTCCCCCTTTAGGTTTCAGTTTTTTTTTTGCGCTTCTGTAAGTTTCTTCTCGTACGCACATTGGAATCGAAATATCCTTGAAATACTGTACTTGTAATGCAATAAATTTTTCCATTTTTCTTTTTCCTCAGATACCTATACAATATTAAGTATCTAGGGGTTGTTAGTTGGTTGGTTGCAAGAATGCAGTTTATTTGTTATACCTTTATATGAATTTTATTACAATTCATTTCGTCCTTTTTCTCATTCACCACACACATACGTCTCCTTTGTAATATTGGCAATAAAATTAATTTGATTTGCTTTACGCATAGAAAGAAATTATATTGTCATCAAGCCATAAAATATTTATATAAGCAATTCTAGTTTTTGTAATAAATTTTGTGAAATAAAAGGAGCTACAAATCATTTTTTATTGAGAGTGCAATTGTTATCGAAAAGAAGGATATGTGTTGACCATGCAAAGAAAGATTGTAGGACATTAAAATGATATGAAACGGATGTGTTTGAGTAGAGGCGTTAAGGGAGGAGAGATTTATTGGATTGACAGTATTTTGCAGCAGTTTTATTTTATTTAGCTTAAGTTTTTTCCTTATTTACATTAGGTATATGGAATCAGATCATAGCTTAATAAACGCTTTATATGAAAACTTATGGAATAAATGGGTCTGGGAACCAAAGTAAGGAAGTGCTTTAACAAAAACAAAAAATCTAGTAGGAAACCCTGGAACCTGAAAAGCTAAATTTTGAAAATTTAAGAGCTCTAAGCTGTCGTAAATAACACCTTAAAGCTTATCCTAAACCGAAAAAAAATTACCAGAAATAGTAAAAAGGCAATCCATGATAAAATTTGTAAATAATTGCAGGTATACATATCTGAAAGGAGATGATCCATTTTTCTATGGAGCCTAGGCCCAGTGTGTTCACAAATGAAATTGGTATCAAATGAAAAGTGACCATAAGCACATTACGTGGGTAAAATATTTTCAAATTCGGTTGTGGAATTTTGGAGTTATTTGAGTTTGAAGTTTTGGATTTCAAAATTAAGATTTCAGATATTTTTTCAAACAATTAATCGTAGAATTAGTAATAATTGAAGTACAATAATAATACTGGTATCAAATGGAAGGTATTTTTCTTGTCTATCAATAAACCTATCTATAAACGTGCTTTTACAACATATTCTGAGGTTGTATACATTTTTTGGTCAAAAACTTATAATTTCTTCAGTTAGGGTTTTTGAGATTCTCAGGGTTCTATCGAAAACTATTTTCGAATGTTAAGCGTCCTGGATTTTGGGTATCAGAAAATCGTTTCGTTTTTAGCAAAATGAAGAGTGTAGATAAATGGAAAATCCAGAATCCAGAAAACTCAAAATCCCGAAAATTCAAAATCCAAAAAATTCAAAATCACGAAAATTCAAAATCCCGAAAACCCAGAATCCTGAAAATCCAGAATTTCGAAAACCCACAATCCTAGACCTTAAATCCTAAAAACCCAAAATGCAGAGAAATCTAAATCTCGAAAATAAAACAGAAAAAGTAAAAAACTCCTTTAAAATGTATGTTCACTAAAACTTTGACTGAACTGAAGCTATGTATAACTAAACTATACAGTAAAGTTGTTTATTACGCCTTGATTTTTTGAACTTTACACTTAGGATTATTTTTAAACATCTATAAATTGTATTAAATGAATATTTGATTTTGGAGTTTTGGGATTCTATTTTTTCGAGATTTTGGATTTTCAGAATTATCGAGCTTCGGGATTTTGGATTTCCTGGTTCAGGATTTTGTATGTTCCGGATTTTGACCCCAACCCCAAGAATGTATGCTCATTATACACGTACCTACTCATGTAATATTTGTTCAATAGACGGCTGGTAATTAAGTTCGTTTATTCGTGATATTAACAAGTTTTCGAAGTTTTTACAACTCCAATTTTACAGTTGTGAAAAATAAAAATCTTAGTTTTTATAAGTTTTTTAGGTCTTACTTATAGATCGTCTTAAGAAGGAGTACCCATTTAGGACCACATAGAGTCAACCTTAGGCCTCAGTTATAGCTATCAGTAAAATCCATCAGTAAAAATTTAAACATCAGGAATCTGAAATCTTTTACTGATGAGCGTTTATAGCAATCAGTAAATTTACGTCATTAAATTAAATGTTTGTTTAACATTCGCGCCTCAAGCAATTTTTTTACTGCTGATTTCAGCAGTAATTTTTTTAATGATGGCACAGGAACAGTAAAAAAATGGAACGTCATCAGTAAAACGGAATGGAATTTTTTTGGCAGTCAGCAGTAAAATGAAATTTCATCAGTAAAATTTATAAAATGAATTTGTTTATAAAATTTAACACAAAATGCATTGATTCTTTTTGAAAAATTTCAATCGAAATATGTTTTCAATTTATTTCATCAAAATTTTCCACAAAATATAAGATTAAAGTATTCAAAATAGCAAAACAAATTTTTTACTGATGGATTTTACTGATAGCTATAACTGAGCCCTTATTTAAGTTTCGAGAACTTGCTAAGTGTCTTTGAAGCTATATAGAAGTTTCTCTCACACAAAACTAAGCTTTAAGAACATTTCACACTAGTAAACCTTTTACGTAGCCTTATATAAGGTGAGACTTAAATCATTTTAATCGTTCCACTTCATAAAACACTAAAATAGGTTTTACCCACTTTTACTCTTCACCCACTACATCATCACCATAACGCCTATGGGTGTAAATCATAACGATAAACCTAGCTTTTGTATCCCTCTTAAGGGCTAAATAATATCTATTCAGTTATCTCAACTGCAATTTAATGACCGCAATAACTTACAATACCCTAGTTCACCCTTTGCTCCAATCGAAGATCTATAGATATTTCATCTTTCCTCTTCTATATGTTACCAAAAAAAAGTCATTAAATCCAAACACGAGTAGGAAGAGGGACAACTCATCCCAAAAAAAAAAAGAAGAAAAAATCATAAAAGTAAACCAACAAAGTACCCATTCCACATACTCGAATTGACCTCATAAATTCCACACGATAATCCATCCTTTCGAAATCGTTTCAAAAAATACAAAAATTATATCCAGCATAATATTTCTCTTATGTTGTGGTGGCCATGGGGTCATTTCCATCAGCCATTTATCCGCAACAAAATACTAACAACATCCTCGACCCTTATCCTCTCCCACACACACACACACACAAGAGAGTGTGGGTGAAAAGGAAAAATGATATATCGACAAATTTATGAACCCATAACGACATGATGTACGATTGTGTGGTGGTGCTTTTGGCCAACAAAATCCTTTATCTGAAATTGTCCTTCTCCTCTCTCACTCACCGAAATGCGTATTTTGTTCTGAGTGTTACTGCTGCTTGTCTTGGGGAAAAGGACACTAAAACTGTAATTTCCTTCTCCCTAATTCTTAATATATTTTGGGCACGTTCTTTTTTTTTGTTGTTGTATTTTTCTTACCCAAAAGTTCCATTTTGAGGTCTTTAGTCATAATCAATAGTCAACTTCTGGCAGAGATAATTTTTATACACAACTCCCAATAAATCAGGATCAATATATGTAAGGTCAGTCAGGCAGTTTTTTTTTTTTTTCGTTCTATTTGGTCCTTATGGTCCTCCTTATTCATTAGGTAAAAAAAAAATAGTAAAAACAAAACAGAAAATATGTTGTGTATCCTTTTCACAGTTCAGCAAAGCGAAGAAAGCTAAGCCAAGGACTAAGGACCAAGGAGGAACTATTGACTGTCTTTTTTTTTTTCTTCTTCTGTCTTCTGTGTGTTGTTGAACAAAAGACATTTGGGACATTTGTTTTATTTTTCCTTATTATTTTTTTTATATATATATTTTATTTGAAATCAGAAACTAGTAAAGGACCTGCAAGGCAATGAATGATTTATGAGATCCTGTCTAACCCTTGTATATTCATGCGACAGGAGTTTCTGATTTTCTAGAGAAGCTCTATATACAATACAGCCCAATTTTCTCCCATCAAGGATAATATTTATCTTCCTTGAGAGATGAAGTATAAATTCGTAGCATAAGCTCAGGCAGGACATATCATAAGGCAAAGGCAACATTACAGAGAGAAAGCAAAAAAGGAAGAAAGACGGAAGTAAATTGTATGAAATCCTAAAAAGGACCATAAGTCTTTTCATATTGTTGAACAAATTGTCATCTCTCATTGTGAAGTGAAAGAAAAAGGAAACCCCAAGGGTTTTCTCTTTTCTTCGGTCGGTCTTATAAGTTCTCCTTTCGTCTATGTTTTTTGTCCATAGTCGGTCGTCATCATCGTTTTTCTGAATTATTGTCTTTACACATAGAAAACAAGGACTTTGATGTCCTTTGAACTACATTTATATATGAGAGGGGAAGTGTAATATGTCATATATGACAGTCCCAGTGGTGAAATACACAAATTGCAGGTGAATAATGAAACTGTTATTTATTCATCCAAAAACAAGAAATTTCTCATGTCCTTATGACATTTTTTGGGAGGGATGGATCACATCAAGGAGATGGATTTTTGGGGGAGGGATTTAGATTGAAACATATAAGATTTTGTGCCTTATGAAATATTAACACCAAACACATCAAGCTGGACATAATTGATGTCCTGTTCATAATAATGATTACATTCGTGAGGTGCAGGAGGGAGGGGAAGATATTTGAGATCAAAGTACTTCAAGTGTCAAAATTTGACAGTTTGTATAAGAGTGTTGGAATATTTATAAAACAAAGAGATGCATATGTAAACTATGAAAAATAATTTGGAAAATGGATTGCGGTTGAAAGTGAATAGTTTCTGTCAACTAGCAAATAAATCTTTATAACTTTGACATAGTCTTAAAAGTTACGATCCACAGCTTCCCATTCGAATAAAAATTGTTTGTCTTTCAGAAAATAAGTTTGCTTCTATAACCTTAGCTTGTTTTCTTTCGATTTACATCCTCGAAAACGGGTTCCACATCTTGTGAAATGCAAAAGAGGTCAATAAAAGAAAACATTAAAATTTTGTGAAATATAGAATTAATAAGTTCCACAGCTGGAATCTATTAATTTCAAAGAAAAAAATCTATTTACCCAGCTTGACCTAAAAAATGTCAGAATTCGAGATGAATTTAAATGGAAGAATTTCACCACAAAACTTACAATCATTCTTTAATTCGAATTTTAATTATGTTCCTGACCAAATTTTCAGCTTTTTTACCTATGAAAATAATCTTTGTAAAAATAAAACTTAATCAAATTTAAAGTATGAGTAGAAAATTTGTGGAACGTATTCATATTTTCATTCCACATGAAGTAAGTATAGAAAATAATTTGAAAAATGGATTGCGGTTGAAAGTGGAAATTTTCTGTCAACTATCTTCATAGCTTTGACATAATCTTAAAAGTATTAAGTTTCAACTCTTAAAAATTGTTTCTCAATAAATTTATCACATTGAAAAGTATATAAATTATGTTAAAAAGCTTTCAAAAATCTCTCAACCCATAAAAAAATAAATTGAATCTTATTTCAGTAATTTTTACGATTGCATTAAAAAATCTCCCTCAAAATGATTTTTTGTAATTTCATTAAAATAAAATAGCACTATCATTGCCTTTTTTTGTAAATTAATACAATCATAAATAAATGTAAGTGCATTTCCTGTCAAGAGTTTTTTTTAAATGGCCTCCTCTTATTAACACCATCAATTCACTTAGTTATTGAGTGAAAGTTTAATATAATTGATTCGATCAAAATACCAAAACTCAACAGCAAGTCTGTTCTTTTTTTTTTTGCGCGTTGATTTCAATTGAACATCAGTAGCATCATCACACCATCATTATCAAAAGCATCACCAGTAGCTGCATTATTATTATTATAGCCAACAACAATCCACCTTTATCAGCCATCTCCACAATCAATTAATAACATTTTCCCTCCTTAATCAGTGCGTTGAAGCAAAATGGACATTTGAGTGGAATGATGATGATGCACTTTTAAGCTGAAAACTTCCCTCATAAGCCATAAGAGACATACATATTATTATAAAGGCCACCATCATCAGCATTGAACGACCGGCATAACTCAATTGGCCGGGGCTTTTCAGTTTCCAATATCTACTAAATGGCACAAAGGTTGCCACTTTACTTTTACTTATTTTATTCAGATATTGATTATAAGAAGTGGAACATGTTGTGGAATGTATTGGTTTTCACTTCACGGGATGTAACTTCTAGCCTTAACCAAAAGAACAGAACATTTATCAAAAAAAGTCACTGTAATCAAAGTAACAAAATTAATTGAGGAAACAAAAAATTTGTGGAACTTATTAATTTTACAAAATATTGTGGATCTTAGCCTTTTTTTCTGAAAACAGGTATATCCTAGATTTCTGGGCTATTTTAAAACAAGAGTTGAAGAATAGTTTAGTCGTTTTGTTCAAAAAAAGTACCAACATCGAGTGGTTTTGAAATATTTAAACAAAATCACTTGAATGAAATTTTCAAGCCTACGATCCACATCTTCTAATTCTAATGATAATTGTTTGTCTGTTAAAAATTAAGTTTTCCTAAAAGAACGTATCTTTTTTTCTTTCGATCCTTAAAAACAGGTTCCACACGTTTGAGGAACGCAAAAGAGGTTTATAGAGGAACATATTAAACTCATGAAATGAAAAAAATAATACGTTCCACAGCTTGTTTATGAGGATGAGGGAAATTTGTCAATTTCCAAGCAAAAATCTATATACACACTTGCCCACAACAACGTCAGAACTCGAGATGAATTTAAATGGAAGAATATCAACATAAAACTTACGATCCACATTCTTTGTTTCGGATTTAAATTGTGTCTCTGACAAAATTTTCGACTTTTTACCCGAGAAAATAATCTTTGTAAAAATAAAACGTTATCAAATTCGATATGAGTAGAAAATTTGTGGAACGTATTGACATTTTCATTCCATATGAACTAATTTGAATGAACAAAATCCTTTCAAAGTGGTAACCTTGTCGTAGTGGTAAAATGTCGTAGTTATTTTCATACACCAAACTATGTGCATTTGTATGCGTGTGTGTTTGTGTATATTTTAACGGAAAGGGAAAATATACCGACGACGACAGTGTCGCCGGCAGATCGTAATCGCGTCCACGTCAATTTCCGTGGCCGACACATCGATCAAAGTGGTCAGAAAATTTGTAGACATTATGAGCGCATATCAATCAAGTGTCGTCGTCAGCGTCAGCGTCGTCGTTGTCGGATTCATTTAGATTGGAATCGCGCATACCACTTGGCACATATACGTATGTACATATAATCACCCAAGCAATCCACCACACGACCCCCTTTTTGCCTCTCAAAGCCTTCACTTCAAATGGCACCCAATAGAGGCAAAAAAGAAGACCAAAAAAAAAAAAAAAAACAGTTCATTAATCACTCTTAATGGTTTGGAGTTGTATTATATGGAGTGAGTGCACTTAATTAGGTGCTCCCAAGAGCATGTATCCATCCGGCAAAAACATAGAGAGTGTAATCAATGGCGGCTGTGACAGCGACAGTAACTACACGAGTGTAGATGAGTGGTTCTTACATAT
The DNA here is from genome assembly GCF_945859705.1 of Episyrphus balteatus. Classification (NCBI taxonomy): domain Eukaryota; kingdom Metazoa; phylum Arthropoda; class Insecta; order Diptera; family Syrphidae; genus Episyrphus; species Episyrphus balteatus. Next base: position 5,947,048 of record NC_079137.1, on the reverse strand, counting down.
ATTTTGCATTTGGATGAACATTTTTTTTTTGTTGGTTGGTTTTTTTTTAGTCTTTTTCTTTAGTGTGTCGTCGTTTTTGTTGGTTTTTTTTTGTTGTTGGCATATAATAAACGGATGTTGTTAAAAACATCACATTAATTGGTGCAAAAAGGTGACATGATTAAGAAGGGCATTAAGGAATTTGTATACAGGAAGACCAATTTTTGCGCGTATGGTAATTTTGTGTTGATATTTATACAAAATTGGGACTAATTTTAGCAGCAGGTTTTTTTTCGGAAGTGAAAGGAGGAAATTAATGTAATTCAAGACTTTAAGAAGTAAAACAAAAAAGGTAAAATAAGAATGATCCAAATTGTTAAATTGACAAAAAGTTCATGACTTTTTTGAGTAAATTAGAAACTAGTCAATTAAATTATAAAGGATTGTAAAAAAATAATAATATAGAAAAATCGATTTTCAAGAAATGTTCAAAGAAATAATTTATTTTAAATAACAAGTTGAGTTAGCTGTTTTTCACTCTAAGTCAGAGCTAAGTGTGACTTTGGACACTCAATTTGTATAATTTTGACAGTCAGTAAACCATTGATAGGTCAACTTTTTTCACAATTAGTCGGTGAGACTAAATTCGATGTAACTTATAGGGTCACTGAGGTGTATACGTAACATTTTCTTATACAAAATTGTTCTATTTTTTTTTAAACAATTCGGACTAGTTGACGTTTGTTGACTCTTGAGCGTTTCAAATTGTACGATTCATCGGCAGTGACTTCAATGCCAGGCTTCAACGGTGAATGGATAAAATCAAGACATTACCGAGAAGCAAAAATCGTACAAATTGACAGAATCAAAAAATGTTACATGCAAAAATAAATCAATTAATTTATAAGTTTCTAATACATTAGGCCTTGTAAAAGCCATCTGCTTACAAATTCCAAATAAAAAAAAATTCTGTAAAAACAAAAACATCACCTTCAAAGAAATTCTCACCCAATAAAATATAAACAAAAAAAAACAATTTTCTTTTCATTCTTTTTGGGGGAATTCATTCTTGATTGATTACCTACCCAAGTTGATGGATGCTTTCGATTGCTGTTCCAGGAAAAATTTCTCTCAATGAAGTGCAAACAATCTCTGAAGTCAAGTAAATAAACTTTTTGACCAAATTGAATACAAAAAATAAAAACAAAACAGAAAAAAAAAATTCTTCGACTGACTTGAAAACAATAACATTTTCACTTTGATTTATCGACTGAAATTCGAGCCATCAGGCGGCCTCATAAACGATACGCCAAAGAAGAAGGAGGCAAAGGCACATCACATAGGTAAGGTATAGAGGAGGACTTTCGAAATATCCAGAGCGTCAGTCAGTATACCAAAAAGATCAAAGAGAAATCACTCTTCGATTTTTTTGATGTTTCACTTTCGGTTTCCATGAGAAACAGAAGCTCACTCGGCTCCCGGATGGATGAAGAGAGATGGGAAAACGGGTTCAGTAATATATCAACTCAATGTTTCATATGTATTTCCTCTTCCACCCAAAAGAAATGACAGTGGTGAACTGTTATAGCTTGTTACCAAAAAGGCTTTTTATAGCCTTTCATTGATCTTCGATATGCTTTTAAGTTTGACGTTCAAGTCGTAGATTTGCCCAATTTTTTTTTTGTTCGCGGCAAACTAAAAAGGAACTGTTGACTCGTTGTTTCCCAACAACAATAACACAAATCGATATTAGGTACCGCTGCTGAATGCCGTCGTCGCCAACCGACAAGGAGAAGTCTAGGCGATGATATTCCATGTTTTTGGACATTCACAATCCACATCATCTACAACAGCATCATCATCATCAAAGGGCTGTGGAAGACTGAAAGTTGTGATTTTCAAAAATTCAGGTTTCACTTGAAATAAGAAATTGATGTGAATTTTTTTGTTGTTGTTGTGTATGAATTCCCTTTATGTTTAAGGTATTTCCGGGAATTTCTTGGAAAAAGACTTTTTTTTAGATTGTTGCTTGTTTTATTTTTTTTGTTGATCGAAAGAGTTCGAAGAATTGGAAGATTTATTGAAAGGATAATTGACATGAATAACGATTATTGCCTAACGTTTATGTGGCGGCAAGCTTTGATGAATATGATGCGTTTCCTTTTTTCTGATTGAAAGCTTTATATATTCGTGCCCCGTGCAAGTAAATACAATTTTGTAGTATGTTATTAGAGAGATTATACTAATTGCTGTTTGAGAATGGGGAGATGGATAATTGTTTTGAAAATCAAAGAACTAAAATTTAAACACAAACAAAAATTTGAGATCTACGTTCCACAGCTTCCGTTTATGTAGAAAATAATTTGAAATTGTTCACCATGTGGTCATTCCCATATACTTGAAGATTGTGAAAAGTATTTATTTTAACCGATGAGGTTTGATAATCTTGAGCCTTGTACAAAAATATATTAATATGAAAAATGAATGCGTTCCACAACGTGTATAAAGTTTCTTATATGAAAAAAATTATCCAAATGAAAAATTTCAACTGAGAAAAGAAGCTATCCTTAAATTAAACGATTTTGTAGGGATAGGTGATTCATTTTTACTTGAATTGAGTACACAAAATTTTTGAAATTATCTAAAGTAGGAGCTTTTAGCCCTATAAATTAAAGAATCAACTTAAAATAGCGAATTCATTCTTTCACAAACCATTCCATCTTGATCTCTTCTATTTCACATCCTTTGGAACGAAAAAGTATATGTTCCACAGTATTATTCTATTTTTAAATAAAACTAGAAACTAGGTTTGAAGTAATTTATTTTCGTTTAAAGTTTTTCTCGTCCAGTTTCACATACTTTTTTCAATGAAACGAATAGGTTCCACAATATTTACAATGATTAATTTTAAGTTCTACAGTTACACAAATGCTTGCAAATTATTTTCCACCTTTTTTTGCATTATTTTCAGTAAATTGTCAAAATGAATAGATTTCACAAATAATTCAGAGAAGTATTCTTTATCGGTGCGGGGAACTAAGTCCACGGGAACTAAGTCCACTGAGGTAGTTAGTTCCCACTCAGTGGGAACGAAACCCACTTTAGTAAAGTGGAGTAAGTTCCCATGCTAGGTGGGAATCTAATTCCGGAAAAAAAACGTGTGGTTTTCGTTCCCTCTGAATGTTAACTTAATTCCCATTTCACCAAGAAGAAGTTAAATAAGAAGAAAAAGAGTCGCGAGTTTTTAATTTGACTTTTTCATTTTGAGATCCAGTTTTCAAGAAACTTCTTTTCAGTTTCTTGAAAACTGGATCTCACACGTAACTAACCCAATTGGATGTTAGTTCCATTTAATTTGGAATTAACATCCACGGGACGAGGCACAGTTTAGTTAAAAAAGTGTTGTTATTGGCTGGCGACTTTACATACCCTTAGCGGTGCAACGAAGTTACGTGAGCGGGACAGAGAACCCTAAAAGGGATTGAAAATACTGAGAACCCATGAAGCGACCCAGGCAAGGTTTCAGTTAGTTAAAAAGCAGCCAACAATGGCCGCTAACGCTAGTTCGTTCCTCTGTTTAGGTAATGTTAGATCGCCAGGCAGACGCAAATGTTTGTATGTTAGTGGAGTGTTATAATTTGGCAAACGGGAAAACATTTGCTAACATGAGAATCTTTTTAATTTGTACAACCCAAACGCGAAGCGGAAAAAAATTTTGCCCAGGGGAGAATCAATTTTGAGGTGTGAAAATAAAAATTCGCGCGAATTTTTATTTTCACACCTCAAAATTGATTCTCTCCTGAGCAAAATTTTTTTCCGCTTCGCGTGTTTGGGTTGTACAAATTAAAAAGATTCTCATGTGAGCAAAAGTTTTTTCACTTCACCCTGTTATTAACTCAAAAAGAATACCTACATATCAAAAATATTTTCGAAAAGACTTTCACTTTCCATGATCTTATTTTGTCACGATGCTATTTCGACTAAACATTAAGTTTGCCAACTTCTTTTTTGTTTTTCAACATCTTGTAATTGTGCTTTGCATTGGACTAGGTACTACCGACAAAAATGAATCAAGACCGGTTCTACTATTTCAGTTCTAGTATTTCATCAGCAGTGGTCATATTAACTTGTCTCTTCAGGTACGCAAAAATAAAAAAAAAGTACATGTGGGAAATGAGTGCCGAAATTGTTTTTTTGGGACTTATGTCTCAGTAGAGAGACAAATCCCGAATTGGATTCTAGTAAAGTGGGACATAAATTCCGAAAAATCGGGACTCATGCCGTTGCGCGTTTTTTTTACTAAAAAGTACTTTTACGAACAATCACGCTTATTTAATTACTTTCGTTTTTCGTTATTAAATCGTTGTTGGAAATAAATTCCCTTTTAATTTTTTTGAGTGTGTTCTAGGTTCCCATTAGAGAGTGGAATTCAATCCCACCTTGAATGGGAAAGAAAACCACTTCACTAAAGTGGATTTTGTTCCCACTCAATGAGAACGAAGTCCCTCAGTGGACTTAGTTCCCGTGGACTTAGTTCCCTGCACCTTCTTTATCTTTTATATGCTTACTTTACTCATTAGAAATTTTATTTGACTGTTTATAATGATTTTGAATTTATTCTTATCTTTCCTTTCTCCCATTTCTATTGAATTAAAAAATTAATGGGATCCACAAATTTTTCAATGATGTATTTTAATTTTTTTTTCGTATATTTACTTGTCTTTGGCCTCTTTTTTCTTTGGTAATCGAATGTGTTCCACGATATTTTTCAAGGATATATTAGGTTCCATACCATTTAATTGAAAAATGATTACAATCCACAAGTTTCGACGACCAATAAAACGTGAAGAGAGTGTAACCAAGTTAATAAGAAAGAAAACTTGACATCCACAATAGTTCATAAAGACTTTGTGGAACGTATTGGTGAAAATTTCTACATTGCAATTTTTCACGAATGCTTCATTTTCATTATGTACCAAATAACCCCTCCTCAACACCTACTTTCAACTTAAAGCAAATTGCTTATCCATTTGATCTTGAGACACAATCAACTATCTTAGTATTCAAAAAAGCAAAACTACTCGTAAATATTTCAAATAGTTGGTAAACAACAAGGAAGACAATAATTTGTCAAATTAAAATTGACACCACAAATATATGCAAATACAAAAAAAAAAACTAAATTATTCGCACACAAAAAAAAAACTGCTTTGATTTATAACTATAAGCTTTATAACTTCAACAACCTCCAAATTAACCACAAGAACGACCAACAAATAATTTTAAAACCAAAATAAAGTTTCTTTATCTTCAATCAACAGCAAAAAAAAAAAACCTACACAAAAATTCCATTAAAATCCATGAATTACTTATTATTTTATGCTGATATAAGTAGTAAATTTAAAAATTACCAATTATTTATTTAAAATAGAAAATGAAAATTTATGTGGATGCGCTGCCGTGTGTCATTTAGATGAAAAAATTACATAAAGTTTAAATGCAAATTTTTAAACTTTTGAAAAAAAAAAAAAATAAAAAGTTTTGGTTAGCAAATGGATTTTTTTTTGTTTTGTGTGGCTGGCTAATGGGGTTTTTTTATAGTCGAATTTTTATTTTTTGTCAGAAGTTAAATTATATCGCGGATTTATTTTTGATTTTGATTTATTTTTGTTTCTTGTCATTTTCAACTCGTTAAGTTGAAGAAGATGATTTTAATACCATTACTTTATTTTTTAAAAACTGTTACAATGTTTATCTACTTATTTTACTAAACATACGTTCCACTTACATGACTCAAATTTTATACAAAAATGAGGAAAAAGTATTTTATGACAATCAACTGTCACATCTCACAAATAAAGGCAGAAAAAAAAATAATAATAATAAACAGAAATACTCGCCTCTAAATTCAATTGACATGTGTCCAAGACCAGAAAAGCATTCCAGTCATGTTATGCTTTTGACACTCTTGACAGCTTCAGTGCAGCACAGCGGCACACAGTTCAAATTGATCTACATTTCAAGTCACTTTGCTTGGTTAGATTGGTTTAGGTTTCTGCTTTAAGTGTATATCAATGTTTCTTGTCGGTGTGTGTGTGTGTGTGTTTGTGCAAATTACAAGATGTCACTTTCATGCTGTGCCTGCCGTAAACCGTTGACAGGCCAATCTCTTTTTCTTGAGAGTAGAGAAAAATAATAATAATAATAATAATGCGTGGGCATTTAAGCAACAAAACTCCTCCATTCATTCATTCTTGTTTTTTGATATGTCTGTCTGTCTTTTACTGGGTTGTCTTGTCTGTCTTTTGTTGAAAAGAAAACAAAGTAGAAAAAATATGAAATTTATAACAAAAAACCAGTCTCAAAACACTGACCGCACATTATATCTGTCAACTCATGTTACATGGCAACCTTTCGTGCTGTCAGCTAATCTGACAGCTTCGGTAATAATATTCAATGATTGAAGTTAATACTTTTGTACAAACTGTCAGTTCGTGTCAAGCTATAACCTCGATGTTGAGTTTCTATATCCACCAAAGAGTTGGATATTATTCTCTTGTCAGTTTATAGTCTATATATAACTGCTGGCTGCTGTTGCTTTTCTGCTCTCGGCAAACTCTGTATGATACGATAATGTTACAGGGCTTTACCATCATAGTACCACACCACCACTCTCTGGCAGTAACACTTTATGATTTACTTGGACAGCATTAACAGTGGAAGCAACCAAAAACAACAAGAGCAGAAAAGAAAAGAGAATGAGCAGAGAGTCATTAATCGTTTGACAGCGTGTGGCGTTATTAGACAGACAGGCGGTTTAATCTGATCGAACTTAAGTAAGTAAACTGGACGCATTATTGGATGAATATTTGACAAAGAACATGAAAATTGCTTTGAACAAAAAAAAAATGACAAATTATGACTTCTAAAATTATAAACACAGCACGAAATGAGTCAAGGTAGGTATTAAATCGACCTTTAGGTAAGAGTACGCATAAAAAGGTTGACCCTGGATTTTATTGAAACAGTTGCATGTTGCATTTTTTTTCATAGCTATTAAATAAAAACTTTTTTCTGAAATTGAAAAAAACAATAAAAAACTTACTTTCAATATGTTTGCGAAGAAGAAGCCATAAAGCCATAAAGCCCTAAAAATATTTTTGGTGAAAGGGTGTTGTTTTGGAGGGGTTGAGTTTTGTGAGGTATCATAGCAGTTGATATAAATTTTGTTAATTTTTACTTGCTCTATAGGGCAAGTATTGGTTTCGTGTCGAAAAAAAAAATTGAGGTTTTAATCAAAACCAACATTACGATGATGGAGAATTCCAAAAAAGTGGGTCCCGCAATTCCGTCCGTGCGTCTGTGCTGTTGTGCGTCCATCTGTACACATTTCCACAGCCTGAACGGGTGGACGGATTTTCTTCAAATTTGGTACAGATGATTTTTATGGAATTCTGAAAGTTGGTTTTTTTTTTTTATATCTCGCTTAGAAAGTGTACCTCCCATACAAATTTTTCAATTCAAACCAAATAACTCGAAAAAGGCTCTAACGATTTTTATTAAACTTTGCAGACGTAATATTCGAAGCAATTGCAACAAAACTGCATTTTAAGTTTTTCTCAAATAAGTCAAAAAAGTGTACCTCCCATACAAATTTTTCAAATTATATCAAATAACTACACTTAGGAGCAAAAAAATGGAATCAAATTTTGCGTTCTGTAAAAACGATAACTGGTTGTGAAGTAATCGACATACATGAATGTTAATTGTACCATTGAAAAGCTTGAAACAAAAGCTTTAAGTCAATGCTAAGAACTCAAAAATCCGTTCGTTGGTTCCATCCATCCAACATAAATGAAGTATGTAAGGAAAAAAAAAAACTGAAATTAAAATACAAATTATCTGGAAAATTTAACATTTAAAAAAAATTAAGTGCAATTCATTGACAGACAACGCTAATACTATCGTTGGAAAAAAAAAAAACTGAAATTAAAACAGAGAGTATCTGGAAAATTTAACATTAAAACAAATATGAAGTGCAATTTATTGGCAGATAGCGGTAACACTATCGTATGCATTTTTATGTTTTTACCAACAATTCAAAGTAAAAAATACAAGCTTTAAAATGAGACCATAAGACTTTGAATAAAAATATTTTATCCATGGCAATTTTTGTTTTTAATTTAATATTATTTATTTGATTCCGTTTTTTTGCTCCTAAGTGTATAAAATGGCTCTAACGATTTTGATTAAACTTTACAAACGTAATATTCAAAGCAATTACAATAAAACTGCATTCTTATTTTTTTCAAAAAAAGTCAAATAAAAAAACATTTTTTTTTCATTTAACAAAATTTTGCCCTAAATGTCGGCTCTTCCCCAACATCAACAAAATTTCTTTAATTGATTTATACAGAGGCAGCTCTTAAAATCTACAAGTAAACTAACATAAAAGTGTTTTAAACTGCAAGAGCAAGTACGTGCGGCCCCAGTCGTGCATTTTATTTTAAACTTGGTGAAAACTTTTTTTTTGTTATAAGAATCAAAAATCTAAAGAGTCTACAAATTTTGCTTGAGTAAAAGGCATTTTTTTTTTAAGAAATGATGAAATTCAAAAATTAGTACCAAAAATACTAGGACATTTTTTTAGATATAGCCTTAATGTAAAATTTTTACTTGCGATATAGGTACTAGAGATTAGATTAGATTAGATTCTTCCTTTATTCATTAGATAAATTACAATTTTTTTTTTCTATTGGAAATACGGACATGACAATGCTGCCGTCTGCCGGAAATGACATTTCAGTATAATAAATAAAATTATATAAAGAGAAGATGTATCAAAAAGATTTACAATACATTTGAAATAGTAAATTAAATAAATAAATATTACACAAAATATTAGATATAGGTACTATACAAGGTGTTCCAAAAGTAATGGATCAAACGAAATATGCTGATAGGCCAATAGACCAGTGCCAATCCGGTTTTCAGAGGGCAAAAGTTGAACAAATTATTAGCAGCAGAAGGGTGGTGGGAAAATTTAGGATAAATGGTATATGAAAGGGGAAAAATAAATTGCCCACAAAAAAATTGGGGGAAAGGGGGTGGGTGGGCGAAAAAGTGGGGTGGGTGTCAAAAATCATGGTTTTTTACGATTTATGTCAAAACTAGACGTCCTATCGAAAAAATTAAATGCAAAAGTTGTAAATAGTATAAATGTCTACAACTTTTACTCAAACAATTTTTTTCTATAACCCCAAAAATATTGGAAAAAATGCAAAAATACGATTTTTTGATTTTTTATTTTTATCTTTTACAAAAATGGTTGGATCTTAACAAAACTTGGTTAAAAACTACTTTGTTATGTTTTTTATCTATTAAAAATGTTTTTTGAGCAAAAAGTGAATTTTTGGATTTTTGACGAATTTAATTTGAAAAAATAGCCTATTTTTCAATCAAAAAAGTTACCGAAAAAATTTTTGATTTTTGAAAAGTTTGAAATGAAATTATTTATATTAAAACCTATTTTTTAAGATTGTGTGGAAAAACTATACTTTTGTGTTAGAAAATATTGAGAAAAATTGAAAAAAACAAAAAAACGATTTTTAAGATCGATTTTTCCGTAAATGACAGTAATATTGGCGAAAAATAATTTTCCATAGAAACTAAATTATACTTTTCAAATGGCCTTTGACCTTCTTAATTTGAATCTAGCATTAAAATAGCTCTAACGTGAAAAGTTTTTGAGATATTGAATTTTGAAAGCCCAAAACACTATTTTTGTGATGTTTTGCATGGTAATATCTCAAAAACGTGATGTGATAGAATTTTTCTGACTTTGGATTCGAGCTCAGCGCACAAAAAACCATTAGAAAAATATACTTTTATTTCTATAAAAAAAACTTTTTGACTAGTGAATTCGAACAAGGCATTCGATTTGTTCTTCCCTGTTCGAATTCACTAGTCAAAAAGTTTTTTTTTTAATAGAAATCAAAGTATATTTTTCTAATGGTTTTTTGTGCGCTGAGCTCGAATCCGAAGTCAGAAAAATTCTATCACATCACGTTTTTGAGATATTACCATGCAAAACATAAAAAAAAATAGTGTTTTGGACGTTCAAAATTCAGTATCTCAAAAACTTTTCACGTTAGAGCTATTCTAATGCTAGATTCAAATTAAGAAGGTCAAAGGCCATTTGAAAAGTATAATTTAGTTTCTATGGAAAATTATTTTTCGCCAATATTACTGTCATTTACGGAAAAATCGATCTTAAAAATCGTTTTTTTGTTTTTTTCAATTTTTCTCAATGTTTTCTAAAACAAAAGTATAGTTTTTCCACGTGATCTTAAAGAATAGGTGTTAATATAAATAATTTCATTTCAAACTTTTCAAAAATCAAAAATTTTTTTGGTAACTTTTTTGATTGAAAAATAGGCTATTTTTTCAAATTAAATTCGTCAAAAATCCAAAAATTCACTTTTTGCTCAAAAAACATTTTTAATAAATAGGAAACATAACAAAGTAGTTTTTAACCAAGTTTTGTTAAAATCCAACCATTTTTGTAAAAGATAAAAATAAAAAATCAAAAAAGCGTATTTTTGCATTTTTCCAATATTTTTGGGGTTATAGAAAAAAATTGTTTGAGTAAAAGTTGTAGACATTTATACTACCTACAACTTTTGCATTTGAGTTTTTTCGATAGGGCGTCTAGTTTTGACATAAATCGTAAAAAAACATGATTTTTGACACCCACCCCACTTTTTCGCCCACCCACCCCCTTTCCCCCAATTTTTTTGTGGGCAATTTATTTGTCCCCTTTCATATACCCTTTATCCTAAATTTTCCCACCACCCATATGCTGCTAATAATTTTTTTATTTTCAAAAATTATTGGCACTGGTCTAGGGCTCTCAGAATTTGGTAACTTGTTCATCCCAAATTATTACGGTTTTCGATTTTATGCAGTTTTTGTGAAATTTTGAAAAATCCAGAGGGGTTTTTAAAATTGATTTTGTTGGTCCAAAAATAACGGTACCAACAATTTTGTTTAAAAAAAATCAAGTATTATTTTTATAGACAGGTCTATCTTATGATAATAAAAAAAAATTTCGAAAATCATAATTAATCCGATTTGCTCCGAAACTGCTAATTCGATTTCAATGAAACTTTTTGTGAAGAAGCATTTACATAATTTTAATATAAGCCAAAAATAAAATTTTGAAAAAAAAAAATAATTTTTGGATTTTTAAAAAAATTTTTGAAAACGGGACATTGAATTTTTTTGAAATTTTTTTTTTAGATGTTGATTAGTGATTTCTACAAAATGGCAAACCAATTTTATTTTAAAACTTTTTTTCCAAAAAATTATTTACCTATAAAAAATTTTAAAGACAGAAAGGTACACGTATTTTATACGTGTAATTAATTTATAAAAAAATTGTTTTTTTTTTTAAAACGGCTCTAACGATTTTGAATATTTTTTTTCTAAAAATGCATCTTAATATATCAATCAAAACTGCATACTTGTTTTGTGGGGCAATTTGATTCTAGATTTTGTTTACTTTTTTTAAAAACGAATTTTATGTTTTTTTAATTATTATGTATATACCTACCTACATTTCCCAAATGTTTATATAAAAAGTCTTAAACATTTAAGCAACTTGAACTCTAAGAGCAAGTTCGTGCGACCCAGTCGTGCATTTTATTTTATGAGGTTCTTGTCTATATTAAATACCCTTTTCAAAAAGGCATAAACCATTTTTCTAGGACTAGGAGTTTAGTCAAGACATTCGTGCCTTAAAAAAAAATGGCCTCATAAGTCAACATATACCTTTTTCAAATAAGAAAAAAAACTTTAACCTTCTTGGGGCGCCATCTAGCGTCATAATAAAAATCTGAAAAAATTAGGGGATTTTTTTTTTATTATTTAGAAACAATTTTTCCACTTATAGTGGAGTAACTGAAGCTCAAAAATTGGCAATATTAGGGAACCCGGCCGAACAGCTTAGATTTTGATGATCTTTTTCCAAACGTCGGTAATTAAAAATACTTTAAGGTCTATAGATTAAAAATTGCCGGTATTGCCGTTTTGATTTTTTAAATTTAATTGAAGATTTTTGTGAACAAAAATTTTTTCTTAAATTTCATAAATTAATGCCAAAAGATTGTCTAGGAAATTCAAGGAAAAAAAATATATGGGAGTGAGGCACAATCTTTCATAGTTCAAGCGATAGATGCAATTTTCTTATTAATTGACTTCAAACACAAAAAAAAAAAAATATTTGAACACAACGGCAACACCTACAATATTCAAATATACATTTTTTAAAAGCTAGAAGCTTAGTCATATATGTAAAATTAAAATTAAGTTAATTGAATGAACGGCTTTTGAAAGAATGGTAATTAATCAGATTTTTGAAAAAAAAAAAAAAAATTATTGAAAAAATTTTAACATGTCGTTTTTTAAACTTGGTCGTAATATAAAATGCATTTATTTTCAAATTTTTTTGGCCGCATTTATTATGATTTCAAATTATAAAAGGAAATGTCAATATGTATTACGGTTTATGAAAAAAATGAAAAAGTATTTCATTTTCGAAGAACTTTTTTTAATAAAAGTTTTGAAAAAAATGTAACTTATTTTTTTTTTTAAAGTTCAACATCTAAACATAAAATTATTTTTTATTAATTTAATAACCCTTACTGTTGAAAGTTAAGTAGCAAAAATTTAAAGTTCCTATTTACCACAGTCTTTGAGAAAATTAATTATTTCAATGCAAAAATTCAGTTTTAATAAAAAAAACCATTGAAATTGAAGTAATTTTTCATTTTTTTTTTTTTCAAAAGTGTGATATATTTTACCTTTTTTGCTTCGAAATTCATAATATTCAATAATTCATGATAATGTTAATGGCCAAAAATTTTTTTTAAATTAATTCAAATTTTATTAGAAAAAGTTTGGAAAAAAGTAATTTTAAATAACATAACATTAACAATTTTAAATAACATTTTTTTTTTTAATTCTGAGTTTGAGTACCATTTTTTCAAAAAGTCTTGATTAAATTTAGTGGATTTAAATTCAAGAGATAAGAATGAGCTTCTGGCTTTTTTAAAATGTATTTTAAAATATTGTAGGTGTTGCCGTTGTTTTCAAAATATTTTTTTTGTGTTTGAGGTCAGAATGTTAGAAAATTGCATTTATCGCTTAAACGATGGAAGATTGTCACTTATATATTTTCCTTAAATTACCTAGCGAATCTTTTGCTATCATTTGTTTTATGAAATTTAAGCAAAAAAATGGTTTTGTTAAAAAAAATTTAATTTTAATTTTAAAAAACAATACGGCAACACCGGCAATTTTTAATCTATAGACTTTAAAGTATTTTTAATTACCTACGTTTGAAAAAAAAATCGTCAAAATCAGAGCTGTTCGGCCGGGATCCCTACTATTAGTATCTTCTACTATTAGTATCTTAATTCCCGAAAAAAAACCTAAATAACGAAAGTTAAAATATAGTAGTATCCTATTGAAATTCACTACTTATGTTTATTTTGATATTGGAAACAAGAATCTATGAGAATATCATGGTTAAAAGGTTACTTTTTGAGTGAAAATAAAATTGATGGGCCATCCTAATAAAATTTGGTAAAAAACGTTGCAATTTGGGATAGAAAGCAAGAATAAAGAGTTTTTATACAACATTTTTGATTGAAAGAGGGTTTTTTTTTTTATTAGAGACCTTGATTGGTCCCAAAAAGCCACAGCATCGTTTTAGTTCGAAATTACCTCCTGTGAACCGATGAAATGAACTCCTGCACGTTGTTTTCGATAAGGCGCTATCGCAACAAGCAATCGAATTGAGTCAGCAGGTGATTTCCTCAAAAAGGAAACAGAAAATTAAAACTTCGGCAAAAAACCTTGTAAGCAAAATTTGGCAGTGAGCTGTTTCAAATGCGTGTTTTTCTCTTTATTCTTCGAACTTAACCTTTTGAAAGCTTGTCAAGTTGCAAAGACTAAACGGGCCTGTCCATTTGAATGAAAAAATGCTGAGATGTTTTTGAGAAACACCCCCAGGAAGTTTAATTACAACTTTCAGCAGTTTTACTATCAAAACGACAGGCAGCCTTACTAGTGGCCAAGTTGTAATTTCAAGGGTCCTGGACAATTTTACTTTTCAACAGTGTTGCCTCTTAGAAATATTCACTCTTTGAATTTTAAACAATAATTTCAAATTTACCTTAAATTGTCTGCCTCCCCTTACTTTCCCAAATGTACTTTATTATTAAGGACAGATAGCCATATTATATTACCCTAGATATAACGGTTGTCTTCGACGACTTTGAATTATAGACAATTTATCGAAAGTAAACAATCATCAAAATTGTTCTATTTATTTTCAATTTCATATCCGATTGCTTCTAAACTAAATTATCACAAATAAAAGACAACACATTTTCAATTTGTCTCTTTTTTTCTGTCCTCACTTTATCTTTTTTTCTTTTTTTTGGATAATCTATTCCGTCCCGCATCATCATTATCATCATGAGATTTGAGATTTATTTGATCAAATCACAGCATCTGTTCAAATTTATCACCATCAATTCGGCCCCGAAAACCCATTTCAAAAAGTGAAATATTACCTCTCATTGACAACGACAAAACCATTTTACATCTTTTCCTATATCCAATGTGGACTGCCGGCCGCCACTGCTGCTGTAGAGGTTAAAGATGAACCAGGAAATTGTTCACTTAATAAAGCCCACAAAAAACGAAAAGGTCATAATCAGGCCAAAATGAAAAAGCAACAAAAAAAAAAAAATAAACACAAGAAAATACAAATTAGGAGTAAATTAAAAACGACATCCCTGAATGGAAATGTATCTATTTTCTTGAGTTGAGAGTTTGGTCTGCTACTTCTGGGGTCGAAAAAAATGAAAACAAAGAACAGAAAAAAAAACGAGAGGCGGACAACTGCCAAAACACCACCACTCTAGCCACAAATCTTGTGTCCCAATGTCGACTCTGACTCCCTTTCTCTCAGAAAAAAAAAACAACAATAACGTCACAATAATAAATCGTTGTTTCCTGTTTTTTTTTTGGTCTGGGTGCTGTAACACGAACCCACATAATCCCATCGACCATCTCGGAGTCATAGACGGACATTCACAAGGGGGAAATATCATAAAAACCAGACCCAAGAGAAAAGAGATGCTTATCCTGACCACACGATACTCTGTCTCCCTGAATCAAAATCCCAATGTAGATGATAATGATGTGCTACTCGTATTATTATTGTTCCCTGTCCCGCCACTCCACTCTCTCTCTCTCTATTTTTTGGTTTTAGGGTCACATCGTGTAATATGTTATCTGCGATTTCCTTAAAAAAAAAATCCAGGAAACATAGAATAAATATCTTGTGGTCTTTTAGTCTGATGGTCGTCGGTCGGGGTTATCCAGGTCTATTATCTAGCTCAGATGTTCTTTTTGTTTGAATATGATTAAGGCGATAGAGTGTTGGGTAATCTCTAGCAACACGTAGCAAGCTTCTGAGAAAGGTAAAATTGAAAGTCTATCGAAGAATGACAATATAATACATTCATAAATCAGTTAAACAGTTTTTGTTAAAAGCTATTTATATAAGGCTTTAAATGAAGAACTAATACGTTCAACAATTATCCACAAGGGAAAGTTTCTCGGGCTTAAGACGTTAAGGCCTCTATAAAACCTGTTTTTGTAAATATAAAATGTTTTTTTCGCCTAAAAATATGCAATGTTTTTGATAATCATGCAATGTTTTTTTATCTTGCAAGTATGCAATGCTCCTAAGACATTCGAAAAAAATAAACATTCGATGTTCCTATGGTCCCTATTATCCACTTGTCTTTAATATTCGAGCATGGTCTACTGGTAGAGTGCTGGGCAGCTGGGCTGATATATGCGGAGGTACATAAGATCGATTCCTGGTCTAGGCCATGCGAAAGTAAAATAAGTATGCTTTTTAGATAAAATTGTTTGCTTTGACGTTAAGGCCTCTATAAAACCAGTTTTTGTAAATATACAATGTTTTTTCGCCTAAAAATATGCAATGTTTTTGATAATCATGCAATGTTTTTATCTTGCAAGTATGCAATGCTTCTAATGCATTCGAATAAAAAAAAAAACTTTCAATGTTCCTATGCATACTATAATCCACTTGTCTCTAGTATTCGAGCATGGTCTACTGCGAAAGTAAAATAAGTATGCTTTTTAGATAAAATTGTTTGCTTTGAACCCTATACAAGTTAAATTGTTACTTGGGGTGGTCTTCTAAGGATTCCAAAATGTATTGTCCTTATGAAATGAAATTTTGATAGTAAAACGTTGGGTAAAGTATTTCGCCTTTGACTTATATTTTTTGTTTTCAGGCATGGACATTTTGTGGAACGTATTCACTTTTCATTTAAAAAAAAAAGTTGAGTTGTTGGGACTAGTTAAAAAACACAATGCTTTTCTAACTTACATTCCACTTCTCAATTGTGTACATAAATAAAATGTGAATACGTTCCACAAAAATTTTAAACTGTTTTAGAATTTTCTAAGAATGAGTTAAGAAATTGCATGGCTCTACTGAGAACTAAGTTAAAATGAAAAAATAAACAAAAACTAGGAAAAAAATGTGAAACACAAATTTACAAAAAAAAAAAAAAAAAATAGAGAAATGTGGAACGAAAATTCACTTCACAGAGTAAAATGGGTAGAAAATCAAAATTTTCATCTATATCATAATTTTCCACGGTAATTAAATACTATCCCACACATTTCTTTTATCAAATTAAAATCATGATTTATGTCAAAATGATTGTGGAACGTAGGTATTTATTTTCCATTTCAAGGCGAAATTTTATTGTTTCTAAAAAAACAAACAAGAAATATTAAAAAACTGTTTGTGACTACTTCATTAAGTTCCCAAAAAAAAAAAAAAAAAAAAAAAAAAAAACACATCCCATTCGTATCGTGCCCTACTCGATTAGCATGTTCTCACCTAATTAACGACTTTAATGTGTAAAAGCATTTTCTCGTAAGTTGCCACTGAACAAGTGAACATATACAATTTTATACCTTTTTGTGTTATCTTTATTAAAAAATGTCACCTCTTAATGGACTGACATATACACTACACATATCCGTTTACATAGCAAAATCCCTTAAAAAAAAAAATCGGGTGTTTTTTTTTGGTTTGTTATATGGAAACACAACCCTTGGCCTCATTAAACACGGCCAGTCAGTCATTTATCATTCTACTGCGTTCTGTTTTTTTTTTTCTTGAATCTCTCAAAAAAAAAAAAAAAAAAACAACAAAAAATAAATATAAATTATAATTCTGTCACCAAATAAAAAAAAACAAAACAAAAAAATGGGTAAAAGAAACATCGCGCTAATTATTCTAAAATTAATTAACTAATTTATCACTTGGCGCGCTTGAAATTAAAATTTGTCGTTTCTCTTCTTTTTCTTCTACTGGAGTGACATGACGAGCTGTGGTAGTAAAGTCACTGCCGAAGTCGATGCTGCTGCTGTCGCGCAATAACAAGTCAAATGATGATGATGATTGTCAGAATGACTGCTGCTTCAGCTGCCAAAATTAATGACACTTTTGTTCTCGAAAAATTCGGCAAATTAATATCTCTTCTGTGATGGCACACAAACCGTGTACACATTTTTAATGGCAAATTGTCAAAAAAAGAAAAGCGTTACGACAACGTTATGGTATGTGCTACGCCTAGATTTATTATTGTCAAACTGCGCGGCGTGTAGCGTTTAATGTCAAATGACAAATGATTGATTTGCTTAAGAATCATCATCATCGGTCGACCATTTCATCGTCTTTCAATTAATCTTGAACAACAACTGTCTAAATGACAAAGTGTGAATGTACTTAGTTTTTGTGTTGTTCGAAGTGTTTTTTTTTTTTTTTTCTGCGACACGGTTTCAACATAACCATCTGTCAATCTACTCACTCACTGATATCCTCAAATAATTCAAAATACCAAAAAGAACTAAGAAATGTCATTAATGGCTTTGCTTTTGCCATCGAACAAATTTTACTCGCTCATTATTCATGGTTTTTGTGTGTGTCTTCAGATATGTCAAAAAAAGTAAATGAAAGAGGCTACAATTTGACTGAAAAGTCATTGCTTATTATACGTACTTTTCCAATTAACATGAGGCCAGCAAATATCAATTAATCAACTGACAATGAACATGAACAACATTAACAACCCAAGTAAAATAATAATTAACGATGGAAACTAGTTAATTAGTCATTTTTCCAATGACATATCAAGGCATATGGTAGGCTTTGAAGTAATGATGGACTTTTGGGCGTGTAAACTGTTTGATGGACAAAACTTAACGAAGCGTATAGTATTGAAAACTCGGGAAAAACGGAACCCTGTTATTTTACAGTCAAAGGTAGGTGATTTACGACATATCCACATTCTGTGATATTTTTTCGGAGTTATTGTCACGAATCTCGAAAAAAATAACAATCACAAAATCTGTTTGTAATAAAATAACATTTTCTATAAATTTTTGTATTGAGAATTTTTGTGATATTTTTTTCATTTTTTGCTGTAGAATTCTGTGATATAGGCTGGAGAAATCGTTTTTTCTAGATTAATACATGTTACTAATCGGAACTATCCGTGATATTAGCTTGTCATAATATTTTAAGCTATCCGAGATACTTAACGAATATATCTGATAAATCTATGATATTTACCAAAGAAATTCAAGGAAAAATTCATGATAGAAAAAGGTCTGAAACCTACTTATGATAATCAGTTAGACTAATCGGTGATAGCATCAACAGAAAATCACGTTGTACTTCCGGAATAATTTTGTGATACCTTACAGAGCAATCCATGACATTTGATGGAAAAATGCATTCTATGACAATTCGTGAAATTTGTTAGAAAATATTTTGATTTCTGTAGAAATTTGGATAAATCTGTGATACTTGGTGATAACATCATTTAAACTAACCAGCGGAATAGGTGAAAGCATTAAAGTCCGTAATGGAAAACATTGTCATTTTGACAGGAGCACTTCTTGATATGCGATACCTTAGACATTCATTACACACAGTGAAGCAAATTCTGATACATAAAATTACCAAATTTGTGATATTTTCTGATACTTAACAAAAAACCACGTGGTTCTTTCCGAATACTTTCGTGATACGTTACAGAGCAACCCATGATACTTAGTGGAAAATAAAAACAAATCCTTGATACTTTCCTGAGAAATCCGTGACTTATAACATACAAATTCATGATACTTACCGGAATCATCTATGGTACTTACCAGAGTATTCTGTTATACACTCCAATGTTGTTTGTGATAATGGAAAAATTCGTGATACTTACATGATATATTGTGAACAATCATTGGTATCTTCTTACTAAAACAATTTGTTCTATAGAATAGGTACACAGAAATCTGTAGAATTAGCCTGAGAAATACTAGCAAGCGATGCTAGTCTTATAACCCGTGATACTTGCTTAATGCTACGATTCGTAATATTTTGTGTGATATTTACCAATTTGTTAAGATAAACACCATATTTCTGCAGGTCTGTAACTTTTTTATGAGCAAAATCAAATTCTTTTGAGTTTATTTGATAATTTTATTGAAAAATATCGTTTAAATTTAAGATAAACCAATGAAAAATTAAAAGTTTAAAAAAAAAAATTTTATACAATTATCCAAAAATTGTATAAAATTTTTTTTTCCTAATTTTGAAAAAAATTTTTTTCCTTGGCTTATCTTAAATTTAAACGATATTTTTCAATAAAATTATCAAATAAACTCAAAAGAATTTGATTTTGCTCATAAAAAAAAGTTACAAGAAGTAAGTCATTTAGACCTGCAGAAATATGGTGTTTTATTTCATCTCAAAAGTTCAAACCCTCACAACAGAAAAACTGCTTGATAAATAAGTCTGAAACCTTGCATACTAATTACAGGTATATTAAGCTTCAATAATTAAGCCTCAGTTTAATCTTATCACCCAAAGAAATAAAATAGCGGTAAATTTACTAAAAAACCGTAAAAATGCCTATTTTGATAGCTTTTCTAAATTAATCTCAAAAATAAGAAAACATTTTGTTTAACAAAGCAAACTTAATTCCTTTGTAGAGAATTAAATGAAGTTTTTAAATGTGTCCTTGAATATTCTGTACAGTGATCCGTTGTTGAGATATTGACAGTCAAAGTCAAAAGTATGGTTTTTGGTTTGATGACTTATATTGCAATTTAAAAAAAATCGTAGAAGTTTGAAACAAAATGAATCTTAAAGCCAAATAAATAGCCTTTCTAAAAATAATAATCATTTTAGCAGAAAAAATTTTCCCACTTTCTTAGGAGAAAAGTAAAAACAAAAAAAAAAAAAAATTGGAAAATGTTGGTTTTTGAACAGTTCCAACAATTTGGCTATTTTACCGTCAGAAAGAAAATATTTAAACATTTAAACCTAAAAACTAGAATAATAGAGCTTTAACATGCTTTTTATTTTGTCATGATGCGATCATTTTTTACTGAGATACAGCTTATCGAAAATCACGATTTTTTTTGTTCCCTTAATTTTTTGGGCTAGTGTATTTATTCGATTTTTGTGTTCCTTAATAAAAAAAATCCGTGATATTGGCCTACTCGGAAATACCAACACTATTACTAGGGTAGTAGAAATAGCTGCAAAATTCTATAAAAAATTTCATTTCTTCAAAGACAAAGTCTGTGTAAAAAATTCTATTCCAGCCATTTTTCCAGTTTCGCTACAATTTTTGATGAAAAATACCAAGCCAGCTTGAATCCAATCGACACCTGACAATCAATTAGCTCTGACATCTCAATAAAGGTGTAAAGTAGAGAGAAAAATTTCACGCTGCCGACGTTTTTCTCATGATATTTAATTTTCACTCGAATTAAGGCAGTGAACTAAAAATTCTTCGAACTTCGATCCATCACCAAGTCCAAACCAACAACTGTCTGTCTATCAATTTTTCTGTTGCAAATATTAGACTTTGTACCTATTTGACTTAAAACCATAACCAACACCTCCTATTTGCGGCGCATTTTCTAGATTCCCAGACCGACAGTGTCACTCTAAATGACTAAAATTCTAGCTAAGCCCATCCCTGCGTTACTCTCGCTCTTCGAAAAAAACGAAGAAATAAACGGACAAACAACTAATTACTCGATGTGTTGTTCTATGTGATGCCCATTGAATTCCTAACCATTATTCAAATTTCAAACTGCGCACACACTGCACACGAAAGATAATTTACATCAAAAAACAGACACATAGAAGGTCCCGCAGGAAAACTTATGTCACTCAAGTGACAGGAACATTTATTCCGAAAAATAAAACAGAAAATGAGAAGCCATCAAGTTCCAACAAGAGTATTAATGGATCCATGTTTGCAACCGACACGAACGAACGAACAACCGACGACGGGGAATGATGACAACGACACGACGAGTTATGGCCAAAATGATATGGTGACTTCAATAATTCCATCTTCTTCCATCCATGATTGGTTTTTGGTACCAAGAATTGCGATCAAAATTGTTGTTTGAATTCGTGCCTCCTGCGCTCGTCACGAAATGCTAATCGACGACCTATTCATAATGTGTCCCGCATATAAAAAAAAAAATAAACTCAAACTTACCACCGAGTAATGCTGGACATTCTTTTTATTGATTATTTTTTTTTGGAATCACATCCTCATCTTCGATTGGATAGTTGTCATCGGTGTGTGATTCAGGTTCAGGACGGTACAGGAACCTTCTCTGATCATATTACATTAATCAACTTAACTTCTGTCCACAAAACCAGTTGCACCCATCGAACTTATAAGTAAGTAGTTGATGTCCTCTGTAGGAATGGTTGGTCTATTCGGGGAATCGCCGCCGCTTGTCCCAGCCAGCTTGCCATACAGCAGTGAAACCTAATTCCAAGACCAGGTGCTGATTGGGTGAGCTGGTTGCTGGTTCGCTCGCTGGTTGTTGTTGGTGGTTTTGTACTCGCTGTTCCTGTGTCGCTAGAACTCAGCTCGATCAAGACGACATTCATGGAGACGACGGTGCAACTGCATCAACAACAACCATACGACAAAGATGGTGATTGTGATGGTTTCATGGAAGAGCCCGATATGTATTGCGCCTGGTTCTTGTCCAATGCCCATGTGCGTGATGATGAATCTTGTCCTCCACGAGTCGTTATTTATTTATTTTACTTCTTTTTTTCCTTTTTGCTTGCTGTGGTGCTGTGTGTCTTCCTTGTAACCAAGTGTCATTATTGTTGTTAGTTCAAGGGAAGAGAGCGAAAGGCTGTAGCTGTTTGGAACGAGAACAACTCAATTAGGAATTCATTTCATGTTGGAAGTTGGATTAAGTTGAACGCCGCCATCTCCATCTCTCTTCATTGCCATCGTCATCAACATCGTCATTGCCAGTAACCAAGTCTTAACCAGAGAGACACAAATTGTCAAATCTAATCCGTGTGTAGGTAAGTGTTAATCGCTAGGCAGGTATTGAGAGACGTTCATGATTCTAGATGTTGACACTGGCGACACTGTCACCGGTCGTCGGTTATGATTTATTCAATCGAGATCGGTGCGTCTAGATTGTGGCTTGACTTGAATATATGTGTGGAAGAGTTGGAACCTACACTTTTGTGCGCACACGCTTGGTCTTTAGTGTTTTTTTTTTTTTTGCTTTCGTTTCTTCGAAGCCGGGAGGGGTCCGGGTCCAAATCCGAGTTTTTTTCGAGTCCACAGTACCTTTTCATATAGAAATGTGTGTTGGCTATGTTTTGCATATCAGCGCCTGGTATCGGCTGGGTGGAGTTGGGGCACCACCGCACCGGACCGCTCGCACATACTCGTTCGTAGTATGTGAGTTAACCTTATATGACTGGCGAGAGAGATGGATTTACACTGATATGGCGGATTAATTTATGATCATTGGCTTGATTGCATTTTAAGTAGTCAGCTTAGCATGCGCGCAGCTTTTCGTAAAAGATAACTATCACGAGTGCCATCTATGGAGAATAAGAAGGATGATTTTATGACAGTTAACACTTTATGGGATGTGGTGTCAGTTTTCATTTCAACAACAATAATAAAAAACAACAACAAGAAATGAGATGAAAATTTATTAGCATTTTTACTGCTTAAAAGCGACAATATTTTTATTTAAAATAATAATCACATAACTGTCTGCTGATTGTCATCATCATCGTCGGTCGTTCTTGGTGACAGAAAAAACAAAACTTTTTATAAATTGGAATGTTGAACAAGTTGTGTACAAGCAACTTAATCGTGTGAGCTTCTTATTTAGTTGTTGTTCTTTTATTTTATAGAGATTAAGAAAATTTGATTTCCGCTTTTGTCTTTGGGAAGAGAGTTAAAGTGAAAAAGCACAATTTTAAGTTCCACAAATTTGATTGAAATCAAGCATTTTATTAAAAATAACTTTTTCACTAGGCGAGATAAACATTTATTCCTTTTCACAAACATTGTACTTAAAAGATCCACAAATTCTGTATTCATTG
Source organism: Episyrphus balteatus (assembly GCF_945859705.1). Taxonomy (NCBI): domain Eukaryota; kingdom Metazoa; phylum Arthropoda; class Insecta; order Diptera; family Syrphidae; genus Episyrphus; species Episyrphus balteatus. The sequence continues at coordinate 5,923,470 of NC_079137.1, read as the reverse complement.
AACTTTTGCCTCGCGAAACATTTTTTCTGATGACCAATTTTAAATTCTGAATCAAAATTTTGGATTGCAAAAAGGTCAAAATTTTAAATTGCATGAATTTTGAACAACTAATTTTAAACTCAGATTTGAATGGCAAGATTTATAAATTTTTTACATCAAATTTTGCACTGCTCAAAATTTTACGTGATCAAGTTTTATAACAGTTGAGTTTCAGTTTCAAGGATTTCAGATATTATTCGAAATTAAAAAAAAAAAAAAACTTTCAACAGAAATATAAAAAAGTATTATCAAAAATATAGGAAAACTAATTTTGGAACAAGAAATTATTAACCATACAGAATCAGAAGGTTAAGAATTGAAATTTGGAACAATTTTTGAACTGAAAAATTGAATCGATTATTTCAGAAACAGCATAAGTCCATTTTTCCCAATTTTTTTTTTTTTTTTTTTTTTTTTAATTTTTCATTTATATAATAGTTATTCATCTTCTGGAAAAAAAAAAAAATTAAGTATGTCAGACCCCGCAAAATACGAAAATTGTAAGGAAAGGGTTCAAAATATATGGAAAGACTTCACCCGGTGACAACATTTTTGACTGTTAAATACATGACTTTTTACTAGTTTTATATTATTTTGGCAGCCATCATGACACGCAAGCTTTAAAATTATATATCAATGAAGAGGTAAATATTTAATCTATCTCCTGCTATTTTATTCATTAAAATCATAAGCAGGGTTCAAAAGCTATAGCTAGATGAAAACAAAAGTTTTACCAACAAAAATTCGTTTTGAGCAGAAACGACACAAGTCCAGCGACTTTAAAGTCTTAAAAACCCACTAAGACTTGAAAAAAAAGTTTATATTTTTAAGGTTTTTAAATGCGTCTTTAGCTAGATTATAGTTTGGCATACTCTAATGTGTTGTGGAGTTTTAACATAAAAAACAGTTTTTTGTTGCTCCTGAAAAGTTAGTGCTCATGGACTTATGCTATTTCTAAAATAAACGATTCAATTAAAGAAATCTAGTTTTTCAAAGAAAATGAAGATAAGAAAAAATTATTTAAAATAAATGTTGGTTGTCAAATTTTGGAACAAAAACAATCTAAATTTTAGTGATCGAAATTTGAAAATGAAAGTTGAGAAATGTTTGGTACTACGATATAAGAGTTTCGCAAGATACAGACTTTGATGTTTGTCGTTGAATTCTGAAAATGGAAAATGATACACAAAAAGTTACATATTTTTGGAATTTGATATTGGAAGTCAAAATTAATGTTACAGAATTTTTGAACACTAAAAGCAACAATTACAAAAAGGTTCGACATTCAGTTCCAATTAATTCAGAAAAAAAGAGTTCTGTTTTCTGTTGTACACGCTTTTACGAAAATTCAGTAATAGAATTGAAAAATGTAATAAGAAACATTTTGGAACTTTTGAACTTAGGAATATAATAAGACTAGAACTTCATGCTTCTAACTACTTAATTAATTTAAACTACTTAATTCTGCTTTTAAGTTTCTGTAAGGCTTCCTGTCAAATCAAAAAGCTAATAAAATATCAGTTTGACATTGAAGCTTCCGTTAAGCATTGATTTATTTTTATCAATAATTCTTTAGAGTTTCTGTAAGGCTTTCTTATTTGAACTTTTGAAGTTAGTTCTATTTGAAAAGAAATAACATTTATTTACTTATGTTTAGCAATTCAAAAATAATAAAAATTAAATTTGTGAGGAAAATTTATGATTCCTCATGGTAAGCTAAATTTTTCCTTTTAAAATACAAAGCTTCTCCAATGAAGCGAAACGATGCGACTTACAGTGCTAAGCCCATCCATATCCAAATACACCTCAAGTCTTCAACAATTAATGGTCTGAATAAATTCTCATCGATTGTGTTGTTAAAATTTTTAAATCTTCCAAGCTTCAGTAATTCATAAAATCCCCTTCTCGTCCAAAAATCCAACAATCCACTTGATTGTGTTTCCAAAAGATGGGAATTTAGTTTTTTTTGAAAATTGAGTTTTCATTTATAGCAATACTAACTGGAAAAGCAATTGACGATCAAAGAAATTTTGTTGAGTTTCAAAAATTTTCCATTTTTCTGCATTCACTGCATAAGCATATTTTGCATTGAGAGCTTCTCTTAGTTGAAATAATGTTTCAAAATTCTTCTCAATTTGAAAAACACTTGAATATTTTTCCTTCAAAAAAGGCATGAACTTGAACAAATATTCGTTCAAGCCATGTACGTGAATGGCGATTTTCAACTTGGATGTTTGCAGATCGTCCAAGGATTTTATAACTTTTTCCCTTGGTGGTTCGGTCATGAAAGACTGAAGTAATGCATCGTATGAAGTGACTATTATTATTCCAAGTAAAAATATCAACGTGTAGCAGATTTTTGAACTGTAAGAAGCTTTTAATGTTTCAGTAAATTACTTTCCAAGCATTTCACGAAAACAATACATGTACTGATTTCGATTACTTCCTGATAGTTTTCCCGCTAACTCGAGTGACAATGACAGCAATATAAATGTAAAAACTGTCAAAAGGAATGCCTCCCAATGAAAAACATAGGCAAATACTTTATAAATTGGAATACTTGCTTCCACCGGTACTATTACATTCCAATCGCCTATTAGATAAGGATATGAAAACCTTTGACTTGGAACTTGTAATATGACCGGGCCTGAACCGGCTATATATATATTTTTCCATCGAGCACAAATTTGATAATATCATAAGCTGAGCTGTGGGATGCATTTTCATTCGAAGGTTTCAATCTGGCGTTGTGCCTTTTAGCAAAAGCATTCAAGATATGGCCAACAAAGCCTTGAATAATCGTTTCACCTTTCATATTTTTTGAGAATATGATTCCTCCAAATATAACTGGCAATATAGCGCCATGGAGATCCTTTATTCGATCTGCTTGAAAAATATCCAAATCCTTAAATCCTTGGAAAAGTCTTGAAAAATCACCACAAAGTTTATTATTCCATTGTTACGGCAAAAGTTGGAAATAGTTTCCAATTTCGTGACAAAATTTCTTGAAGGCTTATTGATGAGAAATATCGTTTTATTATTAATTATTTTTTGAAAAGTAAAACAAAAATTCCTTCTTTGCAAATTTTGTTGTACCAAACACAAATTTGCAAAGCACAAAGTACTTTTCCGAAAAGTGCAAAGTTTTGCCAATTTGCAGAGAATTCTTTGATTTCTTTGCACCAACCAAAAAAACTTTGCACTTTCCATATCAAATCCTGCAATGTTTTGCAATAATATGCAAAGATAAAATTTCATTTGAGAATGGCCATTTCTCGTGTAAAGTTCGGGTATATTAAATAATAATTTAAAATGAATCGCTTTGAATGACTTTTTGAAGATAAAGATTATAGTTATAGGTACGTGAGTGATGTAAAATTAAGAATGAGTTTTGAAATTAGGAATAATTAACTATTGGGATTATTTAACTATGGTTACTATGTGAAAAAAAGTTGAAGTGGAATTATTAGAATTTGTTGTGTTCTTTTTACAAATCATTTAGGAACGATTTGTTGTTAGATAATGATAAACTGCCAAACGATTTTTTTTTTTATATTAATTCAAATTCCTTTATTATAACCGAAAATCATGTTTTTATTCAAAATTAATTTTCTCTCATCATTTCCAAAATTCCATTTTAACTTAATTTTTCCGCTGATTAATAAAAGTAATACAAATGTTTGAATTGTCTTGAAAACCAAACATCTTATTTCTTACATCAACAACTCATTAAACTCGTATCATGGAAGTGAGTTGGAAAAAGTTACGAATCGTGACTGTTTGACACTTCAAAAGGAATTTAGGGACCATTTCAAATAGTTAGAAATTGTAACTAAACAATAGACCATTTAGGCCCAATTTATTCACTCTCCATTATTTTTAAAGGCTCCATTAAAAATTATAAAACTGTCAAATCGCATACAAATTTTAAAATTTCCCTTTTTTAATGGCGACTTTAAATTTAATGGAGTGTGAATAAATTGGACCTTAGTTCGATAATATAAACATAAGTAAACTAGGGTAAAATAAAGTAAACTATGGTAAAACAAAGAATAAATTTAAAAAGATATCGTTGTTTAAACTTCCGATGACAACAGGGGTGCTTTACCACCCCAGACTTGATTTTTATTTCTTTGTTTTTTTAGATACAATTATTGTTTTTTTTTTTTTTGTGAATTATCTATTTTCTGATTCTGTTGAACACTTCATAGGAGTGTTATGATTAAAAATATATAATTTTTGTTATTAAAAGTACATACTTTTTTTTTAATCTAATTTTAGGACAACCAAAAAGTGTGTTGTTATCGGAAGGTTAAGTAAAAAAAGATGATTTCAATCTTTTTTAACAACGAAAATAAGTTGAAACTATTTATTGCTTTATTTTGCAAATTTTCAAATTAAGCAAAGTTCCATTTTTAATTGGTGCAACGCCCGCACTTTTTGCTTTGCAAAAATAACATCAAAAATTGCAAAGTGCAAAGTGGGGAACTTTTAATTTTTGGTGCAACACTTTGCACTTTTACTTTGCAGAAAAGTATTGTTTTGCAAAGTTGCAAAATGCAAAGTGCAAAGTGGTTGGTGCAATAGGGCCCTGCTTAGCAATCTTATTTCTAAAAGTTTCGGTTTATTTTTGTTGATTTCAGATTAAAAATGAAATAATATGTTTCTTTGTTTCTCACAATATTCCAAAAATATAGAACATTCTTTGGGTAGAAAGGTTTTAAAATGCTACCTGTTTCATTTTGGGCTAAAAAAAATGCAGTCTTTGAAATCTTTTCAGAAAATGTATTGAATCGTTAGGTACCTTTTTTTAATTCGAAATAGAATGAAAATTGTATGTGAACTTAAAATCCTAGTCGTCTAAATAAGGGAAAAGCTTGAAAGTTATTCCGTTCGACGTGTTCTAATCTAAAATAGGAAATAGCTCCTATAACATCCTCAGATCACTTCATCATCTTAATCCTGGTGAATTCAATGGACCAGACTTGGTCTGGGCTTAAAAGGAAAACTTCCATAAAGCTAAAAGTTTTATCTTAAGTATTCAATTGAAAACTAAAATCCAAGATAAAACGCTTCGTGTAAGCCTAGCTTATGACATCTCTCCAAGCAGGACTTAAACCAGTTTGCCTAGTTCAAAGCAATCAACACGCACAATTAATCATTTTTTTTCTGTCTCCCATCAACCGGTGAAGCTGATTAATTAAAAAAAAAGTAAAAAAATAAACCAGTTCATGCTGATTTTTCATCCTCATAATCATCATCACCATCATTATCATCATCATCATTTCATAATGATAATATGGCGTCGGACAGACATTTATAGGACTCGCAACAGAGCCATCTGTCTCATTCAAGCCAAACTGGGGTGTTGTAACAACGTTATCTGGTTGATAAATAACATGGCATGTAATATAATCTGTTGCATACAAGATTGACTACCACAAAAATGTGACATGACACGACATTATCTCCGACTTACGTTACACACACAAAAGCTCCTCTCTCTCCTCTCTTAGACCACAAGACCAAATTAACTACAGCCCGACACCATCCAGCATCACCATTCACCATCACTACACCATATCGCCGCCGCAATAATAAGTTGCATGAATTTTTTTGCAAAAAAAAAAAGGCTCCGTTTACCCGACTCGTCATAGTCATCGTCATTTGCGCCAGGCAACGTCAATTCGTTGCACGTTGCAAGGCATCACACACAAAAGGCAGCCATAGCTGTACCCTCTACCGACGACATAGCTTGGTACATTTTTTTTTTGTTAATACAACACGCGTGTGTAACGCAGCCGCAACAGCAGCAGAGTATCTTTTACATTTTGCTTAATCTGCGGATGGTATTTGGATGCCATGGCTCTTGCCTCAGCTTTAGCCTCAGAGCTTCACCTTCTCGAGTCTCCACTCAACTCAACTCGATTCGATTCGACCAAACCAAACCAACCAACGAACGCAGGAAGCTTGACAGCTATCATAAATTCGCTGTCAGAGAGCTGTCCATTTAACCACAAATCGGGTAATCTGAGTCTCAGACGGCATGTCAGCACACAGCCATCGCAGCAGAGATCCCAAAGGTTCAGTTCAGAGCTTCAGAACACAACTATACTCTTCTGATGAAGCCAGCTGTAAAATGTGGCGCACAACAACAATAATTACAACAAGAACCAACGTCAAAATGCTGGTTGGCATCTGATGTTGGTGGTTTTCGTTGCAATTTCTGCTTTTGCTGCTGCTGTTACTGCCACTGCTGTCTTTTCACTGATGTACTTCTGACGTTGCACATTGTCAGCTAGGAGATGGAAGCTGCTGCCAGTAACACACATCTCTCCATTTTTCCCAAAAAAGGCAATTCGTCCAAATGCGATCTGTATAATGAATGTGTTTGTGTGTGCGTGTGCATGTGTCAGTCATTATCAAATGTCAGTTTGTTGGGTTTCAGGAATGCATTACATTGCTGGGGCGCTAATTAGCCTTTCATTGAAGGCAATTTGTCATGGATCGATTGAAGTTGTTGGGTGAAAGAGGGGGACAAAAGCCGAAAATTTTGTTTTAACTAAAATCAAATTGGAACAAAATCTGGTGGGTTGGATTGATTGAGATGCATGACAGTACTCCATCATTCTACTTGGGTTTTAATGTCGCTAAAGGCTGTTTGAATTTCTTTGAAAGGAAGAAAAAAAAAAAAAAGGGCTTTAAAACTATTTTCCAAACTAAAAATAACGGAACTGTTTGCGTAATGGGTCAAAATTAATGGGTTTTTTTCAAAGCTTTGTCTTTCTTGAGACTAATAGCAGCTAAATCCTACCTATAGAAGATTTTGGGTTAAAAAATGGTTCAGGATTCTTTAAGTTTTCGTTAATTTATCTTGATTTTTGATTAAAATTGAAATAACTCATATGTTTGTTTCGCGAAAACTCCAAAAATATATAACGTTTTTGAGTTAGACAAGTTTTGAAACGTTTCCTTTTTTACTCTGCATCTTATAGGATGAATTTTGAAAATAAATTAGAATTTCAGACCCCTATATTAAAGCGTTTCAGTTTTTTACTTTTTTTAATCTGAAGAATTTTTGGCTCAAAACTTGTTGAGTAGTTATATTTTTTAAAGTTTTCTTTCTTCCTAATTTCTTTGGTAATTTCTGATGTGAAATGAAATAATTTACCTAATGTTTGTTCAGTAATATCTCCAAAAATATAGAACATTTTTTAGCTAGACAGTTTTTGAAAAGTTTTATGATTTAAGCTAAGTTTTATAGGCTGAATTTGTACAATAATTTTGAATTTAAGAGGACTATTTTGAAACATTTTAGTTTCTGTCGGTTCGGCTGAGATCTTGTAAGCCACTATCTCGAGAAATTTTTGACCCAAAGCTTATTCAGGAATCATAATTTAAAAATTTCCATTAATTTATCAATTTTTTTGTTTGAAAACGAAATAATTTCTATGTTTATTTCCAAAAATCTCGAAAAATGTTAAACCTATTTCAGCTAGACTGGTTTTGAGATGATCCTTGTTTTATTCCCTGTGTTATAAGAAGGAATTTTGAATACAATTTGAACTAAAAACTACATTTTTAATTTTGTTTTAAACTTTTGTGTTCCATTTAAAATTCTATACACTTAGGGTCTCCTTAGTGGATGTGAAATGCTGCTATTGAGATAAATCGCCAATCGTCAAAGACATATTTATTGTCCCAGTGCCCATCATCGAACATCAACCGCTCGCTGCTGTCTGCTCTGACTGGCTGGCTGATGGCTTGACATGAATGACAAGTAAATTGATGGCATTGTGAATTAAATAAATTTGAGATTCCAAAGCCATGTCAATGATGGCTGAGCTGGAGCTGAAGCTATATAGCTTTTTTGGTCCATCACCAACCAGCAGGGGTTTCCCTTTTACCAGCACCATCAGCGCCAACAAAGAGTGAGGTATTATCCGGAACCCTATTTTTGTTGTTGTTGTGTTTTTTGTGTGTTTTTGTTCGTGAGCGACCGACTAGTGCCTTTAAATCTCCCTAATTACCTTTGATGGACGATGCGCTGATGCGAAGATGAATGCGTTCCGTTCTTGTCAATATAAATAGCTGCAGTTTAAATGCAGTTGGTTATAAGGATTCAGGCATGTGTATAGCCTACATCTCGATTGGTTTATACGCAACTCTTAGTTGATGGTGACGCTGGGTGATGGTGATTACCGGCAACACAACGACATCATGTGGCTAAAAGAAATTCACAAATGGCGTTGAAAATTGCTATATGGCAGAGTAGTGTCGTGGTATTTCTAAAGTCTACAGGGTGAATGATTACCCTTTGGGATTATTAACGAGGAATGTAGTTAAGCTGAACGTCTGTAATTGTTAAGAAGGTTTTTGCAGGCGCAAAAAGTCCCAAAGAAAGGCACTTAACCATTAAGAAAATTTGTATTTTTTAATTTGTTTTGCTACCAAATTATTTGCTCCATCATTTTTTCATTCATATTTCATTCCTATTTCATTCCTATTTCATTCCTCTTTCATTCCTATTTCATTCATATTTCATTCATATTTCATTCATATTTCATTCATATTTCATTCATATTTCATTCATATTTCATTCATATTTCATTCATATTTCATTCAAATATCATTCATATTTCATTCATATTTCATTCATATTTCATTCATATTTCATTCATATTTCATTCATATTTCTTTCATATTTCATTCATATTTCATTCATATTTCATTCATTTCATTCATTTCATTCATTTCATTCATTTCATTCATTTCATTCATTTCATTCATTTCATTCATTTCATTAATTTCATTAATTTCATTAATTTCATTAATTTCATTCATTTCATTCATTTCATTCATTTCATTCATTTCATTCATTTCATTCATTTCATTCATTTCATTCATTTCATTCATTTCATTCATTTCATTCATTTCATTCATTTCATTCATTTCATTCATTTCATTCATTTCATTCATTTCATTCATTTCATTCATTTCATTCATTTCATTCATTTCATTCATTTCATTCATTTCATTCATTTCATTCATTTCATTCATTTCATTCATTTCATTCCCTTACTTGTTTATCAAGATTCATGAATGTGAATTCCCGACCCATAAAAATTGCTTCAAAGGTTACAATTTTGGTCTACATTTTCTGCCTTATCTCATTCAAAAGCCTTTGTAATTAATTTATAAAAAATAATGCACACTTCCATCCATCCATCAAAAATATGTGAAAATAGTTTCGATTAAAATTTTACTAAATGGTCATGTGAAATGTGATTATTCATCACACGAGAAAGAGAAAATATTCTTCAGTTAATAATACAACGAGTGTACAACTGCTGCTTGCGGGTTAACAAAATTTAAAAAAAAAGGCAGAAGAAAAAACAAACGACATGATTGATGATGGAATAGCGAAATATTCACTCTCTCTCTGTCTCTTTCTTTTCTAATGGAAATATACACTCACAAAAACATTTCACAAAAAAAAAAAAACGACCGTCATTCGCAAAGCAGCACAACCTCGTCATCATCAATAAACCATGATTAATGTCTTCCAGAGGCCATAATTCATAATTTATACACAGAAAGCTGGCACTCGTGTCTTTCATTCATTTTGTTGTTTTGTTTCGTTTTAGGTTTTTTTTTGCTGTGTGTTTCTGTTGCGCGAACTGTTGTAACTCAAAAATTACAATTCGCCTGTTTTCAGGATTTGATTTATGACCTGCTCAGTGGCTCATTCAAGAGCCCGCCAGAGACGCGCTTCATTTCTCTTGCTCTTCTCATGTTCCCTTGGGAGAGTATAGAGTAGAAGAGATGTACCTACTTATTCATTTATAATTATGCAAAGCTACATTCTTTTATTTCTTCCTGTTGCTGCTGGTGATGGTAACATTTTTGCTTTGTGCATCGCCAAATTGCTTTTCTGCTTTTCTGAGTGACTGGGTAATTTCTTAAGGGGTTTTCTTGTGTTATGGCTTTTGAAAGGTGAGATTTCAAATTGTCTTGTTATTATTCTTGTTGTTTTAAATTGTAAAAGATTTCTGAAGAAAAAAAGGGTTGCCATTAAATATTTTAAGATACAAGTCAATGGCAAACCCTTTCGCTACTTATGTTTGGGACACTTCAGAAGATGCTCACATTAAAATCAATCCTCAATATTTTACCCTTAAATCTCAAAAACTTAACTGAAATTGTCAAAATTATCCTTTTGTCATTGAAATTTTGTTAAGAACCATAAAATATATTCGAGTTTTTATTTATTCATTCATAAAATTTAGAAGAAAAAAAAAAATAATGTCCACTTTATTTTATAGCCGACCACCCAAAAGGTTAAGCTTCTAAAGTAGCTAAGCCACAAGTTATAAAAATCTATTGTAAATGAAATAATAGTGAATTGTGGATATTACAAGGAAACGTGTTGTATAGGTTACCTCAATAAAATCTAGCTACTTCTTTTTCCATTGTTAAACGGAAACATAAAAATTCGGTGAACAAAAAAAAAACTGATGGCTGTGTAGTAAAATTGAAGAAAATGTGTGATCTTCTATACCAAATCGTCTTTGTAGGTAGAAGACAAATTTACATTTAAAACGTGTAATTCAAGGTGTTTGTTTGAGGATTGAAGAAATTTATAGGTGGACTTAGAGATGACAATTTTTGTTTTGATAGAAATCAGTTTTGTTGAGATTCGAGGTGTGCCAGAAATCCATCGACTTTTAAATCGAATTAAGATCTTTAACAGAATCTTCCCCAAAAACTGTCTTTTCTTTGCGGATTCACACATTGAGATCCGAAAATTCAAAATCTTTGAAGTTTAGGAAAATACTACTTTAAAAAAGCAAAAATTCTTGAAAATTGAAAATCTTGAAATTTTTAGACGTAAAAGACCAATATTCAAAAACTAAGAAAAATTTTCATCTTGAAATAGTCAAAAATGTCTCAAAAACCGAAATCTAAAATTCAAAAATGCTGGAAAAAATAATCCACCCAGAAATCTTCCTTGTCCTTTTGTTCAAAAAATTAAAAAAAAAAAACTTTTAAACCCTAAAAATCCACGAAGGGCAAAAATCATAAATCCAAAAAAAAAAAAAAAATAGGTTGTTTGTAAAGCCGCTTTACGGACGATGATTTTACGTGATAACGTCGTAAGAAAACAGGTTGTGTGCTTTTAAAATGAGTCAATTGAAGCGTTTATTTATTTCAAACAATCATAATTTACAAGAAAAAGCTAAAAAAAAAATTTAAATATTTCTTCTATAATAATAAAACCATTTTTGAATTTTTACAATGCGCAAAAAGTAATAAAATAATTTATTAAAAACAATCATTTCTTATGAAAAAAGTGAAAAAATCATTTCCATCACCCAAAAATTCATTTTTTTGATACAACAACCTATAATAAATTTTATACCACCTGAAAGCTTATTGCTTCAGCTCAAAATATATATACATATCGATCATGTCTATGAGGCATCTCCAAAAAGAGGTATTTGAATTTTTTGAACTCGATAAATTTTCATCAAAAAAGGCAAAAAAATATATAATTTTATCTTCTCACGCTATTGAATCAATTTTTTTCAATGACAACCTATAAAAAATTTATATCATGTGATATATTACACCTTTCATTTCATTAAGCCATACTTAAATTTTTATAATGCGCAAAAAGTATAAAAATAATTTATTCAAAAAACAATTTTCATCAAAAAAAGCAAAGAAAACATGAATTTTTATTTTCTGACGTCATTAATTTCATTTTTTTCCCTAACAACCTATAAAAAATTTTAGTCTTAGCTCAAAATATATATATCGATCAGGTCTATGAGACATCTACAAGAAGAGCTAGAATTTTTTGAACTCGATCAAATTTCATTAAAAAAGCAAAACAAAAATGTATTTTTATGTTCTCAGGCTATGGAATCAATTTTTTTGTTTGACAACCTATAAAAAATATTAAACTATGTGAAAGCTTATTATTTCGCCTTTCATATGACGTATCAATCTCATTTCAAAGATGCCTACAAGAGAAGTGAGAATTTTTTAAAGTCAACCATGTCAAATTTCCAGACTGAGATGACGGTACTTCCCACACTTGTGGCTGTTCGGGGGGCAACAGATCTCCACTGGTGTTTTGAGGTTTTTCGCAAGTTTCTTGATTTAACATTGTGTAGCTTGTAGTTAGTATACCGTTATGTGTGATATACCAAATGAAAGGTAATTGTATCAGGATGCTCAGAGATAGTTTAGTACAATTTCTATCTCCTCTTGGTCAAAAGTTATAACCTGTTGAATTCAAAAATTTTATTTTACCGTTATCTCAAAATTGTGTTTACGAAAATGATTGAAACTTCGCACACACATATAGTCATAGTCATGGTCTATCATTACTCGATATACTTTATTCTTGTATCTACCTATTAAAGAAAAAAAGATAAAAATAAAAAACAATGAAAATCGGTTAAAAACGGTCAAAAAATCTGTTTTTTTTAAAACTTGTTTCTTCCGTTATTCAGTCAAAACTCACTAAACGATTTCGAGTTGCATAAAATCAAAACCTACATGTCCTATAAGTTTGAGATTTTTTGAACCCTCCAAAAAAAAAGCTAAAAATCAAAAATTACCCAAAAATACCCCTTAAAAACAAGGTGTTTTTCAAAAATTCATATTTCGAAACGCATAGTGTTTGAAAAAAGTCAGTATCAAACGCCTAATTTTTTTTCCCTCATCTTTCACTTGGAATCTTTAGATTTGTCAAAAAAAATTTCCTTTACCCAAAATCATCATTTTGTCATAGCCCCAACACGTGTTCAGAAAATCCGAAATCTCGAAAGTCGAGAATCCCGAAAATCCAAAGTTACAGGATATCCAAAATCCCAAATTACAGAAAAGAAAAAAGACCGGAAATAAAATTGAAAAGTTTTTATTATTTCGGGTTTTCGGGTAAGTTTCGGGATTTTGGGATTCTGAGTTTTCTGTAATCTGTTTTTTTTTTTTTTTTTTTTTTAATTTTGGGTTTTTGGGATTTTAGATGTTTTAAGGATTTCGATTTAACCAGTTTTAAGGAACGATTTTTTTTAGTGCCCAGATTACCGCGCTTCTTTTTGGATTTTAGTTTCAGGATTTTGTTTGTGTACAAATAATTGTTTGTAAATCGGTATGTTCAAGGTTAAACTCTTATTTAATCTCATTTAAACGTAAAATCCACATAATCTTTATCATGACGCAGCATGTTTCCATGTTTTCATCTCTACAATCTGGGATGTCAAGAAATTCCATTCCACTTTCAGCTATCGAGCTTTTTGATATGTAATTTTTTCCAGCTGAAGAGCTGCGCTATTGCAATGGCTAGAATCGCATTATAACAACCCTTAACATTTCTTGATGTGATACCATGTCACACTCATATGCAAATTTTTGTGTGTATTTTAGATGGAAACGCATCGACTCTTTTGGCGGGGAGCAACCGAGCAGAGCCGCCTCCAAAATGAAGAATTTTTATGCATTTCGCTTTATTTGCGAAAATGCAAATTAGCAAAACCAAACAACCAACCAAACTGAAAGCGACCTAAAAGAGAAAGATCCTTTTCAAACGAAACGTCAAGTCACAACTTCAGACAAAAGCCGTCTTTGTGTCTGTCATTCAGTCAGCGACAGCGATTAAGTGACGAGTTGTCGAGGTCATATCGTCGCATCATCATCATCAGAAAAGAGCTTCAACTGCCGCGTTGCAGCAAACAAACCTTCTTAATTTCAATTCCAATTTTTTAGTTTTTTGTTTTAGTTTGAAAAAGAGTGAAGTACCTCAGGATGGAATTGAAATTGGGAGACAAGGCAAACAGCAGCAGGATGAACAGGATGACGACGACGATGATGATGATGATGATGGTCGTCGTCATTTGATGACGAGATGATGGGACGATGACAATAACAACGACGAGCCTGTCAGCACTGCAGATCGGCAATGCCAACGAATTAAATGCGACAGCTTATCGGCATCTCAGACTCTCGCATGTGATTATCCCAAAAAAGGGAAAATTCGTCAACTAGTGATGCAGCGCACCAAACATTCAACAGAAGCAAGCAAAAGCAGGACATACACTGTTGGATGGTGGAAAATCGCCGCAAATGCATAAGCGGATCCCATCATTCTATATACCATTGCCAGTGTCTTTTTCAAGCAGTCTTCAAGTCTTCACCGGCAAGCCGCTTGCTGATTGTTTAGCTGTCACATAAAGAAGTCACTCGGTGGCAGTGATCTGCGTCTTCGACTGCTGTCAGTGGTTGTACATCACGATGTCGGTTGTACATCAATTGGATGCAAATGTCGCAGACAATTTATATCCGAATACTGAAATGACAGTTAATCATTGCGTATCGCAAGTCTTCGCGTATCGTTGTCCATTGTCGTTGGTTTATATAAGCAATTTTGGACCCTAAAAACGATGAAACCATCCACCCCCTCGTGCGTCGTCGTCGTCCGTTGTCAGCCAGAAAGAATATAAACAGCATTTTGTTTGGCCCCACACCGTATTCGTTTGTAGTCTCTGTATTGCCTTGTGCAGCAGCAGAAGGATCAATTTTAACGCAACGTCATTTGTGTGGAAGGAACGATGCGATGGACTGTCATTTAAGATTGATGTGAGATGAAAGGCCTTGATGTTTGATCGGTTGGAATTAACTGAAAAATATATACACTTAACAATCTTTTAGAGGTTTAAAGTTCAGTAGCAGCTGAAATTATTCAGCAATTGTTGTTGGTTTTAAGACAGATGCAAGTAGTAATAGTAGCACACACATATATCAGCTTATATACTTCAACGAAGCCATTGTGGCAGGAATAGATTGAAGTTTTTGAATTTTGAAAAGTATGTTTAGATCACCTACCGTGTTAATTTCAAAATAGGAAGATAATGTATGCCCTAAAACTTCAACCAGCAGCGATAAAATGCTGCTG
This sequence comes from Episyrphus balteatus, assembly GCF_945859705.1. Classification (NCBI taxonomy): domain Eukaryota; kingdom Metazoa; phylum Arthropoda; class Insecta; order Diptera; family Syrphidae; genus Episyrphus; species Episyrphus balteatus. The sequence continues at coordinate 5,908,466 of NC_079137.1, read as the reverse complement.
GATTAACTAATGTTATCAAAAGTACGAAAACTGGATACACGTTGGAAGCTGTGTTTGAACGAACTTATAGAGAGCGTTCCCAAGCGTCCGTTGATTTCCCAAATTCGGGCGTTGATTTGCCAAGATACTCGTTGATTTTCCGAGTTTGTTTTCTAATTAACCGGGTTTAAGCTTTGATTTGTCACATTCTCTAGATGACTTGCGGTATTCGTCCAATAAAACTGGTCGGCAACGAAAACCAAACCATACTTTTCTATAGGACTTTTGTGTGCTGATTCCGAATCTGAAGTCAAAATTTCACTGGCACGTCAAGTTTTCGAAATATTTAAATATTAACAGGTCAAAAACGCGTTTTTGTGGCACTTTTGGCGTTGAATTTCATCACCGTTAAATTTTTTTTCGCAAAACTCCATATGCAATATTCAAAAGCGATATTTTATCGTCTTAAATACGTTTATTTTTATTTTAAAAATTATTTTTTTCTAAAAGATATTTGGTATAGAAAGTTATGATATCTCAAAATCTTGGTGGTTAAGGTAACTTATGGTTTTTGAAGCAGATTTGAAGTAAATTTCAGTTTTCGACTCCTGATTCGATTGAACAAATAGCAAAATATTACGGAAAAATAATATTTTTAGATCAAATGTCAAAAAATATTTCATTTCAAATTAGTTTTTGGGACTTTATAGCCAAAATTGTGATGAGCAGAGCTCAAAAACTAGACGTGATGGAAAAAATCTGTAAACTGTTTTGAATTCAGCACACTCAAGTTTATTAAAATCACCTTACAGACTTCTTGCTCCCGACTTTTTTTGTTTTTTTTTGCCGACCAGTGTAATTTGCCTTGCTTAGAACTTTTAAAAATGTTTTTTTACTGTTTTGCTGAAACCAAAATAAATCTTACTCAAATTTGTCACAGTCAATATTTTTTTTAACAAACACAATAAAATATAAAACAAATCCTGTTAACCATGTCGCATCTGCGCATTAAAAATCATTTTTAAGACTTCAATCATGAAAAAGGGTACTTTTTTTTAAATTTAACAACTAGACACGGCACACCTCATGCATATAATTCAGATTCTTTCACTTAAGTGCCAAATTTATTGAGCATGCAAAATTGATTGTTATTCATTTTAAATGTGAATTATGGTTTTAGGATCAGGGCTGTCGTTTTGATACAATAATTTTGTACAATTTTAGTACTGGTATATTTTTTTTTTCTAGATTTGTTACTCTTTTCAAAGAGGTATCAAGATAAAATTGTAACAATGTCTAAAAAAAAAATTTAGAGATGATATTTTTTAACTCAAAAATCAAAATGCTTTCTTTTTTCTTGTCAAAACTTTTATCTAAAATTGTATCTTCCGAAAAAAAAAAACACATTTCCTGTTTGTGACTTTAAACGACATCCCTGTGACTTTTTGAAATCAACCCTTGTTAATCTCTTGAAGAAAAAGAGATTTTCTGCACCAATTTTAAAATATTGTAATGTAGAAAATACAACGACCGAATATCTGGACCAAAAAAGAAGATCAGAGCGACATTTATTATCCAATTAGTCCTGCTGGTGATGTATACTTTTCAATAACTCACTCTTTTTTTCGAAGATAAAATACACAAAAGAACTAAAAAGAAAACATCGACGACGGATGGTTGAACATTTATTTAAATTGACAATTAAAAAAAAAAAAAAAAAACAGGATTAACCAGCTCATACTCTCTGTAGTATTTAAGGACTAAATACGTACAAACTGTACGTATTAAAGATCACTTAAGGTCAAACGATCTTTTCAAAGTATTCAAACATTTTTTAAAGAAATAAGAACGTGTTAATACCTACTTCGTATCTAAAAGACTTGAATTTCTTTTTGTATCAGGATCTTGTTTCCTTGAACATCAACACATCAGTAATTGTAATCTATGTGAAATGCATATCACAATGAACCTTTTGTTTGGTAATTGTAATTCATGTCTTGATGTTTTGCAAGCAAAGGGAAGGGAATTTTGTAAAGATATAACTATTATAAAGCAGTCCTTAAAAAGTGTTAATGCGCATCACAGAAGGATACAATTATATCAAAGAAGTTTTAAAACTTTTTTAACATTTTGGTTTTATATTCATCATAAAAAAGTAATTTACTATGAAAGCTTTAAAAAAAAGACGAACTTTTTGTTGTTTCATTTTTGTAATAAAGGATTTTGAAGTTTATACGCGGAGAAAAAATGGGCACTTAAAATAAGATGATGTCCACCTTAAATCTCACCCTTTTAAAATAATATAATTTCCGCTTAAAAGAAGTGGAATCCGCTTAAAATAATCGGAATCCGCTTAAAATATGTGGAATTCGTTTAAATTTTGTTAAATCAAAGGTGAGCTTCATTTCAATAAGTATTTCCATCTTAAAAAACCGACTAAAAATAAAAATTTAAAAACTATTGTCAGACTTCAGCTTCAGTCTAGTGGAATCCACTTAAAATATGTGGAATTCGTTTAAATTTTGTTAAATTAAAGGTGAGCTTCATTTCATTTCAATAAGTATTTCAAATAGAGGATTTTGAAGTTTATACGCGGAGAAAAAATGGGCACTTCAAATAAGATGATGTCCACCTTAAATCTCACCCTTTTAAAATAATATAATTTCCGCTTAAAAGAAGTGGAATCCGCTTAAAATAATCGGAATCCGCTTAAAATATGTGCAATTCGTTTAAATTTTGTTAAATCAAAGGTGAGCTTCATTTCAATAAGTATTTTCATCTTAAAAACCGACTAAAAATAAAAATTTAAAAACTATCGTCAGACTTCAGCTTCAGTCTAGTGGAATCCACTTAAAATAATCGGAATCCGCTTAAAATATGTGGAATTCGTTTAAATTTGGTTAAATCAAAGGTGAGCTTCATTTCAATAAGTATTTTCATCTTAAAAAACCGACTAAAAATAAAAATTTAAAAACTATCGTCAGACTTCAGCTTCAGTCTAGTGGAATCCACTTAAAATAATCGGAATCTGCTTAAAATATGTGGAATTCGTTTAAATTTGGTTAAATCAAAGGTGAGCTTCATTTCAATAAGTATTTTCATCTTAAAAAACCGACTAAAAATAAAAATTTAAAAACTATCGTCAGACTTCAGCTTCAGTCTAGTGGAATCCACTTAAAATAATCGGAATCTGCTTAAAATATGTGGAATTCGTTTAAATTTGGTTAAATTAAAGGTGAGCTTCATTTCAATAAGTATTTTCATCTTAAAAAACCGACTAAAAATAAAATTTAAAAACTATCGTCAGACTTCAGCTTCAGTCTAGTGATAGTTACCCAACAGTTGTAGGATCGATCCCTAGTAGCTGCTATTTGTTTTTAGTTTCCACACAAAATTAAAATGATTTTCCACTTAAATTAAGTGGATTACTTTTAAATTTGCAGATTCAAGAAATAAAGAAGATTTTTTTTTGCTTAATTTAAGGCGCAACTCATCTTGACAAAAAAACATGCAGAAATTCGCTTAATTTAATACAAAAATAATTTTGTATGAAAAGTCTGTAATTTTTTTTATTTTGCATAAATTTAACCCGTCGCGTTTTCAATATTTCTTTTTGTTTTGTTTCTGTCATTTTCAAAATATTTCTGTCATACTTTTATCTCCAAAAGGAAGTCTATGACGGATGGAAAAATTGATGATGAGTTTTTCAATTGCTTGGTGAGAAAGGATGTACTTGGGTTTATTTTTAATTTATCTTTAGAATCCACGGTCTACCTATTTGATTCACTCAAACCATCAAACTCTCAAGTTCAATTTATATTCTTGAGAAAAGGGCAGCAAGGACCAACAACAAAAGAAGAATAAACAAGTGGAAGTGGATTGGAAATTTGATTTAAAAAAGAATCCTCACTTAACAATGAAAGTACACTTTCACGCATTTCCTTCCTATTTTTTCAATAACTTCATTTTATCTCCGATTCAATACCATTACTTCGCGTATACTTTCAGATGTAGTTGAATTAGGGTGACCATATTCGATAATTTTTTAAAAAGATATTATTTTTTCTTAGCAAGTACGGTTTTAAATAAATATATCACAAAAATAAGTATTTTAATTTTACCATTTTTTTCAAGTCTAGTGATTTCCAGAGTTTTCTAACTCCTCTATTTCGATTACATAAAATATGGTCACCCTTATTTTACCTCTGAGTCTCCTTTGCAATGCACACAAACACACATTGAATACAATCTGCTGCCAGGGCGACATGAGAGAGAATAATGACAAGCAATTAATTTCAAGTGGCTCTTGTGTCAGTGGCACCCATGTCTTCGCGAAGATGATTTAATTTTCTGTCTGCACTCTCTTGCTCCTTGGTGTGTCTTCTCTATCAACATCACCGCCATCGACGGTGGAGTATAATTTTTTTTTTTTTGTAGTCTCAATTTCCCGGTCACCATCATTCAAATTAGAAAACAAAAAGATATGAAATGAAAAATTAAAAAATAAAAACGAGAGAAATAAAATGCACGACTAGGTCGCACGTACTTGCTCTTTTAGTTCAGAGTATCTACAAGTGAAAATTAGAGTTTTTGGTTAAGTTTTAAGAAAACAAATTTTTTTTTAAATCGATGGCAAAAAAAAAAATTTTTTTTTCTTATTTTCAAAAATTTGAATTTCTTTTTACATTTCACATAAAAATTCTGTCTTTAAATTTTGAATAAATTAATAGGTAATTCTTTGGTGAAATATACGATATTAACTAAAAAATATTTTAATTCCTGCAAAAAATGGCTACGTCATTCCTTTTTCCGATTTTTTCGAAAAAAATTAAAACCGTAGTTTGTTAAGTTTTTCTATTTTGGTCCTAAAAATTTAATTTAAATATTCCCTGTAATCCCGCGCAAGTTGACCACTAAAAGGCAAAAAAAGAAAAATGAAAGTGAACGTATAAGAAATTGAAAGATGGTACTTAAATACTTATACGTTTTACTTTAATAATTTCTTATAAATTTAAGTGATTTTTTTTAGTGAAAAATTGTAAAAATTAATAATCTTAAAGTTTTCAAAGCAAGCATTATTTTAAAAGCATTACATAAAACTGAATTGCCAGTGGACGCTCATTTTCATTCTGAATTGAAATAATATTCTCAAAAAAAAAAAAATCGATTATAATTATTATTTTGATACAGACTCATATTCTGACCCTAAGAAATTTTTTTCAAATAGTGTCTTTAATATTTGAAATTTGAAGTTATAGATTTTTTCTTTAATGTTTAAATATTGTATTAATGTTTTTTCATACAATGTCACACCCGTTACAAAAATGTCAGACCCGTTACATTTATGAATTTTCATAAAAATTCAGATTTTATAAATTTCCTGCTTAATGGAAACGTAATTAAATCTTCTTTCATTTTGAATACGATATCACCAAAGCAGACTGAATCGGTTTTCTAACGTCACACCCATTACATTTTATCTTAAGAGCTTGTAATGTTTATAGACAGGTTAGCAAAATGTAATTTTAAAAATATATTAACAACTAAATATAATATGTATTGAAGCTATTGAATATTTTATTAAGTGAATACTACGCAAACAAGAAACAAAAAATGTGTAACTGTGTCACACCCGTTACAATGGAAATACCCTGCAGTTATTGATAAACAAGCAGAACTCATTTTTTTTTCTCTACTTATCACTTTTTTAATATTAATATTGCTAATTATAATAAAAATAAATTTCACTTACCGAAAAAAATAATAAAATAAAATTTCGGCCAACCTGCAAATGACCTACTTTATTCCTTTTATGTCCCTAGTTGGTACTGTGATCTTTTCACGTACAAAACAAATTTTGGTGTAAGATGTCTGCAAGAAAAAAAAAAAAGTTATCACGCCGCACATAGGAGTATTTTCGTCAAAAACCTGGCCATAATTATTTTTCGTGGTTTTTGTTATTATTTCTGTTTAAAATGAGTATTCCTACAAGAAAATTCAATATAAACCTAGTTTTTGATATTTTTATTTTTTTACCAAAAACTAAAAAAATTGATTAATGGCCTGTACTCCGCCTGTCGACATTATTTTTCTCAATTTTTTTTCCTCATCCCTAATACGCAATTCTCAGTTTCTTTTCTCTCTTCCCCAACCTTAATTAAGATCACCCAAAATAAAATACAATAATGACACCAGTAAATTTAATTTAAAAATAAAAAACGTTGCATAAAGTAAGGAGTATTTTCTATCAGAAAGTGAAAAACTAATTGACCCTCGATTCTCTAAAGAGCACCTAAGAGCACCCAATTTTTGTTGAATTGTGTTAAAGAATATATAAACTAACTCATAAGTTTCAATTCATCGCAGAATAACGGGGTATACTAAAACAAAATTATTAAAGTTCAAATAATAACTTACCAAAAATATCAAAATAGAAAAAACCATCTAACATTTTCAAAACTTTATTAATATCGTTAATAAATAACTGAAGAAAAATTCTCTATTTAATTTTTTTTAGATTTCTATCACAACACTTCGATATCGCATATAGAATAACACTTACCAAAATACTTCGCATTCAAATAAAAATGAGGTAGATGTAACAGTTAACATTGAACTCAGCAGCATGTTGACACATGTTTATTTTGCACCCATTTTGACAAACTTTTTGGTGTCAATTTTGATTTTTTGAAAATCGACTTATGACCAGGTTTTTACTGCAAATACTCCTATGTGCGCCGTCTTTTTATTTTCTGTCAAATGTCACTGTCGTGTGTCATTCTCTTTTAAGCTAAGTTACCATTTTGTGATTTGTTTTTGTTTCGAATTCAAATCACATCAATTAAATAAAAAAGGGTGATTCAACTTTTGTGACATGTTTTTTTTTTTTATTTTAAAAATTTTATAACTTAAAAAACAAAAAAAAAATGGAATGTCATAAGGAAAATATTACTCAACACATAAAAATGAAATTTCATTTTAATATTTTTTTTAAATCCAAAAATATGTTTTTTTTTGAAAATTTTAGTAGAATTTGTTTACAGCGATTATTTTAACGTTTTTGTGTAAAAATTTTGGTTGAAATCGTACGAGAAATTCATAAAAAGAACCATTCTATATGGTATTTACAGTTAATAACAGCACAAAAAATATTTTCTTTTTCATAAGTTGGCTCTTTTGTGTAATGCTACACACAATTTTTTTTTTTCAAAATCGTTGCAGCCGTTTTAGAAAAAAAGTTACGTTTTTATTTCCGTTATATGACAGGTCCGTTATATGGTGCTTAAAAAAAGTGTTCAATTCGTTTTCTAGGGAATCACTCAAAAGTGTATCCATACAGACAGACAGTATAGCCGGATTCACTATTTTAGCATTCTCCAACATCGTAATGACATAACTGATTGTTACCTCGTATTTTTTTTTTACGAATCCTAAACTTGCCCTAAAGTACCTATATCGCAAGTAAAAAATTAACCCATTCTTCGTTTTCTGTGAAACTTATGCCTTCATTGAAAATTCGAAGGAGGCAAAATGAAAAAAAAAATAAAAAAAAAAAACATATCAAGAATTTATCACCACCATCATCAGCATCTCTCACACTGGATTGAATGATGGAACGGCGGAAATCCAGGGTAAGCCGACTTGGGTTTTGCTGTTTTTTTTTTTTGTTAGGAATCCTCATCAACTGACAATACCAGCAAATGGCTTTGCTTTTCTTTAGCTCTCTACTACTCCAACACTCTTCATGGTCTGGAATGGAACACTGCTTGCATGCTCAAGAAGTTCATGACGATGACGGTGATGGTAATGATGATGATAGGAGTCGATATTAATTTCATCCGTTGAATGGGACTCTGTGAATTATAATGCCGGGAAATGTTTGATCCGAGGACGACGACGATGATGTTGATGATGAAGACAAGAAGATTCGAAAATAAAGGAGCGCCCTCTTCTCTCGGATGATGATTGTATTGAGTCGTCATTGTTAACAATGACAGCTTTGCAAAGTCATTGAATGAATTAATTGAAATTAAATTGTACGATATTATTTGTAATTTTGAAAAAAAAAAAATAGTGGCGGTGTGTGGGGATTTATTGAATTTTGTGTGAAGATAAAATACGAGAAGGTTTCAAGATGATGAGAGGATATGGCAGCCTATTCTGGGTGTGATGTGAATGCACAGTGAGCGTAGGATTTTTTTAAGAATTTTGGTTTTTGTTCTTTTTGATAAAAGATTTGAAGAAAATTGATCCGTCTTCATAAGATGAGATCAAGCATTGTTGGTTTAGAATTTCAATATTCGTGGGAAATGAAAGAATCCTTGTGAAATTGAGTGGGCGTAGATAATTCTTTCTACCTATGCCTCCAAACGTCTGTATATCAGTTCGATACAGCGAGTAATCCATCTTTGGTTAAATTTTATTTATACTTTTCAATGAAGAAAGGTAAGAACAATCCTTGCCAAACAGGAAGGAGAGTCAATTTCATTTGTTAATCCACCGTAACTATTAGCCGTTGAAAAGGTATTTTAAAAAGAAAGAAACCTCACATTGGGCGCCAGTTTCTCAGTAATCTTAGGTTATTTATGAACAAAAAGATTTATCCATTCGTCTTGAGAAAGAATTTTTTATCATTTTTGGTTTCTTTTTTTTAGGGTGACAATTTATAAAATTTAAATTTCTTGATTAAGTATCATAAAAAACATTGTAGCATTCTTAATTTTAAGATATGAGCCTGCTGTTACTGAAGAAATTCTGTTGGAAAGCTATGCTAAAGAGAAAAACCTCACGTTGGGCGCCAGTTTCTAAAATGTATCAACCGTTTGTCAAGAAAAATGTTTTGGAAAATGTATACAAATATTTTGATCATTTAATTCAAGTTGGGCGCCATTTTTTAAGATTCTTATTTGGTGATTTGGCCATCAAAAAGACTACATTATTTTTATTACATATAAGCCTGCTGTTAAAGAAGAAATCCTGTTGGGAGGCTATTTTAAAAGACAAAAATCTCACATTGGGCGCCAGTTTCTAAATAGGTTATACAAAAGAAGCATTAAGTAAAATTTTATAGAATAAATTCAATCAGTTGTAGCAGAACAGCATCTTAAAACCTCTCTTTCAAATTAGAAATCTTTGAATAACTTGTTTAGTCCTTGAAGTTCTTAAAAAAATCAATCTTCTTGCCTGGTGCATCAATTTCCCAACACTGTCGTTTTTTGTTACCTCTCTCAATTGCATAAATTTAAGATTTTTTTTTTTCATAAAAAAAGCAATGCTCTCATTGCATATTCAATTTGAGTCGCTGTTGCCGCCATCAAACTATCATCCATCTACGCAGAAATTGCTACGAACTATAATAACAGAGACTCTTGGTTATGTTTTGTTTTGTGTATGCCAGAGGTCTTATATAGTGTACCTATACTTTCAATTTTGTAGGCTGGTTTATATACATAATATAGTTTGCCCTGCGGTGTGGTTCTTTCATTTTATACTCTGTATAGGTTTGTTTATTTGACAGAAGTTCCTTTTAAATCACTCAAGTCCCTTCATGTGTCCATCCATGTCGTTCGACCAGCTTCGTTTTACCATTGACATTGATGGACAGATGACAATGGCTTTGACGTGAAACTTTGCTGATTTCCTTCAATATAGATGATGTCCTTCTGTCCTTTTTTTTTTTGTTTTTTTTTTTTTGTTTTTGTTGTTTATGTCTGTTGTTTTGTAGCAAAAGTGATTGTTTAGGTTTTGGGTTTTTTGCTTTTGTGACTTATTTTGAATTCGTAAATTGAAGTAGTTATAGGTAATGGAGAAATACTAATCAAATTGAAATGAAAATGACAATCTAAGATCATTTGGGTTAAAAAAAGTAAAATTGTAATGAAATACTTGGGTTTGAACATTACGTTCCACAACTTCTTTCTTGCAGTTTTATGAAACCAAATTGACTAAAAGTTAAAATTTTACATAAAAGCAATGCACTTTAGCATTTTCACTCATGAAGAAGTGCCTTTAATTCAATATCATTTCATGCAAAACGTTGTGGAACGTATTATCATAGGCGAATCCTCTTTTCTCTGCAATTATGTGGTTAATGTTAAATTCAATTTTCAATACTTATAAGTAAATACCTATTATATTTCCAATGAAATCTTGTGCCAAGAGAATTAATGTGGAACGTATTATATAAGAAGCATTTTTGTTTGAAAAGATATAACAAAGTATACTTATAATTTCTGGGTTTCTAAACTCTTATAAGTAATTTTAAATACATAAAGAGAAGGAAAAGCCATAACATTTAAAAATTGATTTCGTTTCTTTTCTAAATACATCTTGTGGAATGTTAAGCTGTACTCCTAACTAAAGTTTTTAGTGGTTGTTTGATTTTATATAGAAATGTTGTTAAGTTATTCTGGTTTGAGTTTTTATATACATATATACAAAATGATTGTTAACGATCAGTTTAGTTTAGTTTTCAGCTTAGTCAGTTCAAACTGAGGAGAACGAGGAATGTATTCGGCAATATCCCAATACGTTCCACATTCTATTAAAATTTAAATATCCATGTTTTTATTAGCCTCTAGTTTTATATCATTCAGAGATCAACAAATACGACGTGAAAAACATTTAAATTCTCAGTGTATTCTCTTTTGGTTGCAATTACAGATTGTGGAATGTAAAGGTGTAATTAAAAATTTATATGACTTTTTGTTTATATATCATTTGGAGATCAACAAATACGACGTGAAAACATTTAAATTCTCAGTGTATTCTCTTTTGGTTGCAATTACAGGTTGTGGAATGTAAAGGTGTAATTAAAAATGTATGACTTTTTGTTCTTATTATAGTCCAATTTGTCACAAACTCTCACTCACATACCTACTTGGTTTGCAATAAAAGACCCGTATTATCTTAGTTTCATCAAAAATTTAAAAAACAACTTCATAAACAACCCGACTAGACATGAATACCCTTACAATTCATTCCCATCTATCATACAAAAAAGTTAATTATAATTTAGCTCATTAAAACGCACCCTTCTTTTCGATTAATGACTAAATCCACAGGTAAATGTGGTAAGTCCAAATGGCTGTTCAACAAACATAAAATAAAAAAAAAAAAAAAAACTAACTCTTAATTGACCTGGTCGCCACATAATTAAACTAAAATGTATTTCCATTCTATTCGAAACTCTCACACAAACTTGTTTTAATGAATGGCTAAACGCGCCAGTGCGTACCCAATTGAAATGACCAACACTAAATTGCTTAACAAAACTGCGTACAAAACGACACAAGAACCATGACGCGGTACGGCGACAATACACCCGCGACCTGTGACTACGACGACGAAAAACCCCAATATGAGGGTAACCGCAAAACCGGCCTAAACCTAACCACCCGTACACACAAATTAACCAACTCATTAAGCCCATTTGTTTGTTATTTGTTAGACAATTTGAATTTGCCTGTTATACCTGTGATGCGAGTACATATCTATAAACTACAGTTGGACATGTCTATGGCTGGTATAAATGTTTGACTTCTAGGAATCAAATATTCATCCAACATTTCCCACACGCCTACCTCTTTTTTTTTTTTCTTTTTGTTTATTCTCCCTCAGAATAAAACAACATCTCTAATTGCAATGTTTTTGAGGTTATATGGAGGAGCGATAAGGTCTGGAAAAATTGTTATCGTCATTATATGAAAAATCACCCTCTCTCAGCGGTCATTGGGATCATTAATCATCAGAATTTTGGGTTTGGGACAGTCCCAAATTCACTAACATCCACATGGCAGCAGACAAATGACACAGGAAGCCGGGGGGAAATGGTCAATTCATTGTTTTTTTTTTATTTCTCTATATTTCGGTAGCATTGTCGGGGTTTTTCAATTTTTCCGCCTGCCTGATCAGAAAAGACTATGACGAAGGTGAACTCGAGCGATTAGGAACTCAGCACCGTCGCCGACGGTCACTACTGCCGCCACTATTTCAATTGACACACCAAGAATGTAGTATATCTCACTTTCCGAACTGTCAAAAAGAACCTTAAATAATTAATGATAAATTAAACAAGCAAAGCTCCTGACCGTCATTGACGTTGTTGTGGCGGCGAAGGTAATGTGGTTGTGGCCGTAGATAGATAGACGTGTGTGTAAACCCTTCACTTCTTCTCCCAAAGTCACGTCTCTCCTTTTCGGGGGGGATTGTAGAGTAGTTTTCATATCGAATTAACATCTGACATGAAGTGAAATTTTTGACAATCGGACACTGTGGCGATACCCTAAATCAACGAACCGAGACAACAACCAAAGCAACACAGCAACACCGACACAAGGCAAAAAGCACAATTCCCCGCTAATCATGATCGATGGGGAAAATTACACGCCTTCTCGGACAGTGTCAGTCCGATCTAGTCTGGTCGGTTGGTTTGGCGCTTTATGTGTGTCGGTTGTCAGATGACAGGGGGATTTGAATATCTTTTTTGGTGAATTGACCAAAGAGTGCCTGCTCGGCTGTTCAACAGCAAGGCGAGACGAGTATGTGGTAATAATGACACCTTAAAATTACCTGGTTTAATTCTACTTTATAGAGTCTCAAGAAAGCAAGTAGTCACTGCCACACAGAATAATGTGATTATTTATTTTTTATAGGGTATGTTATGTCAAATTGATTTACTTGAGTTTTTGTATGGTTTTGAACTTTCAAAACAACAAGTTCCACAATTTAATGAAAAGTTCATGAAAAATAAGTAAATACATGAATTCGCTAATTGGTATAAACTGGTCTAATCAAAAAAAAAAAAAAAATACTTTGAAATAAATCTTTTCATATATTTATTTTACATGAAGTACAATTACATAATAACCAATTCTTTTTTTCGATAACAACTGAAAAAACAGCAATTTATTTAATTATTATACCAGTCAAGACAATATCGCATCTAGTCACATTTATGATATTTTAATTATAACAACATTTTCTAGATGTCAGTTATTTAGTATAAACAGGTTAATGTAATGAAAAGAAAAAGAATACGAAATTAATATTTGTCTTGTAGTCCCTGAAGTTAAGAGTAATTTAATATTTTATACCAATCAGTTCTTAGCATCGAATTTTGTTGTCTTTTTGCCTTAGGTGTCCATGAAATTAGAGGAAAAAAAAAACAAAACAAATTCAAATAATGTACAGTTGCAAAAAGACCTGCGTTGATTGGTATAAAGTAGTATAAAATATAGAATTTTTGTTCTGTGACGACTAGAAGACTGAGAATAATGACCTGATTGAAATTGACTCTAACCATTCTCAAGTTTAATAATTTTTAACCCAAAAACAACCCTATTAAGACAATAGGTACGATCTTTCTAATTGGTATAAAGTGGAATAATACATTAAAAACATTTTCTTTTGCTACTAGGACAGGAATCAAAGTTATTACACTTAAAAGACAATTTATCATCAGTTAAGCATAGATTTTCAGTTTATTGGTTTATACCAGTCAGTAATTTTTTTTTGTGTTTTCGTTAGTCGTTGCCAAATCGTATAGTTTTATGATTTTCTTCAAACAAGGGACGCTATCAAGTATAAAGTAGACATTTGCATATTGGCATAAACTGGTCTAATACATCAACACAAAGATTTGTAGATATTATTAGGAAGTTAGAAGTTTGTTTTTGCAGTTTTTGAGCCTATCAATCTATCTTGAGAGAAGGAATCTAACTTTTTGTTAGTACACTTTATTATAAATTATTTAGGGTAAATTACAACATACTCCAAAGAAGCTAAGACTCGCTGTTTTTTTTCTTAGTTTAAATATATTTTCATCTGCCAAGAGACAATAGGTAGGTTACCAGTGCTGTTTCCAACAATTTGTAAGCTAATAGTTCCTTCAATAAGCCTCGTTTCTTCTTTTAGACCATTTTATACCAATCAAGTGGTATAAAAATTCTATGTACTTTATGTAAAGAATTTTGCCTAGAAACTCGAATTAAGTTCGACAAAAATTAACTTTTTCTACCAAAGAAATCCTACAGTTGTATCAAAACGACACCACTGATCATTCGATGCGGTGGGTTATACACAGGATCATTTGTCATTTTCACTTTGACTACTGTAGAACTATAGCTGGAAGCTAAAAGATGTTGTATCTGAATAATAATTCTGATGCTGATTCCGATGCTGATGCTGCTAATGCTGTTGTTGTTATTGAAAGGAATTATCGGTGGTCATTTATTATAATTTTATTTTGAATACCAATGACCTTTTGGTAAGAGTATCATCTCATCCTCTGGTATAGAATATATTTTTTTTTGAATAAATAGGTAAAAGAGTAGCTCGAGAACAATCAATATAAGATTCTTATGTTTTTTTTTTTGTGTGTATGTTTCTTTGAAGTTCGATTGGATTTCTTCTTTGATATTGAGTATTGATGCCGCCGATGTCTTGTCAATATATCATTAGATGTAACTATGCTTATAAAATTTTTAGAAGTTCGTGTTAGTTGAAATAACATTTAGGTGTTTGATTTATGATACTATAGTCGATGATGTCAGAGAGAGAGCTCCTTAAAATTAAAGAAAAACGAAAATCACACCTTCACCATAATTTAGAATTTAAGTCTGCTTTGTTCAGAAGCTGATTTATTTCCCAAACTAAGAGCTATTTAGAGAAATATTAACATATTTTAAGTTTAAGGAATTTGGAAAGATTAATTTAATTTTACTTCATCGAAATTTTCTTTTGATGTTTTTAGTGGAAAATTCAAGAAACTTTAATTGGAAAGGATAAAAGATTGTGTTTTATTACTGACAGGTTTTTTTTTGTGGTCAAAAAATTTGTATAATAAATCATTCTCCCGCGGTGCGAAATAAATCAATTGACGCCTGAAAAAAAATTAAGAAATGTTACAAAAAAAAAAAATTATTTCGAAAAGACTGGCGGAAATATCAAAATAATATTCTACTAATGATGGATTTATTGAATTTGAGTTCGTGATTTTTTTTACAACATCTAAGAAATTCTAACAAGTCACATGGAAAAGTCAAGGTCTAGTATAAAGACCTTTCATTGTCTTGCTTAAGTGATGAAAAAAAACATGCATCAAAGTTTTTCAAACATTTTAAAAATGTTTTTAAAAAAATACTTAAAATTGAAGTAAATTCCGAGAAAAGTCCCAATAAATTTTAAATGTCAAAAATCCTAAGACAAGCAAATTTTCTCAAAAAAATCAAAAATACTTTTTGACCGAAGAATAACGACTGTTCAAAAATACCATTTTTTTAACTCACACAGGTGAAGCATTAACCCAAAGGAAAACATACAAATAAATAAATTTCAAAAACTACAAGTATTCAACAGTAAATGCTACAAAAACCAATTTTCAAAAATGATGAAAACTGCTATAGAAGTTCCTTTGTACCTACCCTAAATAACAATACTGATTGACTGATTGCCCAATTATTTGCAACACATATTTTTGTCCAAAAACTAACTCTGGTCGTACACGATGTATAACGAAATGTCATCATGTAGTTATTATAAATAGCATTAAAAAATGTTTCAAAAACTTTTCATTGAATTTATATCAAGACTTATACTTAAAATTTCAACACGTTTCAGTCGTAAAGTATTTTGCCAAACCCGAAGCTGTGTCCTCACAAGTTGAAAAATTCCTTATAAGCCAGCACCATTCAATAATTTTTGCTAATTGCTGTCTTTTTTTCTTGATATATCCCATAATTACAGCTGAAAACGACCGACACGATGACGAGGTTGAAATTCCCAAAAATATTTTAGTTTGACTCATTTTTCAGCAGCAGAAGAAGATTGCTGCTAAAATTGCATTCAGCAGAAGATAATATTTGTCTGCTGCTGCATCACGAACTCTTCTACAAATGCGTGATGTCATCATTTCACACTGAAATATTTCTGATCATCAAAGAGTTACGACAATTTTTTATTTCGTTATAGTTATTTGGATTGAATTCCACAAAAAGAATATATATTTTTTTGAAACAAAAGTGTCTCAAAGCATTTTGCAGAAGTTTTCGTGCGTAATGTGGGAGAATTCCAAAGTTGCCAAAAAATGGTGATCCGCAAAGGATGTTATATCCCATTTATGAGACATTTTTCTGTTTAAAACTTGACAAAAAACTACAAGAACTTAAAGAACTACCTGATAGATTCTTTTTTTTCGATGAATTCTCAAGGAGCAACAAAGTGAATAACGCCGAAGGGAAATAAATATTCGAACATGGCGGCGCTCACAAATTCTGCAAAAAAAAATGAACAAAATGAGGATAAAAATGCAATAACTCCTTTGTGGAGCTTTGTGGAGGAGCAGCAACACACAACTCTCGCACAAATAAACATGACGTGTCATAAATCAATATGTTTCGGCTCATAAATTTATGTTTGGGTTCCGTGACAAACGATCCGCGCCCCAAGCATAAAGAACAAACCATTCGCCTCTGTTACTGCTCGCATGCTTTTTGCTCAATTGTCTTTTTAAGCAGTTTATGCTTAATGAATATGAATTCATTTTGTTGATGATGGTGCCACTGTTTTTCCAAATGCCAAATGTTAAATGGGCAAGACTTCCAAGTTTTTCCAGCACAAATCGCGTATTTTTTTTTTTCTTCGTCGTTTTTAAGTTTTTTTCATTTCACATTTCTTCTTGCGCAATTTTGTTTTCCTTGCGGGAAACAAGTGTTTGATGAGAGCTTTACTTGTCAATCCGATTTGTTGGAATATTTAGAAATCACAAAAGGAATTTTTTTTCAACAATCCTTCCAATTGGTTGTAAAATGCACGCAGAGGAGCTTAAATGCATGAACGCTTGACGCATAGACGCATAAGCGCTTACTACATGCTTTGACGCATGAACGCAAGAGCACATATACGCATATGAACACATGGATGCGAAGACACCTGTACGCATAGACGCATGGATGCAAAGACTAATGGACGCATGCACGCATAGACGCATGGACGCATAGGCGCACAAAAGTAAAGACGCATTCAGACATGTAGACATAGGCGTTAAGACACATGGACGATTGGAAGTATGCACGCTTAGAGGCAAGGACGCATGAGCTCATGACGCAAGGACGCATGACGCATGAAAGCATGGACGCATAGTCATAAATGCATAGACGCATTAACGTTTGGTTGCAAGGACTCGTAGACTAATGGAAGTAATGACGCATGGACGCATAGACGCATGCACGAACAGAAGCATAGATAGCACAGATAGACGCATAGACGCTTAGAGCATTAACGCATGGAAGCAAAGGTTCAATTGACACAGTAGAATCCTAACTTCTCGAAAAACATCTGCAAAGAAACCGGTTCTCCGCGGTGGTTGAAATCCGTCAAGGTTATCTTACCATTTGAAGCTCGCCTACTTCCCATCTCTTCCAATCTTTTTGTTCCACACAAAAAAAGTTGATCTCTAACGTATAAACTCTTGTCCCACTGTATTAGAGAGAGACTCCGCATTGTCACCTTGAGAAGTTTTTCTTGTAATTGTTTTTTTCGTTGTTTTAACAAAGAAACTCATTCAATGCTTAGTCCTGTTGGTGTCAGTGTTAAACAATTTAGTTTTTTGTTTCTTTCATTTTTTTTTTTTTGTTAACCTAAAAACACAGTCATCCATCAAAAAGTCCATAAGACGAAATAAACAATTAACGTCGCACTGTTGCGCGTTTATATTATAAACTTGACTTGTATACGCGCGTTTGTGCAATTGTTTTTGCGAACTGTGTGTTTGTGTGTATAGTCGTCTAGTGTTCGTGTTCGTGACGTCTTCCTTCAACTTTTTGGCCATAAATAACCCGAATGATTGACAGTGCTGACAGTTTTGATCGATGGTCATCAGTTGACGGCAAAAATATGTTCGAAATAAATATCGCTGTGATGTTCGCGAAGCCTCAAGTTTTGCGACCGACAGCAGGGCAGTAGTAGTCGATGAGGAAATCTCGTATAAGCGATGGGATGCCAACAATGTGCGCGCATGTTGGCCTCCATGGACTCTGACTTTCGACTTTTGCCGATGCGATGGGTGGATATAGACGAATGACTTGGTGACATGGTCAAACGAGGACGAGAAGCAGCAGTAAGGGGGTAGAATATGGTGAAAATTCTCTGATGGAATTTTTCGGCGGTCACTGGGACTGCGTTTGATGGACGACAATGACCAACCAACCAACCAACCAAACCAAACGCAATGCCAACGGGGTAGTGTACAGAGTTGAAGTCAACATCGTCATTTGGAGAATTTATGTCATTCGTCTGAAGGATCTGTGTGATGGCTTGAGCGGCTCAACTCTGTTCGTGGCTTTTTGATAGCAGTGCGGTTTTTGAAACCAACAACAACAACAACAACATCAATACACTATAAACTCTATGAAGGGCATATCGTCTTTTAGCGCGGCCTTTAAAGGGCAAAGGACCTTAATGGTCATTCATACACAAACCAACACACAACATCAATTTACATACAATGGCTCTGTGAGGAGACTCTTCGATTGGCATTGAAGGCACAGAGAAGAGAAGATGTGATGCGAGGAGCTCTCTAAAAGTTAACTCACAATCAAAAGTTGAAAAGGACGACAGGCAGCCGGACTGACAGTGACAGAACAGAAGTAGATTGATGGAATGTTCGTTCGTTGGTTGGTTGGTTTATTCGTTTTGCGTTGCTTTTTGTGTGTGATTGAAGATTGGGATTGGCAGAAGCAATCAGTTGGACGTATGGAGTAGATTGGAAGCTTTTTGATGACGACCGCAGATAAGTGGTCTTGAGAAGTAGAGGCAAAATGATAATGAACTAAATATAATGGAAATCTTTTGAAAAATCTCAGAGAAAAATTTGTTATTTTTGTGTGAAGGTCTTTTTGATTGGGCTGTTGCAATGGAAGATGGTGAGTTTTTTTTTAAGAAAAAAGAAATCAATGAAAAATTACTAATATATGAAATATTGAGATCTATTTTTAACTGAGGTTTATAGAACAAAAGTCCTCAAAGACTCATGTTTTGAGTTAAAGATGTTAAATTGGAAGACGACCTACAATTTTTTCCAAGACTGAATATATTGATAGATGTTAACTTATGCCACAAACACAGAAAATTAGTGCGACTAATATTGAACACATACACAGTTTGATCCAGAATCGGTTTTGGAAGTTTTGATTAAAAAGATGGTTTGACATAAATAAAGATAAGTGAACACGGGTCAAGAAAACTGTATAATTGTTGATTCCTATTCCGCCATTAAGGCTCTAAAAAAACGATAGGTTTTGTGTCTTAGAAGGTCAACTTCACAAAGAGCCGCCTTGTTTTGCGGTAAGCGAATTGACATGAATAATTTAATAACTTCACCTGGTTATTTCAAAACTTTTTTTTTTAAATCAACGGATCACCCTAGCATAAACGTCGGATAAACTAAGTAAGGCTTAAGAATTGCCTATGTAAAAAGTACAGGTTTTTATTGTAAAATTAATAAATTCCCAATTAAGCTTAAAGATAAATCTAGTGGAATTAACCAGATTTTTTGTTAAAATCAATACGAAAGTTTTAAAATCGAATAGTGATCAAGTTAAAACAAACGGATCGCTTCAGGTTAACCAAAATATAACATCGGTAAAATCAGGAAGATTCAAGGCCCAGTGAGTTATAATTCTCAAATATTCCTGTGTGCATGTTTTAAAACGGTTCTGCAAATCAGAAAGGTGTACATGGAAAGTCAATGGTTTGGTCTGGAAATTCACGGAAGTAAAGAATAAAACCCTGCCGTAATTTAAAAAAATACGGGTATTTTAAACACTAAATGATCAAAGCTTAAAAACTTACGGAAATCCGTCAAAATAACTCTAGGAACGCTGCACATAGGTAGGGTTGCCATGCGTCCGGGTTTTCCCGGACATGTACTCTTTTTTGGCTGTGTGGGGGACGTCCGGGATAGTTTCTATCAATTGTCCGGGATTGTTATCTTTTGAAGCCTTTAAAAATCTCACTTTTTGTATGCTACTCTAAATTCATTCCTTATTGAAAAACCAATCGAGTTCATTAAAAGCGAGGCGTTTTTATTTTGGTCTATTGTCTGCTAATTCTTTTTTGTGTTCTGTTCCAATATAATCAAAACTCAAAAATGTGCGTATGAGGTACTGGTTAGTGAATTCTCTGACCAACAAAAATGTATTTTAATAATTTATTTAAATTGTATTATTTATTACAGTAGGTACCTCATTGTAAGATTCAAGGTGCAAAATTTTAAACGATTAACAAAAATATAAGGCCGTTTAAGTAAGTTGCTAAGTCAAAAAGACCATTTCTTAACTTAAATAGTAACTTACTAAAAATTCTATTAGCATTTAACTAAGGGCCAATTTTTCAATAGTCAGTTAAACGGTCATTTAGTACTTATTCCTAAGGATAGAGAAAAAATCAATTTTTCAACAAGCAGACATAGCTTATTCCTTGAAATAAAACTATCTGCTTCTTTCAGAGACGAATAAAAATTATTCTAAGGAATAATCTCAACAAAAATATTGTGTCAGTTGTCAAAGCTGTTTTGAAAGAATTTTGAAAAAAATACAGTGGAACACAAGAAAACAAAAACAATCATGAATAAAAATGACGTTTAATTTTAAATATTTTTCAATTTGACAATTTTTTTGTTATTCTGTAGAATAAATTATTCTTGATTGAAAAATTCAATGTTTTTATCTGATTGTTTATGAGCCTAATAACTTTATTCGTCGAACAGTTAACTGACTGTTTATTAGAAGATTGAAAAATTGGCTCTTAATTGTTTAAAATTTTGAGCAATTGGATTTTAATGGAATTAAAAATTTTTTTTTACTTTAACTAAGTACATTCCAACTTTTGTAATATTAGCTAAAATTTTAACTTTTATTTTTTTTTGTGAAAAAAATAAGAATAAATTGCACGACTGGGGTCGCACGTACTTGCTCTTATGCTTAAACTAACTATAATGTTAAAGCTTTTTATTCAAGAAATTTAAAATTTGATATTTTGAAGAAATTTCATAAGTAGTATAAAAAAATTAAATCTGTTTTTATAATTAATTAAACTCCGTTTTAAATTATCTTAAAAATAAAAACAAATATGCCATTTTATTTCTTGTATAAAAAGTTATTTTTAGAAAAAAAAATTTCGAAAATTGTAGGAGCCGTTTTTTAAAAAAATAATTTTTTATGTAAAAAAATTTTTTAACATTTTTCAAAAAAAAAGTTGGTATGCCATTTTGAAGAAATAATTAATGTACACATAAAAACTAAATTTCAAAATTTTTCATTGATCCGTTTTCAAAAAATTGATTTTTCAAAAAAAAATTTTGAAATATTTTTTAAAAATCCAAAAATGCGTTTTTTGAAAATTTTCTAAAACTTTAATATTATCTTTACTTACACACGTTTGTATAAATAATTTTCATTTAAATCGGGTTAATGTTGTACGAAATATTCAGAAACGAAAAAAATCGTTCTATGACAGGTACCGTTAATAACGGTACAAAAAATATTTTTTTTATTTAAAAAGTTGGCTCTTATGTGTAGTACTACACACAAAAATTTTAATCAAAATCGTTAGAGCCGTTTTTGAAAAAATTAACTTTTCTATTTCCGTTATATGGCAGGTACCGTTAGTTTTGGTCATAAAAAAAAAATTTCAATTTCCCCTCTAGGGAATCACCAAAAACTGCTAACTACCAAGTTTGAAGAAAATCACTTCACTCGTTTAGGCTGCAGCTCCAGATAGAGACAGACACACAGACAGACAGACAGACAGAATTGCCGGACCCACTTTTTTGGCATTCTCCATCATCGTAATGTCATGTAAAATTGTTATCTCGAGTTCGATTTTTTTTACGAATCCTAAACTTGCCCTATAGTACCTATATCGCAAGTAAAAAAATGTTACGGGAACTAGGGTTAAAAATGTGATTTTTGGTTAAATTTTGAAAAGATTGTTCCGCTTTTTTTTGTTTTTATAAAACTATGCATTCCCTTTGTCCTAGATTTGTACTCTTTTTTGTGTCCTTATTTGTCCGGGAATGTCCGGGATTTTACATCTCGATTACTAGTTTCGTCAAAATATATCTGGCAACCCTACACATAGGGGTATTTGCCAGTTTTACGCGGACAAAATTATTTTGCCGGTTTTACTTCATCGAAAAGGTAAAAACTTGTATTTAGTACTTGAATTAAGTATTTTAACTGTGGATTTCAATAAAAACATTTTTCTTCCAAAACCAATTTTTGATTAAACAAAAAAGTGTCAAGAATAGACCCAAATGGTCTATTAAAACGCTTATAAATGGAGTTTTATTAATGGTATCGACAAGATAAAGGTCTTAAAATTTAGGAAAAATTATAAGGAATCAGGTTCTGTAATTCAAGAAGTTGAATCTTAAAAAAATAACTAAATATGAATGCATGAAAAAATGTAGGCATTTTAAAAAGCCTAAAACGTTTACAAGGAGCAAATGTGTCGAAGTTGCACTTAGTTGCATTTTCGATTAGATACGAGTTTAACCTTTAGATAAAATTAAATTTTATGACACAATAATGTGAAATAGTATAACTTTTCACAGAAAGAAAACTTTTTTTACGTTTAATTTATATGAAAAATTCAACTCATCACTTTTTTATTTATAAAGTAATATAAAATTCAGATACAGCATCTAGTAGACAGTTTCGTATCTCTATATCAATATTCCATAAAAACATTTTTCTATAGCCACTTAAAAAAAAAAGTACTTACATAAGCACTGTCGCTAAAAAAAATAATTTTTTCTTTGGGCTGAAAACTTTTTCTAGACCACTGCTGTTAATCATCTGGAGTGATAAATAAATTTAAAACTATAAGAAAATGCTCAGCAAGGTATCTACTTTTAGTAGGATGTTAATTTTTTACGTTTGGATCAGTTTAAAATTTTGTCTTTTGTCCGCCTAAATTGATTAAATACCCTTATGTGCGCTGCCTACTGCGCAACTGACTTAGCTTTGTTTTTGAAAATAAGCAGATCGCTATAAAAGCTTCTAATAAATTTAACTTAATTAAGGCCAGTGAGGTTGATTAAAACTTAGAAGTAGAAATAAGGATTTACAATTATATACCCAATTACGACCATGTGAACAACACTAAAACATTCTTCACAAAAATAAAGAAAAAATGTACTGTTCCTAACATTATGAGGGTAAGCACATTATATGACCATTAAATCCCAATATGTACTAACCTCCCCTCATAATAAATTTATTTGCATTCAAATCGTTTATTAAATATTCAAGATTGGTATAAGTCCACAAGCATTATGGACGTTAACGTTAAGTGGATGTGCGTTCATTCTCTCACACACACTCACTAATCATACACACAACGTAACGTCCTTCAAATAATTTTGATTTATTCCAAAACGGAATTCAGTCTCATAAATTCCTTCGTCTCTACACACATAACGACAAATATATTCGGCGTGCAATCGTGCGTGTTTTGTTTCGTACGTCCATCCAACTGCAACCAAACAACTGGACATGCAATATTTTTCCCCCTATATATAACTTGCCATATGACATGGGGGTTATTCTCAGTGTTAGAGATTATCGTTACACAATCAATTTTGTTAAGGACCCCGCCCCCGGCAGCTCCAACAAAAAACATTGCCGCACATCTATACAATCATCATTATAAACTTTTCCATATGAATAATAAATTCCTCTACTTCATACAACATCAACGGGTTTATTAAATATTAGTAATTTTTTAAACCGATACATCCCCCCATTCGGAGTAAGAGCCCGTATAACTAACTACTCGCCCAAACCTATCTATCTACAAACACTGCGCATAAATCTATGAGCTCTAATCTCTCACCTGTGCGCGATGATGTATTGCACACCTTGTTGAGCGCCTCACGACCCCTACGACCCATGTACGCCACTGTGTCATTTGCATAATGTCCGCAAATGTACGTTCATATATTATAATATTGTATGCCGAAAGTTTATGAGCTGCACATGGCTTTTGCTTGGCTTGGAGTTGACGGGGCTTGAGATTCGGAGAGAGAGAGAGAGAATGCGAATGGGGGTTAGTTGATTATTTATGAGCACCCATGCATGGCTAACACGCACCGGTGAAATGGTAGCTTGACTTTTTTGTGTTGGGTTTATTTCTGGTGTGTTGTGTGTGAGTTGAGTGCCTGTATGCAGGACTGGGACTGGGACGGGCTTGAAAACTTTCGCGAAAATATGATTTACGACTGGCGTATAATGTAGAGGAGAGAAGATCTACGGCTCCGGATAGAGTTGGTATGTCAGAGACACAGCATGTGATTAAGGTTACCATCTGCCATTTGTTTTGTTTAAAGGTCGACAAAATTAAAGGACATTTTGAAAAGTTCAAGCAAAGATGGTTTAAAAATTTGTAAATTAATGTAAAAAAGATTTTTAAACAATGCCTCTAAGCTTCGTTTCAGTCCCATAGTTTGATCGAATAAAAGTTCAATTCTTAAATATGGTCACCCTACTCGAGGTGTATTAGTGACTGCTGGGGAGCAGTTAAATTAGATATGATGGTGTTCCCTTCAATATTGTCCTGCTGTGGCGCAGGATTGTCTATTTGAACTTTTGCTAGAGTTACCCGTCCCGTAGAAGGGGAGATAGAGGTGGATTGTATGGCGCAGCGAAAGGAAGTCATCGTTGAATGTATATATGAATTGGGTGTAGGTACAACACGAGGAGGTTATAATACTACATAGAGAGAGAGCGTATAAATGGGCAATAAATTCTCTATGTGAAAACGAGATTGGTTTTATGAAATGAGATTTTTGGTTTGAGGTAAATTTAAAATGCATAGATGAAGTACCTTGGTATGATAATAATGAAGCACTTGACGATAAAATATGAAGTTATCAATGTCATAACGAGGTAAAGTTAGGAAGAGACAGGGAAAGGGAATGTAGGTATGGGAAGGTAAGGACAGTGGGTATATTTATAATTTTTCATTAAAAAGTGAGTTTTGGGAATTTTAATAACTAAAAATAAGTTTTTAATTACTATTTTTAGTGCTTTTGTTTTATATTAATAGATTTAAATTTTAATTGTTCATTAAAAAAAACTTTGATAATTATGAGAAAATAAAGGATCTACCAAAAAAACGAATGGACTTTATAGTAACTTCTTAAACGGAACTCCATACCATCTGATTTAACACCGAGGGTAAATATATTTTTTCTAAATACTCAAACTAACACTCCTGCTTCTTGACATTAAGCCATTGTACATTATAATCCACGAAAAAACTTTCATCAAGCCCCTGAAAGCCGCCATACAGTGGATCGAAACTGTGAAAAAGTGGTCATGGGGCTGTAACTTTTGATCTAATGAACGGATTTTAAAACGGTTTTCGCTATAATGCTTCTTGAAATTCACAGAATTGAATTCATTAAAAAAAATCACAAAAACATTTTTAGTTCTTTAATTTTTTTTTACCTAAAATATCAGTTAGCATACAAAAATTACCAAATCCTTATTTTACTACGCAGAAAATTATTAATTTACATTGTTGTCTCATTAATTAATTTAAAAAAAAAGCGTTTACTTTGTTTAACAGTCTATTAAAATACTGATAACTTGCAAAAAAAAAATCTTATGAATAAAAAATAGATTAAAAATGAATGAAATTGTATTATGTACCTATTTTTTTAAAGCAATTTTTTAAACATAAAAACTGGATTAGTAGTAATCTAATCTACATAAGTTTAAATTTTTCAAACAACCGAAAAAAATACATTTTATTTAATGAAACGAGAAATAATTAAAATATCAATTTTTTTGTAAGGAAAATTTTAGTTCGAAATTACCGATTTGTTTTTTTCTTATTTTAAGCTTACTTAGTACGCTGCTAAAGCGAAACGAAAATGTTTTTAAGTCTACAAAGTCAATAGCGAAAGTCAAAATTAAATAAAGTCAATAAATTAAAACTAGAAAATAATTTTGAAGAAAAAAAAATTGAAATAAAAATTCAAAAGGCGCAAACTTTTTTGGACCAAGAAATTTGACCTGAACAAATCGCACTGGTTAACTCAAAATTATATAAAGGAACTTGATACAAAAATTATTTTTTCATAATTTTGAATAGTTTGTAAATAAACAGTTTTTCGCTGATTCAGCGAGAATTTTTTTTTTTTTTGAGTTACTACAGTCGTGTAATATACTTGTCAGAAATATTAGTGAAAAATTATTGAAAACTCTCCAAGTATTCAAGTACAGGTAAGAATGTTATTTGCCAAGCTGTTGTGCTCTGAAACGAAAAGCATAACAAAATTTTTCTTTCTGCTGGATACTGGACTTTATAAATTGAAATTTAATATTTTTTTTTTTAAATTAAACTTAAGTTAGATTGCTAATTTATAATAAAGTTTTTGTTAAAAAAATACATATGTATGTATGTATATAATATTTCATATGTTCGTTATGATCTGAAAGTGCTTTACTCCTAACAAAAAACTTAAAAATTAATTGTTTTTATTCATTCTTTCTTTAATTTTATATCAATCTGATTTACATTTTGTATCCATCCAGTAGTTACATTCTTGCTTTTAACTACCCCATGTCACTTTTAGCTAGCCAAATAACACCAAGCCTACCCCTTGATTGAGATTAGAAAAAATACTACCTTAAGGGGGGAAATCCCTCCGATATTTTTTATTTTTGCATTATTTTTTTTTTTGCGTAATAAATTTATTTATCAACCGAAGAAACTATTTTCAGTGGTCTTAGCCTTAAATTAAGCCTCAAAAATGCCTAGATAGTCCCGAAACCAATGCGCTCCGAACCTACCATAGTACGAAAACGAAAACTTTAAACGCATTTTTTTCGAAACTAGTTTTTTTCCGCGCCGTGCAATGTAACTCAAAAACTAATGAAGCTATCGACTTGAAATTTGAAGCAAATTACTCCTTAAATCATTGGCCACAACATGAACCTAAAATTTGTACAGTTAATATTTTTTTTTAACTACTTCTTTGTAAAAAAAACATGTTTTTTTCGTTTTTTTTTTATTTCTAATTTTTATTTTTCATTTAAAAAAAATAAATTTAGGTTCATGCAATGTGTACTAATATCATCTAACGGAAAAAAATTTCCTTTTTGATTTAAGATGATTTCCTGGACCTGTACATTGCACGGCGCAAACTAGAGGCGTCAACTTTGAAAGGCTCCAGAGCCGCCATTTTGTTATTTTTTCATTTCAAAAATTTTTTTTTCAATTCTTGATAATGTCAGTAATATCTTGTCTTTTTCTAAATTTCAATAAGTGCTTTCAGTTTTTCATAAAAAAATAGTGAAAAAGGTGTCGTCTGGAGGGATTTCCCCCCTTAAGGGTTAAATTTACAAAGATGGTGCTCCAAAAAACGGGGTCGGATTCGGTCGGATCCAAAAGCTTAAAAATATTACACACAAAATATTAAGCTTTCATTCTAGACTACTTAGAAAGCTTGCATATGTAAGCATTTTTTTAAAAGCCTTTTCAAAGTTAAGTGAAATTTTTAAAAAGGGTTATAGAAAAACGGGTTTTAGAATTATTTAGAAATATAATTTTGTAATTTTTGTCATAAAAATATATTAAAGATATCATTATTTAATGGAAAAAATTTAAATTTAAAATAAAAAATTAAAAAATGAGCTAGATATAAGAGTATGAAAATTACTAACAAAACCATCATTTTTTTTCTTGTGAAATAGTCCCCACTTGACCCTCTGTATCTTGGGAACCAAAACATTTTGATAAAAAAAAAACTTGTGGATTATGACAGAAGGGACAATTATCTGTGCAATCCAAAAAAAATTTCGTACAATAAACTAAAAAAAAAAAAAACAACCCCATGACCGGAATTTTGTACTAGTCGATCCACTGTGCGCCACTGGCCGCAATAATTTGACTGCTGGAGTAATCAGGGTCTTTTATTAATTTTTTGAGAAGATTCTTGATTTGACAATGTTTCTTGGGACTCATCAAAGTAATTGGAGAAATCACCAGTATTTTGTTGAGGTTCTATAGCGATATGTCGATATTGGGTTTTTATTGACGGATTTGTCAACTTATATGAAGGATTTGCTCTTTATAAATGCAGTTGGTATTTCTGTAAATTAATGGACTCATTCTTTTATCAAAGGATTTTTCAGCATTTTTCAGATTTTTTCCTCTAATTCGTATTCTAATTTGTCAATAGTTGGCTAAAATTGTCACATTTATATGCGAGTCACTTAGACGACCAATCCTTACCCCACGCTTGTGCCAGCGTGTGATTTTGAAATTTATATTGGATACTTTTGCCCTTTACAGTTTTTTTTTTAAGTCTATGCTTTTTTTCCTCAAGTGTTGCACATGATTGTACATTTTTTTCATAAAAGTTAAATTAAAAAAAAAAAAAACTACCGACTCTGCTGTAGAAATTATAAATTACCAATTGATTTAGAGCCTGTCACTATCCAAGGGATTGGCCATCAACCACATACTCATTGTCATTGAGGTCTTTGCAGTTATGGTTTCAAAGAACAAAATCACTATTAAAGGAGCAGCAGCGCAGGGGCGTATACAGGATTTCTTCTTGGGGGGGGTCATGCCAAATTTTTTTTTACAAAAGTTTTGATAGTAGGCATAAACTTGAAAATGTGCTATTTGAATTAAAAATATTAAAGTTTGTTCGTTTTGCAAATCGAATCGAGCAGTTCCGAAGAGTTTTAAGAATAACCAAACAAAAACGTTGTGTGATTCGTTTGCTTTTGTTTAGGGTTCAACCTTAAGTCTAACCAATTAAGACCATCCTGTCCTTAAAGTACAGTGTAATGTATACGGATAGGATTTTCATACACTTAAAAACGAAAAATATGTGCTCAAAACATACTCTTAAAAAAAAAATATCTACTTTAAATATGCTTTTAAGGCCACATGAATTTGTAAAATATAAATATTTCTTTAAAATTATAAAAAGATACGAAACCATTTCCGAGTTCAAAGATGTAACTTTTTGGAAATATTAGGGTTTTCCTTAAAAACAATAAATAAAATTGGCGAAAATTTTTACTCTTAAATAATCCAATTTATCATTTGATCGTGTTTTTTATGAGTTTGGACAATTTTCCAGTTTTGCACAGCATTTGCTTACGTTTTTGACTTTTTTCCAATTGACTTTTAGTCACTTTTAGTCAAAAATTTTAAGCGTGAAATTTCGTTATTTTTGCCAATTTTTGCGAAAATATGCACGAAAAACATGCATTTATTTCCAAAATATGTCAAAATATGCAAAAACAAAATGCTAACAAATGTCCTTCGATTCAATAATTTGCCTTTAAACAACTCTGCATTGTTTTCCGCTAGTCCAGAATTATTTTAAAAATAAATAAATAAAAATCATTTTAATTTAAAACACTGGTAACTTTCGAATTAATTGTCTTCCTAACCTCAGGCAAACGAATCGCAAAGTTTTTCCAAAAAAATTGTGTTTGAAAATATAATTTTTTTTTTAATTTTGTTTTAAAATTGTACGCGAATTTTTATTTTTTTTTAAGACGAGGGGGTTACAGGATTTAAATAGGAACCTCTGTGAAAACAGTAAAGACAAAAAAATATTTTTGTCGTAACAGAAAATATTAAACAAAATTATGCTAGTTTTAGGGTAGATATTTTTTCGAAATTTCAAACGCCAATACTAATTAAAGAAATGTTTTAGATCACTCACTAAGGATCTTACAATTTTCGGCTCTGATTTCGTCAGCTTTGAGGTATTTATCGGAGGTTTAAATAATATAAAACATATACAGTTATATTTATTAGTTTTTGTTAAATTGATTATCGAAGGATATTTTAAGTGATCTAAGCTTTCTTAAATATTTAATTTGCCTTTAGACAAGCTTGCTTATATTCTTATCTATTTTATCGGTTTAGTCAAAATTTAAATAGTATTTGGATTCTAAATCCATACAAAACTCTACAACACAGCTTAACTTGTAGCCTATCAATGCCTTACATTATCGAACGAATCAAAATAATCCTAATCCAGCATAGCGGTTGCTAAAAATATCCCCAAATATAGGAAAATAGTTGGTTTGAATACCGAAAATTTTTTTCACTTTTCATTTTCGTTCATGTTCCAAAACTTCGACATTTTGCAAATCACATAACAATTTCTTGTTTAAGTTTTGAGCTCTTGGGGGGGGTCATGACCCCGTGACCCCCCCCCCTGTATACGCCGTTGCAGCAGCGGGCGGCTATTTTGTGCCCATTGAAAATACATAATGGTCAAATAATATATTCGGGATCGAATTGTGAAACTCAGCATGACTGACGGCCAAACATCACTTTGACATTGTCAAAAGGAACGAAATGACATTAACAAGGATCAATAACTGTGTGTGTTGTGTTGGTTGGCTGGAATGGCTAAGTTTGTTTGAATGAACTTCCCAGCCAACTACAAACGAAGACGCATGCATAAAGAAGAATTAGACAAAGCCGACAACAAAGTGAAGAGGACGAAGAAGAAGACTAAGGCGCTTTGGGTAAATGTTCGGAATCTTTGGAAGCGACAGCAACATTTAACATATCCATAGGGGTAGTGCCAGCAGTGCAGCGCCGCCGTGATCAGCATGCTACCCAGTTGACAGTTTGCTGTTGGCTTACGCAAAATATATATGCCAGTGACAGGAGCAAAATAAATAGTCGTCAATCAGTTTAATCAAAGGAGTGCGCGCATATGTGCCAACCGGGAAGACTTTTTTTTTGTAATTTTTTTGTATAATTGCTTTGAGTGATGTTGACCACCGTTGAAGAAAAATTCTATATGCGGGAAAAGAAGTTGATTTGTTTGCCAATTTTTTATTTTTTTTGCTAGACTACCGCATTAAAGAATGCCTTGTCACAAGAAATGTTTGCCTTCAAATAGAACTAAAAGAAATCAAATTTGGTCACATATAGCTTAGTGCGTCTTATTGACCAAAGAATTGCTAAGGAGTGCCATGTAAGTGAAAATTTGAATGTGTTACGGGTGTGACATTTTTTTTTACTCATTTACATTTTGTAAAGAAATGCTTGATGTCAAAACTTATCCGACAAAAATAATGTTACACCGACAAACTTAAGAGTTACGGGTGTGACATTTTAGGAATTTCGGAAATGTTAAGGTTAAACAATTGTTTTTCTGGTTTTTTCTTGTAGCTGAGTTGTCTTTACTACTAACGCAGTCACTTTTTATTTCACAGACAATTTTCAGTGAAACCAATGATTCGTCGCGACAATGATAAAGGAAACAGTTTCCTAGATTTATATAAACACAATTAATCAAGTCTAATTTGAAATTCAATTGATTTTATGTTCTTCACGTAACTTTCTACCTTTCAACCTAACAACTAAACAATTATGTCTAGTTAGAAGAGTGTCCAACCTTTAGAAGTACGAAGATCCGAGGAAGCCTTCATGTTAAAAATACCATCTCCCAAAAAATTGAACACGACCGACTCAGTTGGTATTGCCATGTTCAAAGGAGAGATCCTGAGAACCCCGTCAAAAAAGCAATATCATATAACGTTCCAACACGAAATAAAAAGAAAGGTAGGCCTAAAAACTCCTGGTACAAGCAAATGCAAAAACACCAGCATTCAGTTGGCCTCAGAAACGGAACAATACAAAACCGGGAGGCTTGCCGCCGATTTCTGAGGTCAACCCGGCGAACCCCACAGGCGGATCACTAGTGTGAAGCAGTAACGTGGGAAGGTTATGATCCCCTCGACATCGAGATCATAACAGCGCCGAGAAAAAAGGAAGAAGAAGAAGAAGAAGAGTGTCCAACCTTTCCAATTGCCACGAAGCACCAACCAACTAACCAGCTGAGCTCATCCCTTTAATTTGGCTGATAAATTCAAAGTGTTCCTTGTGTGTCAGCTTTGACTAATTTATCACCTGTCTTTTATATGCGGCAAACTTATCACGGTCGATTTTCATTTGACTATCAAACGAACGCCATATGCATGCACATGTTGTATCTATGTATATTGTCTCTCTGTCATGCTTTCGTGACGAAAATGACTGCCCTGAGGCGCCACACTGCCATTTGGATATGTCATTGGTATTCAATTGCATTTCACATGAACTCAGACTTAGTAAAAGAGTGACAACCCCTCAGTATAGAGTGGATATAATATTGGAATAGGATAACTAAGTCAGTTTGGTTGGGCCAAAGTTGGACCTTTAATTGAAAAGTGCCGCTGCCAATAGAAAACAGTGGGACAAATTATCACTGAAATTGGAAAAATATCAAGTATCTCCTATTTCATCGAGAAATTCCATCAAAAACGCGCATTGAGCAATTTTTTTTATGAAAATATTAAAAAAATATTTTCACTTAATATTTGTTTGTTCCGAAAGATTTCAGAAAATACTAATTCGATTTATGCAAACTCAATTTTAAAACCTTTTTCCTTTTGGGAGAATGAAATAAGCTACTCTGTTGGACAAAAACTTTGTTGATTGTATAAAAGAAGAAGTATAAAAAAAATTAGGATAGAACGTTGGGCGCCACTTTAAAAATGAGTTTGTTTTATAAAACTTGTACGTACGTGCTTTTTTACCCTTTTTTAATTCAAATTTCCCCACTGTAATACCGATCGTTACAATAATCAATTTATCCAACACCATCGTCCAAAGAAGTTAAATAGGATTTTATTTTTTTTTTTAGGAATGATTACACGCCTGTGTCTTCTTACCCTTTTCAATTAAACCCGATGATGATTTTGGAGAAACTACATTTAATTATATGTCTTTCTTTATGCATGTATGTATCTACGACCAACGACGATGGATGGACGTGTTGAGTCAGGGAATCAACACTCTTTAAATCGTTGACAAGTCAGCCTTCTGTTGTACATGTCCTGTTTTCCTGTCGTCAGTCGTTGTCGTAGATAGAGGTAAACTGTACACACACTCGACACACACAATATGAGGGTTGAAGTTTTTTGACACAACATCAAAAGCCTTGCGGCTATTCTCGGATTGTACATCATTTTAAATGCGACCGCAATCAACGAAACCAATTTGCCCTTAGGCTGTTAAACCGTGCAAAGGACATAATTATTCATTCTAAGGGAATAATCAAACGTAGAGTAGAGTGGAGTAGAGAGAAAACCTTAACGAGACAGACGGTATTTTCCGCCCTTTTTTTTTTTGCTATTACCTTAGCTAGAGAGAGTGAAATTATTGTTGACTTTTCCAATTTTGAAATTCAAAGAGTGAACGACGTGGATTACGGACACTAAATAAATTAGAATGCAAAAAGGGTACGATGTGCATGCATCTTCATAGTACCATTTTAGAATTGTTTAATGGGATCCTAGACGCGACAGCAGATTTAATCGCGGCAGGTTTGTAATTTTAAAAAGTTGTTCTTCCAATTTTTTCATACCTTTGAATGAGCGTTGGGCGCCATTTTAAAAAAAATTTAACTTTATACAACACAAAGTACGTTTCTTTTGAGCTGCCTGGTTTATTTATGTCTTTAGAGTTGAGAAACATTTAACTTGTATGGAAAAGATTCAATTCTGACCATTTAACAACATTTTTACGATTGATTGTTCCAGCGTTGGGCGCCATTTTATACAAGTCGAAGTCAATAATTTCCACGGTGAATTTTTATTTTCTCTGAAGTCTTGGTAAACCTCCGAGACACTTATAAGAAGAGAGTCCAATATGACATAATAAGGAAGAGCGTTGGACACCAATTAAATAATTATGCTTTATAGAACTTGAAGATCGTTGGTTTCTTTGTTGCTTTTTTATTTACTTTAATCTTGGAAACCCTCTGCGAAACTTGAAAGAAAAGACTCCCCGTTGGGCGCCATTTAATCAATTATTTTACTTTTTTATGAACCGCAAAACTCACTCTCTCTATTTCAAACTAAGAATTTATGAAATGAAGTCAATCCAGCGTTGGGCGCCATTAAAAAAAAAATATTTTTCTTCCAAAAGAAACTCCTATTATGGCAACCCTATTTCCTTCAAAAGTCCATGATAATCAACAACCTGACCATCAGCTTTCGGATAACCACATCAACCAACTAATACATCACCCACAAACATAGAATTCGTATCCCGCTGCCGCCATCAAAGATATAAATGACCACGCTCAATCTTATACCAAAAACAGCTTCCATCATCAAAAAAAAAAAAAAAAATTAGTATCGATCACATCAATGCTGCTGTCTGATGCTATTAGTGTGCCATCAATACCTGCCGCAACTTAAAAAAAAATTCCAAATTGAACGCACCTGGGGTGGCGGGCGGTAGCAGGCTTTCATTTCCATTTCGAATGCGCGTTCCGCTTTTGATCTCTTGATTGTTTGTATACATTTTGATGACTGGCGCTGATGGAAAACATCTTTGAAGACAACATCTCAGCAACAGCGGCATTGGTATGGTTGTGGTGCGACAAGTGAAAAACCATAAGGAACTACAGGAACAACAATTTCCTTGTGTGTGAAGAGTGAAGAAGAAGGAAAAAGATTGATAAGTTATGAGAGATCACAGACACGTTTGCGGGTGAACATTTATAGGTCCATTGCGCGATTTGCTGAAGGCCGATCTGGAGATCAAAGAGTTTTTCCAGCATTCGGTCATAGGTTTTTATTGTGGCGATGAGCCATGAAGAAACTAAGAAACACAGCATCATCTTCAGCATTAAAACACAGCGGGATATGGGACGACTAGGCGGATCCCGTCGTCACCACCGTCGCTCCCGCTTCAACTGCCATCTCAAAAGCCTTTATCTTCCTGTTGAAAATAACATTTTAATTTGATTGTAAATGCGATCGACTGTATATTGTAGGATACCTACAGTACAGCATGTTTATGAGCTGCATAAATTGTCGATGTGTTCCGCATGTGGTGTATGTCTCGGTCGGTGCATGAAGTTCGTGTTGTCTCTGTCTACGTTGTACTTGGTTTATAGATAGAATAGAAATTATTACACCACCCCGGTGAGATTTTTAATTAATGGCCGATCATATTTCTTTGTTACTTTATGGATGATGCTGGGCCTGCAGCCAATATCGATGGATGAAATAATAAATTTAAGGGAGAAGGTGGAGGGAGTGATAAAGAGAGATACAAGGCGGTCTCAAAGAAAGGGAAATGATTGAGTGGTTCAACGTTAGTCATTTCGATTCGGATGTAAAAAAGATGAAATTGAGATATTGTTGTGATAAATTTATGATTGTAGAGTGAATGATGTTGAATAGAGTGGATATCAGAGGGGGGACGGGGAGGTAGCGAAGAGACAATTACTGGAAAATTTTAAGTTTGCGTGGGTGTAAGTGTAAGTAAAATAAGAATTCACTCTTCTTCTCTTGTGCGCTAGAACTTGAACAAAACCCTACCACAACCAGACCTGGGGTCGAATCACGACACACGATTACGATCATAAGTTAACTTTTAATCAGTAGAAAAAGATAGGGACAGATAGGACCCATACGTTAACGAACGTATGTCGTGATTCGACCCCTGGACCAACCCAAAATCAGATCAAAACCAAGCCAAAACCGGACATTAACCAGACTTAAACCCGACTTAAACTAGGCCAAAACCAAGCAGTACCAGACCAAAACCAGACTTAAACCAGACTAAGACCATACTTAAACCAGACTAGACCATTCCAACAACAGAGCAAGACTAAAACCTGACCAGAAACCAAGGCAAAACTAACTCGACTACAAATATTTTAGTAACCAACACGAACTCACTACCGTCTCACACTGGTTCTGGAGCGGACAAAAATCCTTGTATATCTCTATTTGACACATAAAGTAGTTTGGTGCTACTATCTGATTGCTTCTCTATTTTCCAAGATACATTTTTCCGTCTGGCATCAAAAAGTCCCTACAAAACCGACCTTTATAATTATCTTATCAAATATAATTGACTGTCGGTCGTGGGAGACCAGAAGAAACCTTTCTCCATCACTTTCAACACTCAATTTTTGATAAGTGACGACAGCCGAAGAAGAACATTTCTGGCGTCATCATTTTCATCGTCTTCTCATCAGCAAACGGAAATGGATAATTTCAGAACAGAAGCACTTTGTCAGTCAGAAGATTGCTCTTCAATTATCCCAACTCTTAGCCGCCCTACCAGCCGGAACGATAATACAAGTGGTAGGGGAACACATAGTCATCACTTTATTATTATTTCTTCACAATCGCTGTCCACTCGCCCGCCGTCTTACTGATTCCCTGTTAAGATATTTGATATCCTTTCAAAAAATAGGGTGTGTTTCCTACTGTTGGTTAATTATTTGTCGACACTTCTTCTTCTTCTTTTTTTTTCTACTTCACTGTCGATTTCTTAATGTTTTTGCTTTTTGTTGGCTTCTTGTCATTTGGATGTTTTGGTGTTAATTGGTCCTGACTACCAAGCCAAACTAAAAACCAAAACCAAACCATGCCATATGTCGAGTTCGGGCTTCACTCGTATGTTGTCACCTGACACCGACTTATAGGACATGAGGTTCCACCGTCAAAAACCAAACAAGCAGAAGCAGGCAGTTGCACTGAATACACCCCTCCTCTCTTGCATCTACATCTTCAACTCCATGAGTCTCTATTCTAGCCACTATACAACTGCCACATATAATAATCCCTGTTTTGTGATTTCTGAATGACGACGATGGCTTGGTGTTTGCGGTCTTCAATTCGAGTGTTAGGCATAAGTTGATATTGTATTATATTATGGTCTTTCAGGTCTCCGGTCCCCGTCATTGTCCCAGGCCTGGTCTGTGCGAGCGAGTGTGCAACGATTTCAATCATCTGACCACATGACGACCCTTTTGTTGTTCATTTTGGTTTGGCGCGAAAGATTTCTTAATTGCTCCTCGAGTGTCAGTGTGCTCGGATCTCTTGTAATCGATCTCCAGTAGCACATTGCAGTAAAGGAATCAGTGTCAACTTTTGGTTTTTAGCTTATGCCTGTCAAGACTTTGATTGATTTTGGAACATGTGGTGACACTTTGAGGTGCTTAGTTTTTTTTTTTTTTTTTCTTTCCATTTAACAGGAGAGGACAGAGTGAGCAAGAAGATAGGTGATATGATGGCTCGAGTTAAGCTCGTGGTTAAGATTGAGAATATTATGTCTAGAAACTATACAAGCAGATGGTTTTGAACTGAAATTTTAGACGTAATTTTTTTTTAGCTTGTTGTTTTATTTTTTTTTCAAAAGTCAGTCATGCAATCGAACGATTGTCGTTGGCATAATAATGTAATATGAGCCGAAATGTTTAGGCGACCTAAACATGCTGCTAGCTAAATAATTTTCCAAATGAATGAAGTTTTTCTTCGAACTGGATTCATTTCGAAAAAAAAATAGTCTTCTAATCCAGTTTAATTGTATTCAGACTTATTTTGTATGGGCTAAGTTTTGGGGTGCTGGATACGAATCTCAAGTTGTTATACAAAATTTTTCACGGCAACCATGAACAATTACAGAAAAAGTCTTTCAATATTGGCTGAATTAAAACATTTGTCCAAAAATCACTGAATAGATAAAAATGTTTTTTAATATCATACGTTCCACAACCGTTCCCAAGGCATATTATTTATTCGGCAGTCCAAAACTACATGTGGAAATGTGAAAACAAAGTAAAAATGTCTAAAAGTAAACATTCAGTTCATTATGGTGCAAAGAAACAACAAGAAACAAGGTGTGGAATGTAAATTTCTATCTTGAACTGTGTAGTGAACTATATTTTCAGAAATGTATTTTGTCTAGATTTTGTATGCCTATTAGTCTTGTAAATTTAGTCTAGTGTAGTCCACTAAATGTTTGGAAGTTAAAAAATGCTGAGAAAAAAGGACTTTAGAAGAAAAATCAGTCTATGACAATACGTTCCACAATGCATTGTATAACATGCAATTAAATTGACCGCTCTAATTCATGAGTAAAAATGTTAAAGGTAATGACAAATATGCAAAACTTTAACATTCAGTTACATTTGCCTCATAAAACTGCAAGAAAAAATTGTGGAACGTAATTTTCATACATGAACTTTGTTTTTAGGGGAAAAGAATATTACTTTTCTAACCGGCATAATTGATATGATTTTTAGAACTTATTTTGCAGATTCAAAGATAATAACAAGGAGGTAATAAATATAGTTAGATGAATTATTCTTCTGTAAGAATACATTCCACAACCAATTCTAAGGAACAAGGAGTAATAAAATGCTTTTAGACCAAATTTTATTAACTTCGACTTACTTCAAATTTCTTATCCAAGTGAAATTTTGTACATACAGAAATAAATTGTGGAATATAAATTTATAATTATTTAATACAAAATCTTTGGTGTTGGAATCCTATTTGTAGATCGAACACATTTTACGACTTGCAGGAGATTGTTAAAAATTTTATTTCGTTTGATTTATTTGATTACATCAATCCTGAGTGATGGGAATCTGTTTCAGACATCTAAATGCGCAAACATGCTACCAACTTGTATCTACACACAGGATGCGAAAATTAGCTACCAAATGGAAAATTGAATCCTCAACAAAGTCTTATTTCGATCTCTCTGATGATTAATCGCATACAAACACATCATTTGATTGACTTTTGTAAATTAAGACCTGTCAAATTAAACATTTTGTATAAACTTTTCCACATTCGAACACAATTCATCAATCAGATAAATGTTGCATGAATGATGGCGCGACCATCGTAGACTGGCCTCAACCATCTATCCCCTGTCCGTCGTGTACCATCATCCAGACCTGACATTTTGTTTGACATTATTTCGAGGTTTTCATAGAAAAAAAAAAAAATCTTCAAAAGAACGCTAAAATATCTGCGCGGAACTATTGCGGGGGTGCGACCACATTATAAAAATTCCAGCCAATATATTGTATGAATCATATCAAAGAGAAGGGAGGAGAATAGCACAAAAGAGAAGAAAAAAAAAATTATTTGGTTTCAATTAAAACATGAATTTATGATCAACACAGTTGTTAACCAGGCCATCAAAGGATCGCAAACGATGATCAAAGCTGTCATTACATTTCATTTATTTTATGTGCGTTCGTTCTTCCACATCCAACCGCAACCGCACAGGTTCACATGGTTTTTTCTTCTGCCGCTGAATCTATGTGATATTTTCAGACCACGAACTACACATTCACCCACGCACCCACACTAGATAAAGTCCATATTCCTGCCTGCCGCCGTAAATTGGAAAGACATGAGTCTTTAACATCTTGAGTTCTTCTTCTTGGGGGTTTTTCAATGTCTATGGGGTATAGTGGGATGATGAATGGAGGCGGGCATAGAAGAGAAGGCGCATGCGAGCTATAAAAATCATTTCCTTGAAGAGGTAAATGAATCATCAAACAAATTTTCTAATTGCCTATTGAAAGATTCGTTTTTTGATCTTTTACATATGATATAATTTATGTATTATGCGAAGAGATTAATTTTTTTTAAGTGAGCTGAAGGATGAATAATTGAGAGCAAAAGATTGTGGGAGAAATGTTTTTTTTTTTTTTAATTTTAAAGTTTATTGAAGGGGGTTGCCAAATACATTCAATTCAATTGGAATTTGATTAAAATAGTTTTGACAAGATCACAAACACGATCGCTTTGGTAAGATCATTTGTAAAAAATAGCAGAATTACTGCAATATGAGAGATTCTAAAACCTTAATTCATATTCAGAAATTAAATAATGCGAAAGTTTCAAGGCTTTTTAAATTTTCTCTAGAACCGATTTCCTTGAAATTTCAGTTTTATGGCATCTCCTTAGAGATTTTTTTCATCCCCAGGCGCCTGCGCCTAATTTTGTCGTAAAACGATGATGCGCTAAAAAAACTATAAAAGGTTTTTATATTTTCATAGAAGCTAATTTTGATAATCGCTTCCTTCCACTTAATTATATATCTTTAACTTCATTTTAACTACCTGTATATAATTTAGTTTTTCTAAGAATACTTTTATGAATGAAAACAAAGAATTTCCGAAAAGGAGGCGTCTTTCTGTTAAATTGCACCAATTATTATTTATTGTATATCCTTTATTCGTGCCGAAAAGATAACTAAGATCGTTATAACGGTTTTTAGTATGCTCTAATTTAGCAGCATTATTGAGAGCATTAATCTTTGATTTTATAATTTAGTTGGTTCCCATCGAAAATAACGATACACTTTAAAAACAGTTTGCTGAGGTAAGATTTTATGAGGGTATCCTAAATTCAGATGGCTTTGTTTTCGAAAGAAAAAAATTTAAAATATAATACAAAAATATTATAATAAAACAACGTGTCGTGAATATTAAAAAATACTTAAAGTTTTCAAGAAAGTATTTTAACTCAAAATAGAATTTCGACTGTAATTAACCAAATTAAGCCATAATTGACAGTTAGTCCGAAAACTTTCTTTAACTGACTCCAGGGGCGGATCCAGGATTTTTTTCTGGGGGGGGGGGGGGCACAAGGGACGGATTGGCAAAAAAAAACAGCAATAACAGTTAGAAATAAAGTGAAGTACCATACGACTGACTAACAAGCAGAAAATTTTAACGACCCACAGTGGTCTAAAACCTGGCCAAAAATATTTAGGCACATTTCCCATATCAAATAGGTACCAAATGACCAAAAAGTTATTCGGAAGGAAAAATTTTCATTTTCTTGTTACAGTAAAAGTAGTCCAGTCATTTTAGATTTGGTTGTATGGAGGTCTGAGAAATAATTCGCAACTGCAATTCGGACTAAAAATATGAAAGTACACTAGTACAGGAACTAAACCCCCCATTTTCCGAACAAATGTCTGGACGACTTTGGCCGCCATTTTGTTTTGAACAGTTTTGCGACTATCGCTTGTAGTTCGGCTAGTTTTGGTCTTAGAGAAAAATGTTATGAGACAAAGTTGTAGCAAATTTTATTTCCCACAAAAAATGTTAAGTAAGTTTTTATTCTAAAACCTACCATTTAGGAGTTATAATGAATTTCGTAAAATGCTATGCTCACTTATTTTTTATATTCACCATAACTTTTTTTTTCAAACTTTTATTAAAAAATTGTTGTTATAAAAGTTA
Organism: Episyrphus balteatus; assembly: GCF_945859705.1. Lineage (NCBI taxonomy): Eukaryota > Metazoa > Arthropoda > Insecta > Diptera > Syrphidae > Episyrphus > Episyrphus balteatus. Next base: position 5,867,353 of record NC_079137.1, on the reverse strand, counting down.
AAGAGCTACTAATTATCTATGTTTGTCTTATACTAAGTTTTTTTGTCCGAGTTGACGTTTCCTCACTAAAACAAAAATTCAATAAAAAAATTAGCAAAAACAGGGTGAGGGGAGAGTACGATAATTGTGGCGCCGAGATTTTATAACAGTTTTTTGAAGAAGGGTTCAATACAAGTATTTTTTACTATCGGAAGTGGGGTCTATCTCCCCCCGTTTATGCGGGAGGGGCAGTTTTCTAAAAAAAAACAGCCTAAAATAAAAAAAAATATTAAAAAACAACGGCAACACTTACAGTTATGAATGATACATTTTTCAAAAGCCACAATTATATGCATTATTGTAGTTTTTAAATGGAGCTATTAAAATTTATAGTTTTTGAAATAATCGATTAAAAAAAAAATTTTTTTTCCTAAATTTAACTTTGAGATCGATTATTTCAAAAACTATAAATTTTAATAGCTCCATTTAAAAACTACAATAATGCATATAATTGTGGCTTTTGAAAAATGTATCATTCATAACTGTAAGTGTTGCCGTTGTTTTTTAATATTTTTTTTTATTTTAGGCTGTTTTTTTTTAGAAAACTGCCCCTCCCGCATAAACGGGGGGAGATAGACCCCACTTCCGATAGTAAAAAATACTTGTATTGAACCCTTCTTCAAAAAACTGTTATAAAATCTCGGCGCCACAATTATCGTACTCTCCCCTCACCCTGTTTTTGCTAATTTTTTTATTGAATTTTTGTTTTAGTGAGGAAACGTCAACTCGGACAAAAAAACTTAGTATAAGACAAACATAGATAATTAGTAGCTCTTTAACTTTTATAACAACAATTTTTTAATAAAAGTTTGAAAAAAAAAGTTATGGTGAATATAAAAAATAAGTGAGCATAGCATTTTACGAAATTCATTATAACTCCTAAATGGTAGGTTTTAGAATAAAAACTTACTTAACATTTTTTGTGGGAAATAAAATTTGCTACAACTTTGTCTCATAACATTTTTCTCTAAGACCAAAACTAGCCGAACTACAAGCGATAGTCGCAAAACTGTTCAAAACAAAATGGCGGCCAAAGTCGTCCAGACATTTGTTCGGAAAATGGGGGGTTTAGTTCCTGTACTAGTGTACTTTCATATTTTGAGTACAAATTGCAGTTGCGAATTATTTCTCAGCAAAAGTATAACTTGACTGGACTAAAGCCACTTAAGTGCTAACCCTCTTACTCCTGGATTAGCCGGAAGAAAAAAAATATAAAAAACCAGAAAATGCACGTACAATTCTGTGCTATATTAAAGTTAGTAATCTATTCTTTATTTAATTTTTTGACTTAAGTCGTTTCACCAAATAGTTTTTGAGAAATTAAGTTTTAAAGATGAAATTTTGAAAAAAAAAAAAAAATGTTTACGTTTTTTAATTGATTTTGTATACAATTTTGCAATATTATGGACATAATTATACCATTAGTTAATGACCTAGTAGTTTTTAGTCAAATACTAAAGACTTCATTCTAATAAATATTAAAGTTCCTAAGAATAACAAAAAAAAACTGAATCATACTTTTTTGCCGAGAAACCCAGTTTTGTTTTTTTTTATTTGCATTAACCTTTTGTAACCCAAGGTCGTAAATTTAAAAATTAATAAGTCAATCGATTGGCCTTTATTTTTAATAAAACACGTATTTTTTAAAAAATTCAATAAAGTCATTATTTACTTAGTTATTTCGATATTTTGGGAGTAAAAAAAAAGTTTAAATAATTTATTTTTATATAAAAATGCAAAAATTCAAGTAAAAAACTATCTAATATTAATTTTTAGGCACTTTCCTAAAATCCAAAAATAAAACCCCATTTGGTTTACTAACAAAAACTATTTTTTTTTCTGAATTTCGTAGTTTTTACACAAATTTGCTTATTTTCAAAAAAAAAACCCAACTTTCAACATTAACTGTCAATTAAAAACTATTGATTAGAAAAAACTATTTATTAGAAATTTGAAGTACTATTTCGATAAAGCAATACTTAAAGATTATAATATTAGAAGCTTCAAAAGAAAAAAAAATAGTTTTGTAGAGCTTTTATGCAATCTTTTTCGGTTTGTTACAGAAATGTCACATGGGGCTACAAGGGGTTAAATTGTTTTATACCTCAAGAATGTTGTGTTGAAATTGTAGGTCTCTTGGAGCCAAATTGACCAAGTTATGAGTATTTTAATACTTTCCTTAGGAACGTTTTAGTCTTTTAGTCCAGAGTTCAAAACTTTAAATCGTTATCCCCACAACTAATGTTTTCAACGCCGGTGCTCCTCATAACTTCAAAACTACTGCACCGATTCTTTTGAAATTTGGAACACTATTTTTTTTACATATTTTTAGAGGTATCCCTGGAGAAATTTTCTCAATAAAATAATATTTATAAAAATCTATAAGTAAGGGTCGCTTTTGAGGAGTTTTTTTTCAAGGGGTCTTTATTTTCGGGGTGCAAACTTGGGCAAATTTCTGAAATGCAAGTTTGTTCTACATATCCAGCAGTTCTATAATATATAGTTTATGCAATTTTGTGACGTGTTCCGCTATTTTAAAAACACTAATGTTAAAAAAAAAAAACAACGAAAAAAGTGCAAATTTTTTAACCACTCTGTATGAAATAGAGCATATACAATTATTTTTTATATTATTCAATGTCATTCGATGTCCATATCAAAATTTTTCACCAAAATCACTTTGAAAATTCACTTTTTTTTAAATCGAAAAAAAAAAAAATTCGTGTGTACCCAACAAATAGCCGTTTATTTATTTGTGAGGTGGAGCTTTTCATGGGAAAGGGATGCAACAATCAACAAAATTCGCATTTTCAGCCAGAAATAGACAAGAGTTTCACTCAAGTTCTTTCTGTTATTATTCATATATTTTTAAAACTCTTATAGTTTGATTTCCTTTAAGTATGAACTTTAAGTTCTAGGGGGGCACGTGCCCCCGTGCCCCCCCCCCCCTGGATCCGCCGTTGACTGACTCTGACCGTATCTTAATGAATGCACAGTCAGGAGATGGCACAACGATTTCATCTTTGCCTAAAACCTCCTGCTTTAGGACCAGATTTGATAACATTGTACCCTTAAAGCTCGACTTGAATGAAAAAAATGAAAGAAAAAAAAAAAAAAACAGATCGTAGGCCCTACTTCGTATTTCTTTCCGGAAGTTAAAATTTAAAAAAAAAAAAAAATGTACCCTCTTTTTTTTAAGCGCAATGAAATCTACTTTCTTCGAAATGAGAACTCCGAAAGCGGAGTTTTGTACCTAGTAACTTGTCTACAAATGGCAAAAGTATTCGAATATGAAAAATGTATATCTTCAACAAACTTGTTAACGGAATGCATGAGGCAAATATTAGTTTTTTTTAGGTACTGATAATTATGTACAAGTTAATAAAAAGAAGATGAAATGAGTCACCGTAGAGTTCCTTATCAAATTTGCTGTGAACTAGTTATTCTGTGCTACTTTCATGTACAAAGAAGAAACCCTAAAAGTCTAGTTCAAGAAAAAAAAAATATATGCAAAGACACCTTAATTCAGTTGGTTTTTCAAATTGAAAAAATTCTAAATCGGGAGTCTTGACGACTTTTTCTAAGGGCAACCCAACGAACCCTACACATGGATCATAGTGGAGTAACTAAAGCTCAAAAATTGGCAATATTAGGGAACCCGGCCGAACAGCTTAGATTTTGATGATCTTTTTTTTCAAACGTCGGTAATTAAAAATACTTTAAAGTCTATAGATTTAAAATTTTGATTTTTTAAATTTAATTGAACATTTTTGTGAACAAAAACAAATTTTTTTCAAAATTTTTTCTTAAATTTCATAAATTAATTGATGCCAAAAGATTGTCTAGGAAATTCAAGGAAAAAAAATATATGGGAGTGAGGGACAATCTTCCATAGTTCAAGCGATAGATGCAATTTTCTTATTAATTGACTTCAAACACAAAAAAAAATATTTGAACACAACGGCAACACCTACAATATTCAAATGTACATTTTTTAAAAGCTAGAAGCTTAGTCATATATGTAAAATTAAAATCAAGTTAATTGAATGAACGGCTTTTGAAAGAATGGTTATTGAACTCAGATTTTTGAAAAAAAAATTATTGAAAAAATTTTAACATGTCGTTTTTTAAACTTGGTCGTAATATAAAATGCATTTATTTTCAAATTTTTTTGGCCGCATTTATTATGATTTCAAATTATAAAAGAAAATGTCAATATGTATTACGGTTTATGAAAAAAATTAAAAAGTATTTCATTTTCGAAGAACTTTTTTTAATAAAAGTTTTGGAAAAAAATGTAACTTATTTTTTTTTTAAAGTTCAACATCTAAACATAAAATTATTTTTTATTCATTTAATAACCCTTACTGTTGAAAGTTAAATAGCAAAAATTTAAAGTTCCTATTTACCACAGTCTTTGAGAAAATTAATTATTTCAATGCAAAAATTCAGTTTTAATAAAAAAAAAACCATTGAAATTGAAGTAATTTTTCATTTTTTTTTTTTTTCAAAAGTGTGATATATTTTACCTTTTTTGCTTAAAAATTCAACTGATAATATTTATGACCAAAAATTTTTTTTTAATAAATTCATATTTTATTAGAAAAAGTTTGGAAAAAAGTCATTTTAAATTTTTCTAATAACATTTTTTTTTTAATTCTGAGTTTGAGGACCATTTTTTCAAAAAGTCTTGATTAAATTTAGTGGATTTAAATTTAAGAGATAAGAATGAGCTTCTGGCTTTTTTAAAATGTATTTTAAAATATTGTAGGTGTTGCCGTTGTTTTCAAAATATTTTTTTTTATGTTTGAGGTCAGAATGTTAGAAAATTGCATTTATCGCTTAAACGATGGAAGATTGTCCCTTACTGCCTTTTATATATTTTCCTTAAATTACCTAGAGAATCTTTTGCTATTATTTGTTTTATGAAATTTAAGCAAAAAAATTGGTTTTGTTAAAAAAAATTTATTTTAATTTTTAAAAACAATACGGCAACACCGGCAATTTTTAATCTATAGACTTTAAAGTATTTTTAATTACCTACGTTTGAAAAAAAAAATCGTCAAAATCAGAGCTGTTCGGCCGGGTTCTCTAATAATTTGCTTTAGTTACTCTACTATCATAGAAATAAGAAAAAGACCATAAAAACCGTCGGTCTACATTATTTCACAGCATTTCTGTAAGAGTTAAATAGAAAGGATTAACAAAACATTTGCCAAGAGTGTTGATTATATATTCCCAACATTTTTAACTTCCTTTTGGCAGTTTTTTTTTTTTTTTAGGAATTCCTGTATTTGGAAAGTCTCTTTTTCCATAATTTCGAAAGGATTAAGATCAACTATGTTTTTGAAACTATATAATTTAAAAAGAATGGTGGATAAAGTCGGAAGCAAGTACGACAGTTAGAACTTCTTCCATATTTCTAATAATTTATGTTAGATTCAATAAAAAAATTACTCACTTTGAGTTTAGTCCTTAAAACCAAATCCAGAAATCATATTCAGCTCCATTTTTTAAAAATGCAGATATTTTCATGTACAGTATGACATTCGTTGACATAAAGCATCATTTTCATTGTCATCCCGATTTTTTGACTCCATCCACCTCCATCTTTATAAACGTAGATACTACCCCGTACAGTAGGATGTGCATAAAGGCAAAAAAACCTTATATAACTCAGCTGTCCTTGAGGATTTCTAATATTCCGGCGGTTGTATCTACGTTACTTAAATTAAAAAGAAATAAAAATATAGGTTAATGTTTAGTATTACATAATTATTTCCAAAGCTTTACCATATTTTATGTATTCAATGTGATTTATCCAGAAGTTCTGTGCTCCTGAACGATGGATTTTATTTTTGGCAAGAGTTAAACAAGGAGTGACTGTGGCTATGATTATGTAGTCAAGCTTTCACTTTAAATGAAGAGTTATTTAGTAGTTTTTTTAAAGTCGTTTATGTCACTCGTCGTAATTGTGGATGTACTATTTTGAAAATCTAAAATGGAAGATATTTAATATTGTTTGTTTTAATTGCTATGGAAAAATTGAGATTTTCAAAAAAAAAAAAAGGATTTTTTAATAATTTAAGATGAACAAATTTTACTATTTTCAAAAATATATAAAAATTCGAATAAATCTAAAATGTATATAGCAATTTTGTTTCAAATTTCAAATACCTCCGAGAAAGCAAACCCACAATCATTTTTCCAATCGTAATTTCTTGAACAAAAGGTTACGTTTTATAAATGTTCGTAACAATTTAATCCTCTATTATCAACAAGGGCGCAATAGAAATAATCTTACAAACTATTGTATATACTTTGGTTGTCTATGCTCTCACCAGTCTTTTCTGAACCTTAAGCTAAATACCAGAACACCTTTTCTAACCTTTGGCATTACTATGTTTTCCCGCCGTGTCGTATTTTTATATATATTTTTTTTTTTTTTTTTTTTTTTGTTAAACCTTAATTAACGTTTGTAGCACTTTTGTCCGCATCACCAAGCATACCAATATATACACTTTCAAGTTCCATCTCTCATAGAAGTAAAAAAAAATCGTGGGATTTTCCAACAACAAAAAAATTTAAGAATGAGAAAATAATTCGATCCTGCCATCCTGATTTACCGGATTGAATTCTGTATTCATCTATTATCCTGATGCTGGTGGGTTTGATGTCTTGAAGAAACTACTAATTTACACTTAAAAATAAAATATCAAGGAAATTCACTAAACCGTTTTGAAAGAATCGATTTTTGAAAAAAAAAAAAAAAAAAAAATTATTTTTTATTGTTTTTTTGGTTTTTTTTTTTTTTTTTTGAAAACTTCAATGCATTTTTTAAGAAATAAACAAGCCCCAGAGGACAGAACACAACAACATACAAAAGCCACTGATCCTTCATGTGTTGACATTCAATATTGTATGCAAAAAAAAAAAAAAAAAAAATGAGAAAAAAACTTCTTCCAGTTCTATGCGTCTGACATGAGATTCAGAATAAGATTTTAAATCTGACACATCCTCACCGAGGCATATTTAATAAGGATTATGGTTGGATTTGACATCCTTGTAACAAGCAAAACAAGGCGAAGCACACGAAGAGATTGAATTGAAATTGAAAAAAGAATACATTAAAAAAAAAAAAAATCTAAGATATTCCATCATTCTCAGCTCAGCTCAGCTGGTATTTGGACAAGGAGCCATCAAAATGTCATAAATTCCCGATTATCCTGACAGGATTTCACGATTGAGAAAACATCATCAACCCATCTCAGATGTCAACATGTCGATCAGGTTTAGAGCAGCAGCAATATGACCGACCGGCTTGTCCTTTAGAAAAAAAAAAAAGTAAATCTGCGCAAAGGTAATCTCACAAATACATCAACATCACCAAAGAAGGCACAAACTCTGATACAAACAATAAGAGAGAACCAACAATGTTGACAATCGACAACAAGGAGCGAAACCAATTTAAGGATATTCAGACACCCAATCTGTTAAAAGAAAAAGTAAAAATAAATAAAACACCAACAGGATAACTAGACACACAACAATACAAAAAAAAAAAAAATATACGATAAGTCCTAAATAAATACTTGTTTGTCTGCTGTATTGTCCAAGCCTTAGAGAGGTTTCGGAAAGTTGGGCTTGCGGCAGGAAGTGCCAGAGGTGACAATCGTTATTTTCTTTTTTTCTAATGTTTTTTATTTACTTTTCGTCCTTGTTTTGTTGGGTTTTTCATTTGAAAATTAAAAATAAATATACAAAGAAGAGTGTCCTTTTGAAGTCAATTCTAGTTGCCGTCAAAACGATGGTATACTCTAAATATCCAGTTTTGTTTATCAGGGTTGTCGTATTGAAAACCAAGAAAGTAGTAAATAAGGACTTTTAATACAAAATACAAATCAAATCTAACAAAAAAAAAAGTTTAAAAAAAAGTGTTGAAATATTAAAAAATACCGAAAAGGAGTAGATAGTACTATGTACCATGATTAAATAAAGAAGAGTAGAAAATTTAGTATTGATTACCGGAATGCTTTCCATGTTTATTCTTTTTTTTTTATTAGAATTGACGACATCATTTCTTGTTTGTTTTATCTCTACTTCCATTGTAAGTACTTTTTTTTGTGAGTCGACAGCCCTGATAAAAGAACCTATTTTTTTTTAAGAAGAGTGCCTCTCTTTGTGTGAGGTAGAAACTATATATATATATTTTTTTTTTTTGTAAAATGACAGGATAATTACTTAGGGGTACACCACTAATGCTAATTTCTCTCCTTGTGTGTGAACTTGTTTAAAATGAAGTTAAATTGCAAGAGGATTGTGTGTTTTGTTTGTTGGTCAGATATGCATGGTTGGGTTTATTTATTTATTTTTTTCTATTTTTTTTTTTTTAATACAACAAGAAAAGAAGATTCCATATCCTTTTTTTAATTTTGTATTGGCTGCACAGCTGCTACTGTTGTTTTTTGCTTGGCAAAAATGTATAGATTGTATGTTGATATTGTTGATAGTTTTTTTTTTTCCTTTTTTGTTATTCTTTGAAATTGAAATCAAAATAAGGATTTTAAAAATGACCTTAAGGTTTTGTTTTTTTTTTTTTTACTCTTGAATGTATTTTTGTTTTTTTTTTTTTTTTTTGCATTGAAAACGAGAATGTGGATTGTGTCATTGAAGTCGTAAATAGAGGATTTAATGAAGCAAAGATGGAAGAAGGTTATTTTTGAGGGCAAAATTGATTTATTTGTCTTTTAACAATGTGATAAAATACACGACTATTTCTTTTTCTAAAAACAAAGTGTCGTATTCATAGACGCTGTTTAAGCTGCTTTTAAGAAAAACTCGAGTTTGTCCCATTTGAATGGCATTGGATAAACTCCCGTTTAAGTTAAACAACAACTATGAATATGGCCCAAAGTGTCTACTCACTGTTTGGTTTCATGTCTTCAAATATTAAAATTTTCAAATTGAATTGCCAAACTTAAAAAAGACAATAAACAGTAATACAAAATATAAGAACTTATTTGAATTCTGAAGCTACGTTCCACAACTCCTATTTTCAGTGTAGAACTAACACTCATCTATTGAAATGGAAAACTTAGATGTTCCAAAAAAAAAGTAAACTGTTGCTGATGATATTCCTGAAGGAAATAATCGAAGGCAACTTACTATGTCTTAATCATATGTTAAAAAAAAAAAAAAGAAAATTTCAATACCCAGTTTTCTTAGAACTCTTTCTTGAAATGATTACTATACATTGCACAGTGGGTCCCGCCATAGGTCAAAAATAAAAAAGTAAATGTCAATTTTTTAAAATCCAATATTAAACAACGTTCTAAAATCTCCCATCGAACCAAAACCAAAAAAAATTTGACGGTTACCCTTTTTTTCATTTCTTAATAGCCATTCAAAGGCGGTATACAGGGTGTCCCAAAAGTAATGGATCAAACGAAATATGCTGATTGGGGAACTTAAGGGCTCTCAGAATTTGGTAACTTGTTCATCCCAAATCCTTACGGTTTTCGATTTAATGCAATTCTTGTGCAATTTCGAAAAATTCCTACTTGGCAACAGTATTTTGATTCCTGCGCCCATTATTGTTTTTTGTTTTTTTAAATTCTTTTACGAAAACATTGCCAAATAATTAGGAACCATTAATTTATCAAAAAAATTTTTATTCCATACGCCATTTCGCTGCAAATTAACTAACAGTTTCAAGTTTTATAAAAAATCTATTTCTTACTTTTATTTTAGAGCGCCACCGCAAAAAAATTTTGTACAGTGTGACACTGGTTTATTTTTTTAAAAACTTGTCCCAGTATTGCAGTTTTCAAAAAAGTATAAAAGTTTCCAAAGTTGAAGTTAGATCGCAAAATATTGCAATTTGAATTCAACAAAACAAGGTTTTTCAGAGCAAAAATTCAAACAAAAATAGAGAATTTTGTTCAAAGAGAAATAAACAAACAACTGTTCAAGAAAATTTGTTTATTTTTGTTTGTTTTTTGCTCTGAAAAACCCTGTTTTGTTGAATTCAAATTGTAATAATTTGCGATCTAGCTTCAACTTTGGAAACTTTTATACTTTTTTGAAAACTGCAATACTGGGACAAGTTTTTAAAATAATAAACCAGTGTCACACTGTACAAAATTTTTTTGCGGTGGCGCTCTCAAATAAAAGTTAGAAATAGATTTTTTATAAAACTTGAAACTGTTAGTTAATTTGCAGCGAAATGGCGTATGGAATAAATTTTTTTTTGATAAATTAATGGTTCCTAATTATTTGGCAATGTTTTCGTAAAAGAATTTAAAAAAACAAAAAACAATAATGGGCGCAGGAATCAAAATACTGTTGCCAAGTAGGAATTTTTCGAAATTGCACAAGAATTGCATTAAATCGAAAACCGTAAGGATTTGGGATGAACAAGTTACCAAATTCTGAGAGCCCTTAAGTTCCCCAATCAGCATATTTCGTTTGATCCATTACTTTTGGGACACCCTGTATAAAAAAAGGTACAGTTTTTTAATAGCTGCAGTTATAAGGTGTGAACTTGCGATAGTGATAGCGGGTGTTAAAAATTGTGAACAGTATTAAATTGTTATTGATATTAAACGTTAGGTTAATACTTTCTAAAAACATAAATTATATTGTTTAATAACATTAAGGCTAATTGTAATGGGGCTCGTTAGCGAAGCAATTTTAACCATTTTTATTTAGCTCAATTTTCATTAAATTAGAGATTTAGTTGGTTTGCCTTCGAGTGCCCTCTACAATTTAAGTTCTCAAATGAAGAATACCGTCCTACCTTTCGAAATAATAACACCGTTTTTTCCCTTTTTCGAGTAATACGAGTTAAAATGACGATACACGGAGAAAAAAAAATTACAACGTAAAACTAAAAAAATTCCTTGTTGGCACTATTATTTTTATAAAAGACTGAACTAGAGGGTAAAGGTAAAGTGCTCGACTGACAGGCAGGTCTATTTCCGGCATTAACCATTTTTTTTTATATTTTCAAAAAAAAAAATTTTTACCTTTTTTTATTTTTCTTGAAAATAACCAAAATTTAAAAAACTGACTTGATGCATTTTTTTGTAATAATAAATCATATAAAATGAATACAGGTGTTTCATTAAAAAAAAAATGGTCATTATATTTTTGACCGTACTTTGTATGGGAGGTGACCCACTGTGCATTGGTTTAAAGTTTGTTCAATGCTACCATGGACTTTTTCTTGATTTCAGGGCTCATTACGTATTGTGGAACGCTGTGGAATGTATTTATTCTTCATTTAAGAAAGGTAGATACAAGGTTTATAGTTTATTTTGTGGAACGTAGAACTGTATGGAAATTCAAAGTTGGTGGAACGTATTTATTGTTTTCAGATTGATGCACGAAATGGAACTTTTTATCTGAAATGTAATGATTTATAATTTTACAACAAAATAGTTTAAAAGGTCAAAAAAGACAACTTATTGCACCCTTTGGTATAAGACGACTCCTCTGGTAAAATTCTCCCGTCCCTATAAATCCTATGTTTGGGCTTTCTACGGATTAATTTTTTCAAGGTACTTTCTCTATCTATTAAGAAATTGAATTCTGTTCTTCAGCTTTCTTTTATTTTAATGTTGTCAATTTCGCTAACTTAAGGAAACTATTCTAAGACAAATGAGTTAAGTTGTAGTGGTGGTCTTCACTTCCTATTTCAACCTTGTATAAAAACTATAATTGTATTTAAAATAAATTTCTCGTCCTTGGTGGTCCCAAAAAAAAATGAATATCCTCTTAACAATCAATAACAAATATTTATTATCAACAAGTATAGACATACAAAAAATAAAACCAACTCATAATTAATTCCAATACAGTACCTTTACCCTCAACATTTACATTGAATTCAAAACAAACTAAAAGAAAAACTAAGCAAAAAAAAAAAAAAACGACAACGTAATTCATCGCACATGGGCGCCATCAGCTGCCTCGTCAACATCAATCCACATTGAATGATTGAATAATGAATAAATAAATAACGAACAAAAAAAAAAAAAAATAAACGAAAGAATAATAATTAAAATCATCATCATCATCAGCTAGTCAGCAAATAGTCAGTCAGAGAGTTCCCAAGTCTCAACTCAACTCAACCAGCTGCATTTGCATTTGCATTTCACTTGGGACTTAGAGAGTACTCAATATGGTACGTTACGGGCTGAGCGCGGAGAGGAAAAACTTTTAACTTGGGAGCAATGCCACACACGTTATAATATACCCACCCAATCAAAGGGGTCTTTTGTGCGATGTCACACATCACATAAATGTGAATGTGGTCACTGACAGCTACGACGACAGTTGTAATTAAATATTCCCGACCACACTGCGACAATAAAATGGATCCCAATGAATATTAAAAATCCATAACAATCCGATAAAATAAATGAATGAATATAATAAACAAAACGTTGCCGTTTGTGCTTGCTGGCTGGCTGGCTGGCTGGGCTGTTTTGGATATGGAATCAGGCAGGGGAGCCAGACGCGACATTCTTAACTCGGCTGCCACATTAACAACAACATGGGGCTCTTGAAAAGCTTGACACTGCCATATGTCAGTCGTTTCCTGGGAATCAATGTGCTATCGCCATCGCCTGTCGCGCTGCCTGTTGCTGTTGCTGCTGCTGCTGCTGCGGTCTCTAATTGCTAATGCGTTTCGCGTTTCTAAGGTTTTTCTTCCATACTCGACGACTCTGACTCTGATGGACAGTAAAATAAAATCATTTAATCAATCTTCAATCAAATTAACATTTCAACCTAACTGCAAAGGCCCCACCCACCTACTTCGCAGTTGGAATCGAGCTGCGATCGAATTGGATATGATTCTGATCGCATATTAGAATGCAGCGGATGGTTTGTGATATCAAAACAGGAGCGCATCAGTGTGGAGGGAAAAATGTGGTTAGGGAGAAGGCGCCATGTTAAGGGGGCTCCATTGAAAAATGTAACTCTTTGCTTGTTTAAACTTAAAATATTAACCCTTCTTCTAAGGGAAATCTTGAATTTTTCAAACTCAAGACCTTTTGATGGAATTTTATAGAATTTTTGGCAACTTCCTGAAGATGGATTTGAAAATAATCATTTTCTGCGTTTTTCTAATGGAAGCTTTCGAAGAATATACAAGAAATAATGAAGGCCCCAATCAAATTTTTGCATTCAGGCGCCACCATCACAAGATCCACCTCCTTCGTAATGTTGGTGACTGACTATTGAAGCATATTATTGTTAAATTGAAGCTTCGAAACATATCAAATCCTTGGCTGGCCAGAGAGAGAGAGAGAAAGATCGTGACCGATGCTTCCCGTTTAGTAATAGAATAAGCGCCCACGCTGTTGGTGGCACAAAAATCCACTGGACATCTGAGTGAAGTTTCCCTCGTCGTTGTAGTTATTATTTGATTATTTTTTATTCTATTTGTTTTGTTTTATTTTATTTTATTTTTGAGGACGGATGAGTCGCGTCTGCTGTCAAGCCAGTTGACAGCAGGTCAACGTGATGATACTCATTTGAATTCAGCTGCTGGGTGGTAATTAAATGCCGAGAGTATTTAAGTAAATTTTTTTTTTCTACATTTGTTGAATATACAATATAATAATAATATTGTGTATGGATTTTATTTTATTTTTTTTATTACCAATGAAATGTTTACTTAAATGGAAATAAAATAAAAATCGAACGTGGTTATAATACTCAATTATTTTTTTGTTTTCTTTTGCTTTATGAAATTTCAATATCACATTGCGAAATCGAAAAATACTACATACAGACGTAGAATTTATTTGATTGAGTTAAATTTGAGATGAGTTCAAGGGTATACACAAATATTTCACAAACTTATATTGTAACCCAATCATTTTCGGAGATTAAACATTGTGGAACGTATTTGAAGCAAAGGTCTATACATATTTTAAAAATTAAATTCGAATACTTATTCGTGAAAGATTTACATATTTTCGTACCGGAGTCTATAGCCTTCGACTTATTATATTTCTAAAAATTAAACTTGGTAAACCGCACATGTTTGTGGAACGTATTTTTTTTTAAGATGCCATAAATACTGAATAGCAGGCAAATGTTTGTCTTATGATAACATCACGAGAAATTACACTTTTAGCTAATAAAATGATGTGGAACTTATTCGTTTTTCAGTTGATGTGTAGATAAACAAATATGTTCCACAAATTTAAGTAACCAGTGAGGTCTATATTTTAAAAATTATACTTATTATATTTCTAAGAATTAAACTTGTTAAACCGCACAGGTTTGTGGAACGTATTTTTTTTTTAAGATGTCATAAATACTGAATAGCAGGCAAATGTTTGTCTTATAATAACATCACGAGAAATTATACTTTTAGCTAATAAAATGATGTGGAACTTATTCGTTTTTCAGTTGATGTGTAGATAAACAAATACGTTCCACAAATTTTAGTAACCAGTGAGGTCTACATTTTAAAAATTATACTTATTATATTTCTAAAAATTAAACTTGTTAAACCGCACAGGTTTGTGGAACGTATTTTTTTTTTAAGATGTCATAAATACTGAATAGCAGGCAAATGTTTGTCTTGTGATAACATCACGAGAAATTATACTTTTAGCTAATAAATTGATGTGGAACTTATTCGTTTTTCAGTTGATGAGTAGATAAATAAATACGTTCCACAAATTTTAGTAACCAGTGAACAAATTCAACTTTAGTTTAAAGCTTAAAAATTAGTAGTCACCTCTCGAGGAATAAAAAACGAATATATTCCACAAAATATTGCAGCCCACTACATCAGTTTTAAAAAAATGTGATTCGACGGAAAAAAATTTAGGTATACAAAAAGTTCACATTTGTGTGTTTTAAGTCATAGAACTTCTAGCAAAGGATTTTTTATAGTTGAATAGTAGAGTTGCAATTTAGAGCTTGTGGGAGTAAAGTGAAAAAATGAATACTATACACAATAATGTCTTATACTATTATCATTTGACTACATATTTGATTCCAAATTCATAAATAAATGATTCCTCGAAATTAAAATAAAATGTGGATTTATAAGGACTTAATATCTAGATAAAATTTAATAAGAATTATTTACTAAAAAAAAGATAATGAAGCTCGAAATTTAACCCAGTAATGGTAAAAAAAGTAAATAAATACGTTCCACATGATTTACCACGGGGTATATAAGCCAAATTCTGAATTGCTGTCCAAATTCTCAATACAAATATCCCTAAAAATAGTGTGCTAATCAATTAGAATTAAAAGTTCCCAATGTATGGTCTCTAATTTTACGGATCTGTCAACTGTAATTCTCTAGAAAGGTGTAAATTATGAGATAATGTAAAAAATGTGTCAATATTTAACAACCACCCAATTATTTCCAGTGAAAAACTCAACAAAAAAAAAAAAAGTTGCAACAACAACGACAAAACTAAAACAAATTGTCATTCGTTTCGTCCTTAAAATCCTTGTCCGTAATTCTATTGTATGCTATCTCATTACTTATCACAGCACGCTGTCAGAAAATCATCATTGTTTTTTGTTTTCGGTTGGACACCCCTCTGTGTAACACAATTCTGCCCTTAAACCATGGACAATTATTTCTTTTCCTATTTATTTGACATTTTTATGAGACAATAAGGGACGAATTTCGGTTAGAATCGTCTGCAATGTCCCAGTTGGACATTAGCTACGCATGTGGCTTTCTTTTCTATACATCTCTATGACATTATAAAATATCAATTTTGCTCACTTTTTCTCTTCTCTCCCTTGGTTAGCTCTTGGAAGGGTGTGATAAAAATTGTGTATTTAAGACGCTTGATAGACCCATTTTTAGACTTAATAAACGGACTTTTGGTCCTTTTTTTGCTAACAACATTATTTCTACGTCATAATGTCCCATGAAAGATTTACCTATCGTCAATAATTCTGAATGTGCAAAGGAAGTCTAAGAGGAAAGGGAGAACAAATTTTATGGTGTAAATTATGGTTTGGTCATACAAACCTTTCTTAAAAGGAGACATTTTTATTCGATTGGTGTCAGAAGAGAAGTCTGTATATCTTACCCTTAACAATGCACGTGACAAATCTTTGGATTAAATTGAGAGCTCTGATATAGCTGATGTTTCAGTTTCCAATGAAGCCTGTGACAGAACAATGAAGATAAGTTGTGTGACATTGGCCAGTCGATGTCGAGATGTGAGGATAGAATTTTAATAAACTTCCTCAAAGTCGTCCCTTAATACAATCCAAATGCCTCTTTTTACCTACATATACCTTCAACAAGAAAGACTCGAAGTCATATATTATATTCTTAGGGTGCCCTCAAATTACACGGAGATTACATTTGGGTGTGTTTTCTGTTGCACAATTTGTAACGCACCTGCTTCTGCTCTTCTTGCTCTTCTTCTGCTATGCCATGCCAGCCAGCCAGCTTATATTCATTGGTTTTGTTCGTTGTCATCTCGAATGTCCTTTTTAATGGACTTTCCATATAAGAAGGCGGCATTTAGTAGAACAACAATATGTGACCAGAACAATGAAAGTCTATAAATTCTGATTTCTATCCACATCGTATATAAGCTGTAGTTGTTGTTTGTAGCCAGGTGCCATAAAATTTACGACATCCTGCAACCGGAGGATAAGGCGACACAATTTCACTCTTCACAGACCGAAAAAAACAATAGATGGGACAATATTGGATTCTCGAAAGTAAAAACAAGAAAAAACGTAGGTACCTTTGCCTTAAACTATTAAAAAAAGAATATGTACAAAGAAATTTTATTTGAGATTTTTACAAAGCGATAATTGCACCACATATAGCGCAACAAAATATTTGTATATCTATACGATGTCCTTTTGCCAGCAACAACATGTCGTATGCAATGCATGTAGTGCATATAGTCAGTTTAGTTACTTTCTTTTTTTTTTGAAAATTTATTACCATCCTCATTCGTTATTGTGTCGTACAATAGAGCTGTGAAAAATAATCTCTTTTCTTGTGGTAGTCCTTGATCGTAAATTAAAGAAAAACAAAAAGAAATACGAGGAAACGCATGAGAGATATTCAACACACTTGAAAATCGATTAGTTTTTTTTTAGATGCAATTTATGGTACCCTTCGCATTTTTCAAATTTAGTTTTTTTTTTTATTTTCCTTGTACCTACTGATATTTTGCAAATTCCTTTTGTAGTCAATTTTAAGTGAAAACAATATCTTAGTAAATTGTTAACGCAAATTTTAAGTAGATTGCAATTATTGCTTTTTCATAAAGAAAATTCGCATTTTTCTTAACTTATTTTTTGCAACATTTTTCTATTACTTTGCATTGTCTTCATAATTGCTTGCGAAGTAAAAGAAAATTTTTGCAAAGTTAAATTAATGTCTTTCAAGCAATTCTCGCTCATCATTTTCAGTTGCGAAGTAAGAAGAATTGCTTGCAAATTAAAAAGAACTGTGTGCGAAGTTAGATTAGTGGCTTGTTAGCAATTTTCGCTCATCCTCTTTAGTTGCAATGTAGAAAGAACTGCTTGTTAAGTAAAAAAAAAACTTTTTGCGAAGTAAAGTAAAGTTAAATCATAAGTAAAAATAATCATGCCTATTTATCGAAGACGCAGTGATTCACTCCGCAGGAATCTACTCGAGCTGCAACCGAATCAAATTTCAATCCGTGAACTCCCCGGGATGAACTGTATTATCGATCCAAGAAAACACACTAAACTGCTTACCGACATATGTCATTGTTGACACTACTTGCATAGTCAAATGTCATTCTATCACTTCCGCGGGTTCGGTAATACGAAATCTTTTGAAAATGACTCTCACTCCCGCCGCAGTGCATCTGCGTCTTCGGTAATAGGCTAGGCATGAATATAAAAGCTAGAATCACAATGTAAAGAAGTGATTAATTTGCATAAGACTTGAAAAGATAAAATAATTGCTTGCGAAGTAAAAGAAACTGTTTGCGAACTAAAGTAAATGTCTTGTAAGCAATTCTTAGTTGCGAAATAAAAAGAATTGCTTAAAAAGTAAAAAGAATTACTTGCAAAGTAAAAAGATTTGCTTGCAAAGTAAAAAGAATTGCTTGCAAGGTGAAAAGAATTGCTTGCGAAGTAAAAAGAAAGGCTTGCGAAGTAAAAAAGAAATGCTTGCGAAGTAAAACAAACTATTTGCGAAGTTAACTTATTGGCTTGTAAGCAATTCCCGCTCACAATTTTTCAATTGCGATGTAAAAAGAACTGCTTGCTGAGTAAAAAAAAAAGTTGCCTGCGAAGTAAAACGCTTAACACTTATGTTAATCTTAGTAGTTTCTTTAATAAATTTCACGCTATTACCTGCACGTATATGCAATTACATGATACACTGCAAATGCAAAAGGAAAAGTAAGAAACTAAAGCTTTACAATTTTTTCTAAGAATCAGCCTGCTAATGACCCTTCCATTATACGATTCATAATAAATTCAGACTTTCTTTAAAAACGCCCTACCGACCCTTCCATAATTCTATAAATCCAAGGCAGGGAAAAAAAAAATACGGTTTACAAAGTGCTTAATATTATTAATGACAGGAAACTGAATGAAAAAAAAAAAAAAAAAAAAATGAGAAATATCCTCTATTCACACCAAATGTCTAAAAATTATCTCAGTCACGAAGAAGATTCTTTGCACCTTTTTAGCAAAGATGAAAAAAGGAGGAAAAAAAAATAAAAGTTTGAAAAATAATGAATGAAGTCCTTCATCTGCTACCATTAGGGGTCATAAATCAAATGCCAACGACTTGTAATATATTTCTTTGAAATAACTGTATTGAAAAATAGAAATATAGAAAAAGAGAGAGACAGAGAAGAAAATGATAAATCTCTGCAACTAAATGGCGACTGTTTTTTTGATAAAGAACATCACCCCAAACCCAACTGTACGGGCTGTGTCGTCCTTCATCGTTCATCGTCGTCGGAGGGACATCATTAAATTGACAGATTTTGAAAGAACGCTTTCTCTTTTTCGATTAATCATTTTGCCACGTTGCGTTTGTTGGAGAGACCCAAACCTAATTTAACCTCGTCCTTTTGGAATGAGAAAGTGCGAGTTCATTTCTCATAAATAACATCAAGTCCCTTTTTAGTTTATGTGTTCCTTTTTTTTTTTTATTATTGGCACGGCAGGTTAACACTCTGAAATCTATACCATGTGACACTCTGCTGGGTATTTTCAAGTCAAGGCCTTTTGCAGATGTTTCTTTGTCATTTTACTGTCGCCTCTAATTGTTCCGTAAAACTATATAAATGGCATCTTGCCATCATGGAGCGAATAGATAGAGGAAACAATAAATACTGTCGTAAAAATTTATTACTTTCTGACCACCATGAAACCATTATCGAAAAGGACATCGACACTTAATGTCAAAGAGACAAAAAGCCCCAGGACATTTTGCCTCTTCTATCGCTCGCTCTACCATACGAGCTACAACGAGTATAACCCAGATAGTCCCGAATCCTTATTTCTCTCTTGTGTCGAAATGTGTGTAAAAGTAGATAGATGGTAAAAAGGATCACCATATAAGTAGAGGAATGCCAAATGAAAAATTATACAGTTATCGAGATACACATGAATGGTATATGTATGGACATTAATTGTGATCCTTGGAAAAAGGATAATAAATAGGCACACGTTACACAGCAAACACACATTAAATGTATTATAAATTTATCTTTGTGTTGTGTAATGTTCTTTCCTTCCTCTCGCTCGCTATCCTTTTTACGACCCCTTCCTTTGTCTTTTTGTCTCTGCTGCTGGCCTTGGGTTTTATTTTTATTAGTATTTTTTTTTTTTTTTTTTTTTGTTTTGTTCGTATTGTTTTGTGATTTATTGAGTCGTCCTTGTCGCCGTGGTGTCCTTATGTCTTTATGGACCCCAAGAGTGCTAACAAGCTACAAACCCATCACTGACGACGACGATGGTGGTGGTGGTGATGGTGGCAGCAGTGTGTTTTCAAATCGACAGTTTTGTTTGAAATTGATGCGTGGCGTGACATTTACGATGACAAAAGGATACACGAACCGATGTCCTTGGATTTTGTCGTTTTGTTTACTTTTGTGCTTTTCTACTCTATGGCTGGAGATTAATTCTTTTACTTTGCAGATTTGTACATTGATTTGGTGTCGGGTAATTCTTGAACTTATTCAATTTAATAAATGAGATTCCTAATGGTATCAATTATTTTGACACAAGGACAAATTAGTAGAAGTCAAGCGTGAAGGATTTTCATAATAAAAGAAAATACTTAAGTGACAAAATTTTGGTCTTCTTACAAAACCATATCCCATTGTTGGAAATTTTAGATTTCAGTTTATTTCGAATAATATTTACATAAATATCGTTTCGCAAACTATTTCGCAAATTCTTCATCGCGACATAAATATTTTAATATTACAGTAAGTAAGCACTTTTTTTCATTGCAGATGACAATTTAAGTAAGAGTTTTGAAGGGAAAATATTTTTAACTTGGTTTTGTAGAAACAATTCGAATAAAGCTTGTTATTTAAAAATAATTCTATGCACAATTTAAAAGTACTTCATGCGAAATACATAAAAGGCGTTTAAAAAGTGCATAATACTATGCGGAATAAAAAGACTTGCATGCGAAGTAAAAAGAAGGGCTCGTAAAGAAAAAAATATGGCCTTGCGAAGTTAATAAAATGACTTACGAAGTAAAACAAAATACTTGCAAGGCAAAAAGATTGCGAAGTAAAAGAAAGGCTTTCAAATTATAAAGTATAAGGATTAATGATATGCGGGATAAAAAAAAATTGTATGGATAGCAAATAATAAGTCTCTTAAAGAACAAATATGATCTGCGAAGTAAATAAAATGACTTGCGAAGTAAAGCAAAAGAGTTGCGATTCAAAAAGTTTTCCATGCGAAATGAGACTAACTTGCAATTTTAAAGAATAAAGGGTTATACTATGCGAAATAAAAACAACTGCATGCGAAGTATATCTAAGGGCTTGCCAAGTACAAATATGGTTTTGAGAAATAAATGAAATTACTTGCGAAGTAAAACAACAGACTTATGAGGTAAAAAGATTGCATTTCAAAGTAAAAGAATGCATTGCAAATTATAAACAATATATTTCTGATTAGTTTTGCTCCCCAGGTTTCGTATAACACTTTTTTTTCAAGTCATACCGCGAAAAGCAATAGAACTGCTCTTTAAAATTTTTATTTTGTTTCATGTTTATTTGAGTTTTTATTTCTTCAAAACAAAATAGTGGAAATAATGTTTCAGAGCAAAAATTTTCGTCAAAAGACTACTGGTAGAAACTTGATCGATTTTTCCTGTTCCATTGAAAACAAAGACTGTCTTTAAGACCCAAAGATATAAATTTAACAGTCAACATGCATATATCTAATAAATTTTGTTCTAGCTGATGGTTGTGTTTGCCTTGTCTCTATATATTTTAATTAATTTATTATTTTCCAAAACAAAAATATAAACAAATATCATTGTATAGCGCCATTGGTGATGGCTGGCGCCAGAGAGAGCACTCCCCAGCTGCATACATAATTATTACCATTTGCTATAACCATCAGCTAGTTTGGTCTTATGCGCTGCTGCACTGCACCTTGGCAATGCAACAATACAGCTGGTAAAGGAATTGATTCACAGGAACAAAACGTATAACCAAAGCTAGCCTTGTGTCCCAGAATGATATGATGCAGCAAATGCCCAGCACACACAAGGGTTAAAAACACACAAATGCTCAGCTAATGGTAATAACAAAATTGCTCATTGTAGCCAAACCCTATTATACCTATACCCAGAGTACACCTACCTTACCTACCAGTTACAGAGAACTGCTCGTGTATCCTCTTCGTCGACTCTATTGTGCATATATCTACTATCCCAAGTGGCCAATATTCACTTAGTATGCATAGCGCCAGTTCCGACCGACCGCTTAATGTAATCAACCGAAAATTTGTATCTAAGTATCTAACAAGTCGTAAAATTTCATATTTACACGAATTCGTGGTATTCAATGGGATCTGGAGGTTTTAGGTTTAGGTTTTAGGCTTTGGCTTGGGAATTTCAAAATTCAATTCATTCGCTTCTTCTTCAGTGTTGGTAGTCCTCCTGACGTAGTCTTGTGGAACACCCACATTCAAGTTGGTTTTCTGGTAGGCGGGGGATATTCGGTTATTATAGTCGTTCGTCGAAAGTGCGGGTAATAAAACATAATTTCGTGTAATATAATTTTTCAACAGTTTACGATCAAAGCAATAAAACTTGAGTCGAATGCATCATGAATTCTACTCAGGAAAAAGGGATGTTTTGGGGTTTTCGAAGAAATCATAAACAAAATATAAATGGAAACAATATGAATTCTGACTGAAACTGATTTTTAAAAGCTACTGTGTCTGGAAGCGTTTTGAAGGGCGTTGTTAGTTTGTGGTTGGATTCGTGTAAATTGGTTTCCAAGAAATGCCAGGAAATTTTCGAATTCTTGGATTTTCTTAAAAATCGTTTGCAAGGAAAATAAATGGCTAGCACGGTAAAAGGAGTGGCTTGCGAAGTGAAATAATAGTTTGCGAAGTGAAAAGGAATGTTTGCGAAGTAATATGTAAAAAATTATTGGTACTTGTTGAAATTAAAATACTTCAAAGGCAACAACTGAAACACTTTAATGAAACATATTTTCTTTTTTCTTATTTTTCGTACTTTAATACCAGTTTTTTTCGCATTTTACTTGCCTGCCAATTTTACTATTTTTTATATGTGTATTACTTTATTCACTGCAAAATTCTTTCGTTGCAACTGAAACACTTTAATGAAACATATTTTCTTTTTTCTTATTTTTCGTACTTTAATACCAGTTTTTTTTCGCATTTTACTTGCCTGCCAATTTTACTATTTTTTATATGTGTATTACTTTATTCACTGCAAAATTCTTTCGTTGCAACTGAAACACTTTAATGAAACATATTTTCTTTTTTCTTATTTTTCGTACTTTAATACCAGTTTTTTTTCGCATTTTACTTGCCTGCCAATTTTACTATTTTTTATATGTGTATTACTTTTTTCACTGCAAAATTCTTTCGTTGCAGTTATTGTTTTCAGTACAGATTTTGAAGGAACTTCGCTTTCTAGTAGGTAATAACTCGAAAAAAGTTTTCTATATAAAAATAATACTATGCGAAGTAAATAAAAGTGCTTGCAAAGTACAAATATGTTTTTGAAAAGTAAATATAATGATTTGCGAAGTAAAACAAAAGACTTGCGATGTAAAAAGAATGCATTGCGAAGTAAAATAATGGCTTGCAAATTATAAGGAATATAGAATAGCACGATGCGGAATAAAAATAATTGCATGCAAAGTAAATAGAAGGGCTTGCAGAGAACAAATATGGTTTTGTGAAGTAAATAAAACGAATAACGTAGTAAAACAAAAGCAAAGTAAAAGAAACACTTCAAAATTATAAAGAATAGAAAATAATGCTATGCTTATTTTGTAAAACTGCATTCGAAGTAAATACAAGATTTGCAAAGTACAAATTTGATTTTAAGAAGTCAATGCAATGAGTTGCGAAAGAAAAGCAAAAGACTTGCGAAGTAAAAATATTGCATTGCGAAGTCAAAGAAAGACTTGCAAATTATAAAGAATAGGGAGTAATACAATGCAGATAGAAAATATTTTAGGTATTTTGAAACTTTCCCAGAATCGATTTGTGGGAGTGAAAAAGTCCATTAGTGTTCAATGTCAAGTCGTAAAATCTTTTATTTCATTTAAGATTTATTGCAACCTTAGAAAAGTCCCTTAATGATAGTACCTACCACCGATTTTCACACAGATGGAAAAAAAAGGTTCAAACACAAAGAAACAATGTCACTTCCTCCTTCTGAAAAGTCACATTTTATAATTACAAGTCAATGGCAATATACATATACGAGTACAAACTAGATTTAACAATATAATTAGTCATGCCATATTGCCAAGCCTCAAAGGACATAAATACTTAGCGAACCATACAAATTCCCAAATCCATTCAACAATTATCTCATTGTGCACCAAAAGTCAATAGCTGCTCATAAATAATCCTTAAGATTTTTTTGTTTCCAGGATTTGTCGTTTCGTTTGTCATAAAGAAAAAAAGGCGAGATGTCCCAATGCATGTTTTGTCATCTTTATGACTCAAGGACCGCATACATGCTGCGCGCGACTTACAATAGCAAAAAAAAAAAAAAATAATAAAGGTGACTCTTTTCTTTTTCTCCCAAAGGATGTTATTTTTATTTAAGCGAGTCAAACTTCGATTGGACACGTACGGCATAGATAAATTAAAAAAGAAGAAGAAAAAAAGTTTTGTTATTCTCTCATTCGCAGTAATAGAGTATATTTTGGTAAAGATGAGGAGGATTCTTCTTTGGAAAGGAATGAAATTCTATTTAAGGGAGCTGTCTGGTCGGGTGTTCCCCCTTGCATGTGTCTTGGAATCCCTAGAGGATGTTAGCTGTCAAACGCTCGGAAGAATTATTTACCTTTGACACGGACGAGTGAAAAATGAATGGAGCATGATTCGGGAAAAAAGTCAGGAGCTGAAAATGAAGTCTGAAGCAGCTATATATGAAGAAACTGATGATGATGATGATGATGGTGATAAAGAAAATGATGATAAAGGCATTGTGCTACATATGTTCCATGTCATGACCCCATCATTAGGATTATATCCCAAGAATGTAATTAATTTTGAATGTTTTTTTTTTTTTTTTTTTTTTTTTTTTTGCTTCGACTTCTTCTAAGATCGTGTTGTTGTACGAGATATCTATTTGTTGGGTATCTCTGTTTAGAGTGGTGGTGCTTTGATGACTTGCACATTTGTTTGACATCAGTCAGTCAAGTTGAAAGATTTGGTTATTAATAGAGAAGTAAGAGTCGAGAGACTTTTGAATAGCTTCTAATTCTTTTTCGTTTGAAATTTTACCAATTTTTGTTGAGATGAAAAATGTCTTAATTTTCTATAAAAAAAAAAGTATTAAATATGGCTTAAGGATATATACCATATTTTCTCACCCGAAAATTATTAAATTTCTTAGAAATATGAAAAAATGGTGATAAATCATAAATTATTCGCTGAAAAAAATCATTAATTATAACTTTTTTCTTTTGTCGGTGATTTTATTTTGAAAAACAAAAATATTTTTTTGGTAAATTTTGAAAATTATATTGATGGAAGTGGGGTCCTACATTGTCAGTAGTTTAATGATTTGTTTGTTTTTTTGTTAGTTTAGAAAATTACCTGGTAAGAGAAGTCATTTATGGGGGTTCACTCAGGACCTCTTGTTGAACAGCGAAGTTCAAAAAATTTTAGGATATGACTTTAATTTAAGGATATTTTTTGCTCAAAAAAGGTACTTTTCTACTACTTTTTTCTAACATTCAAAACAAAAAACTATTAAAATGAACTTTTCCATCGTTGCGGGTGTGACACTTTTTTTTTATAATACAATATCAATAGACTTCGACTTATGTTATGAAAACATACTTGTTTTATTTTCAATATACAATTTAGTTGGATTACGGTTGTGACCTTTAAAAAAAAATACCAGATTTTTGAATATCTGTAATTTAGAAAATGTTACTAGTGCAAGTATTTTAAATCGTTTTCAAAGCATTTCTTCATTTTCACTAATCATTTCACAATGCTACAAAAAAAAACGATAAAAGTTCCGGGTGTGACAATATGACATAGATAAAATTGATATGCTACTAAAGTAGCCGGAAACCATTTTATTTATTTATTTTATTCATATCAACCATATTATTTGTCTTCCTTCAAGAAGGATCAGTTTATATGGAAATACCTTAAATGTTAAAATTTAAATACAAATTGATAACATTTTTTTTAAGTTGTGACACAGGATATGTTATCAAATAAGCACCTGAGACTCATCGTTTGGGCTTCACGGTAATTTATTAAAAAAAAGAACTCAACACACTAAACCTCAAAAGTTCAATTTAGAATTGCGTGAACGTGTTATTGTTCTATTGTCATTTTTCAAAATAAATATGATTCAGACACATTTCTAATAAATAAATGAATATGTCACACAAAAGAAACATTTGTCATCAATCCATTATCTGGCCAACAAAAATCTCCTATCATAAATTTCATCTAAAAGCCTTTTGGGTGGCAACCCACTTCGACTCCAAACAGAAAAACCCTCATCATAATCATAACAGACACTCTGTTTTGTGTGCCAACAAAAAAATAAAAAAAAAAAAAAAAATACAAGAAATATCCTTGAATTTTCCATCAATTTGCATGACAAACTTCTAGCATCAATCAAAATTTTCATTCGACGTCCTCTCACTCATTCTATGACATCCGTTCCTAAATAAATGATTGTCCTCTCTGACTCAAAAATAGAACAGAAAAAAAAAACCAGCATCACATATGTGGTCACAATAAATGGCAATAAATTACACATTCAACGTGTCCATGCCTGGGGCGGAAAATCCTTGTGGAAAATTAGTCTGATTTATTGCGCTGCTGGCAGCGTAAAGGCATATAATCGGCGAGCAGCGGCGGCGATGACGAACAAGAGAAGAGGTAAAGTTTTAGTCCGTCCGAATAGGAAATTCAATCCGAGAGACGTTGATGTTGTTGCTCTTGATGGCTGTGATGTAAGTCCCTTTATCCGTTCTCATCACATCACATCCTCTATGCAATTTATATTATTTGGTATTTTTGCCCTGCAAAACTTTCTGACATTTGATATGTATGTTGTTGTTTTTCCCTAATTTCTAAGCTCCTCTGGCATAAGACCACAAAACTGCAGGACTTTCGTTGCGCATATGTCTCATGCAATATAAATTATCACAAGTTAACACAGGAGGGGATTTGTTTTAAATGATAATTCAGGGCGGTGACAAGGTTTTTAGGGCCCATTAATGTTGTTAACTATTTCCATCAGAAGCAAACTTCTTTTTCTGTCATAGAATTCTTTTTTAATTTGAATATAATTTACGCTTGTTACTAACTGAGAAAGAAATCTCAAGGGGCCCGATTTTTAAATAGGCGCCCGAATGGCCGCAAGTCATATTTTTGAAAAATAAAATTCCTACTCAAAGAAAATCTTTATAAAATTGAAGTCTTCTTTTCAAAAACCCATGGGCCCCGAAAAAAAGATGTTAATCCACCCCTGTTATTTGCTTTGCTTGATTGAATAAAAACAGCAACAGAAACAAAAAATTGCAGCAATAATATTTGTCTTCATCATTCTTCTGACAATGGGCGCACATTTTCGTCTACCAAATGCAAACAACAACGCCTCAAGGGGTGTCAGCGCCGAAGGGGTGTTGAATTGCAAAAAAAGAAATTACACAAACAACATCAAATCCAATCGATCAACAAGCAACCCCTTTCTTTTCGACTCATTCGAGTATTGTATGTTTTTTTCACGTTTTATTTGCATTGCGTTTGTAATGTCAGTTTTTTTTAGGTTTGGTTTTATTTTTGAAAAATTGTATCAAATCAATCACAAGGACCAACCCTCATAACTCATGTCAGATAACGTTACAGAAGACGAATCGGTTAAAGTTAAAGGGTATGCCACTTTTATGTGACAAAAAGGAGTGAGTAGAATTACTATCATTTTTTTTTTTTTTTCTTTCCATATTTAAGGTTATACCTAGGGGGAGAGAACGAAAAACACACAGAATGACGGGAGACACCAACGAAGAACAAACACCACCAGCCTCAAACCGAAAAACAAGGATAAATTAGAAATAATAATGGTAAATAATAACGTAATTGACAAGGATATTTGACAGATATACATTTCGTGATAAGGGATCGTTGACAAGGTGTTTGTCATTAAAATTCAACAAAAAAAAAGAACCGAACATGTGCGGAAAAGGGATTTGCATAAATTTTCTTCTATTTCATTTGGTTTTTACACAAAATTTACGATTTGGAAATGTAAATAAAATTTTTTCCCAGCTTTCATCGAATTTCACGTAAAAAAAGAAACGAGTGACAAGTGATATCAAATTTGACATATGTTTTTTTTTGTAGTCTAGTGAGCTTCAGTTTAGACCACTTATTTTTAATATTCAGTTTAAGATATTCAATCTATAGCGTGGGGTGGTCTAGTGTTAGATTTTTTTTTAACGAAATTGAATAACATTTTCAACCTGGATGTTTTCAGGTTGAATGCAGGTTATACAATCAAAATGTGTAAGAACGAGCCACTTTTTGAAGAAGAAAAAAGTGTCAAGTTTGATTTAATAACAATGATTGTTATTTAGAAAAGTTACGTTACAGCGCACAGTGGGGCACCTTGTATGGGAGTACGCAAAAAACTTAATTAAGACTAAACTACTGAACCAATTTTCATGAAATTTGCAAGAAAGGTAGCCAATAGCAAGACAAACCTACACCAATGACCACTCATCGCCATGTCCATTCAAAAAAAGATTATATTAAAAAATCTGAAAACAAGTTTTTGCAGCTGTAAATGACTTAATCACTAACCAATCACTTTTTTACTAGCAATTACATTTTATTAATAAATAGCGTTTAAATTTTAGATAAATCAAAGAAAAATCAAAAATTTTCAAAAAAGGAAAAATATCCAAAAAAGGTAGATATGAAATTTTTTTTAACATTAAAAAAAAATTTTTTTTCCTTGGTTGATTCAAAAATTTAAACGGCTACCAAACCCAAACTTTTACATCAAATAGCGGAACATTCCATCATATCATTCTATCTTTTTTGGAGACAAGTGGAATACAACGCGACACAATGCGACACAACGCGACACAATGCGACACAATGCAACACAATGCGACACAATGCGACACAACGCGACACATCCCGACACAACCTTACATTTTATGGTACTTGAAAACACATGCACTAGGTTAAATCTTAAAATAAAAAATGTGTTTTTTTGAATAACCCATTTCCGGCTAGCGTTGCGTTTTCGCAACATCATGTTTGAAGACTTCTGGAACCTAACCTAATAGCATTTAAATTTTAGATAGATCAAAGAAAAATCAAAAAATTTTCAAAAAAGGAAAAATATCCAAAAAAGGTAGGTATGAAATTTTTTTTTAACATTTAAAAAAAAATTTTTTTCTTGGTTGATTCTAAAATTTAAACGGCTACCAAACCCAAACTTTTACATCAAATAGCGGAACATTCCATCATATCATTCTATCTTTTTTGGAGACAAGTGGAATACAACGCGACACAATGCGACACAATGCGACACAATGCGACACAACGCGACACAATGCGACACAACGCGACACAACGCGACACAATGCGACACAACGCGACACAACGCGACACAACGCGACACAATGCGACACAATGCGACACAATGCGACACAACGCGACACAACGCGACACAATGCGACACAACCTTACATTTTATGGTTTATGAAAACACATGCACTAGATTAAATCTTAAAATAAAAAATGTGTTTTTTTGCCTAACCCATTTCCGGTTAGCGTTGCGTTTTCGCAACGTCATGTTTGAAGACTTTTCTAGAACCTAACTGATTATAATTTAAAATAAACTAAAAAGTGAATTTGAAAGATAGTTCAATTATCTAATCGATCTGTTTTTGGATTTTCTTGTGAAAAAATTTTGCATGCTTTTTTAGGACTTTCAAAATTTGAGGTAGAATTTTTGAACGCAATTTGTCATTTTGTTTGCAACAATTTTTCAATACTCAGTGTATTTATATCTAGTTAAATTCTTCATTAAAATATTCAAATAAAACTGATTTATATTTTATGTAAGAAATTTTTTTTAAAAATAAAATTGATAAGGTCCATTTTAGGCGGTCGTTGCGAAAACGAAACGTGAATTTTCCGGAAAACCAGAAGCTTTTCCAAAAATTGTTTTCACATTTCTTCTAACTAGATCAAACACAATAAGTGTGTAAAATTTCAAGTTTCTAAGTCAACTGTAATTGGTAGCCGCCGGAAATGGGCTAAGCATGACAAATCTAAGAATTCGAAAAAAAAAATTCAGCAGCAGATAGCGGAAGATTTCATTTTAACAGCAAAGGTAATAAAGAAAACCATGTTTTTGTGAATAGTAGAGTAATTGATAGATTTAGCTTACCATTTTTTTTGAGTAGAGTTGAACTTTAACGCAGTGCACTTGTAAGAAAAATAAAAACATGAAAAATATATAATCTTATATAAAAAAGGCGAAAAATTATGAAAATAAGTTAATGTTAACTAAATTTTTTTCGAAATTTCTCTAAAGGATCGCTAAATTTTATTTTATGAGCGAGAATATGTTTTGTCATCTATTTTTGAAACTAATTCATCCATAAAAAAAGTGACTTTAAACTTCAAAAATAGGTCAGAATGAGTTCAAATTGCAGAAAAATCATTTTTCGATTGGTTCTGGCCATAGCTCAAGATAAGAAAACTTGTTCTAGAAGACTGGAGGGAGTATTCAGAAGATCGTGTACAAAACAAAATCGCCGCATATCAAAGAAAACGTTTCATGAGTCGGTGGCTAATTTAGAGACCTTTGAGACAATATGTCATTGACATCTTTCAACACTCTTTACCAGGGTCTTGGAGTCATTATCAGTCGAAGTGAAAAAAAACCTCTTTTTCACAACCATTTAATTGCAATCTAATTAAACATTACCTACCTCTGGTAGCCAATGTCTCAAATAGTTTTTTTTTCCTCTAAATATCCTTAACGAGAAATTTAATTAGAATTGGAGCATATACTGATTCTTATCGTCGCCGTGTCGTTGACAATTACATACACTTAGTAGGGAGGGTAGAGGGTTTAAAAAAAAAAAAGTAGAAAATTATAAAAAAAAGAAGGGTGTAGATTATAGTTCCTTTTTTCCACATACCTACGCTAAGCCTCAAAGGAATTTACTTACCTCGGCTACAAAATCTACACTCTTTTATACTCTTTGGCTGGGTGTTAATGACGGCTTCCATATTATATTGTATGTAGTACCTATAGCCCAGCCTAAGCAATGGAATTCCACTTGCTAAGAGGATTCCACAATTATCCGATTAACCAATGTACGGCAATGGCGTAAGCACATCAGGATAAAGAGTAATTATTGAGTGAGTCAGTGACTACAACTATAGTCTTGTATATAGCCTGACCTGAACCCCGAACGAACATGGCAAACAAAACATACCAAGTGCTTCCTCTCTTAAGACCTGGTATTTATTCTCACCTCAGTGAGATTAGTCGGAATGGAATCCGCATGATGTTGGAACTACTGCTTGCAAAGCAAACACAAAAATAATCGTATAGGTTTTTTTTTTTGTTTTTTTCTTAGAGGCTTAGAGGATTTGTTGACGGATTTGCAATGTGTGCTGAATTTGTTTTATTTTTTTTTTTTTTTTTTATGTTTTGAAAGAAATTCTTTCAGTTTAAATGGCAAGGACATTTAAATCAGTTAAGACTGATTGACGTGTGAGTGGAAGAAGTAGAAACGAAAGCAAATTTGTGGTTTCATGTTTAATTAGCAAAAGGAAGAATTTATAAACAGAGTGACAATGTATTGTGCGTAGCTTAAATCGAGGGAATTTGTATTAGGAGAAGTCTTGCGAGGAAGAACTTGTTAAGCCTTCTTGAGTAATTAGATTGAGCTTATATCAAAAACTGGCTTCTTTTAATTTGAGAAATAAGAATACACAAACCGCTTTTCACATGGTTTTGTTAAACGAAATTTTTTATCTCACAAAAATTTTTATTGATTTTTGTCGATATGCGAAATATTTTGTTTTGTAGACCTTCACGGTACCAAAATAATCTATTGTGAAAATTTGGCGTGATGTCAGTATGAGGCTTTTTTAAACCCTTTTAGGTCTCATAAGATTTTAAGAACTTTGAAATTTTTTTCTTACTTTTGCAGTTGTTTTTTTTTTTACGAATAAAAGAAAGAAAAAGAAAATAAACTATTTTTATCAGATACAAACATGAAACTTTTGTTTTCGGACCCTATACCTGAAAATTCTTAAAAGATCATACACTTTTGTCACATCTCCTTTCCTTTCAAACTTAACAAAGTTTTAGAACATGAAACGATTATATCATAGAAACTTAGTGAGATTTTAGTTTTAGGACCCCTTAACTTCAATAAATTTATAATTAATTTTATCTTTTCAGTTTTAATTCTGTACAAAAGATATTTTTTACGAATTATAAGAGAACATAAGTCAACCACCAAGAATGTTCCAAGAAGTATTGATTTTAAGACCCTAGAAATAATGAAAGCTATAATTAAATATTTAATATTATTCTGTATATCGGTTTGCCTCGTACTTAGGGTTTTTCTAGAACTTATAATGGAGGATCAAATGCTTGCATTTACTAATTTAAGCAATTAAACAATATATAATTGTTGTTGGGATCCTATAGCTTTTGTAAGCTTTAATTGATTTTTTTCTATTTTTTTTACTCTTAATTTCTTCTACGGTTTTCATGTTCTAATAATAAAGTTAATGTAACCCATTGTAGGAATTATTTATTATGTTAACTAATTACTATATTTTTTGAGACCCTATAAATATTGATCATTTCTTAAGGATATTTCTTCCTTTGTCAACCTATTTCATAACTTTAAAAACTTGAAAAACCAGTGCCAAGACTGTAGTTTTTTTAGACAGCTCTTTAAAATTACTAAAACATTTTGGGACCCATTTGACCCCTAAAACAATTCACTTAATTGTTACGTATTTCCTTTTAGGTTCTTTTCATATGAAAAAAAAAACTTATAAGGAAAAAAAATAGGCTACATAATTGGATTTTAGTTAAATATTTAAGAGATGATAGAGATGATATTTTTAGGACCCTTCAAAAGTTAATTTTTTCTTCTATTTTTTCTTAGATGCTTATTCGTTATCATTTTTTTTTTTTTTTATTAATAATGAAGCAGAACAGAACTATCTAAATTGTAGAATTCCGAAATATAAAAGAGATCCTTACAACTTTTGCGTGTTTTTTTCACCTGGTTCAAATTATAGGTATTTAAATTCCTGGATCCAATTTTCTTAGGATCCTATTTCCTTGGATATAGTTTCTTGAACCATATTGTGTGGTACTTTTCCTGTGTTCTAATTTTTTAGATCAATTCGTAGGAACTTGTATCCAAAGTTTTTATTTTTAAGGGGCGTTACTTCTTCGAATTTGTATTGTCTTGGCTATAATAATTTCTAAGAATGCCAAACATTGCTTCTTTTTCCACTAAATTAGGGTCTCTGAATCCCTTTTCCGAAAAAATTTTCCCACCTTATTTTTCTTAAATAAAACTAAGCCCTCCTTATTTTTCTTATTTTCTGCTGAAATAACCAGTTAAAACTTATTTATTTAACCCAGTTTTTCCAGCCTTTCTATTCCCATAAATAGAAAACAACATGAATCCTTCAAGGACATCAAACTCCTTCTAAAACTTCCAAGAAAAAGGGTAAAGTCAAATTTACCATATTTACACAATAAATTGTTTCTAGAATAGTGTTCTACTTCGTATATTGACAAATTACCGTTATTTCAAAGAACAATTGTGTATGTGTCAAGAGTAATATATATTTTGCTACTACTTCTCACCAAAAGGACTCCATGGAAAAAATGACAGAAGAAACAAAAAAAAAAAAAGTGAAAAAAATATTAGAAATCATTTGTCAAAAGTTGAATGTTATTAAAAGAGTTTTTACGCTTTTCTGCATTTCACTCCTCTTGTCACACAATTATTCACTTCGTCCTTCCTCCAGCGCCATTCATTTTCTCTTTTCTCTCTATAGTAATTTTTTTCCCTGCCCTGTCATCCTTTACCACTCACTTATTCACTCACTTTGAGAAACGGACACAAAACACACACTTCTTTTTCTTGGCTAAAACATACACTAACACAGTCATACAAACACACAAGAAGACACTCTTATACACAGCAAAAAGTGAAAAAGAAATATATGTCAAGACGACTGACAGGAACAGATCCTTTTCTTGGAATCTTGGGCTTTTGCGGCATCCATCATCCTGTCGTTATGGGTCGTTGAAAAGAAATCTCCATACATTTTTCTCTGTTCCTGTTCTGACGTTTTCACTTTTTCGCCCAACTTTTTTTTTTTTTTGCTCCTTTCAGTTATTTGTTTTTTTTTTTTTATTTTACTTTTGCCATTTTATATTTTTCTATGTTCTGAAGGAAGAAGGAAAAATATTGCCACATGACGTGAGGAAGGATCACGAAAATTTCCTTTCTATTGTCCTGACGAGCTCTTTTTACAAAAGGAGAGTACGGGGAGGTCTTCAGTCAGTCTTCTATATTTTTAGAAGACCAAAACCGAGACCGAGAGAGAGGGTGCAAAATTCAATGGTGGGTAAGAAAAATTGAAGTAAAAATAATAAATTAAACACGAGGAGTCGTTTTCTTATTGATTTATCCTTGTGATTGATATCTGCTAATGAGAGTGATTTATCACTGTGATGTGATGTGGAGGAAGTGGCAACTTGGTGTTTGGTTGGATATTTTATTTTTTTCCATTCAATATGGTCATATCTATACAGGAGCCAGGAGCACCAGCTTGGGTATTGGCTTCAATTTAACTGACTGACTGTCTGACATGGACGGCAGGGAAGTAAAAAAAAAAAAAAAATATATAAACATAAAACAGGGTGTTTTGTGTCGTGGTGTGCTTTAGTCTTCTCTCGCTTGATGAATGGTGTAATTGGAAAAGTTGATGTTGATGATATTTGGAGATGATGCTGCTGAAGGTTAATGGATTGATGATGATTCATGAGAATTCTATTTGGTTTTGTTTTGTTATGTGTTTTTGAGAGAAACAAAGTTGTTGTCGTTGTGGGGGGGCATTTTAAATGATTTATCTCTCTGTTGGGTGCTGAGGGCAAGTCGGGTAGGATCATCCTGGGTGACCTCGAGTAGTGCACATTTATCACACATCAATTTTACTTAGTTTTACCTTCTAGGTAATGGCTGGATATTGGTCTCGACAGTCGTCAAATTTGTCGTATTTTTTCCCTGAGCTTGTGCTCAAACCTTAACTTCCCGACGCCAATTATGGATTTCGAAAATTTGTTAGTTTATTACAATTTTGTGAGGGGTCTTAAACTTAGAAGATTCATATACATTCGTTTTTTTATACGTTTTTTTTCTGTTCTGTCATTGAACATATTCCCCAGCCAATTATAGAGAAAGAAATGAAAATTTCAATAAAAACTGTACTACGGCTTACAGGGTCCCAAAACTAATTTCAAGTTAACGCCTAGCTTATGTCTATAATTGTTGTTTCAGTAATCGTTTTTTAAACCCTTAGCTGTAGTCGAAAAGATTTTCAAACAAAAAAACTGGATAAATACAAAAAAAAATTCAAGGCAAAATTATGGGTCCCAAAATAAAAAAAAATTCTCGTTAAAATGTCACTTCAATTTGTATCTCTTATTTATTTTATTTTTCTATTCTACTTAAATAAAATATACTTTAAAAGAAAAAAAAAACGATAGAAATAGAAAAACTAAAAAAAAATTTCACGAAAGTTATAAGGTCCCAACAAAAAATATGTTCCAAAATGCCCTGATGTTATTCTCTAGGTCATATTAAAGTGAAAGGAAATATGTAGATATTAAACGCATAAGAAAATACAAAACAAAACTACCTTTGCTTAAGGTCCCAAAAACTATCAATCTTTTTTTTTTACTTTGCAAACATTTCATTGCAATCTTAGATTGCTTCTTCATTTGTTCTAAAGGAAAATCAATGACACCAATATATAACAGATTAAAGGAAAAATTAAAAACAAAATATTTTTAATCTTGAGTCCTAAAGTATAGGTACATAGCTGGTTTTTTTTTACAAATTAAATTTTTGAAAAAAAAGTTTTGTAGAGGAAATTTTTAATATTCACTTAACTTAAATACATATTCATTAAAAAACATACATATTTCATAAGAAAAATGGAGTGATAAAAATAGAAAAGCTAAAAAAAAAGTTATAGGGTCCCAACAAAAGTTTCTTCAAAACGCCCTGAAATGCTACAATACAGATCTTGATCTCAAATATAACACCATATAGAGTAAAAGTGACTATAGTAAAGAAAGGACTTCCATAGTTGCATGGTTTTAGTTACTTCAAAGTTCTGACAAGACTTTCTTAAGGAAAGCAGATAAAAATAGAAAAAATCCATAAACCAGATGGCCTTTAAGCTATTTAGAAATATATACATTCAACTTGTCTAATACATTTTTCCTCAATTGCTTAAAAGTAGAATTGTTTTCTTGGGGCAGGTACCTACAAATAAAAAATGTAATAACACCATCTACCCACACCAAATTATTCTCAAAATGATTATATTCATAACAGAAATGAAACAACATGTCACATCGAGCTGTCGTGTAATTTTGCCAAAAACATTGACAGCACACAGAAGAGAAAAAAAAACCACGATTGACGTATTGCAAATTGATTTTCATGCCGCTGTCAAAAATGTCATCTCTAAAATGTTTGTAGGTATATTATACTCACAGAGCTCATACCTACTTCCTTTTGTGTTTTTACTCATAATATACCTAACATAGACAGAGCTGTGTGAAAATTTTTGTAGGATTGTTGAGTAAATTTGTTGTCATTAATAATATACCAATTTCACCGACTGAAGAATTTTGCTTCTATAAAGCTTTACAGATGCTATTTTTTGCTTCTATTAGGTCTTATAGAAGCTAATTTTTGAATTTATGCGGTTTTTGACTAAACTATAAGTAAATATATCAAGTTCTTGAACGATGACCTAAAATTATTTCCAGACGAATCTAAACAGTTGCTTAAATGGCAAAAATTCTGAATGATTGGTTATTTGACAAATTTGACAATTTTTTTAAGATATTTGTGGGTCTTTATTAATTTATGGAGCCTAAGTTAAAAATGTTTATTAATTTTTTTCCCTAATTGACATTTTTTTGCATAGCACTGTATTCATATTTTCACAAAACCAAGTAAGTGGGTATGTTATTTTAACGTGAGTGGGTGTATGTATTTTGTGTGAGGAGTCTTCTGAGTTGTTGGAAAATATGAGAAAAACAAACCAAGACTGACTGCCTGTCGAAATTTTCCTTCACATAAGGAAAATGTCATCTGCTTTTGATGGGTGCTGACATTGCTATTACACCCAAACCGAACGAATATATATACAGCATATGTATGTCTCTGTTGTTATTATATTCGAAGAAATTTGTGTTTGCTATAGAACAAGGTACAACAATGGGGAGAACGTAATCAACGTCATGTTGTGTAACTATAACAAAACAAAAAAAGCAACAACAACAAAAATTGAAAACAAAGAAACCACTCCTCCTTAATAAATACGAATAATATTGTGGGCGTATTTCAAGAAATTCTTTATGGTCAGAGTGGAAAATAATTATGCGCTGTGGATGATGAGTTTGAGGTTGGCTTGCAAGGTCCAAGAAATTGGGTCTTATAAAAGTGATAATCTTAACATATGACAGCTGAAATTCTACATTGTGAAGGAAGTTGTGGAACGTATTCGTTTTTAACTGGAAGGAAGTTTACTAGAAAACCATGAAAATCTTACAAGCAAACGAGTACACAAACTCGGTAAAAACATTTGCGGAACGTATTTCACATTTGTGGAACGTATTTCACATTTGTGAAACGTATTTCACATTTGTGGAACGTATTTCACATTTGTGATAACCTTAACATATGACAGCTGAAATTTGACACTGTGAAGGAAGTTATGGAACGTATTCGTTTTTAACTGGAAGGAAGTTTACTAGAAAACCATGAAAATCTAACAAGCAAACAAGTACACAAACTCGGTAAAAACATTTGCGGAACGTATTTCACATTTGTGAAACGTATTTCACATTTGCGGAACGTATTTCACATTTGTGGAACGTATTTCACATTTGTGGAACGTATTTCACATTTGAAGAATGCAAAGCTTTAAGATGCGGAATGAATTGACAGATTTTGTGGAATCTATTTACATATTCTCCATCCACATTATTAAACACGATTAAATTCTCACATTTTTGACATGACAGTTTGGAGACATTTAAAGTAAATATAAAGATCAGCGAAAATCATTGTGGATACTATTTATTTTTAATTTTAGGAAATATGAATGACATGATAAGGCATAAATCTACGGTTCTTATGAATAAATTTAAATAATAAAGATTTTAAACCACTCGTCAAATTTTTTTTACCGCAAACATAAATAATAAGATCCACGAAAACTGTTGTGGAACATATTAATTTTTTTTAGCTTGATAGAAGAAAAATAAATTTAAAGGGACGATTTATTCAGAGAACAGTTGAAAGGTAAAAAATTGGAAACGCCAAGTCGAAATGACAGATTCAAATGAAATTGCATCTGTGAAACTTTCAAATTTACGTTCCACACTCTTTGATTGATTGTCTTTTTTTGTATAGCCTTTTTCACATCTTCAAAAATTGTATTTATTAAAAAATAAAAAAAAAAAAACTACCAAAGCTGGCATTAAAAAAAATTAAGTTAGCATCCACAACCGAAAATTTAAGACAAAGGGGGATAAAAATTGTTTAGCAGCAGATTACCCAAGTCGTGTATGGGTCAAGAAAAGTTTCTTAGCGAGTCATGAGTTAGAATCCTTTGAATCTATCTTAAAAGATAGTTTTCTAACGATGTGCAATCAAGGTAGAAAATTTTCCATTATTTCGTCCAGTTTTTCCCCCCATCAAATTGAAACTAATAAAAATTTAAAAAAGCTTATCTCTGTCAAAACTTCAATCCATAAATCTTTTGCAAAAAGATATACGTTCGAATTCCCTCGACCCATCTACGAATGACTCAATCCGTTTGGAGAACAAATTTATTCCCTCCATTCATGGAGGCACTAAGACTTCTGCTCTAGGATAGGTACCCAATTCGTATTATACATTCCCCACGCGCAAACACATTACACACAACTGCAACTATACTACTTACTTGAATTTCATACATTTTCCGGCACATAATTCGCTCGTTCACTGCTGTCGCCGCCAATAAAATCACGTCAATTTGCCATTACTCTTATCAAATCAACATGTCATTCCATTCGTTGTGTAAATAGCCTCTTGTGGTCTCTCCTTGTCGCACTGTGCCTATCTCTGTGTCGTTGCGATGTCTTTCGAGCATCGAGGTCTGTTTTATGCGATGGAACTATTTATCTGTTGAGTCAGAGAGCTGCGCCACGCCATCATCATCATCCATTTCAGCCCCCCTCAGACCCCTTCGTACTTATAGTCACATTTAACCAGTCACCATTTCTTGACTTCTCCACACGCATATGGCAACCGGGCGGCAAAATATCAAAGCCTGCCATCATTTGGCACATAAACTCAACCTTTGCAAACATTAAACGTTGCCGGCTGTCAGCTCTTATGTTACTACTGCCGCGCCGCAACTTGCATCTTGTCGTAGAATTGTCAGATTCGCAATGTTACATGCGACCGACTACGACGACGACGACAACGACAACGACGACCATCAGGTCCGGGCGATCTTGTTGTGAGTTGTCGATTGGTTTCCGTTCTGTGGTGGCTCTGAGAGATCTTCCATTTAACATGTGTGGACCTCTGGGCCAAAAAAATGTACAGTGGCAGCAGCAATCGCTACGCCCAAATGTCGATGCCACGTGGTGACACATTTCCAAATTTGCAACAAATCTACCTTTGTCGGTCTTTGTTGGTATCTCAACCTCCAACCTACCTATACAACATACCTTTGGCTCTTTACCGAGAGCCGTAGTCGGTTGGGGTCTGGACGACTATTTAAGCTCCAACTCTTTGTAAGTGGACCACCAAAGAGTTGGAGATTCTGTGTCTGTTTTGTGCATCTGAAGCTGAGTCAACTGAAATGCAGTTGCAAGGCAAATAATGAACGACTCAATTAAGTGCATTCAATGGAGGAACACAATTAGGTGGCAGGTCATTCAATGGCGACAGCGCGCATTGCATCCATGATAGTGGTGGCGGTAAAACCGAAGCAAGACTAGGACAAACAAATAATGCATCCAAGGTACCAGGTAAAGTGAAGACGGTACATGAGACATGACACATTTGGAAGCGAGTAAAATCGTGTGGGAGTGCGCGATTGTACAACAAAAGGCAATGTCTTTATTTATACTTGGATGCGCTTAGATGCTGCTGCTCTGTGTGGGGCAATCATTTCATTCTTTGTTCAACAGTGAGGCTTTATATGTCTCTTCTATGCCAGCATTAAAACTATCCATTCACCTTTTTGCAATTGATGTACAAAAGGTAGGTACTTTCAAATTGAGTTGTTTTTGTTGCTGCTGCTTTTTATGGTCAAGGAAAAGCAACTGCATGGATCTTAGCAATAAGCAGTTGGAATGGAAAGAACCTTCATAGAATCTACTTACAATCCACAAAATTGAGTTTGAAAGATATTTAATTTAAAGCAAATTTGGAACATTTTACACACTTCCCTCGATATTCTGAATTAAATTTCTACGAGTGAAATTTCAAAACGAATGAAAAACTGTGTGGAACGCATTTGTTTTGATTTTTTTTAGCAAAGTCTTAAAACAAAAATATGTTGCAACATTTGAATAAATTAGCATAACTTCCTCCAGAGAAAAGGAAACAAATGCGTTCCACAATATTTTTTAGCAACATCTTTAAAATAGAAATGTTTTGCAACATTGCATAAGTTTTTCCAAAGTAATGAAACAAATGCGTTCCACAATATTTTTCACGTCTTATTAACTGTTGGCAGAAAAAAAATGCTTTGAAATTTGGCAAAAATTATGCAGAAAGCAACTGGTAATTGGGACTTTTTTCAGACTTCCTTGGGTTGAAGTGAAAACTTTTGTGGAACGTATTCATATTTATTTCAAAGAAAAAAATTTACTTGCTTTATAACAGAATTAAGAGCAACTTTATTGCAATTAGAAAATTAAGGTCATCGTGAATAAAATAAATGCGTTCCTCATCATTTTTCATCCAATTTTGCAGGAAACAATTAGAAATGCGTTAAAATTCTAAAAGCAACCATTTATTTGAAAAATTGAATGTCATTACCTTTTTTATTCATGTTTCGCTATCAAAAGAAATACGTTCTACAATATTTTGCACGGTACATTCTCAATTAAGTATTCTCAGCCAGGTAATCACCTTAATTGAGATGAAAAAGCAATGGGATCCACAATGTGTAACGACCCATAATGCCAGATTCTGAGTATCAGAAGGGATAAGCCTTTTGTGGTATTGAAGAATTTTTGCTGTGAATGGAAAAAGTGGAACGTAATGCTTCCACCAAAATCGGCAAAAACATACAAGGAGAAAAAAGATCAGCTAAAAACAAGCGGATTTCTGCATGGTTTTTTGCTAAGATGACCTCCGTCTTACATCTGACAAATCTTTTTAATTTCTTGAATGCTCAAATTTAAAAGAAATCCACTTAATTTAAGCGGAAAATCATCATGATTTTATATGGTAACATTTAAATTAAAAAAAAAAAAACTAAACAACTGACAGCCACTGGGGAACGAACCTACAACAACTGTTGGCGAGTGTTTTACTATAAGCGTATCTCACAGTTGGACAGTCTGCCTATAATTTTTAAATTTTTATTTTTTGTCGGTTTTCAAAGTTAAAAATTCACACAAAAATGAAATGAAGTACACCTTAAAACTAACAAAATTTAAGCGGATTCCACTTATTTTTAGCGGAAATCTTAATGTTTTAAGAGGGTAGAACTTAAGGAGAGTCTCATCTTAGGTTAAGATGTTTTTTTCCGTGTAGGGGAAGCCATATCATAAAATCCCGACGTGATACAAAAATTGAATACCTAATTTGCTGTCGTTAACAGAAGAAAAAGTGAAAACAAAAGTGCCAGAAGTCATAATAAAGTTTGAGTAATAAAATCCAACGTTTCCGTCTGTTTTTTTACAATTTACGAGTCTATTTTTTATCCACAAGTTACTGATTATAACGAGTACACAGAGAAAAATAGACCACATAAAATAGAACAAAAACAATAAGATTTCTCTATGGTTTTCATCCAAGAAGGAAACCTTATTAAAACAATCGGGTTTTCCTTATTGTTTTAAAATCTGCAAAAAAATAAAAAAAAACGATGACCAGGCTGGGAATCGAACTGGAGACTTCAAATCATTAGTCGCCCACCTTACCACCTGAACCAACCTGCCATGAAAATATTGATCGCGATTTTTGTTCTAGTGCTAAGTTGCAAAAAAAAATCAACTTTTCAGTCAAATTTTAATAAGATTTTCTCTATAAAAATAATAAGAAATCTCCTTAAAAAAACCTTATTAATCGTTGATTTTAATAAGATTTCCTTATGAAATGTATGGACGGTAAAACAATATGGCAATCTGTTAGTTTTTAGCGGGTCATATTTTTCTCTGTGTAGATTCTGGTATATGCACTCACTTGTCAGTGAATCACCAGAAGGCAACCTTTTTTTGTTAAATCATTATTACCATTTATCTCTCATTGTTCTCCCTTTTTTTAAAAATCATAACAAAAAAAAACTTCTCATCGTAAATCCTATCCCACGCCCACGTTCTCAAATTACACTCCATACAAAAATGATTTCAATAACACAAAACACGTCAGACAACATCAACTTCTAATAACTAATGTCATAATCACAATTAATGGTCACATTTCACCTTAAATTACTTTGACAGCTCAGCTACTGTTAGTTTTATTATTATCAGTGAACTGAACGAACCCAAAGGTGAAAAGGAAGGAATCATTTTTCGGTCAGTTTGCGGAACAACACAGAGTCAGAGCGGCATCATTTATATTTCAACTATCTTGACTTTTTGACAGCACACTAACAAAAGCCGACTCAAAAAATCGAAAAAAAAAACTATCTGTCAATAAACATTGGATTTGTTCCTCTGTTGGAAGGTTTTTTCTTTTTTGTATCTTCTCTGTCGGATTTTTCGGCGATTTAAACTTCTATGGACCAGGTAAATTATACCAATACACGAACGACGTGTTTTTCAAATGAATTTCAAATGATTGAAAAATAATACCTAGAACACACAATATCCAAAATCCAGAAGGAGGATATTGGGACAAAAAAAAAAAAAAGAAGAAAAAGAAGTGTTCCCTGGAGTGGTAGTTGTTTGGTAGGTTCAAACTATACACCGAATTCCACATATCCACATCATCCATGGAATCAAAGGAAACTAAATTTATTTAAAAAAAAAAACATGGTGTCTGGCGGTTTTGTCGCTGCCGCCCTTTGATCTTTTAACCAAACACGGGATTTAATTTGTGGACTTTTTTAAAAGACTTTATTTATAAATCGTTTCATTCGTTCGCTCGCTTTTTTTTTAATGTTCAAACGGACTAAATGGGGGCATTTTTGAACATGAAAAGACGAGGAGAGGTGTCATCTATATCCCCCCCTCGCGAGAAACAATCGATACCCAAATAAATCCTTTTTAGGGTTTTTCGATGTCGTCGATTGTCATCCTAGTCAGCTTTTTCAAAATTTTTTATTAAAAAAAAAAAAAAATAAGAATGACAAAAGAGTTTTAAAAACGTGAAAAGTTTTTCTTTTTTTTTTTGTAAGCTGTCAAAGTTAGTTCTAAAAATAGAAAGGAGGGGATTTTGGGGTTTGCGTGTTTGACGGCTGTGATAGGACAAAAAAAAGCCCGTTGCTTTGCAAATGAAATG
Organism: Episyrphus balteatus; assembly: GCF_945859705.1. Taxonomy (NCBI): domain Eukaryota; kingdom Metazoa; phylum Arthropoda; class Insecta; order Diptera; family Syrphidae; genus Episyrphus; species Episyrphus balteatus. The sequence continues at coordinate 5,823,548 of NC_079137.1, read as the reverse complement.
GAAAGGTAAACATTTTGGGTGACATCCATCAACAGAGATGAAGGATGAGCAGTTGAAGTTGAAGTTAAAAACTGGGGAATGCGATATCAAAGGATGCCGATAAATGGTTCGGATGTGTGTATTGACAGCATGGGACTAAAGGGTGAAGATTGAAGAATGACATTCATGATGAAAAAACCAACAAAAAACAATATAAATATACCGCTACTGGAGTTTATTTGTGTATAGTATATTTTGTTTGAAAATTTTGCCGCAGTAGACGCGAGCGAGCGATTGATGCGCAATGTATATCATGTCCTCCTCGTCATTTATTTAAAAGGGATTCATTGATTGGAGTTGAGTTATTATTTGTTTTGTCTTTTTTTTTTAACTCATTTGATAAAAAAAAGTCTCTTTTTTTGGGATTGAAAAACAAAAAGTTGAATTGACGAGTTTTTGTGGCTTTAGAATTTTTGAAATATCTTTTTCAAAAATGCCATAAATGACATTATTGAAGTTTTTATTTTAGTTAAAACAAACAATTCTTTATAGGTTAAGACTTTTAGTCTTTCTAGGAAATTGGGTTTTAGGACTAGAAATTTCGTTTAAGACCACAGATCAGAAATAACAGTCAACCTTTATTTTCAATCGGTTTCTCTCTAGTCCAGTAATTTTAGGTTTTATCTGCGGAAAAATTCCTACTGGGCTGAATTTTGGTATACAGCTTAATGACGGCTTTGTTATGAAGATGTGAAAAATCGACATTGATATCATGTCCGCGTTAAGAGTTATAGGGGTCAAAAGGTCACGAAAAGTTTTTCGCAAATATCTCGCGACCTATTGATCGCAGGTCATCAGAGGTTATAAAAAAATTGATGGTCGTGAAATTATCTACAACATATGCCCAACACATTTTTCTGTGAAATGAACCGTTTCGCGCGAGTAAAGCGCAGAGAAGGTGACTAGATTGCACTCACATACGAAAAAATACATATTTTTGGTCTATTTTGCTTGAGTTTTGAGGTTTTTATCGAAGTAGCTTAAATTTTTTTAGTTTTATTAACTTATCTTAGTACGTTAATACGGATTAACTAAAAAAAAATAAAAATTTACACATTGGGATAAAAAATATTATGCAAAAGGGGGAACCACGTTTTTTGGAAATGTTGTATGTTTCCGTTTTTTGTACAATAAGTGCCTTCATTATTAAGAACACACTTTTTAAACATGGTTCAATTTTAGTTTTGAGCTTGGTATAAACCTTAAGTTACCATTAAGCTTTTTCAGCAGCTAATTTTGTACTGTTATAAGGTATTCTGAAACTTTTCTCTTGAGAAGCTCCAAACGACATTTTCTATGGAATTCATGTTTGGAAAATTGATAACAAGTTTAAGTTTAAAGAAAATCGAAAGACGAAAATGTGTTTTCCACTGTGATTTGAGTCCCTGGGACGACAAGCACAACCAATGCAATTTCGAATATTTCAGGAGACCGATGTTCTAATATCTAGATCAAAGCGTTCAGCTTCCAGAAGCGTTTTTGCCCGCCCAACTTCAAACTCGGAAATTTGAAAAAAAAAAAAATGAAAAACATTGTTTTGATGCCAAAAGGGGGGACTCTAACCTACATTTGGGTACAATTCCCATCCCTGTAGGTGCACGCGTTCTCAAACCGGGAGAACTTAAAGGTAAAAAAAAGTTAAGCCCGATTCTTAAAAAATAGGCATGATGTGGCGGTTTAACATGGGAGATGATTTTTTTAAAAATCTGACAATGTGCAAAGCGTAGGCCTATGACACAAGCTATCATTTGGCATCTTTCCCAAAAATTGCTCTCAAGCGGTTTAGCTTCCAAGAGCGTTCAAAGATTCGGGGATTTTTCGAAAAAAAAAAAATTACCCCAACTTTCAAACGCGATTTTCTCGGAATTTTGAGAAAAATCTAAAAAAGCCGATTATACCACTATCGGGTAGCTGAGAATATAAGCTTTCATATGGCACCACTCCCATGTCTCTAGGAATTGATGAGATTTATTTTTTTTCTCTCACCGATAAATCTCACTGGTTGACCGAAACATAAAAAAAACACAAAATAAAGGTTTCTCTCAGACCTTGAACGAAATTTTTCTTTTTTTAAAATAAAGATTATTTTATGACCTTTATTGAAAATGGCGACAAATAGGTGTTATTAAGGAACCTTTCAAAAGGTTGAGATTTATTTCTGATCTCTGCTTGGAACAAAAAAAAATTCAATGTAGACATTAATTTTTTCTTTTTTTCCTAAAACAAAATTCTAAAATTCAAAGGGTTGAACCCTGTCACTATGGCGACAAGGTGCCAAGGCGACATGGCGACAAGGCGACATTGCGAAACGAAACTTAAAAACTTAATTTCTCCATAAAACCGTATGTGACAGTTTAACAGAATAAACAGTAAGCATTTAGGATTTTTGTTCAACTTATATACACTGCCGGTCACTTGAATACGTCCACATTTTAGTTCATCTTATTTTTAGCCTGGCTTGGTATTTATTGCAATGGTACATCTTTTTTACATACGAAACGAGAGAACATCTTTATGCGCTTAGCTTAGGAGAAAAAAAATTGTCTTGGGACCTACCGTTCTTCTCACACGGTAGCTAGACCAAATCTATTCATAAAAACAAGTATATTTTTTGACTCATCTAAATAGGCTCAAAAGCAAAAATGTTAATAAATGATGAGTTGCATGGGTCAGTTGGACACAAAATTGTGTCTGTCAATAAATCTGATTGTCTATAACCTATAAGGACGAAAACGGGTCGGAAAAAAACATTAGGCGCGGAAAAAATGGCGAAAATAAAAGAAGTCTTTGAATTAGGCCGAAATCAACGATGCATTGGGACAAAAATTAACACAAGTTAAAATTTAGCACGCAGTTTTTCGCGCACTATCCAAGGGTATAGAAACAACATTTACAATCGATGTTGCTTAGCCACAACATTGGCCGATAGATGTGCAATGATCTGAACAGCATGACTTTGCGCTAAAAATTAAGCTGAAAACCGGTATGAAATGCAGTTTAACGACGGCAAAACGGGTTGTCAGAAGTGATAAACATTTGAGAAGAACAAATCTTCGCAAAAACTACCACTTTACAAACCACGAAAAGAAACTCGCCTCCAATAGTAAAAAAAAAAACTGTGTAAGAAATTGCAGATCGAAAGTTTTTTAGAAAAAAATAGCTTGCACTTAATGACACTGCCTTCACAGTTATGCAGACAACTTAAAATAATCCTTCTCTCTACGAAGGTCATACAAATAGGAATTTAGACCTCAGGGTCAACTTAATTAATTGTTTTCCTTTGTAAAATCACCGGTTGGAAATTCGACTTCACGACATGTTTTTTTTTTTTTATTATTGGAGGCAAGTTTCTTTTCGTGGTTTGTAAAGTGGTAATTTTTGTTAAGCTTTGTTCTTCTCAAATGCTAACCTCTTCTGACAACCCGTTTTGCCGTCGTTAAACTGCATATTATACCGATTTTCAGCTTAATTTTTAGCGCGAAGTCATGCTGTTCAGATCATTGCACATCTATCGGCCAATGTTGTGGCTAAGCAACTTCGATTGTAAATGTTGTTTCTATACCCTTGGATAGTGCGCGAATAACTGCATGCTAAATTTTAACTTGTGTTAATTTTTGTCCCAATGCATCGTTGATTTCGGCCTAATTCAAAGACTTCTTTTATTTTCGCCATTTTTTCCGCGCCTAATGTTTTTTTCCGACCCGTTTTCGTCCTTATAGGTTATAGACAATCAGATTTATTGACAGACACAATTTTGTGTCCAACTGACCCATGCAACTCATCATTTATTAACATTTTTGCTTTTGAGCCTATTTAGATGAGTCAAAAAATATACTTGTTTTTATGAATAGATTTGGTCTAGCTACCGTGTGAGAAGAACGGTAGGTCCCAAGACAATTTTTTTTCTCCTAAGCTAAGCGCATAAAGATGTTCTCTCGTTGAGTATGTAAAAAAAATGTACAATTGCAATAAATACCAAGTCAGGCTAAAAATAAGATGAACTAAAATGTGGACGTATTCAGATGAAGGGCAGTGTACGTTCTGTTTCAGCAAATGGCCTTAAGTGTCGAATAAACTACACACGTGATACTCCGATTTCCTCTTTGAAAGAATGGCATTGCTTCTTAAATCAATTCAAGCAAATAAACAATCCTATCACAATTATCCCATATTTTATTCCATTCCATGTTTAAAATAACACTAAAACACAAGATTAAAAGACCTCAATATAAATTAATGCCCCCTAAGTTTAGAAAGCCTTATTTAATTCATTATCTCATTTAATTCCATTTTTCGGTGTCTAACTACACACAATTATTGTGTAGGTTAGATCCCGAAAAAAACCTTTAAGTTGGTCGTTATGTGACCTTACCCACCCAGCTTGACCATAAAAACTAGCTATTAAGAGACACTAATTCAATTTTCTAATCCCAAAGCAATAATTATTATTATTATTATTATCATTTGTGTTGGTTTGACACATTTTTTTGATAGGCCCACCACCGACATCACACCGACCGCTTGGGCACAACTGTATTGCACTTAAAAGTTTAATCCATATTTTAGTGTGACATTATAGAGTTTAAGGAATTTATATAAAATATTCCAATAACATACCAAAAGGATTTTAAAAGGTATAACAATGCTAACAGTCTTTGCTGAAAGAAAGTTGACACTCATTGGGTTTTAATAGTTTTTTTCATAGGTTTACAAAAGGGCAATTAGGTTTGCAAATGGGTGAATTTGATTTGCAAAAGGGTGAATACGATTTGCAAAAGAGTAAATTTAATTTAAAAATGGGTGAATTTGATTTGCAAAAGGACAATATAGATTGCAAATGGGTGAATTTGGTTTGCAAACGGGAGAATTCGATTTGCAAAACGGTGAATCTGATTCGTAAAAGGGTGAATTTGATTAGCAAAATCGGTGAAGTTGATTTGCAAATGGGTGAATTTGGTTTGCCAAAAAGTCAATTTGATTTAAAAATGGATGAATTTGATTTGCAAAAGAGTAAATTTAATTTAAAAATGGGTGAATTTGATTTGCAAAAGGACAATATAGATTGCAAATGGGTGAATTAGGTTTGCAAACGGGAGAATTCGATTTGCAAAACGGTGAATCTGATTCGTAAAAGGGTGAATTTGATTAGCAAAATCGGTGAAGTTGATTTGCAAATGGGTGAATTTGGTTTGCCAAAAAGTCAATTTGATTTAAAAATGGATAAATTTGATTTGCAAAAGAGTAAATTTAATTTAAAAATGGGTGAATTTGATTTGCAAAAGGACAATATAGATTGCAAATGGGTGAATTTGGTTTGCAAACGGGAGAATTCGATTTGCAAAACGGTGAATCTGATTCGTAAAAGGGTGAATTTGATTTGCAAATGGGTGAATTTGGTTTGTCAAAAAGTTAACTTGATTTAAAAAAGGGTGAATTTGATTTGCAGAAGGGCAATTAGGATTGCAAATGGGTGAATTTGGTTTGCCAAAAGGTAAAATCTTAAAGGTTTCCAGTTGATTTTTCTGTCGAAAAAGAAAACGAAGAACTTTCTTTCAAGTGTGACTGTTAGTCGGTACTCAGTACACACACCTTTCCTCAAACACATTTTTTTTGTCTGTTTTTCTCTATTAAAAGCCCCAATGTAATCCTCAGTTATTTCCATTCTGGACATTACTTTACGATACCCACTTGAGATTTTGACCACCATCGAGGAACCAAACGAGACACTAAAACCTGGAAAAAAAAATAAAAACTCCGACAGCGACAAATCCAATCCGGCAGACCCCAAGTCCGTCGAGCGTGTCACGAAACCAAGAAATAACGAAAATAAATGTTTAAATAATGATGTTGTGTTTAATAAAACCATAAAATTGTTAACAAAGTTGTTTATTTATGGCGGGATTATAGTCGTCAATGTATATATATAAGAAAGAGAGAAAGAGTTTGGAGCTGTATAAAAATGAGTGTCCACAGTGGGTCCTTCTGCGGTAGCAAGACTTATAGAGAAGAGAGGTTAAAGCTGGCAGGGAGTTTAGACAATATTGGAAAATTTACGACTGGGGACGCATTTAAAAATTGACTTTTATTGAAACAGTAGTGGCGTATATTTTAAAGCTGCGACTGACCAATAAGGCCACATGCTGTGCACAAGTGGGTTCAGTAAATATTATAGTTAGTTGACGACAATGCGACGCGCGGCATAGCATGACATTGGTTATAGGATATAGTGCTAATGCCATGATAGTGGTGGTGGTATTGGTGGTAGTAAAGTATAGTATTGGGACACGAGTTAGATTGACTTCAGCTGTGTTGTGCTGGAAACAACTGCTAGATAGGAGCTTGAACGTCATTATAATTGAAATTTATGTCCGATTGACTTGACAGACATGCGATAGCGGAAGCTATCGGGTTTTTATTGAGATTTGATTAACAAAGGAACACAATTTGATTTTATTTCATAGATTTTTTTGTTATGAGGCGAAGTAACAGGATAAAATATGACGGCTTTTATATTCAAAAGTTAAAGGGGGAGCAAGGCCTTTGTTCCTTTGTTAATTAAGAATTTTGATTTTATTGTTAGTAAAATGTGCAACTGTTTTAGGTTTCTTTTTTCTAAGACAAAGAATTATTTGTAAGCTTTGATTAGAAATACAAAAAAAAATTTACTAGTATGGAATATTAGCTTACTGAGAATAAGGTCCAAATGACCTTCCTACACTCTCAGTAGTCTTTCTATGCCTTGCCCTCATTAAAAAGGTAAGTCTCCAAATACCCTATCGGGATTAGTCAACTCATGCGCAAAAGTCTCTGAAAATGTTTTGACCGACCAGCAGTTTTGCAAATTGGTGAATTTAATTTGCGGTTTGGGTGAATTTGATTTAAAAAGGGCGAATTTGATATGCAAAACGGTGAATTTGAATAGGGCAATGAAGTTGGAAAATGGTTAAACTTGATTTGCATTTGCTTGAACTTGATTTGATTTGCAAAAGGTCGAATTTTATTTGCAAAAGGTGAATTTGTTTGTAAATGGGTGTATTTGATTTGCAAATTGTGGAATTTGATTTGTTAATCGGTGAATTTTATTCGTAAAATGGTGAATTTTATTCGTAAAATGGTGAATTTTATTCGTAAAATGGTGAATTTGATCGGCGAATCGGATTTGCAAGTAGGTGAATTTGATTTGCAAATAGATGAATTTGTTTGCAAATGGTTGAATTAATTTTACAATTTTGTTGAATTTGATTTGGAAATGGGTGAATTTGATTTGTAAATGCATAAATTGGTTTTGCAAAGGGTGAATTTGATTTGCAAAAATGGGTGAATTGGATTTACAAATAGGTGAAATTGTAAAAAGTAACTGTGAAGGTTGTTCTCAAACTTCTTCTTACTTCCCAGATTTGAAAATGCTAGAAAATTCTACAACAAAAAAGGATTTAAATCATTCCTAAGTGCAATAAGGCTGAAAATTAAAGACTTTAAATCCCTAAAGGTAGCTAATCCAAATCATGTTCTTCATTTAAATTAACTCAAACCTTTTTTATCCATACCCATCCGATTGCCAATTGGTACTTGAATTTGAATAACTCGTAATCATAAAATTCCTCCACTTAATTCGTTCCCATAGAAAATTCAATCCATCAAATTGAAAGGAAAACATGACGACGTAAGATAAATAAAGAGTAAAAAAAAAAGTAAACCAAAGTAAAAATCTTCAATGTTTATCCAAATTCAAACAAAGGATTTTTTCAGTTTTGCTTCTTAAAAGCCGCAAAATTAGGGGAAGGCATTTATGTCATCATCACCATATTTTGCTCATCATTTTTCATTTTTTTTTTTTTTTTATCAAAGACCCTTCCCAGCCATCAATAAAATGAAGGGAAGTTAACAAAAACAAGTATAATTTTTTTTAATGACTGAAAAATTCAGTTCACACCAATTTCATTCGACAACGACCGACACGACGTTAATATAAGTCACACAAGGTGCACGCAGACATCACAGGCACAATTTCGGGTTACATTGAACACCGAACCATCATCACACGCGTAACGATCCAAATAAATAAGCCTTCTCTGTAACGCATAGATGAAAAAAAAAAAACTGGCTAGGGTAGGGGTTGGTTTTAAAAAATAAAAAGGAACCCTCATCTCATCAAAAGTGATCCTGTTCAAGAGGTGACACAATTAAAATGATTTCACAATGTGACATTTAAGTAATTCCACCGAACCACACAAAAGATGACGACGATGAATGTTTCGCTTGAAATTGTTGCCATTCATCCATCCATCTAGTGCATGTCCTTGTTCCGCTCGAATACCCTTGCGACAAATCCCCTCATCTCATCGTCGTCATCGGTTGGCTTCCTTTTTTCGTCATAATATCCCTCAGTCGTTCGGAATGGCACGTCATGTCACTTAACGTCAATCATCATCTCGTTCGACAATTGTTTTTGGCTTTGCATTTAGTTTTTTTGTTTCATTTTCTTTGTTTGGTTATGTTTTTTTTTAATTTAAATTTTTAAGATTTTTTAAAATTGAAAAATAAAACCTGGATAAGGGTTGTTGTTGTTGATATTGTTGTTGTTTTTATTGTCCTCAAGGGTTATGATGATGGCAGTGGCAGAGAGAGGACAAAAAAAAGAAGTCCTTGTTACAGCTATTGAATGTCACTCAATATGTTCGAGAAAATGAAACAATAACAGTTTTGGGGTTGGTTGGGATATATTTTGCAGCTAACTGCTAGGATAACACAGGAGGTACATACAAAATGCAACAACATATCCAAACAGTTGACAGGACTCTTGGATATAAAACTGAAAAAGTACACTATATTTTCTTTTACTACGAAAGAGGGTTTGGGGTAACTGATTTTGTTGTGAGAGGGTTAAAAATAAATTAAAAAATAAAAGGATTTTTAAAACTGAAACTCAAGACCTTTGTTTGGAATGTTAAATTATTCAAGTGTTTCTGAGGTAGGCAAACACAATGGACACATTTGGTTTTTAAGTTGATATATGTATGGATATATTGAAAGGAGTTGATATTTAAACATATTTCGGGCATCAGCGAATTCACGCGGACTCTTCAAACATTTTTTAGAAGCTGTAATCTGAAGAGACCGCTACAGCTTATTCCGAATGAAAAATGAATCTGTGTGAAAATTGCCATCTTGAAGAATCTTCACCCAGAAGAAAAACTAGGACCTTGCGGCAGAATATCGTCTGTTTAGAAAAAAGAAGACACAGAAAAAAAGACTACCTAAAATTTCTGTAAAGCTTTTTTTTTGCCAAGACGACCGCAGTCTTAAATCAAGCGGAAATCCACTTAATTAAAGATGAAAATCTTACTATTGTCAATATAATATAATAAGATTTTCATCTAAAATTAAGTGGATTTCCACTTAATTTAAATGGATTTCCGCTTAATTTAAATGGATTTCCGCTTAATTTAAATGGATTTCCGCTTAATTTAAGTGGATTTCCGCTTAATTTAGAAGGATTTAATTTAATTGGATTTCCGCTTATTTAAAACGGAAATCATCTTGGCAAAAAAACATGCAAGAATCCGCTTAATTTTAGGTGGTTATTTCTCTATGTTTAATGCTGAAATCCCCACGCGGAAAATTTTCTTTCTCATTCGAATATTTCTTTCTCATTCGAAACGAGTAGTAGGGAAATAGGATATTGATATTTTATGCATTTATGAAAAAGCGAAGAAGCAAAATATGGTGTTCAAAACAGCATGGGTATGGATTTATGATTTGTGGAACGTATTTCTTAAATTTTGTTTAATTTCACTCGGACACTATTCATCATCATCACCATTATATTTATATAACAATGGTTGAGTACTTCCGGTTAACAAAATTGGTCTAAGAAACAAACTAACCGATTTAAGTATCCTCCTATTTAGAAAGAATCTTCTGAAAATTTTTATTGCGGTTTATACAGCAGTAAACCCAAAAATGTTATTCTGCTCTTTGATGTCTAATTACATTTGTAAACATCACGAAAAACAACAAAGTTTTCAACAAGAACCTTGCACAAATATGAATATTCACAAGGTATTCCAAAATAGTTTTAATTTTTGGTTTGTCGGAAGTACTAAGTGTAATAAAATTTTGTTTTGCATTTCTTTGTTCATGTTTAATTATTGATATCCGGGCACACTTTGCTTATATGGCTGTTTTTTTTTTTATTGTTTTATTATTTTATGACGGTGCTAATCCACACAAAGAATTTTCAAAAAGTTGCGCGGGAAATAATACAAGTTTCATTAAGAGAAAACATGCCTAATAAAAGCCGCACATTTGGCAGGTGTAATAAAATCCTTCAAGAGTATCTTTATTAGCGACTTCCTTTTTAGATCACTGAGCAAAGAGTAATAAACTAATAAATGGAAAGATGCTAAAATTCTTTTTGAAGACCGACAACGAAGGTGTAATAAAGAAGGTACCTTCATAAAATGTTAAGTTAGATACTCAAAGCTGAACAAATCATTAAAACCACATTGGTGTTCAATATTCTTTTTGAAAACATCTACCAGTGAGTGTTCTACTCTTCGCTTTAGGTAGATTTCATAATTTTAAAATGTAATCAATTTTCTACATTTTTAGTGAATTTTTTTCAGTTAAGAGTAGGATTTTGATGGGTCGAATATAGGGTCTGAAACCCATATAAGATCTTATGTACGAATATGGTTTATTCGTATTAAATAAATTTTAGGAAAAACAATTTAAAGGAATCCCGTGAAAATTTAAGAAATTATTCTTTTTCAGACAAATTTTGAGTAAAATTTGCTTGAGGTCCTAATCTAATAACAGCTCTAAATTTTGTTTTTTTTTTTCAATTTGAACTTCTTTGTTTTTATACTATATTTTTTTTGTGTGTGTTTAAATTAGACCCTAAAAATTATTGAGTTAGAGGTCAGAACAAAATTTTTGGGGTTCAAATATGTAGAAATTTTTTTATTTTAGCTTTAATTTCAAGATCATTTTTGTTTTCTTTTTAGTGTGAATGAATATTTTTAGTAAAATTTTTATTTGTGGTTAATGAAATTCTTTTCAATTCATTTTTAGTGTCTTATAAATTGTTTTGGAATTTCTCGTTTTTAAATTTGGACCTTTACGTTATTTTTTTTGTCAGAACGGGTACATCAAAATAATCTTAATTTATACACTCTTTGAGGGAGTTTTCTTTAAATACAAAAGTCTGTCTTTGGTTTGAAAACAAAGAGAAAAAAAAAAAATTACATTATCAAAAATTAACTATCTCAAAATTAAAATTTCTTAATTTTATTTCAATTAGTACCCTATCAAAATTTTATCTCAACCCACCTCTGTCTAAATTATTGAAAAAAAGGTATCTTATTTAATTGTTTTAAGATAATTAACATAAATCAAGTTAAGACCCCAACAAAATTAAGGTTAAATGATTTCCGCCACGAGTTCTTAACAAATAAAAAAAACAAAAACAATAATAAAAAAAACATGTATCTTTAATACTTAATCCTGGCCATAATAATAAATATAAAAGCCCACTATCGACACTTAAACTGTCACAACGATAAACCTCTTAAAATGTCATCAGTATACACAACATCCGCCAAAGTTAATTCGTGTCAATATTTTACGATCTTACCTCGATTTGGAATTGGAAATTCATAAAATTAAATTTGTCACAGCGACTGACAGCAAATATATACGATCAACCAAGACAAGTTCGTCGTTCCGTCGTCTGTCCGTTCAACCTCTTTCACAGTCTCTTTAGACGAATCGACAATCGGCAATCGAATTTCGATTGGAATGTTGTCTGGGGCTATTTATGAGCCCGCTGATTGGTTCATATCAAAAAATTGACTACACACTAATACACGTCGCATTATTTCGGGCCAATTTGGACCTCGTTGCTGCGTTCCAATCTCAGACCAGTAATCACAGCTACTGGGATTGAAAGTTTTTTTTTTTTTTTTATAAATTTTTGAGTAGGAGGTCGTCGTTGTCGTGAATCGTGATTTGTGTTGTGGTTATTTTTTTGTTTTTAACAAACTGACAAACGACGCTCCTCAGGTGTGGCTGTCTCGAGCCACCAGGTAAATGGATTATATATATTTTTGGACTTAATGTGAGCTTGGTTGTATAAAAATGTTGTTTTTAGTTCCAAAATGAGTAATTTGCAACGCCACTTAAGTCTTAATTGTTCAGGTTTTTGTCTTGTTTTTCTTTCATTCGAGTTTTTTTTTTTGTTTTTTCATACCTACACTGGATCGATGTTAATATTAACTGTTTGGCAAGGAAGATTTATTTAACCTATAAGTGGTGTAATTTATTTAAAAACACATTATTGTGTGTTTTTAATGGTTTTTGTGGGGCTTTTTAAGAGAACGGGGGAAGGGCGTTTTGAAAGATTTAATTGCATTTTAAAGATAGAATTTATAACATGACTGTACGAGTATGTTTAGTTTAGACTTCATCGATATAAATTTTATTTAAAACAAATGCCTTAAGGTTAGATAGAAAAAAATTCGTTTAAATCAAGTTGGAACTGATAATATCTTACATGAATTCCACAGATCTACTTGAACAAAATAGCATTCGTTGTAAATAGAATTGGACCTAGAGAACTTGCTTGTGGACTGCACCATCTTTTTTTTGTTAAAGAAGGAACATGGTTACGAAGGACCTCAAATTCACATTTTTTGTCAAGAATTACAAGTATTGAAAACCAACCAAAATTGAGAGTTATATTGTACAATATTTCTTCGTCAAAGCTTCAGACTAAGTTTTCAAATAAAAATCATTGATTTAAATACTTCATCTATAACTAGAGCCATAATCCATCTACTTGAACAAAACACAAGTCGTTGTAAATAGAAATGGACCTAGGTTAGGTTAGGTTGAACGGGGTGATAATCCGACAATTCGAGTCATCCCACTCGGATCTCGATGGATCCATTGTGATCCCCAGGGTTAGGGTGGGCAGGAGTGAGGATGGGTAAGGGAAGGGTTTATTGGGAATTAGGTGTTGGAAATAGTGTTAGGGGCCTCCCTGAACCATCCTGAAATTTGGATAAATTTCATTATGTTTTTCAGTGGCAAGGACGAGACGTCATCTAACTCATCGAAGAAGTAATCTCCGAGAGTTGTTTTCCTACTTTTTGCTAAACTGGGGCATTCACAAAGGAAGTGGTATGAGCCCTCCTCCGCCTCTTCGTCTTGACACCCTCTACATAAGTCTGATGAGACAATACCCATTCTACTCATGTGGGTTCCCATTGAGTTGTGACCTGTAAGGATACCAATCGATAGGGACAACTGAGGCCTGGTTAGCTTAAGTATGGTTTCAGTTTTGGTCGGCCACAGATTTCTTGAAACACGACAGGTTTCAAGAGCTGACCATCTGTCGTTTGCAGAGCTCAAGAAGCTTTGCTTTATTCTGCTTTTTTCGTGCTCCATTGGCATAAGCACCCATGAAACGGTTTGGCACGGATCAAGTGTTGATCCTGTTTTGGCCAATTCATCCGCCCTTTCATTCCCCTGTGTATCACGATGTCCTGGGACCCATCGAAGGGTAACTATGTTCGTTATGTTTAGGGACCTTAGTGTATTACGACACTGGTCAACTAGTTTGGACTTCGTGACAATAGAGGAAATGGCTTTAATTGCTGCCTGGCTGTATATGAAGATATCAATATTTTTGTCTTTTAAGTTGAGTGCGGAGAGTATGTTAGCTGCTTCGCAAACTGCAAAAACTTCCGCTTGAAAAACACTACAGAAGTCAGGGAGTTTCAGTGATTTGTTTATGGGAGGGTTATCTGAAAAGATGCCTGACCCTACGCCTAGGTCTGTTTTAGACCCGTCAGTGAAAACCGAGACATGATCTGCAATAATGACCCTGTTTGACTCCCAGAGTTCCCTTGTAGCGAAGTCTGTCAGCGCCACTGGGTTGAAATCATTAAATGGAAGAGTATAGTCAGTTTGAATGTTACTTGCAACATATGTAGTTCATTATTATTTTATGACCCAAGTGGCCCCCTTTCCAGTTCTTGCCCTCCTTCAAACGAAGGGCACTTATGGCCGCCGATTCTTTTGTAAAAAGGTCGATCGGGGCAAGTGAAAGGAATGTTTCTAAGGCTGATGTGGGTGTAGTTCTCATGGCACTAGTGGTACCTATACACGCGAGTCTCTGAATTTTGGTCATAGTTTTAAGGTTGACTGTTTTATCTAGGGCTGGCCACCAGACCAGGCATGCATACGTCAGAATTGGCCTTATAATGGCTGTATACATCCAATGAATCGTTTTGGGATTGGGCCCCCATTTTTTACCAAATATTCTACTACAGTTGTAAAAGGCAATCGAAGCTTTCCTTTCACGTTCTTTTATATTTTCTTTCCAATTAAGTTTTCTATCGATTTTATCAACCCAATATATTTAGCTTTACCAGTAATGGTGAGAGGAGTCCCATTTATTGTGGGAGGGTTAATATTTGGGATATTTCTTTTCCTAGTAAATAATACTAGTTCTGTTTTAAGTGGGTTTACATTGAGACCGCAGCCTATGGCCCAGTTGTTGAGCTTGTTAAAGGCTGCTTGAAGAAGATCTCGCAGGGTCGGAACAAATTTTCCCGAGGCCATGATGATAATGTCGTCGGCATAAGCCACAACTTTTACACCGTTTTGGCTAAGCTTGGTTAAGATCTGGTTAACGACTAAGAGCCAGAGTAGGGGTGACAGGACTCCTCCTTGTGGAGTGCCCCTACAAGTTCTTACCTTCAGCTTGCTGCTACCCATTTCTGCATTTAAAAGTCTAGTTTGAAGCATCGAATCAATCCAGTTTGACAGATTTGAATCGACACCGCTGGAGTCCAGGACTTGCCGCATGGCTGCATTTTCAACATTGTTGAAGGCCCCTTCAATATCCAGGAATGCTCCCAGAGTGAATTCTTTGTGGTGGATTGAATGCTCAATCGTACCCACAACTTCATGTAATGCTGTCTCAACAGATTTGCCCTTCATATATGCATGTTTTCTTTAGAAATGGACCTAGAACACTTCCTTGTGGAACTCCATTAATATTTTTATGTTAAGGAATGAACAAAGAGCCTTAAATTTACAATTTTGTCAGGATTTACAAATGTTGTAAGCCAACCAAAATTTAGTCTTTTATTGTAAAATGTTTCTTCGACAAAGCTTCAGACTAGATTTTTTAGAATAAAAATCTAAGTTTAAAATATTTTCAGCCAAGAAATCTAGGTTATCCTTTGGAAATTTTTCGTTATGACAAAGCACCGATTTCAAATCAATCCATAAACATATTCTCAATTTTTTTTTTTGTTATTCTTTGAACCATTTTATTTTTTTAAAGTACAAAAACATATTTCAACCCATTCGTGACCTCATTAAAATTAAAATTCAAATTTAAAACACTTTCGAAAACCATAAATCCAAACGAAACAATTGAAGCCATCGTTTCGTTCCGTTCGGTTCGCTCGTCATATAAGGATTTAATTTTATTCCTGAACTCTCTGAATTTCCATTGTCATGCGATTGTAATTATTATTTTACTTTTTCTCTAAAATCTACCGCACATAACAAAACACAATGAATGACATTTTGCTGCTGTTAAAGTTGTTGTTGTTGTTGTTGTTTTGAAACTCACATAACTTCTCTTTCAATCTCTATAGTATCTACCCTCTATTCCTACCTAACCCCTACCTTTTGTTGTACATTTATTCATCCCGTAGACTAGTTGTAATTAGCATATGACAGAAAGGTGATGAATTGCTTGTTATAATGGAAACAATTACAATTTCTAGTTAACTATTTTTCAAAAAAAAAAAAAAAAAAAGAAGTTACCTACACTAAACTATAAAAGGGAAGCCGTTTGCTGCGGCAATATCACTTCACCTTGATGGCATTAGTAGGGTGCCTGCACAGCTAGTCCAGTCAAGTTATACTTTTGCTGAGAAATAATTCGCAACTGCAATTTGTACTCAAAATATGAAAGTACACTAGTACAGGAACTAAACCCCCCATTTTCCGAACAAATGTCTGGACGACTTTGGCCGCCATTTTGTTTTGAACAGTTTTGCGACTATCGCTTGTAGTTCGGCTAGTTTTGGTCTTAGAGAAAAATGTTATGAGACAAAGTTGTAGCAAATTTTATTTCCCACAAAAAATGTTGAGTAAGTTTTTATTCTAAAACCTACCATTTAGGAGTTATAATGAATTTCGTAAAATGCTATGCTCACTTATTTTTTATATTCACCATAACTTTTTTTTCAAACTTTTATTAAAAAATTGTTGTTATAAAAGTTAAAGAGCTACTAATTATCTATGTTTGTCTCATACTAATTTTTTTTGTCCGAGTTGCCGTTTCCTCACTAAAACAAAAATTCAATAAAAAAATTAGCAAAAACAGGGTGAGGGGAGAGTACGATAATTGTGGTGCCGAGATTTTATAACAGTTTTTTGAAGAAGGGTTCAATACAAGTATTTTTTACTATCGGAAGGGGGGTCTATCTCCCCCCGTTTATGCGGGAGGGGCAGTTTTCTAAAAAAAAACAGCCTAAAATAAAAAAAAATATTAAAAAACAACGACAACACTTACAGTTATGAATGATACATTTTTCAAAAGCCACAATTATATGCATTATTGTAGTTTTTAAATGGAGCTATTAAAATTTATAGTTTTTGAAATAATCGATTAAAAAAAATTTTTTTTTTCCTAAATTTAACTTTGAGATCGATTATTTCAAAAACTATAAATTTTAATAGCTCCATTTAAAAACTACAATAATGCATATAATTGTGGCTTTTGAAAAATGTATCATTCATAACTGTAAGTGTTGTCGTTGTTTTTTAATATTTTTTTTTATTTTAGGCTGTTTTTTTTTAGAAAACTGCCCCTCCCGCATAAACGGGGGGAGATAGACCCCCCTTCCGATAGTAAAAAATACTTGTATTGAACCCTTCTTCAAAAAACTGTTATAAAATCTCGGCACCACAATTATCGTACTCTCCCCTCACCCTGTTTTTGCTAATTTTTTTATTGAATTTTTGTTTTAGTGAGGAAACGGCAACTCGGACAAAAAAAATTAGTATGAGACAAACATAGATAATTAGTAGCTCTTTAACTTTTATAACAACAATTTTTTAATAAAAGTTTGAAAAAAAAGTTATGGTGAATATAAAAAATAAGTGAGCATAGCATTTTACGAAATTCATTATAACTCCTAAATGGTAGGTTTTAGAATAAAAACTTACTCAACATTTTTTGTGGGAAATAAAATTTGCTACAACTTTGTCTCATAACATTTTTCTCTAAGACCAAAACTAGCCGAACTACAAGCGATAGTCGCAAAACTGTTCAAAACAAAATGGCGGCCAAAGTCGTCCAGACATTTGTTCGGAAAATGGGGGGTTTAGTTCCTGTACTAGTGTACTTTCATATTTTTAGTCCGAATTGCAGTTGCGAATTATTTCTCAGACCTCCATACAACCAAATCTAAAATGACTGGACTAAGCGCAATAAAGTATATACCCTGCGCTCTGTCTAACCAAGCCTATTATTGTAGTTTCGTATATATTTTGTTCTTTTTTTATTTTTTGACTACCGTAATTTATGGGCTATAGTGATACGGTTCAGTTAATTTTAGGGTGGTATTTAAATGGTAACTGTGTGCGCTGATTGTGTGACTGATATATGTGTTCACTGTTCATACATACTCGTTTCATAAATAGCTTGGTAAAGAGCTGTGAATAGTTTTACTCATTAAGCAAAATTTCAATTTATGTATATCACAACGACCGACGAGTGGTTTTTATGGCAAATAGGTTTTCATTTTACCATTCCATGTGTGAGGAGGCTTCCTTATTTGAATGACATGCATTTGAATAAATCATAAAATATAGAGAAAACAATGGCTGTCACATTTTGTTTCGAAATTTGAACTTGAAATAATTATGACTAGGTGTAGTATGGAATAAGTTTTTGGCAAAACATTTGTGATAAAACCTATTCCAGCTAAGGTACTTAAAATCTTTATGAATTGGTGCGATGCAAATATTGATTAATACCAACATTAATTGTATCCTAGCACCTGCCTTTAAATGGAGTACATAATAATTAAAAGCTGATTGTGGAACTTATTCAGTATAATTTGTTACTGGGAACGTATTTGTTTGTGGAACGTATTGGGCCATAATTTCTCGAGTAAGTGTCTTTAGAGCCTTGTTTCCACTTTTTGTAGAACAAAATATTAATGCACTTATCTATCATACTCATTTCATACTCAAACACGTTCCACAAAGAGAAAAAAGACGAAAATCAAGCCTTTCTATACATTTACATTCTGCATTCAAACAATAATAAATGAAAAAAAAAAAATTGTGGAATATTATGAACATTACATTTTCATTCTTCCTGAGTAACAAACTAAGAAGAAAAGATTTTTCATGACATTCGAATGAAAAAAAAGGGTTCCGCTACTCAAAAAACTAAATGATCCTAAATCAAACTCTAAAAAATTTAGATCATCTGAGGAGCAAAATGTTGTGGAAAGTATTTTTTGAACTTTGTAACTTTAAAACTTTTTATTTTTTCTTCCTTCAAATTTTCTCTTTAATTTAAAGGAAATTTGACAAGTTCCACACTTTTTCACTCCATGTTCAAAATAGTTCTCGAGATACCAAGCGACAAATAAAGTTAGCAAATGTTAACTAAATCTAATTTAAAATTGAAATTGGAGAATGAAGATCGATAGGTTATATTAAAGTTTTCTGCGGAATATAAGGCAATTTTGTGGAACGAAAAATGAATGTGTTCCACAAACATTTTAAAGCATTTCCTACAGCTACATAATTACGAAAATGAATGGATATATAAATGTACATATATGTGGAACGCATTTAGTCTATCCAGGAACTAGTATTCAGTACAAAAGTTTTTTTTTAATTTTTAAAATCAAGGTCCTTCCCTTCTTCGTCATATTTTGCCCTCATTAGACTGTGCTGATCCATTTTCTAAAACCCTTATGACACATTATGTCAACTTGTTTCATAAAAAAAAAGGCAACTGAAAGATGACATAAAAACTCAAAATTTCAAGACTGTGGCATTTCGCATAGGTTTACATAAATATCTAACATTCACAATACGATGACATTTTACAGAATTTTAAAATCCCCCTTTTTACCCCAACCTCCGCGCTCAAACAACAAAATGTCAAGATAAACTGTCAGTTGTTTTGAAAAATATCAACTAAAAAAGAAAAAAAAAAAAAAGAATAAAACCCAACTGACATAGTCTGAAATCTCAAACCCTGTTTATGACAGTTGTCAGGACGAATTGAAATTTTCATGTCCTTACCAGGAGAAGAGAGAGAACATTATGCCGTCTTTCAATCTTCTACCAAAAATACCCCCCACAAAAAAAAAGTGGTGGTGTTGCACACTGCAAAGACACTTGTTTGTAGATATATATATTTCGAGAGAGAGTAGATACATTCCACATTCAACCCAATACCAAAACCATCCACCCAAGTGAGAAAATAGCACACAAGTCTCACATAGAGAAATGTGCAACACACCCACCCCATCAACTATTCATCCGTGCGCTGCTGTCCTGTCGAGCTGTCAAAAAATCAAGTACAAAACGAAAAGCACAGAGAGGAAAATATATAACAGAAATAAAAAATGAAAGAAAAATAAGAAAAAAAAAGAAACGAAACAAAAAATGGAACTAAATTTTCTGTGACAGACATGATTTGCTAACAAGACACAACGATGACAGGATGTCGACTTGGAAATTGCTGGGGAGGCAAACAGCAACCAGCACAAGCAGAAGAAGAAAGCACAGACGATGCGATATGGTGGCAGTTACAGTTATAGTGAAAAAGCAGAAAAAAAAAGAATAATGATCCAACACGAAAGAAACTACACAATAATTTCCTTTTTCTTCTTCCCTTTTTCCTTCAGTCTTTTCTCCCCCGACTTGACAGGTCCAACCCCAATGAACAGTGCCTCAGGGTGTGCTGCTGTGGATAGTAGGGGATGGAGCATTTTATAGAGGTGTAGCTGGATGGTAGGTGCCATTGCCACTGTTTTAGAAGACAATGTGCCGGAGAAAGCAACAATAGCACAAGACAACAAAAATAGAAAAACTGCCATTCTCCTTTTCGCTTTGCTGTGAGGGTTGAAGGTTGCGACAGCACGAACTTGAAAATTGCACACAGGAAACTCTGTGTCATGGAATGGGAACAAACAGGAAAGAACTTGGCACGAACAGGCCGGCAACAACGGCAACGCCAACCGGCAGCAGTGCAATGGCAGGGAAGTCATGTTGAAATGAATAGCTGTCCATGTCGTGGTTGCCAATTAAAGTGAAAATTTTCTAACAATATTTGCCAAGTCATAAAATCTAGAAATTAAATACGTTCCACATACTGATTCAAGTCATATTAGTTAATTTTATTTGGTAGTAAATATTTTGTGGAAGCTTAATAGATGTTATAATTTTGACCGCCAAGTATGTTTTTTCTAGGCTTAAAGCGGTGGGAAGTTGTTTGCTGAAGTTGATGAATACGTTCCACAATCTATTTTAAGCAAAAATTTTAAATTCGCAGTTCACTAACATGAAGGAAAATGCCATAGAAACTTGTTTGGGATTGACATTTGTATTGCCAATTGGGTTTGATTGAAAATTGGCGTTGTGGAACCTAAATTTAGGGAAATCTCGAAGAGAACTATTCTATAATCAGCAACACATTTTTCTCCCAAAACATGGTACCCATTTACTACATACAATTATTGAGGTTAAATAATATCTGCCAGAGTGGTAACCATTTATAACCACCTTCCCTCCCTAAATGAGACAACAAAGTCCTCCCGGTATTGTTGGGGGCGCTAACCTATTTTTAATTTTTTCTTTTTATGAACTTTTCTCCAATTCAACTTCCATTTGCTTTGGCAATCTTTCTACATAGCAATCTACTCTCTTGTTAAAATACACTTTCATAGATGTATAGCGAGAGCTTTTTTTTTGTGTGTGGCAGGAAGCAACTGTCAGCCAGTTGCCAGATTGAAGCTTCACTTCTACTGCTACTTGACGGTGATAATGACTTTTGACAGGTTAACGTTGGCGTGAAGTTGTTTTCGCGGCTTTGCTCAATTGAGCTTCGGTTGGTTTGGCTTGGCTTGACTTGGTTGGTTGATATGATGGGCTGTGTATAGCAAACACAAGAGATAGGAAAAAGGTGAGAGTTAGGTAGTTATAGGTGTAGCAAGGCGAGGCAAGGCAAGCAAGCAAGCAAGGTGTTCAACATCATCATCATCGTCGTCAGTGTCAGATCCAATTTCAAGTTGGGAAATTACTTTCGGAAGAATGCTTTGTTGAGGTGGAACTTGGAATTGAACTCAAACTCAACTGAAAATGAGATGAGCATTTTTTTTTTCTTGTTTGTTAAATGTTTCAAAAGGGATAGAGTTAATAAGCGTTTATGAGCTCGGGCAGGCATGACAAGCAAATATTATTTTCTATTCGCGAGAATCTAATTACATTTTGGTAATGGGAAGAAGGTGTACCAAACTGGAGGATGAAATTTATCATTCCATAGAGTGGAAAAAATTGACAGTCTACTTTTAATAGATTGTCATAAATTAAAAGCTACTTTTGTTCCTCGAAAAAATTACAATTAAATACGATCTACATTTTTAAGCAGCTCACATTTTAACTTTGTGAATATGACACAATTCGCGACAGTCTAGAGGAAATTGATAAAATAAATAACATTTCACAATCAAGCAATTTTTGTTTGTTATAGAAGTTGTGGAACGTAAGTTTGAAATTTTACTTTGATGTTTAAATATTCTGTTTTTGAGAAATCTTTTGATGTCTCAGTTCGTAATAAAATAAAATATGTACGGGAAATCGTTTCCGTGACCTATCATTCCTTATATTCCAGTCTCTGTTTCATATGAAAATAGTTTTATTAAGAAAATATTTTTAATCAAAATAAATTGATGTCACCAGCTTATAAGGAGCAGAGGTCCTGATCGCAGAACCTTCTTTTTTCTCAATAATTTGCTGAAATCCAAACAAAAGGAGTCTAACATTCAAATGAATGTGACTGTGATCAACTTGGCGACTCGAAACGAACTACAAAAATCCAAATGCAAGCTATTCAGTTTTTATATTGGTAAAGAACAAGCAATATGTAGTTGAAAAACCAAAAGAATTTTGAGTTTAGAGGTCCTAATAGTAAAATGTATGCATAAAATGCAATTAGAAAAATTTTTTTAAACTTAATTAGTAAAGGAAAGCCTGGTGAAAACAGAAAATTCGTTGTGCTTATTTTTATTTCTATCAAAAAAATTCTAGAGGTCCTAACAATAAACCCTTCTATTTTTGGAATAAACTGGCGAAATTAATTATTTAAACCTTGAAGTAAAATCAGTAGTTTAAAATTAAAAAAAAAATCGACAGACCTCAACTGATATACTGCTAGGGTCTTAATAATAAGACCTGTTTCAATCGGAATAAGCTATCAAAATCTATTTTTCACCATTGATAAAAACAAGCAAAATAAGTAGTTGGAAACCCGAAAAAATTTGCCCCCTAGAGGTCATAATCGTAAATAATTTTTTTAACTTAAAATAATGGGAAAATTCTTTAAAAACTTCTTAAGAAAAAAAAGCAATTTACATTGCTCTTTACCAAATGAGTCTAAAATTCTTAAGAATTTGACTGCCAACAACTAAAAACCTTTTAGGGTCCTAATAACAAGACCAAAAATTTGATGGAAAACTCTTACATTTTTTTAAGGTAAAAACAAGCTTAATTACCAGTTTGAAAACCTTAAGAATTTTGCTTCTACCTGTAGAGGTCCTAATTGTTAAATCTGTTTTTTTTTTTTTTTTTTTCAATAACATGAACGTTCTTAAAAAACTTCCTTAAAAAAGGTAAGAATGTGAAAAAAACAAAGAAAATTCGTTATGATCATTTTCATTTCTATTTTATAACAGCATCTGGAGGTCCTAAAAAATTTTTTTTTATAAAATTGCGAAATAAATCTTGATATGACTTTAAGCAATGATACAAATATTTATGCACGATGTTTCGAAGTTTCATGTTAAAATTGGACCCTTGTGAGGTCACACAGGTAATACAATATTTATGAATCTTAACTTACAAAAAAGACAGGACACTATTTTCTCTAATCTTCGTCGGAGTTTAAACAAACCTCTTAAATCTCTTAAAACCTTGTCATGTCCGAATAAAAATATCCAAAACAAATTTCAAGCCATTAAAAGTCCAATAGAATCCATGTTTTGCCTATAAACTATGGACCTATTAAATTTTATGAACTGTCTTAAATATATACAATGTTCAAATTAACAACACATGATAATGTTTGACAAAAAGAAAAAAACACACCACCGCAAACATTAACATTAAAATAAAAATCCATTTAAAGATTTTAGGCACACAAACGTGACCCTGATTTGATTTGAAATTCCGATATTTATGACCCAAAACAAAATATCCATTATCGATTTTGGTTATTTATTTATTTTTTCAATTCTTCTTATACCCGCAGCATATTAAATGCTCTACTACTCTGTGTGACAATCTAGGCAGGCAAGCATTCAAGTCACCTCATTCAAAATCAATTAAAACAACGACACGGCGACTACTCTGTCATTGATTTGTGGCCTTAAGTTGACACATCGAGAAGGTAGAATTCTATATCTACTACCTGTCAAACTAAACTATTTTCTCTTCTTCCACACAGAGACTCGTCTTCTCTTCATCTTCATCCTCTGTTTCGGTTTTTTTTTTGTACTCTAGCCCGCACTATCTGAAGATTTATTACCCTCACAAGCTTTTAATGAACAATTTGGTGATTTATGAATCTCATTCAGATGCTTCGTCGTCGTCGTTGTTGTTGTCGTTCTCTCTGGGTTTTCTCCTTTAGAAATCATTCAAAATCATGGAGGCAAAACAGGACAAAGAGATTGTCCAATTGTGTATTTTGACAGCAAACATTAATCTCAACGCCACTTTACTATGGTTCCGTTCCCTTCTACTATGAACATGACAAAACTAATAGCAGCAGGATATGGATGAAAGCAGCAAAAGAAAAAAAAAAAAACCCTAAACCTTCCCTCTCCTCATTGTGTTCAGAGTTCCGAAAATATTTTTGCAAATTTATTTTCGGCAAATATCCTTTCAAGGTTTCATCATCATCATCAGAAAAAAAAAAAGTCCTCCCAGGAAATAAAAATGTGAAAGATTTTTCGGGGAATTCATGGACCAAAGAGCAAAGTTGGTGCCGACAAACTCCGGATGACACCTTCTTTCTTCTTTTCTAATACACAAACAACAGTAAAACAATTTTCTCTAACGGTTTCCTACTTCTTCAACAAAACAAACAACACACAAATATTCACCTTTGACACACACAAACAGAAAATGTGAACTTCTTCTTCTAAACACCCGCAAATTCAGTGAAAGAGAGTATAGTAGGACAATGACAAATGAGGAGAGAAAGGACTAACAATCGCACAGTCAGGACCCAAGATTTTTATATACACGAAAAATAAGGACGTGTAAATTCTCAATGGAAATGGACTAAACCAACCGAAAAACGACAACTACAATGACAACACAAAAACGCTGACGACGACAAAATGAGGAAATAAATGATATTAGCCCAAAGAAGCAAAGCAACGAGGGTGGAGGTGTGCCTGTCTGTCTCTCATCCAAAGGACCTCGACCCATAACAAAACACTTTATCCTTGTTTGAGGCAAAAAGAAAAAAAAATTGAGAAAGAAACAGGATAATTAATGCGGCACTTTGACATCGCCCAGGTAAGAAGGTAATTTTCACTAAAACTGTCCCCGTTTTTCTTTCTTTTCAAAAAAAAAAAAAAGAAATGCTAGGACTTGTATAGAGAAGTTGAGGATAATCCAGTGTCGTTTCTCTCTCTCTCTCTCTTTGTACACAATGGGCAGGATATTTTTGTGTATGAATCTTATGGCTAATTGTGTTGTTTTGTGCCAATAATTGTGTGAGAGGTCAATCGAGCGGGCGATTATGGTATTTTTGTTTTGTTTGTTTTTGAGAAGAAAAAAATAATTTCAAGGCGGTGAAAGTTGAAACGATAAACGGGAATTGATGTTCATAAAAAAAGGAAGAAAAAAAGTATGAAGGACAATCTCAGATGAATTCTTTCAAGAAAATTGATTTGTGGAAGAACGTTTCTGAGAAAGTCTCATGTGTTCGTGCCAAAAACAAAATTATATCCCGTTTGCCGGCGGTCTTCTTTGATTTTAGGGCAGCAAGTTTTTCTATGGAACTTTTCACTTCCACAAATTTCTCACGATAGTATTATTTGTGCAACTCTTTGGTGATTATTCGACTCGATTTGAAACACCAAGCAGGCTATTGTCAAAAAAAAAATAGCTGAATCAATTTTATGAGAAAACGCTTTAGAAATTCCTTCAAAACTTGCAGAATAATTGCAAGAAACTCAAAGAGAAATTGTATATAAAATATCAACAGAAATCGAGGAGCGACTTGCATTAGATAACTTGGAAGATAATGCGTTAATCGAATCACGCTTAACAACTTCTAATATTAAGGGACTAACTTTTAGAAATTTTAAGTTGTTTGAATCAATAGAATACGCATCTAAAATAATTTTGAAAAACATCACAGAAACAAGCTTGAAAAAATACACTTGTCGAAAAAACTTGCAAAAATTACCAATATTTCAAGAAAAAAAACTGTATGAATTTCAGGATAAATCGCACTAGAAATCAATAGATTAATTTTTCAAAATAAAATTGCACGAAAACATAAACAAAATACCAACAGGCACCGAATATAGGCTTGCTTTAGAAAACTTGCAAGAAATTGCATGAATTAAAAAAAAAAAATTTTAAGTTGTTTGAATCAATAGAATACGCATCTAAAATAATTTTGAAAAACATCACAGAAACAAGCTTGAAAAAATACACTTGTCGAAAAAACTTGCAAAAATTACCAATATTTCAAGAAAAAAAAGTTGTATGAATTTCAGGATAAATCGCACTAGAAATCAATAAATTAATTTTTCAAAATAAAATTGCACGAAAACATCAACAAAATACCAACAGGCACCGAATATAGGCTTGCTTTAGAAAACTTGCAAGAAATTGCATGAATTAAAAAAAAACTGGTTGCGCGAGAAATTTCCGCATTCGACATTTTAGAACAAGGTTCCCTTTTAACAACTTGCCCGAAAAATTTTCGTGGTACATATTTGCGTTGCTCGAATATCATTGCATTTCAAACGATTGCGAAGAAGAAACAACATGAAAAGTGCGAAATAAAATTGAGCTCGGAAACAAGTATCTTCTTCTTCCTTTTTCTCGGCGCTGTTATGATCTCGATGTCGAGGGGATCATAACTATCCCACGTAACTGCTTCACACTAGTGATCCGCCTGTGGGGTTCGCCGGGTTGACCTCAGAAATCGGCGGCAAGCCTCCCGGTTTTGTATTGTTCCATTTCTAAGGCCAACTGAATGCTGGTGGTTTTGCATTTGCTTGTACCAGGAGTTTTTAGGCCTACCTTTCTTTCTATTTCGTGTTGGAACGTTGTATGATATTGCTTTTTTGACGGGGTTCTCAGGATCTCTCCTTTGAACATGGCAATACCAACTGAGTCGGTCGTGTTCAATTTTTTGGGAGATGGTGTTTTTAACATGAAGGCTTCCTCGGATCTTCGTACTTCTAATTCTATCAAGCTTTGTTACTCCTGCTGTCATACGAAGCATCTTCATCTCAGCTGCCGTTAACTTACTCTCATACTTTTTGTACATTGTCCAACATTATGAACCGTATGTGAGTGCTTAGGGGGCATTTTTCGATCACAGAAGATGGCAGAATTTTCCCGCCACTTCATCCACCCTACGCTTACGCGATGATTGATATCGTCATCACAAGTACCTTCGTTATTTATCATAGACCCCAGATATTTAAATTTTTCACACTTGGGAAGCACTACACCATTCAAATAAATGTCAGGAATAGGCCTGTGTGGATCAGAAAATGGGCAGCATAGGTATTCTGTCTTTTTCGCGCTTATGCGGTACCCACTACCTTCTAGAACATCCACCCATACATCAAGTGCTCGTTGCAGGGATATCGGGTCTTCACTTATGATGGCTCCATCGTCAGCAAAGAATAACTGATGCACTTTTGGGTCCGTCACTTTGCCTTCAAGCAGGTAATCAAGAACGGTAATAAAGAGCAGAGGACTCAAGACGCTTCCCTGGTGTACACCTACTGTGATTTCGAATTCTTCGGTGACTCCAGCTGCACATCTTACTTTAGTTACTGCTCCATCATACATGTCCATAATTATCCGCACATAGGTTTCCGGAACTCCTCGTTGTCTGAGGGCCACCCATATCAGATCTCGTGGTTGTCGAAACAAGTATGAAATTTCATTTATTTTACTAAGAAAAAGATTTACAAACAAATTTTCAAAATCGTTAGAGCCGTTTTTAAAAAACTATTTTTTTATATATCATTAAAAAAAATTGAAATCAAATTTGGATGCCATTTGAAGAAATTATAAATCATTATTAAAAAAAAAAATTCAATGTCGAAATTTCAACATTTTTTTTAGAAATCCAAAAATTATTTTTTTCAAAATTTTATTTTTGGCTTATATTAAGATTATATAAATGCTTTTTTACAAAAAATTTCGTTGAAATCGAATTAGTAGTTTCAGATTTAAAAAAATGTTTCTATGCAGGTACCGTTAATAATGATTTAAAGAAAAAATTCACTGAAAGACAGACCTTGTCTGAAAACTTACATCTAATTTTTTTTAACAAAATCGTTGCAGCCGATTTTGAGAAATTTCAACTTTACTAAAATCGGTTTATGACAAGTACCGTTATTTTTGGTCAAAAAAAAATTAATTACAAAAACCAGTCTGTAGAGTCGCCAAATAACGCTACATACCAACTTTGACTTCAATCTGTCCATCTGTTTAAGCTGTAGCTCTGTTTACAGACAGACGGACTTCCGGGACCCACTTTTTTGGCATTCTCTATCATCGTAATGTCATGTCTGATTCAATTAATCAAATGATTCAAGTAATCTTACCAGAAATCGATATCTTATAAGAGGCTGCAAATTTTAATTGAAAAAATGTGCGGAAAACTGCATTAATAAAAACTGGTATTAAAATTTTTAATATCCACTGAACGATTTTTAATATTTTTAATCTGGGTACGTGAGACCTTATTCAATCCATTCAATCCTTGGCAAAGTAAGTTAAACTGCAAGATCCTCTACCCGAAAAACTTATAAACAAGAATTCTTGTAGTCAAAAGATTTCCTAAAGGACAAATTTTCTCCTAAAAAAATTTACAAAGCGGAAACAAAATTGCAAAAGAAACATCAAAACAAAAATTATTTAATATGATCTTACACCACTTCACTCATCTCATAGTTCTCATTCACTATTTTTTAAAGAAATATTTCATAACAATGGGAGAACATTTCTAAAAAATTGTTTGCATACTGATTTTTGTGTACCAATTTCATGTTCAGTAGATTTGCTTTCCAGAAATACACGCCTAAGTTCTGCTTAGAAGCAAATATCAACTAAAAAATTCCTTTATACTATGTTTTCAACCCAGGATAACATAACGTTTAAAATCCTTCATTATATTCATCAGAAAAATTCAACAATAATTTTCTTCATTTTTAAAAATTTCTCAAAATAAAAACTTCCACCTTCAAATGACAGATTTTTATCTCATAGATGATGCCTACCAAAACCCATACTTAATAACCTGCCTTTTAAAATGCCAATCAATTCCACTTTCTACCAAAAAGAAGTAAATCTCCAATCTCAAAGAAAATTTCAATTAATTTAAAAAAAATATTATTCCTGTCATCTGACGGCGACACCTACAACATCACTCATATATCTTCCACAACCAAACAAAAAAAAAAAACTCCCCCCAAACAAAACAAAAAAAAAATTCTAAAATATTCTTGATTGAAATGAAAACCATAATTTCCAGCCTTCCACCTTCTTCTACACCTCCTTGAACTTAGAAAAAAAGAAAAGAGTCCGCTTCTCAGTCACCACCACCAGTACCTTACCACCACCACCAACCACGTCGTCATTTATCAACTTCTGTCATGAATTATGCCTATTAATTCAGACACCCTCTGTCGTAATTTATCCTGTCATCCAACCAAAATGGAAAGAAAAGAAAAATCGATCAAAAATCACTTCCATTTCCACCCATCCATCGTCGTCGTCGTTCTTCGTTCTCCTATAATAGTCATCCTTATGGGGCAAAGCAAGGACTTTGGAAAATGCAAAACGAAAACCATTTCAACACAAACACAGACTGAGAAAAAAAAAATAATAAAATAAGGGGGGAAGAAGAAAATCAATCAATCTTCTTGTGGCAGTGTCAGGAAAGAGGAAGTGTACAAAACAGCAATTTCCTTAATCAAAATGTCCTTCTTCCTTTTCGGTGTGCGCTCTCTGGTAGTTAGTTCAGTTTTGTTGTCTCATCGTCGATGTGTGTCATTGCACACACAATGACATCAACTTCTCCATACCAATAACAACAACAATAACATCAACAGCAACAACAACAAGTTTTCTGTGAGTTTCACCTAATTGCAAAATTTCCTCCTCGCTGTCACATCACACTCTGCGAGTTTGTCGTCGTAGTTGTTGGTTTGGCGTATGGTGAAGAGTCACCACAGTAACACACGTCAGAGTTGAGGTGGCGTTGGGAGCTTTGTATATATGCAAGTGACTTCCCGCCAAGTTAACTTGACTCCTTCTCTTCTTTGCCAATCTGCATTCAATGACAACACTCATTCTAGTTATTTATTCAAACATTAAATTCGCAAATGGGTCGCATGGACAAGCTCATAGATTGGCTGACTTGTGAGGTCCTAAAATTGAGTTTAAATTTAAATCTAAGCTCCAAACGGGTTTAAAGATACAATCTTTGAAGATGTAAAAAGACCTAAAATTACAGGAAAAGACCCAAAAACACAACGATGTAGATAGGACCCCTTGCTTAATTTTCTGATATTCAACAAATACAATCCCAAAAATTGTTTGTTCTTTAAATACGGATTTAAGATGATTAATGGGACCACTTGATAAAATTTTTAAAATTCTAGAAATAATGACCCCAAAAGACCTCTATTTCACATTCCTGATGATCGTAAAATACAAGTCCAAGTCTCTGCTATTTAATAAAAAGAATCTTAGTGGAGCCCTTGTAAAAGTATCTAGAATTTTAGAAAAAAAATGGCCCTAAAACACAACCAAGTAGTTAGGACCTTTTCATTAAATTTGTGATATTCGTTTAATACAAGTTCAAACCTGTCAGATTCAATAAATATAGGCCACAGTACGATACTAAGTGGGAACCTTTATTAAAATCTTCAAAATTATGGATATAATGACCCCAAAAATTATGGAAATAATGACCCCAAAATACAATACAAGCTTCCTTAAATTTTTTGATACTCGACAATCAAACCCAAAATTTCTGATATTAAAAAAAATATGGATTCTATGAATATACTTAGAGGGACCCCTTATTTAAATTTCTAGAATTTCAGAAATAATGGACCCAAGACACATATAAGTAGGTTGGACCTCTTGCTTAAATTTTTAACATTCGAAAAATACAAGTCCAAGTCTGTAATATTCAATAAATACAGACCATTAGACGATACTTAGACAGACCCCTGGTTTGAATCTCTAGAGTTCTAGAAATAACGGCTCAAAAACAACCTAGTAGTTAGGACCTCTTTATTAAATTTTTAATATTCGACAAATACAACCCAAAAAATACAGACTATGGTTATTCTTCTGACTAATAGCAGCCTCAAAATACAACAAAGCCGTTAAGACCCATTCCGTACATTTCAGATTAGGACCCCTTCCCTAAGTTTCAGATATTCGAAAAATACAAGCCAAGTCTCTGATGTTCAATTATTGCATGCCCTTAATTGGGACCCTCGTAAAGATCTCTAGAGCTTCAGGAATAATGGACCAAAATCGCAACCAAATAGTTATGACCTCTGCATTAAATTTTTGATATTCTACAAGTACAAGCCAAAATCTCTCATATTCAATAAAAACCTCAATACAAAAGTACCTATTAAGGAAAAGCCTCTAACTTATTGTAAAAGCTTCTTAATTTCTTATGAAATATTGTTGCTTTTGTAAGGTCTTAGCGTATGTTCAAAATCTTAAGGTCTAAATTTAAATTTCAACTTGTAATTTATTTTTACGAAACCGAAACCTGCCCTTCTAATATATTTGCAAGTAAAATGCCCACGTTACCACCATAACCCACCTTGAAGTTAAGGAGGTTTGGAAAGGGTAGATCCTACCCTGAAGCATAATTCATTCCTGTTATATTTGCTTGGTAAAAAATTATTACTCCTTCGTCCATTTTTCAGTAACAGCAGCAGCAGTACAATATAGGGTTTACCCCTGACTTTGGAGCCTCTGTGGTGCTTCAGTTGCCTGAGAGCTGTCATCCATCTTTTTACTACCACCACACTAGTGGAAGAACTATATACCTCTACCACCATCACATATACCCCTCCCCATACCCCCAACCATGAAACCAACAATCACCAAAAGCGTCATCGTCGTCGTTGTAGTCGTCAGGCAATCTATATGTGACTTGGAAATGCACGATAAATTTTCATGGCATCCCTTGACGTTTCTCCCTCTTGCCCATCCCACATTCTCGTCCTTCATTCTCCCAAACCTCGTTCGTCCTCCTCATCGTCGTCGTCGTTGACGTAGACTCGGTTTTGACAAATGATTCCAAGGGTGAGCCATCAACATAACAAATAACGTCGACTAGCAAAATTGATTGCACGTCATTAATTTTCATTTCACAACACACGAAGCTGCCGTTAAACATCACGATTGCCTTATTCCTTGCAACCAACTCAACTCAACTACTACCAACAACAGAGCTCAACGGCAATAGCATGGCATGGCATTGGCAACGTAGTTATTTCGACTCGTATATCAGCACTCCAGCCATATAAGAAGAACCAAACCACGTGTAGGTATATCGTGTATGTGATCGTTTCGATTTGGTGGTGTATTAGTGGCGTCTAAAAACCATCAGCAACAGCAGCAGCTAGCACCAGCAAGGAACAAGGAGCAAGAGAGCAACCTCGAGCCAGAACTCGAAAGTCGAAAGATGGAATGGTTTTTATCGCCAATGACAAGTGGGTTTAACCGAGACACCACATTTAACAACATCAAAACTCCTTGATGGAATTTTTATATCGACACGGCACAAGTTTAAACTAGGATTCCTTCCACCATGCTTCCATGGCTTCAACTTTAGCTAAAGAGCATCACTGCCGGCGGGCTTCATCTCGTCGTCGTCTTCATAGTCATAGTTGCAGATAATAAGATAGATTTAGCTCAAGAACGAGCAAAAGGGTGATACAATTTTGAAGCGCAGCAGCAAGTGTATCTATCAACGTCAGTTAAACATGGAAACTTAGCTTTCATTTTCTCCGATATAGTAGGTAGGTTATACCTTTTCCTTCCCTTTATTTTTTTTTTGTTAGTCGATCTGACTAAAGACTTGGGAGATATTGAAGGATATAGAAATAGTAGAGTAGTTGAAAAAGAAGAAGATGCCTTTTGCAAAAGCATTTTCAATTTATCAACTTGAAGGAGATGTCTAGCCTGTGCCTTCATGATGGGATATGGCAGCGATAAGATAGTGCTAGTTTAATGGTAACGAAGTTAGCAATGAATAAATGAGAGCTGTTTGTGGATTTTTTTTTGTGGGTCTTGTCATTTATTATAAGATAACTTTGTTATCAACTGATTATCAACGTCACAGAGAAAATAATGTATATTTTAATCAGTAGTCCTTTTTGAGAATGAACAAATCATCTAACCTTCTTAGTATTCATTTAAACGAAAAACAACAAACAACTGCAGCCAGAAATCTCTATTCAAGTTGAAATTTTAATAAAACAACAAAATATTTTTTCACAGACCTCAATTTTTGTATAGGGTTCCACTAGGTAGTGTCTTAGGCGCATTAGAGTTCTAATAGCCTTGTCGAACATCAAAAGTTTAAGCAAGAAGTCCAAGAAAACTAAATAATGAAATAAATTCATAATTTGATCCTAAATACTCGTTTTTTTTTTATTTTCTAGAATTCTATGTATTTTAACAAGAGGTCCCAACAAAAATCTTCTTAAAGTCTATATTTATTGAAAATTACGGATTTGAGTTTCATTCATTTAATTTATACTAATTTAATTTATATTATTTTTAGGACCTTATAATTCCCGGTAGGTAGGTTAGTACCCAAACCTTTCTTCATTGAGTTCCAAGTATATAAAGAATACTATATTCAAAAATATCTCCAGTCGTACAAGTTAAGGTACCTTGGATGTCCATTTTTATAAAATGAGAACCGACAACAGCAGGACACAAGAAAACAAAAATGACCAAAAGCATAAAATTTAAACAACACAATTTGTCCATACAAAAAATAGTAGACAAGGACACCGGATTAATAAAAATGAAAAAAAAAAAAAAACCTCACCCAAAAATGAAAAAAAAAAATAAACACAGAGAGAGATTAATGTCGACAATGAGTATTTATTTATGTGTTCACCAGTTTGTAATGTGAAAAAGGATGCTTAATTATAATTTATGTCCTTTTTTTTCGTTCTTTTTTTTGTATTTTATTTGGCATAATGAAATACGTTGACTGTCGACTGAAAATGGTAGAGAAGCTGTTACATTTAAATTTATATAGGAAAATAATAGGGGAAGTAGGTATATTTATTTTTATTTTATTTTTTTTGTTGTTGAAAAGAACACATAACAAGAAAAACATAAATAACTGGAAATGGACGGACACAAAATATAAAAGATTGCTAACAAAGTGTTTTAAATAAATGACAATTTATTTTTTCAAGTCTGGTTTTATTATTATTATTATTTGCAAGAGGACAAAAAGGATTTATAAAAAACGTAGGCAAATTTTATTCAAAAAGATCAGAAACACATACCTTTACATGGTAAATTTAGTTTTAATAATGTTTTTATTTAAGAAGAAATACGAACCTCAGTTCTAGTCTTATCAAATAAAAACAGAGCAAATCAATTTTCAAAACGAAAATTTCAGTTGTCTAAGTCTATTTACATCATCCAATTCCAGTAAGTACCAACACTTAAGCAACTTCTTAATTAGGGCTGAACTTTTTTGACTCCAATCCGTAGATATGGAGCTCGAATTTTTGGAAAAACTAATAATTGTGACATCCATAGGTGCCCACAGGATATTTCTTTGGCTATGGACTATGTGGAGTCAAATCTGCAATCGAAAGGAAGAACACCCAACTCATGTTAAAAAAAAAACCACAACCCCAATCTATAGAAGAAGTCAATGGAAGTTATAAAAACAATTAAAAAGAACCAAAACGTCGGTTCAGATGGTTTGCCTAGGGAACTAATAGTTTAGCACGCACCAAAAAATGAGAACAACACTAACGCCCAAGTTGTTCACAAAAGTCCTAAGGCAACTTAGTACCCGGTCTATCAAGACCATATATTAGCACTGGTCCTCGATTCTAACGAAAAGTTAGTACCTACTTGAGCATTTCTTCACATTCAAAGGATCTGATCTAAATTCACAAAGCGGTACTAGGAATTAATATGTCGTTTATTTTGATATTTTAGAAAATTGAAAACAATTAAAATAGAAAAAAAGAAGCAGTAATAAAATTTCATCAAGAGGAGTGAAAAAAAAATATATGAATATGATCCATGTTCCATAGGAAGAATGCAGCAAAAAATACTGATGAATGAAAAACTAACAGTCAAGAATGAAGAGAATGCCCTGGGTGAACGCTATCATCAAGAGAAAAAAAAAATCTTCTGGCTCTTTTATACATCCAAGCGAAACCGACATAATTTTTTAGTCAGGTTCAAGTGTACAGAATTTTATGATCGATGAAGGAAGACTTCTTAGATTTTCTGTTAAGTAAG
Source organism: Episyrphus balteatus (assembly GCF_945859705.1). Lineage (NCBI taxonomy): Eukaryota > Metazoa > Arthropoda > Insecta > Diptera > Syrphidae > Episyrphus > Episyrphus balteatus. The sequence continues at coordinate 5,788,400 of NC_079137.1, read as the reverse complement.
AACCAAAGGCCTCTGTAGTGCACAAGTTTCTTTAATTTATTCATGTTTCACATATCGTCGGTCTCATAAGGAAACCCCGTAACTCAAAAAATCAAAATTTTACAGGAGAAAAAGAGTAAACAAACAACAGAATAGTTGGGAAGAAACGCGCTGTGCAAAATTTGAATTTAAGTCTATTTAGAGTTTTCGGAATGACCCCAAATTTTCTAGGTTGCTCCGCTGACATATTTTCTAAAGAATAGTATTCAAAAGTCATTTTTGAAAAAAAGTGGAGTTACGAGGTTTCCTTATGAGACCGACGATATTGTTAATTGCGGATCAGCATTACTATACTATCGAATCATAAAAGAAATGTGGTAATATCAATTGTACGGTTTTTGATGAAATGTTTTGGGTAACAAACAATTTCTAACAAGCTAGATGAAGCAAATCCTGTAGATGAGCTAGACTTTGTCAAGGTTCAATTGATCAAGCTTACTTTATGCAACCACATTTTACCAATGACTTCATATAACTTTATGTTTCCACCTGAATTCTAGCGGTACCGCGGTAGGAAACTTTATTTATGCGTTGAGGATGTGTTTAGGCTCCTTTTTTTACAATTAACAATCTTTATTAGATTTTACTTAGTCGCATGTTGAACGAAAAGTACTGTTGTCCTTTAAACAAGCCAAACAGTCATTTTGGGTTACCCTTACATAGGAGAACCGTCATTTTATTAAAATGCTGTTATGCGACAGCTGATACTTGGACAATTACTTTTAATGATTCTATTTTCGACCAAAAAACACTTCATATAGCCAAGTATTGAAATTCTTCCAACATTAACGAGAGAAGCAAATCAATTTACCACCATTAACCACTGCAAAAGCCTAAAAATGTAAACAGTTTGTGACAGGTGATGCCAAATCAATTGCTAAATAACAGACAGGCAACCGACTTGACCAGGCCAAACTGAACCAAACCAACAAAATAACAACAACAAATACACTGCAGAGATAAATAGACACACATAACTTAAACTCACAGTGACTGATGGACAAACCAAAGGACGGACAGATGGACAGACGAATAGACGGATGAATAAATATGCCAAAAGATGAATGAATAAATTTTCCATCGCATCTCAAACTCCAAATGTCAAAACAGCACAAACTTGATGAGCAAAAAAAAACTTCTCTCCGTCGTCGTCCCCCTCATCCATCCATCGACTATAAGTTATCACAGTATAAGTTGTCGTCGCTAACAACACGCGCGACACAACTTAGCTGACTCAACATGTTGTCGACCCCAGTCAACACGAGCCAGTGACCAGACTGCAGCGAGGGTTCCCACAGGTGGGAATTCCAGGAATATGAAGTCAGCAGTACTACAGTCAGCAACACGAACAACATAACAATAAAATTAGGTTTCTTTCGGGCCAACAAAATATGTATAATTGAGTTTACTTCGATCAATAAAAGAGCTCACTTCACTGAGCAAAAAGTACAAAAACTGTTTTTTTTAGTTCATATAATAAACAAATCCATAACTGGCGCCCGAGCAGATTATCGCGGAATAAATAACCGTTTACTGAAAACCCGTGCAAACTTAAATAAAATAAGTGAAACCCGGTTAAAGTTAAAAAAAAAATAAAAGTGAATTAAAACACTAAATGCAAAAAGTGAACTAAGACACTAAAAGCAAATAAAAATAAAAAAAAGTGAATTAAAACACTAAATGCAAAAAGTGAACTAAGACACTAAAAGCAAATAAAAAAAAAAAAGTGGATAAAAAGTGGATTAAAACACACAAAAAGTGAACTAAGACAGTGCGTAACTCCCCTGAGGAAAAGAGGCCCCCCAGTAGCAACCAGCAAAAAGGAGGTGAAATTATTTACCAGCCGCCCAGGACATAAGGAAGATGATAATTACAATCATAATAGCGTAAGGAAGTTTATTATTTTTTTAAAAAATTTTTTTTTTCTCAAAAGAAAATTATTTTTAATTTAATTAATTCAAAATATATTAAAATAATACGACAAAATATATAAATAAATTTATATAAGAATTTACAAAAAAAAGTTACAAAAATTAAATAAGAAATAATTACGCAGTAATTCAAAATATATTAAAATAATACGACAAAATATATAAATAAATTTATATAAGAATTTATTACAAAAAAAAAAGTGACACAAATTAAATAAGAAATAATTACGCAACAAGCGAAAAAAGAAACAAATTTTTATATTACAAAAAATCCAAGAATAAATATTTTTTATATTTCAAAAATATTATCTTCACAAAAGTGTAGAAAATTTTAAATCAAGAATAAATAGTTTTAAGAAAAATATATAAACATAAAAAGTGCAACATGGCAAACCAAAACAATAATTTAGTTCCCCCACCTATTAACCCCCCTAATTTGAATATACCCCCTCCAAATCCACAACCACAAGGGAATCGACCACCACCACCTATTCAACCTGCCTTTATCGCTTCTCCGGAATTAATAAATATTATCGCTGAAGTAGTTAATTCAATAGTTAGGCCAGACTTTGATGCTGTCCCTACACGGGACCAAGCCATTCGCCCCGAATTATTGAACAATTTGGAAGAACTTGATAAGATACCCGATGTCGTAAGATCCTTGCGGGATTTTTCGGGTAAGTCAGGAGAATTCAGCTCCTGGCGTAAAAGTGTAGAACGTATCTTAAAAATTTACGAACCTCTCCAAGGTACACCAAAGTTCTACGGTATCTTGAGTATAATTCGTAATAAAATTATTGGTGATGCAGACGCCGTATTGGAGTCGTATAATACTCCACTAGACTGGAGAGCAATTTCCAAATGTCTAACCTTACACTATGCGGATAAAAGAGATTTGGGTACTTTAGAGTACCAAATGACATCTCTTGTTCAAGGATATTCTTCAGTGCAAGAGTTCTACCAATCGGTATATAAACACTTGTCACTCCTCCTAAATAAGATTTCCTGCATGGACGTTGGTCAAGAGGCCATCTCTCTGTTGACTAGCAACTACAGGGACAAGGCATTGGATACTTTCATTAGAGGCCTAAACGGAGATCTTCCAAGACTCCTAGGCATGAAAGAGCCGTCGGACCTCCCAGAAGCCTTAAACTTATGCCAAAAACTGGAAAATCAAAAATTTCGCTCCCAATATGCGAGCAACCATCAAAATCAGCAACATTTAGGAAACTATCAAAAATTCCAAAATAGACGACAACAACCAACATTGTCCACCGGATATGCACAGAATAGGAGAACACCACAACAAAATGCTTTCTATCCAGAAATTGCCTACTTGCCACAACCTAACAACAGTATCCCTAATCTTGCTTACCAAAATAAGCAAAGAAATTATCCCAACTACCCCAACTACACGCACCCTAATTATAACTACCCCAATCCTAATTACCCTAACTATACACAAACACAACCTAACTATAATTTTCCCAATTTTGCTCCTCCACGCCCACCCAAACCCCAACCCAAACCGGAACCAATGGAGACATCAACTATCCACTCTGGTGCCGTAAACTACCAGAACCGTCCCCAACCGTTTAAATACGCTGGTAAAAGGACACAAGGGTTCAACCCTTCAGTTCAAAATATGGTACCTCAGAAAATCCAAAGGAATTTTCATATAAATTCTGAAAATCCAGTTCCATCATCTTCAAATATACCTCCAGATTTCACCCTGCAGCCAACTGGATATATCTCTCCTAACGATGCTTATGCCTTCTACCAACAACCAAACGTACAAGAAGCAGAAAACGATCCCGATCTTTATAATTATATGCAAGAACAGATTGAAGATCAGGAACCCGAAGCCGATGAATGTGACATTCATTTTTTAGGTTAAATGACTCTTCGCTGCCATATTTTCAATGCAGAACGAAGAGTGGACAACTACTAAATTTTCTAATTGATACAGGCTCGAGTAAAAATTACATCCAACCATGTTTGGTAGAGAAACCTCTTCCAAACGAACAAACATTTTTGGCAAAATCAATTGCAGGTAACATTGAAATAACGAAACACACGTTCGTTAACCTATTTAATTTAAATGACGTCAAACTGAAATTCTACCTTCTCCCAACCCTTAAATCTTTTCATGGGATCTTGGGAAATGATAGTCTTAAAAATTTACATGCAGTTATTCATACAAAAGATAATTTTATGTCAATTTTAGGCAAAACTAAAATTCGAATTAAACAACTTAAGTCACAATACGTAAACCCCATAGGTATAAAAATTGACCATATGTCAGAATCGCAGAAAAAAACTATAGCCACTATCTCTCAAAAATTCAAACCTCTATTCGCTAATCCAAATGAAAAACTTACATACACAACAAGAGTCATAGGAGAAATACGCACCAACACAGATTCCCCAGTATACTCGAAATATTACCCTTACCCCGCCTCATTAAAAGATGAAGTGGAAAAACAGATAAATGAGCTTTTGGAAAACAATATAATTAAACCTTCTCGATCCCCATACAATTCACCTGTGTGGATTGTACCAAAAAAACCCGACTCATCAGGAAAAAAGAACTTCAGACTTGTAATTGATTACAGAAAATTAAACGAGGTCACTATCTCTGATCGTTACCCCATCCCAGAAATTAACGAAATATTATCCCATTTAGGTCAAAGTAAATTTTTTTCAGTTCTCGATTTAAAAAGTGGTTTCCACCAAATTCCCCTAAAACGTTCCGATACGGAGAAAACAGCTTTTTCCATTAACGGAGGCAAATACGAATTCACCCGACTTCCCTTCGGACTTAAGAATGCGCCATCCATTTTCCAACGTGCAGTTGACGACATTCTGCGCGCTTACATCGGTAAAATATGTTATGTCTACATCGATGACATAATTATATTTAGTCAAAACGAAAAAGACCATGCATGTCACATAGAAAAAGTACTACACACACTATGCGAGGCAAACATGAAGGTACAACTAGACAAATGCCACTTCTTCAAAGAAGAAGTAGAATTTTTGGGCTTCATTGTATCGTCAAAAGGTCTAACGACAAACCCTTCCAAAGTTCAAGCAATAGCAAATTTCCCAATTCCAAAAAACCTAAAAGAATTACGATCATTCTTAGGATTGGCCGGATATTACAGACGGTTCATTCACGATTATGCTAAATTAGCAAAACCATTAACGAGGATGTTACGCGGCAAAGAGGGCCACATTTCAAAATTTAAATCGAGCAAAGTTTTAATTTCACTATCCACCGAAGCAATAGAAGCTTTTAACAAACTTAGAAAATCCCTTACTTCTAAAGATGTAATCCTCGCCTACCCTGACTTTAAAAAAAGTTTCGAACTCACAACCGATGCATCAGAGTACGCAATCGGTGCAGTTCTCTCGCAAGATGACAGACCAATAATGTTCATTTCAAGGTCATTAGACAAGACAGAAGAACATTATGCTGTCAACGAAAAAGAAATGCTTGCCATCATTTGGGCATTGGACAGCTTCAGAAATTATTTATACGGAACAGCTCATGTTAAAATTTATACAGACCACCAGCCGCTTACATACGCTATGAGTAACAAGAATAACAATTCGAAAATGAAACGCTGGAAAGAAATCCTTGAAGAATACGACCACAAAATTATATACAAACCAGGGAAAAGCAACGTAGTCGCAGATGCACTATCGCGTGCTCCACAAAACTCCGAAGTATTCTCACTTACCGCATCTCAACATAGTGACCAAAGCTCGTCGCATAATTTAATCCCTAGTGTTGAAAGCCCAGTTAACGTTTTTAAAAATCAAATCTTTCTTCTCATTGGCAAAGAAACAAAATACGAATTTAAAATCCCTTTCCCAACCTACCATAGACATATATTCACACAACCAGATTATACCATAGACCAGTTAATTTCAATATTTAAAAGAGTCTTAAACCCAAGTGTTATCAATGGTCTTTATACCAACGAATCAATTATGGGAAGAGTTCAAGAAATGTATCCGCTTCACTATCAAACTTTTAGAATTCGTTTCACTCAAACACAGGTTACCGACCTCACAAATGTAATTGATCAGAATGAAGAAATCTTAAAAGAACACAATAGAGCCCATAGGAACGCTAAAGAAAACAAAATTCAACTCCTTTTCAAATATTATTTCCCAAAGATGAACGCTCGAATTTCCGAAATTATTAAACAGTGTAGAATATGCAAAGAACAAAAATATGAACGACATCCTAATAAACCAAAAATTCAAGAAACCCCAATTCCACAATTTCCAGGCGATATAGTTCATATTGACATTTACTCAACAGATTCAAAACAGATACTCACTGCAATAGACAAATTTTCAAAATATGCGCAAGTAAAAATTATTAAATCAAAAGCTATATTCGATATAATTGAACCTTTAAGGCAGCTCATATTTTCCTTCGGCGTACCGAAAAAAATAATTTTCGACAACGAAAAATCATTCAATTCAGCAACAATATCCTTCATGCTTCAAGATCAGTTAGGAATCCAAATTTATACCACCCCTCCTTACAGCAGTTCGGTAAACGGTCAAATAGAAAGATTCCATTCGACACTCTCTGAGATAATGCGTTGTTTAAAAGCTGAACGACCTCGAATGCCATTTGATCAACTTCTTGATTGCTCTGTATACGAATATAATTACTCTATTCATTCTGTTACAAATAAAAGACCAATCGAAGTATTCTTCGGTAGGACTGTTACAACAGATCCGAAGCAATTCGAATCAGCAAGACAGGAAAATATTGAAAACCTCCGATTGAAGCAGAGTAAAGATTTGCAAACCCATAATAAATCAAGACAAGAATTAAAAACATATTCACCTGGTGAAACCATTTATATCAAAATTAATAAAAGGCTAGGAACAAAATTAACCCCCAGATTTAGAAAAGAGATTGTTAAAGAAGACAAATCAACCACAGTTCTAACAAATTCAGGCAAAATAGTCCACAAAAATAACATTAGGAATTAACTTTTTCAGATTTTTCCTTTGCGGTGTGCTAAGCGAAATACAAATTTTGGATTATTCCAATTCAAAAATTGTAGCCACGAACATGGGCCCAGCAAAATTACAAATCGGCGCGTTAAGAATTATCCACGTCATCGACCTAGGCCAATACGAGGAGATCTTAACGAATATCCAAGCCGACATAGACCATCAAGTCAATAAATCCGATCCCAGTCTTCCCTACCTGTCCCACCAAATATCCGAAGTCCTCAAATCCCTAAATAATTTAAAACCCAATAGAAATCCGAGATCAATGAACTTCTTAGGAAGTGCATGGAAATGGTTGGCCGGTACTCCGGACCACGAGGATTTCCGAATTATAAAAGCACACACACAAAAATTATTACAAAATAATGAGAAACAAATCATTATTAATAATGTACTAACAAAAAAAATAAATAAAATAAGCAATATAACAAACAATTTAGTAGAAATTACTAAACTTAATGCAATCCAAAAAAACGAATTTCTGTTAGACATTAAGTTCAAAGTACAAATCATAAAAGAAGAAATAATCAATATAGAATACGCTCTACTTTGGGCAAAAAATAACATAATAAATTCATTTATTTTATCTAATTCCGAAATCGAAATTGTCAAAGAAAAATTTAATAAGCAAAATGTACCATTCATTAACTTAGAAGAGGCACTAGAATTTTCGAATGTAAAAATAGCCTCCAATAATACAAATTTACTTTATATAATAACTATTCCCACAACGGGAACAGAGATTTGTACAAAAATTCTAATCAAACCTATTAAACAAAATAAAAATGTAATTAAAATAAATTATGAGAACATATTAAATTGTAACAATAAAATATATGGTGTAAAAAGTAAATGCAATACTTGCAACAATCTAACTATCTGTAAAAGAAACGAAATTATAAATTTAGAAAACGACAATTGTACAAGAAACCTAATCCAAAGTAAACAACTAAACTGCGACGAAATCAACAACCAGCATATCCCGACTGTAGAGGAAATACACCCAGGAACAATACTACTCAACCAATTCAACGGCTCTATTCTGGTGGAAAATAAGAAAGTAAATCTAACTGGCTCCTTCATTGTGCAATACAGCAACATATCAATAGTTATAGATGGGCAGGAATACCTATCAAAGGAGACTCCAGCAGGAAAGCCATTACCTGCAATCTTGCATGAGAACTTTTCAACAAAAACCTACAAGGAGATTCTCACAATGGAAATGCTCAAAGAACTGCACATCAACAACACGGTGCATCTAAAGAAAATCCAAAGCGATGCAAACATCCATAAAATCGCCAACTATAGCCTTTCGACCATCCTAATACTTTCCATACTAGCAATAATCGTCAAAATAATCATTCCAACCAAGAAAGTCATACAAATCAAAGAAGAACCAAAGAAAGATCATATGGACCAAAACAAAATACCAGTGCTCTATTTGTCGACTGAGGACAGTCGAATTTAAGAAGGGAGGAGTTATCACAGTATAAGTTGTCGTCGCTAACAACACGCGCGACACAACTTAGCTGACTCAACATGTTGTCGACCCCAGTCAACACGAGCCAGTGACCAGACTGCAGCGAGGGTTCCCACAGGTGGGAATTCCAGGAATATGAAGTCAGCAGTACTACAGTCAGCAACACGAACAACATAACAATAAAATTAGGTTTCTTTCGGGCCAACAAAATATGTATAATTGAGTTTACTTCGATCAATAAAAGAGCTCACTTCACTGAGCAAAAAGTACAAAAACTGTTTTTTTTAGTTCATATAATAAACAAATCCATAACTTATATTCACATTCACACACATCCATCTATCTCTACTACAGCTATTTGCTGCAGCTTTCCGTGTGTCCGCTCTTGCATTGATGGACAGTCGATTACCATAGGAGGAGCGCTCGAGAAGACAGGATGGCAGTTAAGCATGCACGCGAGATTAACGATGTAAACGAGAGTGTCCATCATCGTCTTGATCATCATCATCAGTTTGATGCTAACGCAAAGGCAGAAGCAGCACTGCAAAACCAGAGTCAGTTCAGTCGTTGTTCAGATACATGTTTTTTTTTTCTCTCTCTCTATTTTGTTGTTGCTGGCTGACAGACACTCTTGGGAGAAAGCACAACCACTATAACCGCAACCACATCATGTAGTTGCAGCTTTTGGTGGTGGAACGCTGCTATGCACTCTATGATGCAACCAATTGCCAATTGCCTGGTTGGTGCATGCATGCAAACTTTATCTAGATGATTCCATCAGGGATCCCATTGCAGAGCCATCTCCTCTCCTGATACATCCTGATATATTCGTATCGTGTTGTTGGTTCAAACTGACACACAACAGTCAAATGGGCACGCAATTGCAAATGGAACGCAAATTATAAATCGCATGACTTCACAAATTGGGCACTATCCTGGTGCTGGTTCTGTGTGCAAATTGATGGAAGGATGCGTCGAATTTGTTGTTTCATCGAGTTCTTGTTATTGTTGTTGTTTTCTGGGGTTTCTGACGAAGATGAAGAACCGACGAAGAGCGACGACGACGACTAAAGGAATGATAATGATGATTGTGTGGAGGACGACTCTTGCCTGATTGATGCCAATAGCGATGTCTGTAATTGCATGCTTTCAATTTGTAATTCAACCATGAATGAACAAAAAAAAAAAAAACTGCAAACTTCTGATGGATTACTTAACAAGATGGGTGGAGAAAGATCGAGTTTGCATCAACAAACAGAGAGAGTAAGGATATGCCGAAAAGGAAAACAAATCAGCATGAAAGGGCACGTCTGCGGTGCATTTCTCATTTCAAGTTTTCATTTCTTTTTTTTTTTTTTTTGTTATTCCTCAGAGACTGCCACTTTTGTGTTCAAGTTATAATTTTCGATTTATCCTTCAAACGAAATTAAACAAAGGAACGTACGTACAAGTCTTCCAGTAATATGAGTCCTTTTTACTGCACACTCCAAATATTTGTCCAGCCTCTCATCTAGTTTTCTATACTTGAAATATTAATTGAAGAAGACTTAGAAATTATTATCAACAACTTTTGATGTCCTTGTGTCGAGAGAAAAAAGATCCCGGAAGCACTTATTATATTTTTTCTATCCTTTTTTCCCTTTTTAAATGAGAAAGAGGGTCAAAGATTTTTTTTTTGAAAAGGGACACTGTGTCATGTGTCTTTTGTACAATGAAATTCGCTTGACAAAAGAGAAAATATGTGTATTTTAACAGGATATGGGTGGACATACTGGACATTTCATATCCAAAGGCCATAATAAACGGCAATTAGTGAGGGATAATAATAATTGTTGTTTAGAGAGAAAAGGAAATCTTACAAGTGTTTGTCACATATGTGACGTTTTGTCTACTTTGTTCTTTTTTCTCAAATTCTATGAAGTCGTTTCAAATAGACAAGCAAAATGATTAACTGTTGAGTTTTGGGTTGTGTCCTTGATAAATCATTTTTAAGGGCGTGGCTGTAATGGATGGCACTTATCAGAAGTTCGAATGAACTAATGAGAATGACCTTTAAGAGATAAGCGATTTTGCCGATGATTTTTTCAAATTTCTTTATGAACCAAAAGCGACTAAGAAACTTAATGGATATCTGTTTGAGTACGTTAAGAACCTTTAAGGCAGTTAATGCATCCAACAGCTTGATGTTGACTTTAGTTAATCAATATCCTGCCATTTTGTTAAGTTCCTTTCTTTTCAGGTATCAAGAGAGAAAGTTGTTTCGAATTCTGGTAGAGTAGAAATCATGAAAATAAAACCACGTCCAAAAACAATTAAAACAAAACTTCATGCGGTATATTTTTCTTTTTGATCTTTTAATCACATTCCAAACTATAATAGTTTGTAGACAGAAAATAAAATAGTGATAACTACATCAAAATATTGTTACAACCGCGCTTAGGTGAACAAAGTGATCGGACATCTTCAAGGCAATAAATTTTATGACTATCAAAAAAGACTTAATATAAGCAACCAAAAAAAGGTCCTAAATTGAAAATAAATATTCTAAATGCGAGGATAATGAAGAAACTCAATTTAAAAAAGGACTATTCAAAACGTGTTGTGAATGTTGTGTCACAGTTGGGTCTCGCCTCTGCAACTTATTTATGTATGCATTATTTGATTTGTTACTTTTAAAAATATCTACCTGCCAATCCCGCAAAGTCGGTAATTCAACAATTCGTATATACCAATTTCATTAGAAAAACCTAAACAATATAGGATTAGTACATCTTACGGTTTAGTGAGACATTACTATCGGCTTTTTTTGAAAAAGAAAGCCGACAGGAGTCGACTTCTAGGCGGTAACTATGATTGTTTGTAGGCTGTTTTTGAACTCATTATAAATACCAACCATCATTAAGATACTCAAAAGCAGTTACGCGAGAGTTTAGTTTAAATTGTATTTATACCTTAAAAAAAGGATACTCATAAAAACATATCTTAACGATCATCAAGTTAGATGAAGTTTCTTATCTTCTTTATCTATCTCCTAGCAATATAACCTTGAACTAACAATAAAAATCCTACATAACATTTCAACCCACAATAAAAACACTTTGCCAAGTTAATAAATCTTTAAATTGCTTTTTCCTTGTATATAGGTACCGCTGCCGCCGCGCGTACCACAATAAACTGCCATCGTTTCTGTCGGTCGTCCGTCGTCGTCGCCATCGGCAGGCAGTAAACATAAAGAATATCCTAATTTGTTTACGAAAAAGTTATGTCATTCATTATCCTTGTTCGCGGCAGCAAACAGAGATATATGTGAGATACTTTTTCTTAGCACAACACCACTCTCTTCTATCTATACACTTGAATATAATAAATTCAAATCCACACGTATGCTTGCTAGCTAACTGGGACTGATATCGGTATGGTGCGCGGTGATGGTAGTAAAATGCAATAAACTATCGCCGACAAAGACAAATGCAATTTATTACACCAAATAAAAGCAGCGCAAGATGAAACAACCAAAGGACAACCGACAAGATCCCCTTCGAGATGCGGCAAGAATAAATCGCTCTTAGATACCATTACAATTCTCATGCTGCTGCTGGCTGCTGTTGGTGGGGTTTCTTCTCGTTCTCTGGGATCCTGAATCCTGACTATCAAATGATGGCGCATAGAGTATCCCCCAAAATAACCCCATTCCGATTTCCCACCCAAACACACAGCCAACATGAGAGCATAGTCATCATTTTGTGTGAGTGCTAGTGCCACTACCAGGATCAAGGAGCAAATAGGAAGAGTATGAATAAGAGGCTACATTGTGGGGATGGGGGGAAAACGAGGAAAAAAAAAGATAAATTGGGTAATTGTGAACCCCATGCCGTTTAAATGGTGTTGTATTATGATCCCCAGCAGGACGAATCTTTCTTCTATAGCAGAATTCTAGTAATATACTAACCCCACTTCTCATCCATCTAGAGTTACCAACCGTACTTTAAAAAAAGAGTAACGTTCTCTATTTCAAAATCCTCTTTTTTACTCAAGGCTGTGTATACCACCATATAAATGTCTCAAAGTCTCAACAAATTGGTGAATAACTTTCATATTTTGTAGATAATATTGAATGAAATAAATTTTTATTATTTAGGCCCAATTTATTGACTCTCCATTAAACTTAAATCACCATTAAAAAAGGGAATTTAAAAAAAAAAAAAGAAAATTCGTTTAAATCAGTCTCTTATAAGGATTTTCTTGAAGTTTGACATCATTAACTAATTGAGCATTAAATTTCAAAGTCCTTTTAAATAAAACGCCAAATTCGACCTTTTAAGAGGGATTTTAACCCTTAACTATAGTGGTGGGTCCAGGGGACCCACATCAACTTTTAAAAAGTTAATAAAAACCGTTGAAAATGAATTTTCTCTTTTTTTTTTTTATTTTTTTATTTTTTTTTAAATTGTTATCTTTTGATGCTTAAAAACAAAATTTATAAAAAAATTCAATTTTGTATTTTATTTTATCATTTCAAAACACCACAAATTTTCACCACTATAGTTAAGGGTTAAAGCAAATTGAGGTTTTAAAGAGGATTTCTATTTATTCACTCTCTGTTAGCGTCTAATGTCATTTCAGTTATTATTTTATTTGAAAAAAATTTGTTTGTTTGAAATCAGCTAATGAATCATTAAAACAAAATTCCATAAAGAAGTTACAATTTAAAATGACTGCAGCTCGCCAGAAATTATTGTCTATGCTCTATGGGTATGAAGGTTTAATAGACAACACTTTATTTAAAATTTTTAATAGTACTAATAAATCTACTAGATCATCTAATCTCCTTCAAAAGAAACACAACGTAAGACTAATCAGGGTTAATATGCTGCATAATATAAATGATCTGAAAACATTGCAATTGTAACAGTCTTTTGTTACCACTGATGGTATAGCGTTACTCTCGTGTGGGTTTTCGCCTGACGTTTTACGGCTGGAAAATACTTACGGGCCATGGTTTTTTATATATTTTATCTTTCAAATCTATTTGATTTGACAAAATCGTAGCTTTTAACAAATATGTTTTTCAAAAAAAAAAAAAAAAAAAAAAAAAAAATCCGTAGGATATTTTTACCAGAGTTTTAAATTTAAAGTTTTCATTAAAAGTATGGACTTTAACTAAAAAAATGTGTGAATTGAATGAATTATTAATTATGTCTACTTAAAGGCGACAATAGTTTAACAACGCTGTTAACTAAAAAGATAAATTTCAAAATTAAATGGATGCTCAATAAATGTGCCCTTTATTATGAAAGTGGACTAAGTCACTCCTAAAAATGCCATCAAATCTAGCCTAAAAATAATTATTATTTAAGGGGTAAAGTTTATTTGAAAGCGAAATTGCAGTAAATAAACTTCTTTATTGCTCCTCTAGTGATTTCATAAAAGAAATATAATTAAATCGTTATAAGAAAATTATTATGTAAGTTTTTCTTTAAACAATGCAAAAAATGACTTAGTCCACTTTCATAATCATGGGCACAAATTAGCCTTTAGTTTAAAAACAATTGTAAGTTAGAGAGTACAAAACACTATCATTTTGGTCATACGACCTACATTATTTGTTTTGTGTTTGCTTCTAAGCCAGACTTAACTCAAATATTAATATACCTTGATTTTTTACAGAAAAAAAAATCTTAAGGTTTTAGATATTAAATAACGAAAAATTTTTAAAAAGGATTTTTATTTACTTTTTCATAAATAACAATTTAATTCTTTTTTTTTTTAATTAAAATTTTATGTTTGTTATGTTTAGTTTTTTTTTGGTTTAAGACCTCAAAACTTTAAATTTTTTTCGTAAAAAATCAAGATATTAATATTTGAGTTAAGCTTCATATTTCTTTTTATTTCGATGAATTATATTCATAACTGCAAAAATTGTAAAGCTAATGAGCTGCCAATTGTAAATTTTCTACCCAGTAAAAAAAAAATTGTCTGTATATACGGTGGGATAATTTTATCCAAAAATTAGACAAGGCATTGAGAGAAAATCAGCTGACATGTTTACATGGTTGGAAGACTGTAGAGACCTAAAAATTGGTAGGCTCATTGGAAGACAATTTTTTTGACAGATGACGGAGAATATGAAATTGTAATTAGAAGTTTCATTGAGACAGGAAACAAATTCGTTTTAGCTTAAAAACAAAATTATTAAAAATTTCAGTTACAATGACGTGATATACCTTTAAGCAAGCCAATAAATTTTCCCTTTATATTATTTTTAATTCTTTGGCGCCGGGTACAAAGGTGTTAAGTCAGAAAATGAAGTTGAAGTTCTAATTTTTGTTTGTAAATCTGAATATTATTATTTTTAAAAAGTAATGATGCAGAAACATCATTTATTAGATTTATTTTAATATCCATATGCTGTTGACCAAAAAATGACCGTTTAAAAAAAAATTGTGTTGACTTAACACTTTAGAGGCATTTAGTCTTCAAAAATAAACTTGGTCCAAAGGTGTTAAGTCAAGAAAAATCTTTGTTTACATTGATAACAAGGTTTAATTTATAAAAGAAAGTTGGAAATATTAATGTGTTTAATTACCAAATGTGAAAATTCTTTTTGAAATAATATAGTTAATACAGTAGAAAAATCGCTTTTCGTTTTTTTTTTTCTTCCTCTTGACTTAACGCTTTAGTATGAATTTTTTTATTTAAAAATTAAAAATGTATGCAAAAACAAAGGAGTTAAGTCAACTTACGCCTTTAGTATCATACAATTTGAAAAATTTTTGACTTAAACCCTTTGTACCGAATCATTTCTAACAGAAGGAGATACGCAAAAAAAACTGACTGAAGTCCAATAAAAATCCGAAAATCGATTTTTTTTTTACTTAACCCCTTTGTACCCGGCATCAAAGAATTAAGACTGTTTTAAGGAAGAGTGCATGAAAAATGTATTTTCAATTTCAAAATTTTGAAAAAAAAAATTATTAACGCTGTTTTCAATTCTTTCATTAGGGTTTATTCAAAAACAGAAAACCGGATGCGAAAATGTTTTGTCGTTTTCAAGAAATTAAAAAAAAAAATAACAAAACTCCTTTTTAAATTATTTCTCAATAACGAATACAAAATTATCTCCCAATTTAAAATTGGACAATGTTTTGAATAAGAACATTATCCAATGACCAATTAGTCAACAATCGTCCAATAACTTGAAAATATCTTCGTATGAACTCGATTTCAAGTAATCGGCCAAGTTTTTGACACAAAAATTGGCAAAAGTTTGGCTGAAATTTTTTTTTTCTGTCACTTTTAACAGATAAAATTGGATGTTTACATGGTTGAGAGAAAATTGGTGAAAATTTGTTGGGAAATCTGTTCCTGCCACTTCAGTATTCATCAAGACAGTATTTTCAGTCATGAATATGTATTTTCAGTCATGAATATGAAGTAGTGAGATGAGAGGAAAAGGACTTCAATGAAATTGATCAAGAATGAATCATAAACATATTTTAAAAACAACACAAAATTGTTATGTACTGCAAGAAGCACAAAAAAAATTATATTTTCAAGACTTGAAATAAATGGGAACTATATTTTTTTTTTTTTTTCAAACGAACTCAAATATACTCTATATTTTCTAAAAAAAAAAGATGGCAACTCTTAATCCATCCCCCCTCCCCCCCATTTCCTTCCAACTCTTACCCCAAGTTAAGTATGAATGTGAGCGCGCTAGAGAAATTTATTGGACATTTTAAGTTGGAATAAATGGTGGTTCTGGTTCTGGTCGTCGCTCGCTTGTCTCCCGCATGGATATCATTTGACTGTGTGTATGTTTGTATCCTAGATGGTTCATAAATTGTTCGTTTTCTGGTTAAAAAAAAAGGAAAAAGAAGAAAAAATAGACAACAACACCAACTCCAACAAGGACGATGTGCCGATGAGGGAATGAAATATATTACATAAATAAATTCATATCCTTGCAGACAGTTTGTTGTTGTTGTTGTTGTTTCAGTTACTTTTAATTTTTTTGGATTCTAAATAATTGTATTTTATATTTTTTGGTTGCAGAAAAATAAAAAACTCGCAGACTAAACCCCTAAGGAACAGATTTCAGATTTGGAGAATGAAAGGAGGCTTTTTTTGGAAATCTCGAGAAAAGGTTTGAGGGCGTTTCTTTGGAGATTATTTTACACAAAGTTGAATTGTTTAATTAATAATAATAATAAGTATAAACGATTAATATAAAAAGAAATTAAAAATAACTTACCATTTGCGATGTCAACTTTTGAATCCCAAATTCCAGTCATGGTTTCATTTCGTACACACAAAATATCGTTCACACGTTACTATGAAAAAAAGGAAAATAAAATGCTTATATGTACATATTTCAAATTCAAGCATTTTTTAAAATTTTTTTATGAATTCATAAATTTTATACCAAAAAATAAATTTTGTTCCAAGGCTTTTGTCAGCAAATCAATACGGCAACGCAATTCGATTGCACTTCTAGAAGGAGTCCAAAAGAACGGAAAACAATATGGCGGCGAAAAAAGCTTTTTGGATGAAAATGGCTGAAGTACCTACAACACACACACATTCATACAAAAATTGAAAAATATTTACTTTTTAACACAAAAACGAACAAATTCGGGAAAGTTTTTTAGCGAAATTAATTTAATTTTAAAAAAAATTATGAATAAAAAGCAAAATCAAAGATTTGATTTCTCGAAATTTTATTTCTTATTTCACTTTGAAAACTACTTGATCAAATAAATATAAAAACACTTTTTCCCTTTAAGATTTTGTTTATTCTCAAAGTGGATAAACTACAAATTGAACCCAAATTAAACTTTTAAAATAACTTTTTTTCACGAATGAACACAATTTTTAAAACAGTGTAGACCTTCAAATATTTATTTTACGTAATTTGGAAATTTATAGAGGAAAATTATTATTTTTCTTACCGATCTCGGAAGTTGAAGTTGATTGACCCTTTGCCTTTCTTTTTGTTTTTTTGCTGTAATTTCCATTCTGCACATCACACACCCACACTCATGCATAATTGGTATTTGCTTTGAGAAAAGCTTTCTAGAGAAGTGGGTTTACACTTAAGAGTTTTTTCTATTTTGCAAATTTATTTTTTAAGTTTTAAGGGCTTGACCACATCGGAAAGGAAAAGGCAAGCAGTACCGGTACCTAATTGTATAAAAAAAATCCACAAGTGAACGTTGATATTCCGGTTTGGAATTTTCTTCATACAAGGTGTGTTTTTTTGTTTGTCTAAATAGATTTTGTGCAAAACAAAACGACATCGAGATTTTTAAAATCAAAACAATTTACGTATTAAAAACAACAACTATATCTCTATAGATATTTGAAAAATCCAGATAACTACATATGTCAGCTATCACAGTACACATAAAAAGGTAATATATTCCGAACTGACATTGGTCGCCAGATTGTCAAAACATGACACTTTGGCGACCAATGTCAGCTACCGAATTCTTAGTTGTTTAAAATACCGATGAAAAACGCACAAAAACCGATAAACCACACACACCACTAATTTTTAAACAATTATTTACCATTTTCCGCGATGAAACACTAAGAAAATTTGTTATTTTTCAATTTATAATATTTTTAAATGACATTTTATAAATTAAAACAAAAAAAAATTTCCTGTTTACTGCGATTGAAATATAAAAATTAAAGGCTGACCTGACAGATTGGTGCCCATTTTTGACAAACAAATTTTGACAACGTTCGGAATTATATTACCTTATTATGTGTACTGTGGTCAGCTATTACATGAAGCCTCAAGAGGCTTGACTCTTTTTTCGAACTTTCTTTTGATAACACCGGCACACAAAAAAAAAAAAAGTGTCATGAACCAGAAACCAGACCTATCTTTTTATATGTTTTTGGGCACTCTGAATCCGAATTTGAAGTCCGTTTGGCCCCATCACCCTCCAGTTTTGAGCTGTGAGTGCATTTTGTTTGCATTTTTATGACTTTTTTGGAGTTTTTTGCATTTTTCTCAAAACTGAAGGGTGACCGGGCAAAACGGACTTGAAAATCGGATTCAGCGGTCCCAAAAACATATAGAAAGATAGGTCTGCTTCCTGGTACATGAAACTTTTTTTTTTGTGTGCCGGGTATGACAGCGACATGTCGCGACAGTGCTAGCACACAAAAAAAAAGTTGTATGAACCAGAAACCAGACCTATCTTTCTATATGTTTTTGGGACCGCTGAATCCGAATTTCAAGTCCGTTTTGCCCGGTCACCCTCCAGTTTTGAGAAAAGTGTAAAAAAGACCCCAAAAACTACCTTTTTTTGAGTTTTCTGCATATTACTCAAAACTGGAGGGTGACAGGGCCAAACGGACTTGAAATTCGGATTCAGCGGGTCCAAAAACATATAGAAAGATAGGTCTGGTTTCTGGTTCATGACACTTTTTTTTTTTGTGTGCCGGTGTAATCATTCTGTGAGGCGCGTACTATTACACGATGCCTCTTGAGTCAAAGACTCAAATTTGACATTTCTCTTTTGATTTAAGTATTGTTGTTGTTGTATTCCAACAAGTAAGAAGCAAAAAGAATTAAAGGGAATGTTGAAAAAAGAAAGAGTGGAAAAAGAAACGTCAAAAAAGAGTCTCAGAATTTTGGCCCACGACTCTCCGGTCGGAAAATTTTTTGTTTTATCTTCTTTCTCTCTTGCACTCATTAGTTTTGAAAAGAGGCGCGCCTCTTGAGGCTTCATGTAATAGCTGACTATCCAAATTTTACTTTCTCTCGATAAAAACAGTAGTGCCAAGATAGTTTAATTGTTGCGTTGTCGATAATTTATACAGAAATATTTAAGAATATTAACAGAAAAAAAAAAAACAAAAAGCGGAGAAAATGAGGTTTAAAAAAAGCTCTCATAGAAAAAAATAATCAAAAATTTGTTTGACATGGTTGCATTGAAATGGAAATATTTCGAGAAATACGGAATGCACTTTTCAGATAAAAGTCTTAAATGGATTCTGATAAGATTTTTGAACAAATATATCTATAAAATTAAGCTTGGTACTCTGTTCGCGCTAAATTTTAGCCGAGATAAAATTCCCATACAAGTTATCGATAATTTGTATAGGATCCATTTTAGCTCAGATAAAATTTGTCGATAATTTGTATGGGAGCTAAAATTTAGATCGAGCTGCGTACCAGGCTATAAAGAGGAAAATCTAAATTTGAAACCACTGTTTACATTTACCCCGAATTTGTAAAAAAAAAAACACAAACATGGTGGGGTATTTTAAAACATGTCATATTTGACAGTAGATAATTTAAACAATATGGGAAATATTTGTTTATATTTATAAAAAAGAGTTGCCATCATTTTATATTTGCATTTAAAAGATACCTGTCAAGTTGTTCCGTGAAAACATATTAAAATCTAAAGTCAAAAAAAAAAAACATGAAATTGTTTACATTTACCCACATTGACCCTACTAAGCTTTAAATCAAAACTTGCGGCCATATTATTCACTAGTTTAAATAATACACCTCAAAAATAAATCCAAATCCATTTCACTACTTAAATCCAATCTCGTTAAATCCAAATAAATTTAAACTGATCTCTGGGCGTCTATTTAACTTTATAAATCCAGATGTAAAAGATGTAAAATTTATATGCACAGTGTTCAGTTGTTTTGTCAAGTATTCTTTAAAGGAAAAATAAAAATAAATGCAAATTATACTTAATTTATTGAATAATTACATAATTTTTTTTGAGTGAATAATAGGAACAACAAATTAATAATAATAGGTGTGTTTTTTATTACCACCGGGCTTAACTGGTTAAAAAAAAAAAAACGCCTCAGGGGTTTAGCGAGAAATCTTGGCAGCACTGTATATTGAATGTTCCGAAAACAGCAGACTCAAGAAAAATTTTGAGTTGTCATATTTTTCGCTTTCGGGGTTTTCTTGTATTTTTCATGTATGGTTTACAAAGAGATACAAAAATGTATGCCAGGAAAACTAGTTAAATACATTTTGTCATTCCAAACGTCAGTTTTGACGTTTTTTCACAAATTCTAAACAATCTATGAAAAAATTAGTTTGGTAGCACAGATTCAAAACTGTTCAAAAAGTTAAGCACAGAGAAATCTCCGGGCTAAACAACTAAGCCCAAGAGGCTAAGGTGTTGTTGTATTGCAATGCACATGAAAGATATGATCCACAAACGAAAAAGCTTTCATCTAATTCAAAAAAGTTTCAGTTCTAGTTCAACCGGAACCGGAACAGGTTGTACTGATTATGCTAATTTTATAAAAAATTTGCAATTTCAAAAATACATTATATTTTTTCAGAAAATTTAATTTACTTTACCTAAGTAAGATCACTGTAAATTAATATATCTAGTTCACTTTGTGTGTTAATTTGATTCGTTTATGAAAATGAATCAAGAAAATAAAGCTCATGCTATCGAAACGAATAATTTTTTTTTTCGGCCATTTGGTCAAAGTCGGTTGGTACGGTAAAAAATTTCGTATTAAATTATCTCTTATTTTCTATAAAAAATTTAAAAATTTAAATTTGAAAAAAAATATTTACAAATCCATCATTATAAAGTTGAGCTTTTTCGGCGGCCATATTTTTTTCTTATACCAGCGTTTCCGTGTGTTTATTTTTTTGATATGTAAATTCTGTTATTTTCAAAAAAACGAAGTCGGTTCATGAATGTAGTATTGCCATCCCAATCACTTATCTAGTTCTTAAATTTTTTAAAAAATACTTAAGGTAAGATTACTGTAAAATATTATTTCAAGTTGACCTTGTGTTTTAATTTGACTTTCGTTTATAAAATTGAAAATTTTTTTCTAATCAAGAAAATAAAGTTTTTGCAAATCGTAATTTTAAATTTGAAAAAAAATGTAGGTATTTCCCCTCTCTTAATGTGTGTGAGTGCGTTGAGCTTTTTCCGCGGCCATATTTTTGATATACCAACGTGTGTGTTATTTTCAAAAGTGAAGTAGAAGTTCTATTGCAGTGCCGTCGTCGTAGTAGTTCTCATTAGGTCCTCCGCGTAGTATTGCTAAAAAATTGCTAAAACTGGCATGTCTAGAAATCCGTTGTTTTCCCCTTTATGTTTTTTGGTTGTATTCATTTGTGCGAGTGCAAATAAAAAATATAAAAATTTAAATTTCAAAAAAAATATGTCCACTTCCCGTGCAGATGCCAATATTTTTTCCCTTGCTTTTTTTTGAAGTTGTTAAAAGCTGTCTCTGTTAATGAGTGTGTGTGTATCTCTTTTAAGTAGAGCTTTTTTCGCGGCCATATTTTTTATCCCAACGTGTGTGTTATTTAAAACTCCGTTATTTACAGTGCTGTCGTCGTAGTTCTTTATCGGTTTTCTTTCATTTTCATTTTTAATAAAAATAAAAAAATTTCTAGATCATCTGTTTGCATGTCTAAAAACCGTCTGTTTTCCCCTCGGTTTTTCCATTCGGTTGTTTTCGTTTGTGTATGTGTAGCGCAGCGAGTGCAAATTTCATATGAACGAAATATTGACATTTATGGTTGCCAGGTTTGTGTTTATTTTTTGGAAATCTAAAAATTATTCAAGAATAAAAGGTGAGTTGTTTTAAAAGAAATTTATATTACAAATATTTAATTTAAATTAACATTATTAGTGTAAAAAGTCTGCAGGTTATTGTGATAAAACCTTCCATTGGCAATATGTCACCTATATCAACAGGTTTATCATCGAATCTTAAACTTTCA
The DNA here is from genome assembly GCF_945859705.1 of Episyrphus balteatus. Classification (NCBI taxonomy): domain Eukaryota; kingdom Metazoa; phylum Arthropoda; class Insecta; order Diptera; family Syrphidae; genus Episyrphus; species Episyrphus balteatus. Next base: position 5,766,145 of record NC_079137.1, on the reverse strand, counting down.
AATAATTTTGTTTTAAGCCAAGAAACGCAAAAAATGCCTATTTTTTTATTCGATGATGTCAACAATTGAATACTAATTTCTTCCATTAATTTATTAATTCTCAAACGAAACACCTAAATAAGGTGTTAACCCTTCAATTGAAAACACATTTCTTTAAAAAAAACTCCAAGACAAATGAATTTATCGCCAATCAATTTTGTATTTTATTATTTTCATTCTCACGCCGAATAATTACCCAAGCCCTCTTTTAAACAGATTCCGATACCTCTGTTCACCAATTATATACCGATTTAAGCTATTCCCATCTAAATTTAACACCAATTTTGCTTATTCAATTCATGATCCCTACAAAAAACATCGATTTATTCGGCGGCGGCAATGGCGGTAAAACATGAAAAAAATTCCCTTATGTCAAAGATACAATCATGAATTCACTCAACCATTCACAACACATCAATTCCAAAATTGACAAATTGAATGCATCTCTCTGCTTGGTGGGTGTGTTGTGTAGTTTATTGAGAGAGATAGAAAGTGTAGGTGTAAATAAAACACAAAAAACCATTAAATCCTTGAAAAACCCCTAAAAAACCGTCTTCTTTTTTGGTCTCATCATCGTCATTCACCGTCATTATCATCAACATCATCCTCGTCATCGTCAGCGCAGCCATCTTTTTGTCTGCTTCAGCGATTTCCTCCACTTTGGCTTTGTGTCATTTTGGGCTACTGTACGTGCATCGCACCCATCATCACCGTGAACACAAAACACAACAAAAAAAAAAAAAAGTTATTAAAGGTCTACCTTTATCATTTCACCGACTTTTAACACCGACGAACATATTGATGGCGACGATGATGACGACCGACGCACAGTGTGGGAATTCGCGAATTTAGCGGAATAAAATTAATAACGCTTGCATTTTAAATTTTGTTGTAGTTTTTTTTGTGATTAGTTCATTGAATATGTGTATACAATCAAATGTAATTCACATTTTGGTGATATTTTATTTAAGTTTTTGTAAAATGAGCTTTGAAGTGACAGCACCAAAAAGTACTTTTTTTTTTGAAAATCATAATTTACAAAAAAAACTTTTGAGGAATGATTTATTTTTTAATTTTATGACAAATATGAATAAAATAAAGAAAAAAGTTAATTATTGTCAGAATTGACTAGGTTTTTTGCAAACCGATATGTCAATGACGTTGTTTTATGAACTAAAGAAACTATTCTCTAAAAGGCTACTAAAACGTACAAGATACTATTTCAAAGGATGTTTTAAATTATGTATAGCTTGGTAAGTGTTCTGTCACGAAATTTTTCTGCCATACATCATCAAGGATACCAAAAATTAAAAGAACCGTAAACTTCCTGTCGAAAAAAAATCAGTTTAACTGGAATAGACAATTTGTATTTACCAATCGTGTTATTCTTGTAAAATAAAAAGCCAACTGCCTCAAAGCGATTAATTTTTATTTTTGAGACCCAAACATCAAATATTTCCTTCTTTGTTATTTGGAAAGACATTCTGCAAATTATATAATACCGAAATATTTTTTAATTTAAAAGGATAGTTTGCTAATTATTCAAATAACATACCACATTATAAAAAGACGAAAATTAATACTCCACAGTACATATACACACAATAACAAAACACAGCACTTATAACAAGTAAAATTAATTTTAATACCGATTTTCAAAGTATCAAATATCAAATTTTGTGAAAAATACGCGTTAAAGGCACTATTGCTCGAAAAATAAACAATTGGTTTTTTTTTAAATTAATTTATTTTCATCATTATAATTGGAACGACCTTTATCAGATGTAATACTTTTTTTTTATTAATTGATAGTTTCCGTTTTTAATTTTTTAAATAACTAAATTCTTTTTTTTTTCTTACTGTTAACTTTGAATTTGAACACCCTGTATTTTTATTGGAACTATTTTAAAATCAAATTCACAAATTTTTTGAACACCCTGTGAAATAAAAAAGTGTCTAATTCTATAACATTCTTCTTACAAAATCCCATAAAAGTTATTCGATTTTTACGGTATGCCATCATTTTTTTTTGTATGCTCATTTAGAAAAAAAAAAAAAAAACATATACCATAACAAAATTGGGGTGTCAAATTTTAGTGATTCTTGATAGATAATAAATCAAGCTTTGCATTGAGTATTGTCTCTAAGCGGAATAATGCGGAATAACTAAAGTTTTGCTCTAACAAAGATACAAAAATCGAAAAAAACACATTTTTTTAACTTCAATCACCAAAACAAAAATGTAAAACACCCTGTGAAATAAAAAATTACTTACATAATTATACCTTGATATTTAGAAAATATAAAAAAAAATAAAACTTTTATTAAAACACACACCAAACGCACGAGAAAAAATTAAGAGCAAAGTAATCTCTTTCACCAAATAAACAGAAAAAAAATCGCCAACTGCAACTTCGAAGCTATTTTTTTTTGTTTACATGATCCCCACCTATCAATGCTTTTGTTATCACTTTCTACAATCTATTAGCTTTAAGAAAAACCGGTTTTGGCATCAAACAAGACAAGTCATTTTTCGAATTAAATTCCGCTAAATTCGCGAAATCCCACACTGTGCGACGACGACGATGTAGACATATTCAAGTGGTATATTCTGTCTGTCCGTCTGTTAATGTCTTCCTAATCAAATTAGAACCCAAACGCAAAATTAAAAAAAAAAAAAAATCCAAAACAAAATACTTTGAAGAAAAAGTGTGGAAGAAAAAAAAAAAAAAAGATCAAACGTTGCGCCATTGATTTTAGGTGTCTGCTTTACTACACATTCTGACATCTTTAAGTGGAAATGACGTCCCATTACGGCCGGTTGGCCAGTGGCGGTATCAGTGTTGATGGTGGCAAGCGAGCGGCAACAACGATGACGGCAGAGTATTATAGTCCTTTTTTTCTGATTATATTTGACAAGTTGAAACAGGGCCGGTTTAAGTATTTTTGAATTCTAAAAAAAATGAAATTTAATAGTTGGAATTTGGGCTCTTCTTAGAGGAAGCATTGACGCACAAAAGGAGCTTGAATGAAGCTGAAAATAGAGACTTTAATCGTTCGATAGTGTTTATTTATTTTTTAGCCCAGTTAGCCCAAATTAATTTTACTACTTACCTAAGTCTTTTTGTCGCAAAATTCTAAATCTAAGAATATTTTTGCTCAATTTGAGCAACTTTTGAAAAATTAGCTCACTTTGCTTAGAATATCGCCAAAATTTCGTTTCCTCATTTTTGTTCAAATTAATCTCAAAATACCAATAACGAAAATATTTTTTTGCCTGAATTTATTTTCAATATTGAAAATTAGGTTTTGCGCAATTTGAGCAACTTTTGAGAGTTAAGCCTAATTTGCTGAGAATACACCCATAATTGTTTGTCTTTTATTTTTTGTTCATATTAATCTGAAAATACTAATAACGAACATTTTTTTTCTGGATGTTTGTCAATCTTGAAAACTTTATTTTGCTAAATTTGAGCAACTTTTGAAAGTTAAGTTTAATTTGCTCAAAATACGCTCAAAATGTTGTATCTTTTTTTTTTGTTCGAATTATTCTCAATATACTAAAACCGTAGATATTTTTTTTTCTGAAATTTTGTCAATCTTGAAAGTTTAGCTCAGTTTGGCTCAAAATTCAGAAAAAAAAACTGAAAACATGAGTTGTTATTGTAGAAGCTCATTTTAACAACAACATAACAATTAAGCAACTAGCCTCGGAAAGCAGTCAGCTTAAAACTCAAACTATTGAAATTGATTTAACCATAGCTCTTTTATAATCTCAAAGAAAATTTACGTGAATTTGAAAGAATTTTGAGTGTTTAGCTCAGTTAGCTCAGTTGTGCTGCATAGCTTAGTTTTCAGCTTTTCTTTGAAATAAGAGAAATAAGTGAAATAAGTCATTTTTTTACTATAAAATAAATATTTGCTCAGTTAATTTGACTTTGACTGTTAAACTAGGTTGACTAAAAATTTAGAATTTCTTGATCTCATTTTTCTTTAAAAACTGTGAAGAATAGAACATCGAAGGTTCTTTTACTTTATTTATGTAGCTAGCTTTTTAATTTTTAGTTCAGTTAGCTCAGAATGCTCAGAAGTTCTTGATTCTTACTTTTTTTATGAACAAATATATGAAGTCACTCAATATCTTGACAAAATTGAGCCAAAGAAGCTTTAAACTAGAAAGTAGAAAATCAAGCTCAATTTGCTCAGTTGGCTCAGAAATAGAATTTTAAAATTTCTTCAACTCTTATAGAGTGGATATAATTTTTTGCTTAAAATGAGTTTAACAAAAAATAATTTAGCCCAATTAGCTCAGTTACGATAAAAATTCATAGAGAAAGTTGACTAGCTAGTTCTTTTTTCAAAGTTTTCCTAGCATCAGTAATTGCTTGTGTTATCTTGAGCACTAGCCCACAGGCAAGAAAGAATTCAAGAATTCATATCATGTGCATTTATCAACAAAACAGCCTCGACTTTGACATTTATACATATTTGTCCAATTGTGCTCAAATGTGTTCTATTTCCTTTTTTCTGCTAACAAACTAAGAAAAACATTCTTGACTTAGTCGTGTACTTTAAGAAATAGTTGCATTTCCAGCAGCCTTGGCTTTTATGTAAATGTGCCCAATTTTGCTCAATGGCTCAAGTGTGATTTATCATTTTTCTAACATGGAGTTTCAGAAAATTTTCTGCGTGTTAATGCTCTGTTTATTTATCAACAAAAGGGCAAATATTTTTTTAGCTCAATTGTGCTAAGGATAGCTCAAATGTTTTTTTTTTCAAAATTTAAATTTTCCGTTATCAGATTTCAGAAAATTCTCGTCAAAAATAAAATAGCTAGCGGTTTTTGATTGTATGCATGCATAGCATGAATATGTGCGCAATTGTGCCCATAATTGCCAAATCATGTTTCGTTTAAAATTTTCATCAGTTTTCCAATATCGCCACTATCAGATAACTCTCGAATTAAGATATGAAAAGGCCGCTGATACAAACAGTTTATGCATATGAGCCCAGTTGTGATTTGTGCTCAAAAGCGCTCAAAACTCTCATTTGCCATGATCCTGTGTTCTCATCAAGTTCTACCGTGATCTGTCAGAAACGACTGGTAACACCCACAAGCGGCCCTCTATTATCCCCAAGCCTTGCCAATCCAGCACCGTTGTAGAAGCTATTTGTTGTTGTTGTTGGGACATCATTTATATCAGCAGAACCTCCCGCAGCCGGCTGGCGGCAATGTCATTTCCATATTATTATGTTTGGCCGTAAAATGCGTTTCGTTTCACATTTCAAATTAGAGGTCTTCAATGTTGTTTTTCGTTTTTTTACTTTTGTTTCTCCTCTTGCTCTGTCGCCTCTCCTTCCTCAAGGATGTCTTTTATTTCGAGTCAACTTGGCAGGGAACTGTCATTTATGCACTTTGGCAGGTCGTTCATTAAAAAACTCATCGGTCCGGTAATGTTAATGGTGGTGGTGGTGGTGGAGACTAAAGAACAAAAATTATATACCAGAAAGCAAACACAAGAAAACAACATCCAATTTGAATCCGTGTTGAAAGGACTTTTATTTTTTTTTTTTTGTATTTAACATCCGTGTGTCATCTTCTTCTTGTGGAACAGTTAAACAAAACAGAAATGTATAAAAGGCATAACAAGAAAAAAATAAAAAATTAAAGGTCTCAAGTGCATGATGCCGTGAAGGACCAAACCGACAGGACCCGAACTCAATCTCCGGGACAACAGGTTAAGACAGAACAAGGCGAACGAACACGGCCGAAACGAGTGTGTAATCAAACCATTTGCCACTTTGGCATTTAATATCCACCGCGACAGCTGTTGGACAGGTTAAATGGGCGGCTCTCTATCCTGAGTTTTTTTTGTGTATTCTGATGGGTTTTTACTTTTTTATTTTTTAAGCTGAAAACGAAAAGCAGCAGCGGGTGTGAGAGGAATTCTCGAGGACTCTCTCTCACAAGATTCCCTGCATGTTATTTGAGTTCCAACAGAAGATTGTTGTTGTTGTTGGTTTGTACTTTTTTTCGTTATTAACATTTTAATTTGAGAGCGAGACTCTCGACATGAAGTACGGCAAACAGTGAGTGGTTAGTATGTTTGGAGAGATAAAACGTGTGATGGCTTAATTCAAGGTGAACCGAGAGGGCGTTACATGATTGTAAGAACAACTCGAGGAAAAACATACACTCGAGTGCTTTTTAGATCTTTTTTTTTTTTGTTTTTTTTATTTTCTGTGTTAAGAATGTTGTGTCTAAGGAACTGATATGTTAAATCTGTAGGGCAACTATATACTTATGTAATTCCTTCGCCCTGGAGGACATAATTAAAGGCTTCGGGGGTATTAATGTCAAATTATTTCTTTTTTATTTTTTTTATAATTTTTTTGATGTGTGCTTCATATTTGCTCATTTCTTTGTTGGAAGCTTAAGGCGGCTTGATTTTTAAATAAAACTTTGTAGAACATAATTATGATTTAAATTCTTGACAATTGTATGGATATGAAACCATTTAAAAAAATTGAATTAATCTAAGACCTATTTTATTAGTAACAATACTTTACTATAAAAGTTGTAAAGCCAGCTTATAATGTTGCATTTAATTCTTTGAATTATTCATTTCTGAAGTAATTTTTTAAGCTTGTGTTCCCATTTTGCATTTACTGTACTTGTAGTAATACGTCGTCGCAAAGAAAAGAAAAAAAAACACGGATGAAAACTGTAATTTTCATTATTTTAACCATAGTACACCCTTGCGTTCCACAACATGTATTTGGGATTATTATAAATTAAATGGCAAACTCTAACCTTATTTCCACAAATTTTAACAATTTTCGGTGTGGCTAAGCATTGTGGAACATAAAATCGTTTGTGGATCCTATTTTATTTGTTTTTTAGTAAAAAGGCGACTTCGAAATACAATTCATAATTTTTGTATATAGTTAAATAAAAACATAGAAACCTTGTAAGTAGATATATTTTATTCAGTGGAAAAGAATATAAATACGTTCCATAAATTTATTCACCTCTAAAAAAATCTTTCCAATCGGCGGCGCAGCGTTAGATTACTTGGTACTTGGCAAATGATTTCTCTTATTTTGAAATAGTAACCTGTGTAATATTAAACTGTATAGAAATAAAAAAGTTCACAAAATAAAATTAAACCTACACACAATTAGAAAGAAAATGAAAATTAGGTAGCATTAAAGTTGTACATCTCTACGTTCCACAACATGTAATTTGTAGTATTATTGATAAATTGACTGAATTTGTCATTGTTTCTGTTAGTTTTTTTTCATTCAAGAATAATAAATTCCTTCGTTGGATCCTAATTATTTAAACAAAAAGTGAAATATTCACACAATATCTTGAATAATGCAATTTTCAGCTCTTCGTTCCACATATCCTCTTCCCAAATAAAGTTATTGGTTTGCAAGTTCTTAAAGTCCATATGAACTGTATAATTTCCGACCACAAACATAAAAATAGGTAATATGGTCCGTTAAACGTTGTGGAACGCATTCATTTTTTTTATTTCACGTCAGGAATTAGGCTTTGCTTGCTGATAGTAAATGATTTTTTTTTGTAAAATTGAAAATGAAAACTTGTGGAACGTATTTTTCCCCTTTTACATGTACTCACTTTACATTTCTTCAGATGTAAAATTCCAAAAACTTATTTTAATATTTCATAGAGTCCACATATAAATTTTTTTGATGTAGGTAAAAACAAATCAATGTTAGATTTTTTCAGAATAAAATTTCGCTTATAAATCAAACAACATTCTCTCTAATTTTCCATTGATCTTTTGATTACTTTAATTGATTAATGAATCCATCATCAATTTAACACTTGGCTACTTTCTAAATACAAAATATAATTTGACTACAAAACAGTGTAAACAAATTAAAAAATCCCCCAAAAATTTAGATTCCACTTGCAGTATATTCTCCCACAAATCACCGAGAGAGAAAAGAAATGTAAAAAAACAATTTATTAAGACTTTTCGTTTTAGACATCCAGATGAATAAATGACCACGGGCAGAAGAACAAAAAAAAGGGGGCAGTACAATGGTTTTGACTTCTGACTATCACCCCCCACTGCCATAATAATCCAACCAGCAGACAAGTGCAGGATGAAAAGAGTCTAAAATTTATGAGTCTGAGTTTTCGAATGGTCTGGCGGTGTAATAATTTCACTTCTAGCCTTCATAAAATATAATTTACGACCATGCAACGCTGACGGACACAGTCCAGCAGCAGCCAACAGCTAACTTTGTAATACAAATTTCTTTACACAAAAAAAAAGATGAACAAAACAAAAAAGATTACGAAGTAAGTAAACGAGCCTGAAATTTTGTTTGATGACGTGGAAAATTTAACTTTCCCTGTTAAATTGACTTTCTTTTTATAATATCCTTGCTTAGTTTTTGTTTACCAGAAGAGATTCCGAGGGGAAGTTTTTTGTTCCTTTTTTGATAAATCGAGACATTCAATAAATTTTACTATACACTGCCTGCTGTTGATTCAGCTAACTAAGGTTACCCATCAAATTTACCTATCAAGCTATCCTGTTGACGGTGTAAATGGGTCAGCACAGCAGGACACATTATTATCAGGACAGGAATATGAAATTTATGTTGTTTTTTTTTTCTCTCCTTTTTTCCGAGGACAAAGCGTCATTTTTATGATCATATAAAAAAATCCCTTTTTTAAAAATATGAGCAGGTACCTAATTTTTTTTATATTTTTATAAAAAAAAAAAGGAGAAGATGTAAAGTCATCGTAATTTTCAATTTCCACGCCGCGTAATAAATTTCCGCCATTGCGTTCATATTATTTCTATACAACCGAGACTACCAAGGGAGAGATTATAAATAAAAATAACAAAAAAGAATGAAATTGGAAAATTTATTGGCAATGGTAATAATAAGGATAATAACAGTGACCGGGCGGGTGAAAGACAGGCACAGGAGAGTTGGCAGGCAGGCAACAGGATTTGAATTATGGTATGCATTTATTTTCATCGTCCTTAACAAATTGTATAATCCTCGTTTTCTCGTTCTCTCTCTCGCAACGAAGAACAAAACCATCAACCAAAGCAAAACCATACCAACACCACAATGATAAATTTGCTTCTCAGCAGGAATAATACCCGAGTAAATGCAGGAGAATGGTGTTGGCATAGAAGAAACTTGAAATGGTTTAATATTTATGACATTTGTCATTCTTCTTTTTCCTGTGAGGAATTTATTGTTATAGGGGAAGTGGCGTGCAACAGTTAATTATTATCATTTGTTGGTCTAAGGGATGAAAAATTGGGGAGAAAAACAGAGTATCACTTGGTAAAAATTGGCTTACTTTTGATTGAATGATTTTTTGACAATTGCAATATGAGTTTGAGTATAAAAAGCAAATAATACATTTTTGAATAATGTAGACAGGTTTTTGAGTGTGAATTAATGGTACTATTTTACTAAAGCAAAGGTTCAAATTACCAAAACTTACGTTCCACAACATTAATTTTGATGAAATATTAAATTTTCTTTGAATTTTTTCAACAATATCAGACAAATAGAATGTGGACTTTCCATATAAATACCAAATAGATTCCTAAAAATTATTGTGGAACGTAAAAATATATGTTTTTCGTTTTATGATTTTTGTTTGCAATTTATGCTTTATGACTTTGTCTATCGCCTTGAGATGTTTTATTATTAACTAAGTGAAATTATATTTTTTAAACCATAATACACAGTCAAAACGTTATAAATCTACCTATATAAAATAGTTTGTGTGAAATTTCAGCACAGTTTATATTCTATTTTAAATTGTTTGTTTTATCAAATTTTTAGTACTTAATAGTATTTTCCATTCCGATCCTGTAATTTAAAAACTAGTTGCTTGGCTAATTACACGTTGTGGAACGTATTCATAATCAAAATTAAATAGGATCAACAGTCGATTTATTATTCAAACATTACTGAACATAAAGAAAAATATTTCATTTACTTGAAATAATCTCAAATACTGTCAATTTAACACTAATAATTCAAATTACATGTTGTGGAATGTAAGGGTGTACAATAGTTCAAATGCCGAAAATTTCAGTATTCACTTGAATTCTCCCTTTAATTTTCTATTTGATTTAGTTCTTTTTTCCTCTAGATCCGAAATGAATTACTGAATACGTTCCACAACATTTTACGATCAATCGAAGAAATTTAATTTCAAATAGAGATTGTGGAACCTAAGTCTAAAGGTACCATGAAAATAATTTCCTTCAATTTCGGCGAATACTTTCGTTCATTATGAATAAAAACTTCTCCTTAAAATCCAAAAATAAAACCTCTGATCTATTTCAAAGGCTAAAACGTGAGTTTTTTTTTATTTGCTCCCAAAAAAAAATATATAAATTTCACTACAAATCATGTTCTTAAAACTCAAGCAAACATAAATCTACGCTAAATTGACCATGAAATTAATTTCCACCATCAAAGGAAACTAATTTTGTTCGACAGCCTGACTCGTCCGTCGCTCCTCATCCACATTATCCAAATCCCCATTCTCATTGGCGGCGCACACCACTTCCATCTAATTGTATTAACCAACGCAACGGCTGGCTGACATATAAAATATGTTCCGTTGTTGTTGTTGTATTTCATTTTTTTTTTTTTTTATTTCTTCTTCATGACCGAACATAAAAATGTTGTACTAAGTCTTTATTTTTTCTCGAGTTAACTGCAATATTTCTCGGTTCCTCATTGCCTTCCCCTTCAAGCAAACAAAAAAACAACAAAACACATATCTCTCTGTATGAATAAGAAAAAATCCAAAAAAAGAAAAATGGACCTAATGTGCCCCCTTAATATGTGTTTATGGGTTCGTTATGACAGCAAAATTAGCTACGCTCACATCTGCACATAGATAAATTATCCAGAAACCCATCCCGAAAAAAAAAACAACAAAGCTATACAACATACTGATACTATACAGAGGCATGCCACGAAGAGCGTAAGCAAAAGCAAAGCCCATACATAGTGAGTCGGGTCGAGTCGACTCGACTTGAGTGTGTGGAATCTAAACGGAGTGAAGAAAAATTATAGATATTATATCTTATTTTTATAGCCTCACCGCCTCGATATGATTTTCCACCGTTTTATGAGAAGTCATAACTTTTTTCTGGCATGAAATAGCTTATCCCGCTTCGAAAGAGAAGACGCAGAAGTAGAAGAGTGATGGCGGCAACAAAACAACAGCGGCGCAAGATGTTAGCTTCATATATAAGAGCTGTAGAAAAATAATTTAGATATATTGTTGCTCCATACAGACATAATACATATAGAGGATAGGACTTGCTGCAAGAGTGCCTTTGCCTATAGATGGTGGAAGGAAATGCCAGAGAGTACCAGAGATAATTCCAATTTCGGATTCGTGTTTTTTGATTTATAGGATTAGATAGGCGATAAATGGGATATATTTTTTTATTTTATATGTTTTTGTGAAAATTCCCAACTTTCGTACGAGATTCAATCAAAGTTACATGATATACAAATGTGGATGTTGAAAACTCAAGGTGGACAGGTGATTTTATTTTTCTTGATTTATGGCTAAGGAATTGTTGAAACTGAAGGGTAGAGACTTGATGAATGAATGAAATAACTCACTTAGGTCTGTCCATGAGAATTTCTTCAATATTACGTTTCACAAGTTTTAGTTATAATAACTTATAAGTCTTTTGTTTTTTAAAAACAAAAATGGTCATTTTGATAACTTTGGAATCTATAAAACCAATTTGCCCAACATGTCTAAAGATTTTCTCTTATAAACACTGTCTAATTGAGTGTGGAACGTATTCATTTTTCATTTAACAAAATTAAAATATGAAACTAAATTGATAGTTGAGTTTATAAAGGCTTAGGATGTCGTTCGAGTAAAAAAAAAAACTTGTATGATAAACATATTGATTGTACACCTTTAGATTCCACAACATGTAATTTGAAGTATTATCAATGAATATACAAATTTTTGTAATATTTCAAATAACTTGGGTATTTTTCTGCGTGAATGGATAGTTTGCAATCATAAATTAATCTATTTCAATCTCTTTTCATCAAAAGTTAATAAAAAAGTATCTGGAAATGTGACTTTATTTTGTTTTTTGTTTTAAAGCTGTGAAAACTGAAGGATTTATTTATGAAAAACTGCTTTTCAATGTTACTTTTAAAAAAATTTAATTTGAAGAAAAATAAATTGAAGGAAAACATTTTGTATTAAAAAAATATCGTTCTAAGATCTGTGTTTTGGATTGTGGAACGTATTAATTTCATATTTACAAGAGGAAGTTTGAAACTTATTTAATTTATAGCGTTGATAGAAGTAATGACTCAGTTCAAGTGGAGATTAAACTGTTGGAACGTAGTATCGTGGTTGTACACCCTTAGAATGCACAACATGTAATCAGAAATGTGTTTGATAAATTGACTGGAGTTCAAGTTGCTCTAAATAGTTTTAACATTTTTGAATACAATCAAAAATGTTCGAATAATACATACATATATATTGAGTATGGATTCTACAGAGAACATTCTTTAAAAAAAAATTGAATCAAGATTTGTACATCTTTACATTCCACAACCTGTAATTAGGAACAATTTGTATTTCTTTGACGTTCAATATATCCTAACATGGAGTTTTTCCATAGTTCTTGGAAAGTTGTGGAACGTATTCATTTTATTTAACGAGACAATGATTTATCTTTCATCCAAAAACCTTTTTTAATAAAAACTATAAAAAAAACGTTAAGTATGAAACCTTAATAAAACTGACGCAATCGTTTTATCAAAGTGAAAAAAGGATCTATACACTACACGTTATCTAAACGAAAACAAACATGTGAGTTGACTGCTAAGTGAAAGGACATTACTTAATAGTTAAAGTCCTAAAACGTTGACACTTCAATATAAAAGAAACGCATTTCCTTGTTTTTTTTTTACTATCCCTTCTGGAGTTAATTTCATTTTTATCTTTTCGGAGAAAGTCAGAAAAAGAAAGTAAGAAAAAGGACTTTGCTGTAATGTTGTGAGTTATAATATTTTTATCCATTTCGAAGGTCTGTGCTATGCCTCTATGACACACACAATGAAACAAACTGTTAAAAGATAAAACAATTATCCTCGCCCATTCAACTAATTTTATTGTCCTTGCGGGAAAGCAAAATTGTTCAATGTTGTTAAAAGATGATCCCAATAACGCCGTTGGGTGGTTAAGGGAATCTTTTTTTTTTTTGTTGTTGTTTTCTTTTTGCAACTGCATCCATAAATCTTTTGGCAAAACTAACAATACAAACAATGGAACACGAAAGAAAGGTAAATAGCTACAGCAGCAGCAGAAGAAAAAATAACATAAATGTTTTTGGAAGAAACGTGACGCGTTTTTCTATTGTTTGTTCAGAGATTCAGGATAAATTTTGGGATGCTGAGAATATCTATACACAACATGCGTGTGTCTTTCTTATAACTGGATGATGCTTAATGTCCTTGGGAGATATTTATGTGTTTGTTTTTTTTTTAATTTTTTTTTTATGAAAGTCTGTTGAGAGGAAAAGATGTTATCTTACCGAACAGTTGACAGTCATTAATAAAGATATTGTCAGCCATTATGGTATGTTTTGTTCCTTTTCTGGTTATTGTAGGTATATGGAATTTTAAGGACGAAATTTGAGCACGCATCATAAATAACATTTACAACACACACAAAAAAAAAAAATTGGGACATTATTCTTTTTGACTCAATAAAAATGTGTATGTGAAATATGATGTTTATGACCCTGGTCTTTTTTTCATACATTTTCATTGAAGGCATCTTGGGTTTTTTTTTTGTTTATGATGGAACACAAAAGTTATGAGAGGATTTTTTTTTATTGCTTTTTAGTATATTAGAAAATTGTTAAACAAACATAAATTCATCAATAAATGATTATCTCTTAAAGAAATGCTTTGCACAATTTTATTACCTTATGTGATTAGGCCGTAAATCATCATAAAGTTCCTTGATGACAAATTTAAATTGAAGGAAATACTTTGCTGAAATTAGCACCAAATAAATAAACCTATCAAAATGGTATTTTGTCGTGGCATGATTTTCATTAAAAAAATATTCTAGAATAAGATTGCTCACTAAACCATGTACATCAATGTTATTTTTCACAAATTTTAGCTTAAAGAAATTTGAAAGAATTTTTTTTTTTTTAAATATCGTTTTAAGATCTGTGTTTAGGAATGTGGAACGTAATAATTTTGTATTTTCAAGAGCAAATATGAAGCTTATTTAATATACAACGTTGATAAAAGTAATGACACAGTTCATGTGAAGATTGAACTTTTGGAACGTAGTATCATGGTTGTACACCCTTAAAATCCACAACATGTAATCAGAAATGTGTTTGATAAATTGACTGGAATTGAAGTTGATCTAACTAGTTTAAACATTTTTGCATACAATCAAAAATTTTGGAATAATATTTTCAGTGTGGAATTTACAGAGAACATTCCTTAAAAAAACCGATGAAGATTTGTACATCTTTATATTCCACAACATGTAATTAGGAACAATTTGTATTTCTTTCACGTTCATTATATCCTATAATCATTTTAAGCAAAAAAACAAAACCGACAAAAAGTGAACGAAATTGAAATGGGACCACACTGCAGCCACCAGCTATCCAATACAAAAAGAATTATCAAAATTGGTTCACGCAGTCCAAGTTATGCGGTAACAAACATAAAAAAAAAAAAAAAAAAAATACAGAGGAATTGAATACCTCCTCCTTTTTGGAAGTCGGTAAAAATTGAGTTTTTCCATAGTTCTTTAAAATTTCTTTAAATTCTGTATATTCTTCAGGATTTTAAGAAGTCTTTATTTTAGCATTAGGATTTCTTTCTGTATTTATGTGGATTTAATTAGGAAATCTAAAATTTGACGTATCCAAATAGATAAATCCAAATGTTATTGTTCTCACCTTCATAAACTTGAAATTTGCAAACAATACAAACTGTCTGCCTTAACATAAATAATCTCTCATTAAAATTTTAAGCCATGTATTGTTTTTTTGTTTTTTTTTTTCTTCTCAAATAGATACTTTGAAAATGAGTAGGTATATCAAAAACGTGTACATTCTACACACATTATAAATTTTAACAACTTTGTAATCCATTTTAATCTATTCGCCAAAGAACAAAACAAAGCAAAAAAAAAAAAAAAAACATGAAACATAAGCCAACAAAAATAAAACCCCTAAATACCTTTTTCCGCAAATTAACCTTTTTATATTATGAGAACAATGTTTTCTTTTGTTCTTGAAAATTCTCCCGCCTAAAAACCGCAAAGATTTAGATAATTTCCCCAGATAATCCATTACGAGAACATTTTCACCAAGTCTTATGAACTTTTTGTATGGTTGTTAATCCAAAAATATACAAGTTGTGTGTTAAGGATTTATTTTTTAAGGGCTTTAATGTACTTAGTACACTTTATCTCCTATATTCTTGTGTGTGGTTTAGATAAGTAATTTGAATATTTATGAAAACAAAATAAAAATATGTTTTTAAATTCTTTTGAAAACCTCATAAAGTCCATAAAGGTAGGTTATAAATGCTTCTAATGAGTTCTTTGAAATATATCCGAATGCTAAAAGATGTGATTTTGTGTCTTGATGTGAGGTATGCGTATGGAATATGGATTCTTGACGCAACTTAGGATTATTTTTGGTATTTCTATAAAAATATTCAAGGTAATTTAGTTGAATTTTAAAATTGAAGATTGTTTAATTTGGCATTTATGGAAAATCAGTTCCAAAAAAAAATTCCAACATTAAAAACCTTTTAATAGTTCGGAAAATGTGCTCAAAATCAATATTGGTAAAAAAATTTGAATTAGGAACTTTTTAATAGGTAATTGAAAAGAGAGAAAATAAATGTGGAGGCAAGATCTAAAGCCAAACCAATAAATAATTAAAAGTCTAATAGTAAGGGGTATTCTAAAAAAAGTTATCCAACGGATAAATTACTGCATAACAGCTGGAATACTGCAGAAAATTTAAGAAAAATTATTATGAAGAGAAATACTTGGTTGAGAACCAACAAGACATACATACGTAACTAATAGCATATTGTTACCATTGTAAAGAAAAGTGTCAGAATTCCATGAGAACCGTCTCTATACAAACTTTTGAACTTTTGATATAATCAGTTTTGTCGAAGTCGAATATCTTTTTCAATATTTCTTTTTTAACTTTGGCAAAAACCCATACATTTACTGATACTCAGAATTATGTTAGCCTCTACGTTATTTTGAATTTTTTACAATGACTGCCTTTATACTCATTTCGTTCATAGTATATTTTCAATTAAAAAAAAAAGTAGAAAATTTTAAAGTCTTCAAATTACATCTGTGGAACGCAGTCACTTTATTTCAGTTTTTTGATGATTTATAGTCATTCTTAATTATAAATTTGTCGTGAAAATTACTGTGGATCGCATTAATTTTTTATAATCACGGACCGCATGGATATTTTCTCTTAGTGTTTTTGAAAAGTTCAATATTTTCTGTCATAAAACTTGCCATGAAAACTATTGTGGAACGTGTTTATAACTAAATCTCAATAATATAATAATAATAAAAAAAAAAAAAAATTGTGTGTGCAATTCACACGTGGTAGAATAGTCTATTTAATAGACCGGAGCTCCAGAGCAAAAATAGAACAAATTCGTTCAAGAGTTTTTATTGCAGATTATGATTCCTTGGCATAAAAGTATACTCCAGCCAAAAGTGCTACTAAATCCATTGGTGCATTTCTGAGAAAACGGCAACACTGGTCGGTTTTCAGTTTTTTTGATTTTACTCGAAAACCAAGCCTAACTTTGAAATGGTTCAAAGACACTTTTCATAGCAAATTAAATTTTTTGTCAAGTTAAGATGGTTAAAAAATTTTAAAAATTATTTTTGACTAAAATTCTAACCTAAAATCAAAGAAAAAAAAGTTAAAAAATTGACGATTTTATTTTTTTTACTAAATCAAGGGGCATTTTGTGTTAGTAGCCGGTACGTCCAAACTTTGTACTAGTGAAATATAGAAGAGGTAAAATCCTTTCACAATATGCAATTTTTATTTTTTTCTGTCAAGAAACAACTTAAATGTACCTATTCAAAAATTTGCACTTTTTCTTAATTTTTGACTTTTTTAGTTAAAAGCAAGTTTTTAAAACTCGATAAAATTATATTAATTGGTAACTTTTAGACCTTTAAAGTAAACATACTTCGAGGGATTGATTCAATATAAACTAAATATCACAAACAAAAACATTTATTTGCATCCCTATGGCCTTGTGTGCAGTTTTGTGTATGTGCATTTT
The DNA here is from genome assembly GCF_945859705.1 of Episyrphus balteatus. NCBI lineage: Eukaryota > Metazoa > Arthropoda > Insecta > Diptera > Syrphidae > Episyrphus > Episyrphus balteatus. The sequence goes on along the minus strand of NC_079137.1, from coordinate 5,748,688 downwards.
TATAAATACGCATCGAATGGATGGACGGAGAGCCATTAGCTTTGGTATTTTGCATAGAAGGACATTTAATACCAATTCTTTTATTGTTTTCAATGGCCTGAAAAACAATTCTTGTAAAATCAGCGACCAACGAAATGTTTCTCTTGAAAAACGAAAAAAATACTCAAATGAGTTTTAAACGAAAAAGCCCAGGCAAATTAGTAAATCAAATTGCATTTTTCGCGGGACAATTTTTAATCATGGAATGTGTTTGGGTGTATGCCCTTGTCGTAAAAGTGAATTTTTTAAGATGACAGGACATCGGGAACAGCCGCCATCTTGGAAAAGAGGTCGGTGCCGTTTTTATTTCATAACTTAATTTTTACTCATTTAAACCAAAAATGTCCAAGGACAGACTTATTTATAATGAAATTATCTAAAAACTGATATACAAATGAATTCCATGAATTAGTTACATTCAATTTTAAAGTCGGTCAAAGTCCGGGTTCTTCTTGCAGGATTAGGACAATATGACATTTTTTCAAATATCTGAAGAACTGTTGATTTGATTGGGATTTTCTTCAAGAATGAATTTTAGCACTTTTAATTATCTAAAGCATGAGCCTTTTATTATTTTTGTAAACATCACATTGTAGAAGCAACCAAAAGTCGAAGTCATGATATACGATTTTTTAACTGGCATATTTTGGATTTCAATAATTCAAATAAACAAACAAAAAATTAAACACAATAGTCTCGAAAACATAACGGCATACACAGCTTATACCTTGAATTATACTTATCGCAATGCTGAGATTGAGGTGTTCAAGTTTAGGAAAAATGACAGAGCATCAGTTCTTATATTTAGAATTTAAAATAGTGTCACTTCAGCTTATTCACATTAATTGGAAAACTCACTTTAATTAACCCCTCAAAAACCATATAAAGGTTAACATTAGAGATTTCAAACTTTGAATTCGATATTAAGACGAATATAGTTAAAAAACTGTTTACTTATATTTTGGTTATACCTCCACTTCAAAAATTTGCTCAGTCTCATAGAAGAAAACTTGCTATTTTTCCACTTTTGACTGGTACAATATGAACTTCGACGTTAGATTGCTTATACATTATGATGATTACACTCACGATAAAAGGCTCATTTTATAGATAATTAAAAGTGCTAAAATTCATTCTCGAAGAAAATCCCAAACAAATCAACAGTTCTTCAGATATTTGAAAAAATGTCATATTGTCCTAATCCTGCAAGAAGAACCCGGACTTTGACCGACTTTAAAATTGAATGTAACTAATTCATGGAATTCATTTGTATATCAGTTTTTAGATAATTTCATTATAAATAAGTCTGTCCTTGGACATTTTTGGTTTAAATGAGTAAAAATGAAGTTATGAAATAAAAACGGCACCGACCTCTTTTCCAAGATGGCGGCTGTTCCCGATGTCCTGTCATCTTAAAAAATTCACTTTTACGACAAGGGCATACACCCAAACACATTCCATGATTAAAAATTGTCCCGCGAAAAATGCAATTTGATTTACTAATTTGCCTGGGCTTTTTCGTTTAAAACTCATTTGAGTATTTTTTTCGTTTTTCAAGAGAAACATTTCGTTGGTCGCTGATTTTACAAGAATTGTTTTTCAGGCCATTGAAAACAATAAAAGAATTGGTATTAAATGTCCTTCTATGCAAAATACCAAAGCTAATGGCTCTCCGTCCATCCATTCGATGCGTATTTATAAAAATGCACATACACAAAACTGCACACAAGGCCATAGGGATGCAAATAAATGTTTTTGTTTGTGATATTTAGTTTATATTGAATCAATCCCTCGAAGTATGTTTACTTTAAAGGTCTAAAAGTTACCAATTAATATAATTTTATCGAGTTTTAAAAACTTGCTTTTAACTAAAAAAGTCAAAAATTAAGAAAAAGTGCAAATTTTTGAATAGGTACATTTAAGTTGTTTCTTGACAGAAAAAAATAAAAATTGCATATTGTGAAAGGATTTTACCTCTTCTATATTTCACTAGTACAAAGTTTGGACGTACCGGCTACTAACACAAAATGCCCCTTGATTTAGTAAAAAAAATAAAATCGTCAATTTTTTAACTTTTTTTTCTTTGATTTTAGGTTAGAATTTTAGTCAAAAATAATTTTTAAAATTTTTTAACCATCTTAACTTGACAAAAAATTTAATTTGCTATGAAAAGTGTCTTTGAACCATTTCAAAGTTAGGCTTGGTTTTCGAGTAAAATCAAAAAAACTGAAAACCGACCAGTGTTGCCGTTTTCTCAGAAATGCACCAATGGATTTAGTAGCACTTTTGGCTGGAGTATACTTTTATGCCAAGGAATCATAATCTGCAATAAAAACTCTTGAACGAATTTGTTCCATTCAAAAGGGTCTATTCAATAGACTAGTGAAACCTTAAAAAATCATTTTTCTTGCAAAAAAAAAAAAAAAAAATAGAAAAAATCTACCTATTTTTATTCTATCACCTTTAAATCCATGTTTTTTATATGACAACCTATATAAATTTTATATCATCTGAAAGCTTATTGTCTAAACTCAAAATATATATATCGTTCAGGTCTATTAGACATCTACAAAAAGTGCTAGAATTTTTTTTCTAACTCGATCAATTTCCATCAAAAAAAGCGAAAAAACACGTATTTTTGTCTTCTCACGCTATTAAATGCATTTTTTCCCTAACAACATATAAAAAATTTTATACCATCTGAAAGCTTATTCTTTAAGCTCAAAATATATATATCGATCATGTCTAAAAGACATCTACAAAAAGAGCTAGAATTTTTTGAACTCGATCAATTTCCATCAACAAAAGCGAAAAAACACGTATTTTTATCTTCTCACGCTATTATATCCATTTACTTCCCTAACAACCTATAACAACCTACACCATTTGAAAGCTTATTGTCTTAGCTCAAAATATATATATCGATCAAGTCTATGAGACATCTACAAAAAGAGCTAGAATTTTTTTAACTCGATGAAATTTCATCAAAAAAAGCAAAAAAAACATTTATTTTTATGTTCTCATGCTATTAATTCAATTTTTTTGTTTGACAACCTATAAAAAATTTTATTTTATATCATGTGAAAGCTTATTGTTTCACCTTGTATAATGATGTATAAATCTTATTTCAAAGATGTCTACAAGAGAAGTTAGAATTACTTACTGAGATTACGGTACTTCCAGCACTGGTAGCTGGTCATCGCCAACAGATCTCCACAGGTGTTTTGAGGTATTTTTATTTTTTTTTTTCAATTTAAGATTGTGTAACTTGTAGAGCACGTAACGTTATGTGTTATATATCAAATAAAAGGTTATGTTATCAGCATGCGTATTAAAGTTAAATCAAATTTGTATGTGCACTAGATCAAAAGATATAACGTGTGTTGGAAAAGAACATCTTTTTACCGTTATCTCCGAATTTTGAATATGAAATTAATTGAAATTTACAGTACAAATTTCATTCATCTATCTATTAAAACAAAAAAGTTATAACAAGTTGAAGTCGTGTCGCGTTTTCGTTTCATCTTGTTTCAAATCACTACTATACTAAAGAAGTTTTCACTTCAAAAAGCAGAACTGTAACTCCTTCGCTCAATTTTTTTTAACAAACTGCAGTGTTTCAGTCAAAAATTTGTAATATTATCATTATCTACTGATACGTCTCTATAAATGATGTCTCCTACCCTTGTCTTTAGTAGAGTTCTTTATAAATTGCCAGGAGAAAAGATTATTTTGCAAAGATTGTGAAAAACTCTGCATGAACAGACCAATTCAATGTATTTCTATAGTTCTCTATCAGCACATGGTTTTCGATGGTTAAAATTAACTTTAAGGAGTAATAACACTTTGTAGGCACCAAATTGTTTCACTTTTTTCATCAGAGTATAATAGAAAGGAGAAATATTATTTTCTTTTGGAGTTTGTTTAGTTCGGTTGAGTATATTAATAGCTAACAAAATAGGCTAATATGAAATTTGTTAATGATAAAATGGCGGCGTATTTCAGGATGTTCGCAAACTCCTGTGCCTCCATTGGGCGACCAACTAACTCCTACAGTTTTTAACCTACCGGGCTGAAATTTTGTATTCGTGTAGCTTAATAATACTATTCCCTAGGGAAATACGTAGGATTTTTTTGATATATTAAAATTTTACGATTTGATGGTGTTTTTTTCACCGAATTCTGTTTTTGGAATGCCATTTCTCTAAAAATGAATCAATCAAAAAAAAAAAAACCTACGTAATTCACTGGGGAATAGTATTACTAGCTACACACAAAATTTCAGCTAAGTAGGTTAAAAACTGTAGGAGTTAGTTGGTCGCCCAATGGAGGCACAGGAGTTTGCGGTCATTCTGAACTACGCCGCCATTAAAAAATTTAACATCATTAAATAAATTAACATTAGCCTATTCTGTTACCTAATTATATACTTAATTAAACTAAACAAACACCAAAGGAAAAAAATGTTTCTTCTTTGTTTTATACGCTGATGAAAATGACACTCGATTTCGTGTTTACAAAGTGTTATTACCCCTTAAATAATTAATAGAATAGAAGTCGCCGCCGGAGAATCCTTGTTTTCGGAATTTTATTTGTTATGGTCATAGATGACAAAAACTGTTGACTGTATCTATCTGATATTTTGCTCTTTCGAATATTCTGAATACTTGAAAGTTTCTTTCGGAACGTAGTCGTATTCCCCGTAAAATTTTTAGAGTCTCACTCATACTTTTCATAAAAGTTTGTTCTTTACTTTCCTGAGATTTAAGATTCCCGTGGAGATCTTCTTCATTGAAAAAAAAAAATGCAATCAATATTTGGCTAAGTCATGTCGTTTCAATTGACTCGTTTCTTCTCAATTACGCAGATCTATCAAAAAAGGAACTTGCTTTGCGTTGAAGAATTTACGGACTGAATCTTTGATGTGCATTTGCTCTAGGTGTCTTGGCTATTCTGTAAAGTTAGGGCGTATAGTTTTTTTTTTACTAATAAAAGGGCCCTGAACAGCCTGTACAGTTCATCGCTGTAAACTTTTTCGCCAGTTATTTTCATGACTATTAACTGAAACTGCTAGGATCTGCAAAAAGGACAAAACCACTGAAGTTGGTCACTAAGTGCATAAGCACTAAATCACGGCTATTTTGAGCTTCAAACAACCACTGAACCCTTACCGCACCATAACCAACCAACTTTTTCCTTGAATTACCACCAACGAATTTTGTATTGGTGGACGCACCGCCAAAGGGCGCTATTGCGGTTGGTTTGGCGCTCCAAGAAAGAGAATTCTTAAAAAAATTAATTTCCATTTTTAATCGTCGAGAAGCTTCAAAATAAAGAAAGATGCCTAGATCTTTTTTTCCAGCGTAAAAGTTTCATTTCAATTCTGTGCGCTCTAATGCAGTTTGCAGTAGTTGATCAAATCGCTTCTGATCCCTTTAGTCAGTGAGAGTTTATCACCTGCTAGGAAAGTTCATTGTTTTCAAGTTTTGGTAGCGAACTGCTACTATCCGCAGTTAAACATGTGAACATAAGATGGTCGGCAACGGCGACTAATCAAGGGCCATTATTCGCAACGTATCCGAAGACTAAACACGATGAATTAACAAACCCTCAAAGAGTATTTCTTGTGATAGAAAAAATAACTTTTCTATATGAGGATAGAAAATATTAACTGGCGCCCAATGCCAGGAACTTATTTAAGAAACTTTATTTTTGAATAAATTTTGATGACCCGTTTTAGATTGTGAATTCTACTTATAAACAATACTTTTTCTGTACACCCAGAGAAAAAACGCATAGTAATTTTTAATCCGTTCTACATTGAATCAATGGTGAAAAATATATTCAATAATTTTCTAAAAATCGTCCTATGGTTAACTTACAGTTTGTCACATTAATTTTTATAAGTGAGATGGCACAGTGGTAAAGCACAAGCTTGACAACCCAGGTATAGCAGGTTCGATCCCCAGCGGATGCCAGTTTTACTCTTTTTTATTTTTTTTAATGATTTAGATTTAAAGTGTGCTACTTTGATCAGGGGCGTATACAGGTTTGCTTCTTGGGGGGGGTCATGCCAATTTTTTTTTTTTTTCAAAAGTTTTGATAGCAGGCATAAACCTGAAAATGGGTTTTTTGAATTATTAAACATTAAAATTTGTGCGTCTTGCATTTCGAATCGAAAAGTTCCGAATGTAGTTCTAAAAGTAACCAAACAAAAACGTTATGAGATTCGTTTAAGTTTAGCGTTAAGCCTTAAAGCCTAGAACGCTGCTGATGTGAAACGAAATTTTTCGTCGGTCTCCACGAGGACAACGAAATGCTTGCGAAAACTGGACCGAAAAATACTCAAAAATTGCAAAACATAAATGAAAAAAAAGCAAACACGCATCGCAGAAAGACATGCAATGACAAAATGAACAACAAAAACAAACAAAAAACTCAAAATGTCATTTTTCCACACACAATGAATGTCCCCGGCAATTGTTTGTGTGCGAAAAAGAAGTTTAGACTTTCAATTTCGTTGTGCCGAACAGCGTACTACAGAACGAAAAGTTGAACGAAATTTTCGGGTTACCATTTCGTTGTTTCATTTTTGTATGGGATTTTTCGTTTCTTATCAGCAGCGTACTAGGCTTTAATTTTGACCAATTGAGGCTATCCTCTCCTAAAAATAAAATGTACTATACGAGTACTTCGATTGAATAATTTGCCTTAAAACAACTGTTCATTGTTTTCCGCTAGCCCAGAAAGTTAAAATAAAAATCGTTTTTACTTAATAACAGTTTTTAACTTTTGAATTAAAAGTCTTCCTAACCTCAGGCAAACGCATCGCAAAGTTTTGTAAAAAAAATTGCATTTGAAAATATATTTTTTTTTTAAATTTTGTTTTAAAATTGTATGGGAATTTAAAATACCTCTATTAAAATAGTAAAGACAAAAAGAATAATTTTGGCGATATTTTGGGATTCGTCCGTTTTCAGGTATTAATCAGCGGTTTACAATATAAAAAACATTCAGTTGTATTTATTAGATTAAGCCCTGCTTTTTCAATCGTCAGATAGACTATCAGAAGAATAAATGTCACTATAAAAAAAAAACTTTTATTCCTAGGAATAAGCTCTAACTTAGGTTTATCTAACTATTCAAAAAATTAGCCCTAAGTGATATTTAATAATAATATTTAAATTGCCTTAGATAAGGTTGCTTACATTGCTTCTATAATTGGCTGGCCATTGATGATTAACAAATCCATAGTTGTTTCAAAAAATGCAACAGATCTAGCAAATTTAGTATGTACAAAATACTGTTATATTCTGTAAGCAAACAAAATTAACCAAATTTTATCAGACGAATGTATTGAACTGGAACATTGCAAAAAACTAAAATGATTTGAGAAATGACATCCTTCTTTAACATTTTGCCGATGACGAATTTTATCAACAGAATTGACCTCCACACAGCAAGGCCACAGAAAGCTTCCCTATTTAAAACATATTTTATTCACTTCATCATATAAAAAAATAGAAGATATGGCTGCTTCTTTTATTTGCTGGTAAGCAGTGTCTTGCCCTTAAGATATTATTTTTGTGTACCTACCAGATTCAATTTCTTTTAAAAAGCTTTGAATATAATACTTATCCGGATTTTGTTTCCATACAAAACTCTACAGCACAGCTCAACTAATATTATCGAACGAATCAAAATAATCCTAATCCAGCATAGCGTTCGCTAAAAATATGACCACATCCCCAAAATAATATGGTAAAATAGTTTGTTTGAATACCAAAAATTTTTTTTACTTTTAATTTTCGTTCATGTTCTAAAACTTCAACATTTTGAAAATAATCTTACTCAAGAGATTTCAGTATCACATAACAAACTCTTTTTTAAGTTCTGAGTTCTTGGGGGGGGTCATGACCCCGTAACCCCCCCCTTGTATACGCCGTTGACTTTGATTCAATCATTTTCCACTTTAGGCTAAAAATGTTGTGATTTTCCATTGATTCAAAGTGGTTTCGATTGATTTTACGTTGTTTTTTGGCTCAGTGTAAGAATCAGAAACAAATCTTTAGATGAAAATCGCCGAGTTATATTACAACTTCACAGTTAACAATATGTAGCATTTTGTGCCTAACAAATTTTATTGACAGTTCATTCATTCACCATTAAAAAAAATATATATCCATACCTAAACTAAAGTTCTTTGTGTATCTTTAAATATTTTACAAAAGTGAAACTTAATGTTATAAGGGTATTATTCTTATATGCTCTGGTGTGTTTATCTAAATTGAACATCAGACACATTTTATTAGCATAAATAGACACTTAAACATTCATAAAAGGGTGACAATGCCAAATTTTTCTAATTTGTATTTAAATAACATAAATCTTTCAAATTGATAAAAATAACATAAAATTTATGAGGATTTATAACTTAGGTACCCACTTGTTTTTTTCAAAATAATATAATAAATCTTAAAGTTACCAACCAATGTATTAAAATATATAAAAGAAAAAAATCCGGTTAACCTACAAAAAAAAATATATATATATAAAAAAATACAAAATGAAAATAATATAGGTAATTCTCTTGTATTATTAAAATGAACATAATTTAATACAAAAATATTTATAGGTTAACCAACCAACCATGTTCATTCATTCAAAAAAAAAAACACAAAAAATAATAATAAAAATAAAATAACATTGAAAACCATAATAATCAACCACTACCGCCACAATTCTCTGGTTAATTTGCATTTTACCACAAAATCGATTTGCTCTGGCCTATACTAAACCAACCAACTTCCTCTCTCTCTCTCTTTCTCTACCCTCTATCTATCTACTTTATTTAAATGAACATACAAAAAAAAAAAAAAAAAAAAATAACATAAACACACTAATCGTTGTATCATCACCTGTGTTCGCCCACTTAATTTTAATTTCATTAAGTTAAAAAGCCATAGATACCTCTCGACAAACACAACATGACCAACAGGCGGCTTTTCAGCTGAGTGGTGACGACCGATGTGATGGTGGTATATAGTGTCGGCAAACCTATACAACCGACAAACCAACAAAAATTTACATCAAAAACCAATCAACAATTCTCCCAACAAAAATGCAAAAAAAAATGTGTAAAAAATGCCTCATTAATTCCTCGTATTGCATTTTTCCCCCGCAACGACTTTTTTTTTTCCAAGTTCCACATAATTAACAGAGTTCAATTTCAAATCAAATGGTTGTTTTTTTTTTCTCTACTTCATCTCATAACTATATTTCGACCCCACATACAAATCCAAAGAACCACTAATTGTTGTATATACCAAAAAACCCAACCCCCCAAAAAATACAAAACCACCAACACCACCTCATAAACAAATTAATTTTTTTTTTACACAAAAATTTATTTTACAGCAAATTATCAAGTTAAATTATGAAATTGAGAATTATATTTTTTTCTGTTATTAAATCTATGAGATACAATTGGCAACACTGCGCCGGTCCACTGTGATTGGTGATTAAATCAAATTACTGGAGGGGATGATTATTCTCTCCAAAGAGATTTTCATATGTAAATTTACCTTCTCAAAGAGAGTCGTTCTCATTTGAAGGATTTTCTTATAATTCTCTAAAAATTCATAAAATACATGTTGGCCATATTACCCCCACTTTAAGCGCATGGACACTTGATTGGATAAAACGACGCCATGTTGGATTTTTCAATTAATTCTCTTTCTCTCTCTACATTTTATGGGAGATTGCATTTTTTTGCTCACTCATACCAAAAAGAGAGTGTTTTGAATTTTCAATGAGATAGAATGTGTGTTTTTTTTTTCTGTTTGGTTTTGTGTTGTTGTTGTATTTTTGTTTGTAAAGAGGGAAATATACACACAAGTTCAAAAAAGATACTCAGATACTCATCAGATTACTCTATTCATACTCAGATACTTTTCAGACGAGCTAAAGACTAGTTGAGGTTGATATTCTAGATTCAGTTCGAGTGCGACTTTCCTTGCGTTAAGACTTGTTTTTTCCGAAGCTTAAACCATACGTCCATTGGAAACCGTGTCATCTTACAAAAATAAAAAAAAAATAAGATACTTCCCATCAAAAAAAGATACAAATTGAAAAATAAATATATTGCCGGTTCGGTAAATAAAAACTGAATTATAGTGATTTATGTGATCAATTAGTGAATATATCTATCAATCTACACTGAAAGAAAAAAAAATAAAATATTTGAAAAAATTTAAACACTTTAAGTGACTTGTGGAAAAAGATAAAATAAAAAAGGATTAGTTCCCTGTGGATTACCAAAAAACCATCTTGCAACTTAAAGGATTATTATCTTCATTAATAAAAACTTTCTAAATAACAACTAATTTAAAAAAAACATGGTTGTATTAGAAGGTGGCGGTGGTGTTGTTACCATCGGCAACAATCAATATCTTCAACCGGATTACCTATCACCTTTACCAAATACGGTTAGTTGAAAAATTTAATTTTTTTATCAAAAAAAAAAAAAAAAAAAAAAAAAAAAAATTCACCTGCTTGAGATAATCTTGCAGATACATTTTTAATTTTTAATGCTTTTTTGAAGAGAGTTTTTGTGTAAAAGATACATTTTGTTTAGATTTTTGTGAAAAGTTCTAAGAAATCATTTGAAATTTTAAATTACTATACAAAATTGAGATAAATAAGAAAAGATACATTTTGAAAAAAAAAATTTTTTTTTTGAAAAAAAAAAAAAAAAATATTTGAAATCCATAAATAGACCAGACAAAATTGAAGACAAACAAGATTTCTAGATAGAATAAGTTTTGATTTGATAATAAATATATTAATCTGGATAGTTAGATTGAATTAGATGAGATAGCAAAAAAAAATTTTTTTTTCAGCCCAGATACAAAAAAAAAAAAAAAAAATCTTGAAAACTTTTATAATTTCAATTTTTTTAATTCCGATTGATTGTTTTTGATAAAGTTTAATCAGGGAAAGTACAAAATAATTAATTGAGATATAAATCGGAAAGAAATTTTTAGGAAATGATACATCTTGACATTTAAGATACGTATCTAGTAGATTAGTAAGGCACAATCAAGTAATTAGTTTATAATGTTTGGCTTGTGTTATGAAATTGGTAGTTTGAGCCTAGATAAAATGAAGAAATGATTTCAATCTACATGGTAATCTTTTAAGTACTTAAAGGCATAAGTTATAGTGCAAAATTGGGCAATCACAAAAAAATCAATTTCAGTCGAATGTGTATTCGAGAAGTTAACATTTTACTTAAAAATTTTGTTAAACTTTTCCTTCAATATGTGTCCAAAAAGGTGTAACTTGATAATTTACTTATAAGTCAAAATGTCTTTAAAAATGAGTAGGTACAGTGTAATTATAAATATCTTCTCCTATTTTTTGTAACAATATTAAAAATGTTCAAAATTTCGTTCTACAAGTTTAGTTATATTTTTTCAATGTTTTTTTGTACGAAATTTTTCACATTTCTGACAATTTTATACTAAAATTTTTAACAATTCAATTTTCATAACAATTCCATGAATTGTTAACCAGTCTGATCTAAAAAACTTACAATTTAAGCCCATTTCTCTTCCTTAACTTAAGAACCAAAATTTTGGGCAACTCTATTCAAATTTGTCACAAAATCTAAGACTGCATTGTTTAATGATTATTTTGCCTTAATTTCTTAATAATTTAGTTCACAAATTTTGATCTCGAAAGCCGACGGAAAAACCTTAGATGTTAAAAATCCCGTCGGTGGTGGTTGCAAAAATACTTCAATTAATTTCTTTGTTAATATCAAAATTCGGAGACCAAATTTTAGCCCTATTTTTCTCATTGTTTTTGAACTTTTTGAAAATTAGGAAAAAATCACATTTTTATTTTTTTTTTGTCAATTTTTTTTTTTCAGAAAAGTTTAAAAAATTAGGGTTTTTGAAAAATTATGATGCAGTTTTGTAGTTTTTAGATAATTTTTAGAACTTTTCAAAAAAAACCTTTAGTTTTTCTATAAGCAAAATAGTTCTATACAAAATGTATCTTTTCCTATTTTTAAGCAGCTAAGTTAAAAAAAAAATTAAACAAATCTAAAATAGTCAAAAATTACGGACTTGTGGAGTAAAACAACAAGTCTTGAAAAGTATAGTTCCTTACAATTAAAAAAGTAACTTGACAGTTGAAAACAAATTTTTACATTAGATTTGTTGTTTTTCTCCAAAAATTGGAGACTTTTCAAAACAATATGTCTGATACGAAAAGTTAATGCAACAAATAATTTCAACAAGTTAATTCCGTTTTTCCTCACAAAAAATAATAAACTTGTTGTTGTTATGTAAGCCAAGTCCTCCTCATTTTTACGATCAAACAAAAACTCTCCCAAGAAAAAAACAGACAAATTATCTCAAAATTTTCATAAAAGACCTTTAAACTAAATTCCCCCTTTCCCCTCTTGCTATTTCCAGATGGATTCTAAAAAATCCCCTCTAGCCTTGTTGGCCCAAACATGCAGTCAAATTGGAGCTGATTCCAATGCTGTCAAACCCATCTTAGGCATGGATAAGAAAAAGAATGGATCAGGAGGTAATCATAATGATTCTTCCTCCTCATCATCATCGTCTTCATCTTCATCATCATCAACATCGAAATCACCATCCCAAGTGAAAACCCCCAAATCAAGTACACCTCAAGCTGCATCAACTGAGATCAAACTGGCATTCAAGCCATACGAAGCAAATGTATTGAATCATCAACACATGACAAAGTCTGAAGATCATATGCAACAACAACAGCAACAACAAATGCAACATCAACAACAGATGCAACAGCAGCATCAGCAACAACAGCAACGTCCAAGTTCAAAGAGTTCGAGTTCAAGTGATTGTGGTGGTCGTGTACCATCACGCAACAAGTCCAATTGCAGTCCTGAAATCAGTGTGACAAGAACCTCGGAGGAGCAGCATCACATGAATGGCAAATCAACTCCAAATGGTGATAATCGTAAGACTGTGTCTCCATCGGGTTCGTCACAGCGTGGAGCAAGTCCAATTGTTCGATCGGGAATGGAAGTTCTCCATGGACATCCATCGGCTTATAAGAGCAATGCTGGTCCATATGGTCCACTAAACCCTCTATCAGCACTTTGCTGTCCTCCGGGAATGGAACAACATGCTAATCCCGCTTTCCGTCCACCATTTGGCGGTGGATATGCAGCCCATCATCATGCTGCTATGTTGGCTGCTGCTGCAGCAAATGGTTATCCAGGAGCCCAGGGAAATCCAAACCCCTACATCAGTTATCAGAGGATAAAGACTCCATCGGGAGGCGAAGCAATTGTCCCAGTTTGCAAAGATCCCTACTGCCCGGGATGTCCCTACTCGCAACACACTCAACAAATGCTGATGGGTGCCCCCTGTCCAAGTGGCTGCACACAATGTGAACACCAGAAATACGGTCTAGCGATGGCTGCCTCAATGGCTGGTTCCCTGCCACCAGGTCATCCGTACTCAGCTGCTGCTGCCGCTGCAGCTGCATCTGCCGCCCAAATGCGTTCATCGCCATACGTTTGCAGTTGGATCGCTGGAGACTCGTATTGTGGCAAGCGTTTCAACACATCCGACGAACTATTCTCACACTTGCGCACCCACACTGGCAACCTGTCCGATCCAGCTGCTGCCGCTGCAGCTCTAGCCCAATCACAGACCCAGTCACTGCTCAGTTCACTGTTTCCTCCGTCGGCATTGCAACGTGGTTACCCCAATGCTCCACTCAGTCCCATGTCCGCCGCTGCAGCTGCTGCTGCCGCAGCTCGTTACCATCCATATGCGAAACCAGGTTCCCTGCCATCACCATTCGGAGGCGGTGGAGGTTTCAACCCAGCAGCAGCTGCTGCTGCTCTAGGACCTTATTACTCTCCTTATGCCATGTATGGTCAGCGAATTGGATCAGCTACAGTGCATCAATAAGTGCATGGTAGGACCCGAAGCCCATCACCTCTAAAACTGGATACCAAAAACAAGAGATGAACCGGATGAACTTAGAGCATCTTGCTTCTGACTTTCAAGTTGGGAGTTTCACCTGTGATACTAAAAAAAAAAAAGAATAACAGAATGTTTAATTTTTTTTTGAAAAAAATTTGTTAAAACAAAAATTCGCAGACATAAAAGCGATTTTTAATCATTAATTTGATAATGTTATTTTATTTTTTATTAAATAATTATTATTATTACTCCGCCAAAGGATATAAAACAAAAGAAAAACAAATTAAAAAAAATAATAAATAATTGAAATTCATATTTCTTTAAATTTTTGTTTTCTTTATTTTTTTTTTTTAAGTTTAAGTTTTTTCTTTATAAAAAAAAAAGAATTTATGTAAATAGAAAAAGACTTGATAAAGTAAAAATGAATATAACCTAAAAATATAAAAACAAAATAATAATAAAATTGCTGTATCATAAAAGTAATATATAAAAAAAAAATTTACATTGTTTCAATAACAACAAAAATAAATATGTAAAGAGAAGAATTGCTTTTATTATATAAAAAAAAAAATTAAAATAAAAAAAAATAATAAATAAAATAAATTAACTATTATAATGAATTAGATTTTAAGAATTTAAATTTCGAATTTGAAAGAAAAACAAACAAATAATGATAATGATAAACAAGAAAAATAAAATGAAAAAAATATTATTAAAAGAAAAAATAAAACTGCTGCATTTTTTATTTACCACAGATTTTTGATGGATACTTTGCTGAAGAAGTTTTGACAGCTTCTTGTTTTTTGAGGAGTAGCTCGTTGCAACTTCATAATCGTTTTTTTCTTGAGGTAAAGTGATATCACAAAGACGACTGATATCACAATTATTGGATGCATACCAAAGGAAAAAAAAACAACTTAAAATTAACGTTTACCACTTTAATTTAACTATTTTTGATTTTTCAAAGGAACTTATCTTAATATGTAGTTTAAAAGCCGCTTTTAGAAATGTGTCTTTTAAGTTAAAAAAACTTTCTCAAAATTCTTCAAAATTAATTTGATAAAATTTTTCCAAAACAAAAAATACAAAAAAAAAAAAACACCCTTTACTTATTAAAATTCTATTCAACTTCGAATAGTCATCAACAATTCTGGCACATGAGTGTATTGTATATACATTATTTAAAATATTTATTCATACTTTGTTTAAAAATTTAATGTCACCAAACACTCGCTTGTGTACCTCCACAACCATAATATTGATGGAATTGATTTTTTTTGCAAATTTAATTTAATCGATCGAAAATAACAACCCCATAAAAATATCTTGACATAATTTTATTAGTAATTTCATTGGAATAATAAACTTTAAGATATATAGCTGCTTTGATGGTTGTGATCGTAATTGTGACGTAAATACGAATTTTTTTTTTGTTTTAATAATAATATACTGATAAATATGTTAATTTTTTTATATTTTATTTTTTAAAAGCTAAAATAAATCTGATTATAATCACATAATCAGTTGATTTATTATTTTTTAAAATTTTGGTTTAATCATTGAATATTTTCGTCTTTGCGTCTTCAATATTTCTTTAAATATTTGGTGTTTAATTTTTTATAAAATTTGTATAACTTTAAATAAATAACATACATCAAATATTTAAAATGAAAACTTTTTGACTTTTTTTGTATTAAATTAATCTAAAAATATAGATACAATAAAAACAATTCCACTGTAAAACTGCTATAGGAAGCTGTAAAGGAGCTATTTGCGAAGTTTCTGCTTTACTATATTTCTAAAAGCTGAATTACCGAAGTCTTATCGCAGCAGATTTCCTTAAAATTTTTCAACAGACAAATTGTAAATGAAGTTATATCTTCTATAAAACAAAAATTGGTTTGAGGAAAGCTTTAAAGAAGGCTTATAGAAGCTATAACCTGAGATACCGAAGTCTTCTATAAAACAAAAATTGGTTTAAAGAAAGCTTTATAGAAACCTTACAGAAGCTATAACCTGAGATACCAAAGTCTTATCGCAAACCATTTTTCTTTAAACCCATTTCAACAAACAAATTTTTTATGATGTAATAACTTCTATAAAACAAAAAACTGTTTTAGGAAAACTTTAAAGAAGGCTTATAGAAGCTATAACCTGAGATACCGAAGTCTTATCGAAACAGATTTCTTTAAATCGTTTTTAACACACAAATTGTGGATGAGGTTATAACTTCTTTAAAACGAAAATTGGTTTAAGGAAACTTTATAGAAGCTTTAGAGTAGCAATAATCTGAGATAGGTAATTTTTTTTATTGTTACCGAAGTTTTGTAAAATGGAGTAGTGAAATAATACATTGAAATGCTTGAAAACTGTGTTTCTCACTTAATAATGGACAAATTACTCACTATTCTAAACAGAATTCATCCTGTGAATTGCCAATAATGAGGCAATTTACCCTATTTCATTAAACATCAACTCAAAAAACACAAATCGATTTATAAAAAAAAAATTGATTTAGCAAATATGAAATAATATTTTATTTATTACCTTGTTTTGCTTCTTTTAGTTCAGATTATTAAAAACGCATCTTTTTATTTTAGAAAATTATTTATTTTTGTATGTATGCTATTATAGTCCACATATCATAGAGAATAGTAACGAAAATATATTACTACTTATCATTCAGCAATCAATTTATCAAACTTGTAATCGATATCGATACATCATAATCAAAAGAGCAACGATAAACTCTGGCATTGGCAAGTAAATCTCCATTTGAGTGGGCAACCATATGCTCTGTGATGCCAGTGGCTTGTTTTTATTTACAATGTGGTGGTAATGCGTATAATGGTTTTAGTTTTGTGTGGAGGATCTCTGATGCCAAACGCAGTTTGTGTTGAGTTGATAAGGTAAAGGGGGATTCGAGGTGGTAAGGTAGAGATTGATTTAAGCTTACAGCCCTCGATTGCTTATTGAAAATCAAATATCAATTCGTTAATGTTAAAGTTGTTAATATTATTTTGATTGATTGCCTGCGTTGGCTGGGTCGTTATATTCGATTGTAATAGGTATTTAGTCATTTAGGTTAGAAATAGTGATACACTCTATGTCATTTGATTGAGAAAGCTTAATATTGAAAAATATATTTTTTACTTGCTTTTAGCTCATTTTGGAGTTTTTAAATAAGGGAGACTGTTCTGTTTTAGACTATTGACATTTTCAAACATGTGGAACGTTTAAAGAGGAATGAAGAATGAAGAATGTGGAAAATTTACTAATTCATTGTGTGACTTCATGAATGAAATGAAAATTTCATTGTTATAAAAAATTTCTAACTGAAAAAAAAAACTTCAAAATTTAGTTAAGTGTTATACATAGCTGTAAAACAACTCCCCAGTAAGTATGAAAGTTGCGTTTACAGTCACAGTTTTTTCAAAAATTGCAATTTCTAAGTTACTTATCTTAAAATTTGTCATTATTTTTTTTTAAATAAAAAATGCACTACACAAAAGTTGACATTATTAAACTCCACGATTTATGAAAAACAAAATTATATTATTCTTAGTTTTTAATATGTATTTGTATACGATTTAAAAAAGAACGTATCAAGATATCATGCTCAATTCTCGTAAAGTGAAAAAAAGAATGCGTTCCACAACATGTTTCGGTCCCTACAACAATTTTCTGACTTCACGAATGGAAAGTGTTTGAGCCCTGCCATTTTTTTCCTTTGGGTCAGTGAATCAACACACTTTGCGGATCGTTTTGTGGAACGTATTGAGTTTATTCCATAAAATATGTATAGAAAAAGTAGAACAATAGGATTTCACTTCACGTTTCGAATTCTTAAAAATGAAACAACTTCCAGGAAAAGTTGTGGAACGTAATAAGTTTCACTTCCACTTCCAATGAGTTTGAATATTACATTTTGAAAACAAGTTAAAAAGAAGAATGTACTACCAATTTAAGAACTTACAAACTCCATTTTTTACTTTTATTCCATATACCTACCTTAAAAAATGTGTAACGAAATAAGATTTAATTCTAATAAGCTTGAAAATTGCATTTAAAAAAATTAAGTTAAAAATGTGTAAGTAGTAGGAATTTAAAAAACTTATAAAAGAATCCTTTTTCGTATACCACTGGTGATTAACGTTTTTCTGGTGATTAACGTATTTCTTTCAAATTCAGAATTTGTGAACTAGGAAATTAAGATTTTGAACGAAATTTATTTAATTTTGATGAGATTTTAAAGTCATTTAAACATTTTATCGCCAGTGATAAAAGTTACAGAACAGGGGCCCTGAAAGCTGGAAAAATGTGTATTAAAATGTTACACATTACACATAGGAACTTATTTCCCATTACTTGGTCTTTTTCGCATATTCAAAATCGTTATCTCTTGTGAAACGTATTAACAGTTTGATTGCACCTAATAAGATTAGTGCACCTAAATCAGAAATAGAGAAAAAGAACTGTCAATTTAAGAAAATAAAAAAAAAAAAAAAAATCTAACTTGAAAAAGTTTTGGAACATGTTGTCATTTCAATTATTATATTATTTTAATATAACATGGTATGCTGTTATCGACTTTTGGATAACAAATTATGGAACTTATTTAGATGTTGATTTTCCATTTGGTATAAGCTTGGGCAGGGAAAAATATGCTCTAAACAACTTGTGGAACGTATTCTTACGCCAAGAAGTATTTATTTATTTTTGTTCTCAATTTAATTAAGTGAGAACTGCAAGTTTAAAAGGTAAGCAAGCCTTTTCAAACTAACAAACTTCTGTTACTAATTGAATACAAAAACTCAAGATATTATTATGCAGTACAGCTCACCTTTCAAACGACATAACCTTAAGCCAACTAAACATACTCACTACTGAACTGATCAGATTATTTGATATCAACTGTTCAATCAGTGTACGATTAAATGATTTATTAAGCCACAACTTTGATATCATTTCTGACAGAATTTTGACAACGCCCTTTTAAATTTTTTCCGTTAACAAGCTATATCTTATAACTTTTAACCAAGTTAACAAATAAAAAAAAAATAACTTAAAAAAATATATATAGCTACTCAAAAAAACCGTTATGGTCGGTTAACTTGTCGTAATTGCGATTTGAATCGCTGCGCTGTGCAGCATTTTATTCAAGCTTCAAAGCAATTCAAAGACACTCAACTCCAAATAGCAGCAAGCAGCAGCGTAGCCACTACCAAAAAATGATGTGAAACCCACACCACACCCATGTTTCTCACGAATAAAATTACAATAATTACGATGGAAATCGTGTTAACCTCAGCCACAATCGTCGTAAAAATTTAATCAGATTTCCATTTGTCAAATCGCCTATATACATTGTATATAAAAGTTGGTATTTTTTTTATTCTTGAGTACCTAACGTGCCAACTCTTTTTAAGATTTTTTTTTTTTTTTCTTCAGTGAAATATGTCGAAAATAATAATAAATTATTTTGACCTGACCACAAGCAGTGGCGTAGGCATTGTATAATGTTATTCGATTACACTTTGACAAGAAATCAGTTTAGTCGAAAAGTGTAAATTGAGTTTAATTGAGTCGGTGTCAAGCTGTGAGTATTTTAATATTAATTAATAGGTGTTTTTTTTTTTTTTTTTCTTTATATTTTTACCTTAAGCGTTTGCAATTTGAATAAACTTTTATTTTATTTTTTTTTTTCTTGTCGCTAATTTATTAGATCATGCTAATAAGAAGTAGAGATTAGTCTGATGGTCAATTAATTGTGAATACATTTTAGCTGTGTTGACGACGATGACGACTCGACTAAACGACAGTGTTGCTGGTGTGGTATGGTGATGATCTGATTATTCATTATTCTGATGTTTAACTTTTAATTGGCTTGTGCATATAAATTTTTTGCATTTTTTTTGTTTGTTTTTTTTTTTATCTTTTAAACTGTCAAGTCCTTGAGTTGACATATAGAAAGAGACTAATTTATGGCTTTGAGCACTTCGATTGAATTTTTTTTTTTTATTTTATTTTTTTTTTCGAAATCAATTTAAATAACCGACAATTTGTTTGAAATTTCTAATCAATGTGTTGAAGGAACGTGCTCGATTTGATTTTGTGATATGCTTCTACGTAATCTTTAATTTATTAGTCAGGCGAGAAAATAATTATATGTATAGTGCATAACTTTGTGTATAGAAAAATTGGCAAATTGAACTAGAACAGGTGCTATTGGTTTTAAAGTTCAACATCATTTAATTTAAATTTCAAATTCTTTTAAATTTTTAAAAGATTTGAAACTTAAAATATTAGATGTTTAATAATGTTTTTTTGAAGCTTGTTTTTAAGCCTAAATTTGCTAATGCAAAAGAATAAAGAGATAGAAATAGATAAATAGAAATTATCAATTAAGTTAACAAAATATTTTTTGGAAACAAACAATACTTTAATTTATTTAAGTAATTTTCTTAATTTTATATTTTAGTTCTTTTTATTTATCCCAAATCCCACATCTAGTGATTAATCTAATTATTTCTGGGTCACTGTGGTGTATGCGTAACATTTTTTTCTATAGAAACATCCTAGGTAAAATTTAAATTTCGAGTGTTTTATGTTAAGTAGAACTTTTTCGATTTTGAATATTAAAAAAGTTACAAGCCAAAAAAGTAAAAAAAACGAAAAAAAAAGAAAATTCTTAAGTTTTGAGCATTTTTTATAAAAATTATGAAAAAAACCTTCCGAGAAAGGATTGTTCACCTTAAAATTTTCTACAACTCTGTCATACAACTTTTTTTGTATCGCTATAAATACAAAAGTTATGAATACTTTTTTTTTTATTAAAAAATACCCATTTTTTACCAAGTGAAGAGACTTTAAAAAAAATGCACGTCTTTAATTTTCTCGTGTAACACAAGGCTATAATATATTTACTAGTAGAGTAACTAAAGCAAATTATTAGGGAACCCGGCCGAACAGCTCTGATTTTGACGATTTTTTTTTCAAACGTAGGTTATTAAAAATACTTTAAAGTCTATAGATTAAAAATTGCCGGTGTTGCCGTATTGTTTTTTTTTTTAAATTAAAATTAAATTTTTTTTTTAACAAAACCATTTTTTGTGCTTAAATTTCATAAAACAAATGATAGCAAAAGATTCTTTAGGTAATTTAAGGAAAATATATAAAAGGCAGTAAGGGACAATCTTCCATCGTTTAAGCAAAAAATGCAATTTTCTAACATTCTGACCTCAAACACAAAAAAAAAATATTTTGAAAACAACGGCAACACCTACAATATTTTAAAATACATTTTTAAAAAGCCAGAAGCTCATTTTTATCTCTTAAGTTTAAATCCACTAAATTTAATCAAGACTTTTTGAAAAAATGGTCCTCAAACTCAGAATTAAAAAAAAAATGTTATTAGAAAAATTTAAAATTACTTTTTTCCAAACTTTTTATGAATTTATTTAAAAAAAATTTTTGGCCATAGATATTATCAGTTGAATTTCGAAGCAAAAAAGGTAAAATATATCACACTTTTGAAAAAAAAATTAAAAATTACTTCAATTTCAATGGTTTTTTTTTATTAAAACTGAATTTTTGCATTGAAATAATTAATTTTCTCAAAGACTGTGGTAAATAGGAACTTAAAATTTTTGCTATTTAACTTTCAACAGTAAGGGTTATTAAATGAATAAAAAATAATTTTATGTTTAGATGTTGAACTTTAAAAAAAAAATAAGTTAAATTTTTTTCCAAAACTTTTATTAAAAAAAGTTCTTCGAAAATGAAATACTTTTTAATTTTGTTCATAAACCGTAATACATATTGACATTTCCTTTTATAATTTGAAAATAAATGCATTTTATATTACGACCAAGTTTAAAAAACGACATGTTAAAATTTTTCCAATATTTTTTTTTTTTTCAAAAATCTGAGTTCAATTACCATTCTTTCAAAAGCTGTTCATTCAATTAACTTAATTTTAATTTTACATATATGACTAAGCTTCTAGCTTTTAAAAAATGTATATTTGAATATTGTAGGTGTTGCTGTTGTGTTCAAATATTTTTTTTGTGTTTGAAGTCAATTAATAAGAAAATTGCATCTATCGCTTGAACTATGGAAGATTGTCCCTCACTCCCATATATTTTTTTTTCCTTGAATTTCCTAGACAATCTTTTGGCATCAATTAATTTATGAAATTTAAGAAAAATTTTTGAAAAAAAATTGTTTTTGTTCACAAAAATCTTCAATTAAATTTAAAAAATCAAAACGGCAACACCGGCAATTTTTAATCTATAGACTTTAAAGTATTTTTAATTACCGACGTTTGAAAAAAAAGATCATCAAAATCTAAGCTGTTCGGCCGGGTTCCCTAATGTTGCCAAATTTTGAGCTTTAGTTACTCCATTATACTAATCATTTACAATTCAAGATTTGGTGAAAAAAAAATTAAGAAAAAAGTACAGAAAAAAAAACACAGACAAGAAATTGCGATTTAAAAAAAAAAAGTAATTATAACTTTTGTATTTATAGCGATACAAAAAAAAAATTGTATAGCA
Source organism: Episyrphus balteatus (assembly GCF_945859705.1). Classification (NCBI taxonomy): domain Eukaryota; kingdom Metazoa; phylum Arthropoda; class Insecta; order Diptera; family Syrphidae; genus Episyrphus; species Episyrphus balteatus. Next base: position 5,726,091 of record NC_079137.1, on the reverse strand, counting down.
GAGTTGTAGATAATTTTAATCTTTTCTCGGAAAGTTTTTTCATAATTTGATAAAACTGCTCAAAATTTTAAAATTTCCTTTTTTTTTTCCTTTTGTTTTTAATTTTTTGGTTTATAACTTTTTTAATATATTCAGAATATCGAAAAAGTGTTTGTATTTGTATTTATTTATTCAGAAATTATTAGTTTAGTAAAACATTTTTGTAGTTTTTTAAAGAAATTTTAAGTACAATGCGGTTATAAGATTATATTTATACAAGTTTTTAAAATTAAAAACCTAAAAGTAGCATTTTTATTTTTTTTTTTTAATAAATTAAATTTAATAAATTAAAACATTAAATTTAAAAAATTATCAGCTTTAAATGATTATTCAAAGTTGTTGTAAAGTTTTGCAAAGTTGAACAGAAGTCGTGATATTTAATAAAAACCAGGGTTATGATATTCACCCATCGAATGAGCTAACAAAATTGGGAGTGGTAAAAACTGCTAAAAACCGCTTACAAATGCTTGAAAATTTTGCTAGGTGAGCAAAGACGAAACATGGAAGAACTGGCTTTCTGAAAATTGTGTTGCAGTATTTTGTGGCGAAATAGTTTCTCGATGGACTAATATGCAAAGGGTTTAGGTTACAAGTCTCCAAGAGGGTATTGCCTTTTGGGAGGTATTCACAAAGCTACAAAAAGAAACACTGTCATGGAAAATTACATTTCTGCTTCGACAACCGGACTCGAAGGTAAATTGTAGGTAGGTATACCTTCATTCTTGCAAACAAATGAAAGTTACATTAAATGAATCGTTTATTTCAGAAACAGCATAAGTCCATGAGCACTAACTTTTCAGGAGCAACAAAAAACTGTTTTTTATGTTAAAACTCCACAACACTTCAAATTAAGAGTATGCCGAGTTATAATCTAGCTTAAGACGCATTTAAAAACCTTAAAAATATTAACTTTTTTTCAAGTCTTAGCGGGTTTTTAAGCCTTTAAAGCCGTTGGACTTATGTCGTTTCTGCTCGAAACGAATTTTTTTTTGGTAAAACTTTTGTTTTTATTTAGCTATAGCTTTCGAACCCAGCTTTCGATTTTAATAAATAAAATGGCAGTAGATAGAGTAAATCTTTACCTTTTTAGAAATGTATAACTTAAAGGCTTGCGTGTCATGATGTTTGCCAAAATAATTTAAAATTGATAAAATGTCATATAATTCAAGAGTTAAAAATGCTGCCACCGCGAGAAATCTGGCCATAACTTTTGAACCCTGAGTTCAATTTTAATGAATTTAATAGATATAGATAGAGTAATCCCTTACCTTTTTATAGATGTATAACAAAAGGGGGTGCGTGTCAAGATTGCTGCCAAAATAATTTAAAACTGGTAAAAAGTCATGTATTTAACAGTAAATAAAATGCACGACAGGGGTCGCACGTACTTTCTCTTGCAGTTCAAAGCACTTTTATGTTAGTCTACTTGTAGATTTTAAAAGCTGGATCTAAATTTTAAAAAAATTGATATTGGGAAAGAGCCGACATTTAGGGCAAAATTTTGTTAAATGAAAAAATTTTTTTTTTGTTATTTGACTTTTTTTGGAAAAAATAAAAATGCAGTTTTATTGCCATTGCTTTAAATATTACGTATACAAAGTTTAATCAAAATCGTTAGAGCCGTTTTCGAGAAATTCGTAATATCGTATTTTTTTGTATTGGAGCTATACGTTCTAAACGAGATATAAAAAAACAAAAAAAAACCAACTTTCAGAATTCCATAAAAATCATCTGTAGGTAGGGGAGAGTGGGGCCAAATGTAACACTTTTTTCTAAAATCGATGGTTCTCCTACAAATTTGAAAGTGGGTCAACCAGACCTTTTTTAAATTAAAGACCCATGTTTTAGGTCCAAGATCCATCATAAAAATTTAACAAAACATAACGGTAATGTTGAAAAATAAAGCTTCCAAAAAAAAAATCGTGTTGTTTCAACTTACCCCACATACGGGGCAAAGTGTAACACATACCGGGGTAGGTTGTACCAAGAACTAAAAATAAGAGAAAAATACCTTTATATGTTTATATTTATTTATTTTTAATTAATAACAATAAAAACAAACCTCAGTCATTAAATTTTGGTGCAAATTTGTAAAAAGTGGAGCAAATCCAAGATTTCCAGAGAAAATTTGACAGTAGTCTTAAATAAAAGTTATTCGAATTCATAAATTGTTTTATAAGCTTTATGAATTCAAGTGGTGGTTCAAAAATGTGTTTCCAATTTCAAAATAAATACAAATTCAATTACAAGCATTCATATTCAGGGTTGTTAATTATATTAGGTAAACAATTTTTCAGTATAGGTAGGTTTTTACATGGTACAACTTGCCCCGGAAAAATGTTACAACTAGCCCCAGCATGAAATTTGGCACATAAAATCAATTTAAAAAAAAAGCGAAACTGATGTAGACATAACATATACACGCAATTTGAGCCAAAACACAGTTGCATATAACAAAAAAACACTTAGCACTCTATCTTTTTCGGGTAAAGAGGTAGACCAAAAATAAAATTAAAAAAAAAAGTTACAAACATGCATTTTTTGGGCACCACTAGTGTAACTTCTCACCCTGTCGTCTAATCTTCATCTGAAGAAAATGTGCCGGTAGATATGCAAAAATTGAGCATTTTTCTCGTTTACGTGTTTCTTAATATTGAAAGGAACATCGCTTTTTTTAGCTGTTAATTCTTACCCCTGTTACATTTAGCCCCACCCTCCCCTACCAAATTTGAAAAATTTTGGAAAAAATGGACTTCTGCTGTTTCTGAAATAAACGATTTAAATGAAAATGTCAGGTACCCCCAAATAACACTGGTCAACAAAATTTAACTTTTTTTTTGCCACAAGAACCAAAATTTACTTTTCTAGTTGTTTTTGGGGTGCTGAATCCGAATCTGAAGTCAGAAAAATTTGATTGGCCTTCGTTTTTGAATTATTACCGTTAGAAAAAGTCAAAAAACCTAATTTTGGCTGTTTTCGAGGTTCTATTTTTATGTGGGGTAATTCATTATAAACAAATTTGTAACGGTTGTTATAAGAACAGATATTCTTCTTTCAAAAACTTTTAAAATTTTCCCGATATCTCTTTTATTGCTCGAGATATCTTAAGTTTCATTTAATAAGTCAAGGAGAAACTAAACTAAATCTAAAGTTTAAGTCACTTGTCACAGAATTTTTGCCACAAGAACCAAAATATACTTTTCTGAAGGTTTTCGAGTTGCTGAACTCAAATCCGCAATCGGAAAAATTCTATCAGCCTCCGTTATTGAAATATAACCGTTATAAAAAAAACCCTTTTTTGCATTTTATAACGGTAATATTTTAAGAACGAAGGCTAAAAAAATTTTTCTGATTGTGGATTCGAGTTCAGCAACCCAAAAACCTTCAGAAAAGTATATTTTGATTCTTGTGGCAACAAAAGTGTAATTTGGTTGGCCAGTGTTGTTTCTGATTCAAAGACCGCTACTTAAATTTTAAATATCTCGGGCAATAAAAGAGATATCGGAAAGATTTAAACATTTTTTGAAAGAATAAAACTAGGTCTTATAGGCACCGTTACAAATTTATTCATAATGAATTACCCCACATAAAAACATAACCTCGAAAACAGCCAAAATGACGTTTTTTGGCATTTTCTAATTGTAATATCAAATTAATCAAAAACGGAGGCCAATAAAAAATTTCTGACTTCAGTTTCGAGTTCAGCACATCCAAAACTACTAGAAAAGTATATTTTGGTTCTTGTGGCAAAAACCTTGTTGACCAGTGTTATTGGTCTTCTCTCTTCCGTCATCATCATAGTAAACTTTTCTCTACATATTTGTTTTTTTCATCGTTAGCTAAATTATTAGATATAAAGAACAGAATGCTCACAAAAAAAGTAGTGAATATTTTCTGAAAAACAGCAGTGAAGTTATAAAGAACAGAGAGCAGTCATACTTATAAAAGCAGTAAAATTTTGGAGAGCGTAGAACCTATTTATTGTTCTTTCTGTTGACTTGAGCGCGACATTTTCATCATTGCATAAAACAACAAAAAAAAAACACAGAAAATTGGATTGGGTTGGACTTTTGTAATGCTGGAGTTTGAGCAGAGCAGTGAGCAGCGATATTAAAGAGCAATTGCAACTGTTCTCTGCTCAATGGAAGAGCAGAGTGATTTGGAGCAGCTATCGCAATAGCAGCCTCAAATCTAATGTCATACAGCCGTTTCTCAAATTTTTGTTGCATTGTTTTTAACAGAATGCCCCCTATAACCTCAATTCAACGAATCGAAAAATTTCTGGGTCACTGTGGTGTATGCGTAACATTGTTTTCTTATAAAAAATTGAAAGAGTCAATACAAATTTACTATCACTGGCCATTTTAATTTAGTCAACTTAGTTTTAATGATCTTTTTTTTAATCTGTTGACGCTTTCAAATGCTCTTTAAAAATTTTGTTTAAAAAGGTGTAAAAATATAAAAACCAAAAGATACGAGTAAAGGTCAGCAAAGAGGAAACATGGATGAACTGGCTTTCGGAAAATTGTGTAGCCGTATCCCGTGGCGCAATCATTATTGCGATGGACTATTATGCAAGGAGTCTAGGTTCGAATCCCAATCTGCACAAGGCTTTAAAACGAAACATTGTCATGGAAAAGTACATCTCTGCTTAGACCACCGGACTCAACTCTTAATGTTAGGTCCCTTCATTCTTGCAAATCAATGAAAGTTAAATTAAATACAAATTCCAGATTGTAAAATCAGAAAAAAAAGAAACAACTCAGCTATTAATTTACCAATTAATCAGCAGATATGCTTTATTTAAATTAAAAAAAGGAATTAAAATGAAGCATTAAATTCAAATAACAAAATACTTCCGCCTATATACAAACCCACAGAAGAAAAAAAAAAATCAAAACAAAACTCTTTCATTGAATATATCTCAACACTTTGCCAGGCCAACGCGCCATTAATAAACAAATCAACAACTCAATCTATTATGTGCCCAACGAAAAAAAATATTGACATATCCATTTTTAAGGTGTCAAGAATCTGATCTGACAACATACTGAAAAGATAAATCGATTTCTTTTCCCTCCTCTCCAACAATATGCACTGCTGCACCTCATCGGCAGGCAGCACCACTTCAAAATGCCACAACCATCTCTCTATTTCCATTTTATCCATCCAGGAGGCAACAAAAACCTATGTGCATGCAACACTCAACACACTCATTACCATTAAAAAATACCACCCGCAGTCATACAGAGCAACTCAAGAGTGAAGACAAAAAAAAAATTCCTCCCTCCCTCACCATCTCTCTATCTCCTGCTGATGATGCAAGTTCTTTGAATACCAACCTTCTGTATGTCTGCATCCAAAATGCACCACACCAAAGTCATGTTGTCATCGCAGTTGTTGATATATCATTACACACAGTAAAATGCGTTAAGTGCAACAGCTCATAGAATTCCTCAGCTATAACAAAAACACACACACACGAATGAAAAATTATAAGAAAATGACATTCTCTACGAACCGTGAACTGAACAAAAAAAAAGCATCCCTGATCTGATCCCTCTTTCGGTTTGCTCAATTTTCGAACGAAGCGATAAATTTTTCCTTAAAACAGCTGATGTCATAGGTAATTAACGGTTTTGTCATAAATTATCAGACTTGACGATGACAAGTCATGCGTATCGAAGAGAAGAGAGAAAGAGATATACAACCCCTAGAGTCTCATGATAATTTCAGTGCATGAAGTATCACAATTTCACATATCATCAGAATTATTGAGGTATCAGTGATGACACTTTATGCGAAACGGAACATGTAATTAAGTATAATAGTCAAATGTACAACATTCATTCGTTGAGTTTGATATTGGTTGATTGATATTTTTAAAGAAATTTCTTCTAACTTCCTTATCAATTAGGATATAATAGTTTTTCTTCAGTTCAGGGATGCCACTTTGTATGACAAGAACATGTAATATGAAGTATAACTCGTTGGTGTATTGTTAAAGTGAATTATTTTAAATATTTCTTCTTGCTTTTTACCTAATTTATGGTCAATTTAATTAGTATTTAAATCTTAAATAAATATCTTTTTGATATTTAGAGATGCCACTTTATGTGATAAAAAATAAAATCCTATAATTTATCAAGAGCAGAAGTACCTATTTTGTTAAATTTGATGGTAATTAAGTTAGATTCTAATTGTTATCTGTTTAATTTAAGCTATAATATTAATATATATTCTAAATATCAATTAGAGATGCCACTTTATAAGAAATAAGTACAATTTTAAAAAAAACTTAACCCTGTGTAAGCACACGGGTGCGAATTTGGTAGGACAAAAATAAAAAAATTACGATTTTTCAAAAAAGTGGTCACAAAAAAGTCTCTTTATAAGGGTGAAAATATTTTTTTTCGGAATTGTGAATAAAATATTTGAATTCCTCGGAATATTCTACATCAATTTCATACTTGATTCTCCATAAAATATTGTGACCGAAAAAAGTTCTAGCGACATGAAAAAGTATAAACCAAATTCGCACCCGTGTGCCTATCACATCACAAAAAAAGAGGTGTGCCTACAGTACAGAGGGTTAAGCACATGTGTTTATTTATTTTTGTAGTTATTTATCAATTGCTATTTTAGTTTTCTATCATTATAAGTACTTTATTTATTCTCAAACATCACTGGTACATTCAGTGTTGCCATTTTATATGAAATAAACATGTAATTTTACTTCAATGAAATTTTACTACTCGGCTGTGTATTTATTTTTAGTGATTTACTCTTCTTTACTTCTTAAGATAGGAACTTAACTCAAATATATGCACTTTATTACATGTTTTATAGTTTCAGAGTTGCCACTTAACGTAGTAAAATCATGTAATTTGTTTTCTTTTACTTCTTTGTTTTTTTAAGTTTAAATAAAGTGGCAACTCTTTCATTTTTATCTTCAATGATATTAAGTCAATTTGTACATAGGTTAGTGGAATTCAGTAGAAAGAGTTAAAAAAAAATGTTGGAGGGAAACTATTTCAGCCCAAAATATCATCATAAAACAAGCGGCATGCAATAAATAAATAAAAATCTGACACAATCGCATTTCACATTTTTCTTGATTTACAATATTCTTATGATAGGAACTTAACTCAAATATATGCACTTTATTACATGTTGTACAGTTTCAGAGTTGCCACTTTACGTAGTAAAATCATGTAATTTGTTTTCTTTTACTTCTTTTTTTTTTAAGTTTAAATAAAGTGGTAACTCTTTCATTTTTATCTTCAATGATATTAAGTCAATTTGTACATAGGTTAGGTACGGTTGATATCGAAAGACACAACCAACTAACAAAAAAAAAAACTGACACAACAACAGTGACGTGCAACATGAAAATATGTGGCACTTAGTGCGGGTATATTTTTGACAATACGGGATCACTCATCAGTACTGACACAATGACTGTGTGAGTGCTCTGGTACAACAACTCGACAACAAAATTTATGTCTTCCTTTCTCAGAGATATCTGTTGTTGTTGATGATGATGATGAAGATGGGGATAGGGATAAAAATGGATATATGAGAGAAACCTTAGGGACTCACTGTGTTGCAGATTATGTTGCTATAACTTACTATGATATTTTCTGAATTTGACATTTGGAGAAGAGTAACATCATGTCTGAGTTTCATCTATGTCATATGTCATGAAGTTTTTTTTTTTGAAGATGAGTCAAAAAGTATCTATTATGTGGCAGTCGGTGCGTATATATATAGAAAGATGCAATTAGTGATCCAACAATGCTTTAGAATGACAGGATGACAACTCTTTAACTTTAAATTTAGACAGATGAAACATTAGTGTCAGTTGAGTTGAATGCATGTTCAAATTTATTTTCTAATTTTATTTAGACAAATAGGTTTTTGTACAATATGATTTAGGATATACTGTTTTGAAAAAAAGGGATAGTTTCAAGCAAACGTGACATGTTTCAAGATTTTTTTTTAAGGATTTTTTTTTAAATTACCAGATTTGTCACGATTTGATGTTTTTCAGTTCTTAATTGGTTTTTTGTAAACAAATTAATACGAAAAATAGCTTGTACTCTAATATCGTGAAACGGAACTCTAATATCGTGAAAATGTTACGGTTCATGTAGAGAAATTCAGTTTTTCCCAAAAAATCCTTAGATTTCGAATAAAAAGTCTCTGTTTTATTGAAGATAACGCGTACATATCTTGGCCTCTTACCCAAACTTTTTGAATCACGGAGAGGGAATGACCATCTTTTTTTTTTTACTTTTTTATGATTCACACTCTCTTTGGAAAAAAAAAAATCAATTAATTTAAATTCATTTTTTTTTCTGGTCTTAAATTTGAGTCTTCTCTTATTAATTCGTACAATTAAATGATCCGGCGCCAGTTTTAATTGAATTGTCTTCTTTAATTTATTTGATAAATGCCTCAAAATAATGAATATGATATAGTCACACAGCCAAAATTTCGTATGTGTATTTTGTCGAATACGAAAATTTAAAAAAAAATGGTTTTATATTGAAAAGGGAACAATTAGTCAAAACGTGACAAAAATCAGAACATTTCAGTGTTATCTTTTTTGTAAATGTGGTATTTGTCGGTGTGATCTTAAATACCTTATTTTTATTTGTTGTTTTTCAGTTTTATTTTTTTGTCCGTGTTTTTTTTTTTTTTTAACTCTGCAATTTTTGTTACTGTGAAATTTGTTTAGTTTATATTTTTACCGGTGTAATTTTTGTCACTGTAATTGGTGAAAATGTAATTTTTTTCGACATGATTTTTTCCGATTTGATTTTAACTACATTCGTTTTTATCATAGTGTTATTACTTCCACTGTGATTTAAGTGTTATTGTTTTAACTAGAATTTTTTGTCACTGCTGTTTTTTGTTTGAGATTATTTCACCATGTATTTTCTGAAACAATTTAATCTTTGCTATTTTCTATAGTGTCACTGTGATTTTTATCACTGTGATTGATTCCCCTTATTTTTGAGATTTTTTTGGCTGTAATTTTTGTATCACTGGCATTTTAATTCAGTTTTTCACTTTTCTTTAAATAGTGAATTTTTCCACCGTGGTTTTTGTAATCGTAATTTTTTTCTACTGTAAGTTTTTTCAACGCTATTTTAATTCGCTATTTAAGTAGTTCTTTGATAGTATTTTTAATTTCTTTATTGTGATTTTTGCTATGTGCGTTATTTGTCACTGTGAATTAAGACACAATAATCTATTCTCTGTGCTATCTTACCACTGTGGTTTTGCCATAATGATTATTCTTATCGCATGTACATTAGGGTGGGTCAAAAAAATTGAAATTCTTTTTTTTTTTTGATTTGGTACTCCGAAAAATCGATTGCTAGACACCTCTAGAATATACACACCAAATATGAGCTCTTAATATTAAAGGGAAGGTCCTCCGCTTCGCAATTTTCCATTTTTACATCAAGCTTCTACTAAAAAAAAATCATTTTTTTTAAATCGATCTTTTAGCAAATTTCCTTACAAATTCTTGTAGGAAATTGAGCGCTCTACAAAAAGGCTTTGTACACTTTTTTCGTTTATCTAACCGTTTAATAGATGTTTGAGGTCCAAAAATCGAGAAAATCTTTAAAAATTCGTTTTTTGTTCTTAATTTTGTAACAAATTGAAAAATTATAATAATCAAACGCGCAAGACATATTCTTGTAGGAAATAGAAAAGGTCTTAATAACTTTTTTCATTAATCTAACCATTCTAAAGATATTCGAGCTCAAAATTAAAAAAAATTATAAAATTTTTTTTTATTTTTCAAAATTTTCTAATTCACGAAAATTCATTATTTTCAAATTAGAAAGATATATTCTTGTAGAGGCCTAAACGTTCTATAAAAAATTCCTTGAAATCAAATTGATTGCTTTAACCGTTTAGAAGATAATCGTAATAAATCAAAAAAAAGAATTTCGATTTTTTTTGACCCACCCTAATGTACATTACATAAGTTCGATTTTGTCTCTGTGATTTTGATCACTGTGATTATTACTTTGTATAGTTTTGACATTAAAATTTGTATAAGGTGGTTCTTATATCTTATTTTTTAACTCAGATTTTTGTCACAGTGCAATTTTTGCCATTTCAGTTTTTCTATGTGATTTTCACATTTATTTCTACTTCTTATCAAAAAATTGAAAAAAAAGCCTATGTCCTAAAAATTAAAAACAGAGACGTATCTGTTATATCTAAGTTAAAAAGGAACAAATATCACTGTGAAAAAATATAACTGAAAAAATATCACATTGACAAAAATCAGTTCAAAAATTACAGTGTTAAGAATCACGGTAAAAAAAATCACAGGGACAAAATATCACAATTTCGAAAACCCTAGTCTCTAGTGAGTCTTTAATATCGGCACTGGTAAAATCACTATCTACGATGAAAGCAGTGATATTTTTTTTTGCCTGTGATTTAATTTTTTTTTTCGAAACTGTGCTTTTTTTTTGAAGATACGAGTTTTTGACTGTGGCTGTGGTATATTTTATTAAAAACCAAGTGCCTACTCACAGCAATTTGCATGCATCGGTAGGTCTATAAAAATTCAAAAAATTCCCTCTATAAAGCAACAACTGACAAAATTATTTATGAGTCTTTTATTTATTTTTTTTCTTGTGTTTCGTTGTTTAAAATAATTTTAAAAAATTTAATTTTCCTCAAAATTAATTGCCATCATCATTTTCATCACAGACCCACAGACATTCCAGTGACTTAATGAATCTTTAACTTGTGCTGCAGAATTAACAAACGAATTATTAGCTCGTAATTCATTTTAAAATTATTGTCATTGTCGTCTACATCGTTATTTTTGGTTGGAACCACAATTTAGAAAAAAAAAAAAACTCATCATTGTTTGCCTGCCAAATACCATATGACATCGAAAAACACTGATAAAATATAAGAATGAAATTAAATGAAAAAAAGGAAAATATAATAAATTATGAGTAAAGTGGAATTCAGTAGAAAGAGTTAAAAAAAAAAATATTGTAGGGAAACTATTTCAGCCCAAAATATCATCATATAAAACAAGCGGCATGCAATAAATAAATAAAAATCTGACACAATCGCATTTCACATTTTTCTTGATTTACAACATTCCGCGCCGAGTGTTTTGACATTTGTAGCTTTTCCAGTCTGTTTTTTGTTTGTGTTTAATGAAGAATAAATGTATCTTTCGCCCCACTTACTCGAATATGCCCCCGTAAATTCATCGACGACACTATGATAATAACCAGGGGCGCATCGAACATTGACGCAAAGTCTTTTGAATACAAAGGCCCGAGATTGTTTAAAGAGCATCGTAAGTCGCTCAATTTTTCTTTGAAAGTCTAACCTAAAATAATGAAAGACTTTAATTAGACTTTACAAAAGCTTAGAAAAGGGCGCTATTGCTCATGTTGGAGGTGGGCCCTTTTCAGCTTTTTAAAATTATAAAAATTGGATAAGTTATTTTTAAAACAATTTATTCATAAACGCTTAGATTTTGGAGCACATTTTATTCTAACGAATTAAGGTTAAAAGAAAAATAGGCGTTGCCAACAATAAATCCGTCCCTGACATTATAGAATAATCATATATATCAGTTTTTGTATGTTTTGTTAGGTGAATTGTTTATTTGCGTAGACCTAAAGAAGAGAGGAAGCTAACATACATACGAACATTATACACTGACTGCCTCCAGCTGGTGCTTGCTGGCTGATGACAAGCGATGACATCCTCAGCACGTACCTACACGTGATTTTGATGTGATGATGAGTTGATGAGATGACTATTATGATGACACTTTGTCTAGAACAGCAGCAGCTAACAACAACAGAGGTCTCTCTGTATAAAATGAAATAAGTGACAGAATTTTGCTGATGTTGGGTTCATAACTTGTCGCTGTTGTCATTGTCGTTGGCGGCGGCGGTATACTCTTTTGAAGAACTCTCTTGAAGAAGAAGAGTGTCATGTTTACTAATCCGTTGAATGGTTAAATTTCTGTCATCATCATCATCATCCAAAAGGGGAGGCCTCCACTTTGAACAATAAATATTTGCATAAAAGAAGGCAATTAGGAATTTTCATTGTGGTATAATATGTCTATGATGTGTGAGCTTTTGTGTAATTGTTATAAATTGTTATTTAACTAAGAGTAAATTGAAGGTATATATATTTCATTGAGTAAGTTGTTATGTGCCAATCAGAATAAATGATAGTACATGTTGGAATTTTGTGTAAATTTTTTTCTTTCACGAGAATTGTGAAAAAATATAGGTACCTACTACACTTAAGAGCAAAAAAACGGAATCAAATAAATTATTTATATTAAAAACAAAAATTGCAATGGATAAAACAATGTTTCTTCAAGTCTCATGGTCTCATTTAAAAGCTTGAATTTTTACCTTGAATTGTTGGTAAAAACATAAAAATGTATACGATAGTATCATCGCTATCTGTAAATAAACTGCACTTCTTTTTTTTATAAATGTTAAATTTTCTTGATACTCTCTGTTTCAATTTCAGTCTTTCTTTCCTTACATACTTCATTTATGTTGATTGGATCTTTATAAAGTGAACAGATTTCTTAATTCTTAGCATTAATTTAAAGCTTTTGTTTCAAGCTTTTTAATGGTGCAATTGACGTCATGTATGTCAATTACATCCTGACCAATTTATCGTTTTTACAGAACGAAAATTTTGATTCCATTTTTTTTCTCCTAAGTGTATTTAAGGCAATCTTTAGAGCTTTTTTGCGTTTTTTTTTTACTCACGAAAAAATAAATTTACTAACAATTTAAAAAAAATTGATGTAGCAATTACTAAAAGATCCAATGAAAGAATTTAAAATGACTTTTGATTTTAGAAAATTTGCTTGATCGTTTGTTTGAGGTCCAATATGACTACATTGAAGAGTTTAAGGTATTTATTTTTTAAAGAAACAGCTCTTTATAATATATAAATATGATGCGTTCGGCTTAATAGAACATATATGTAAACAGTATACCTACAATCTTAACCAAAAAACACTTATCCATTTACAAACAATGTGGTATATTTATTAATATGACCCTTAGCTTGAAGAGTCCACAAAAGAAAATAAAAGTAAAGAAAAGAGAAGAAAAAAAAAGAGGAAAAAAACCATTTTTATTTGGTCCATTAAAACTGTAGCCCTGAAAATAACATTTCCTGCTTATTATCTAGCAGGACCGACTGAGTTAAAAATGTAAACTAGTTTCATTATTTACCAAGAAAACCAAAATTTCTTTAAAGCAACAAAAAAAAGTACGTATACGCCACAGTCAACGTTAAAAATTTTTTTTTATTGATACAAAATCTGGTGTCGCTGTAATCGAAGTCGAAGAAATAAAAGTTGAATCGATACGTATGGGCTTATACCTTGTTAGAAGAAAAAAAAATATTATATATGTAGTAGCTATACAAATCCCTGACGTTGCGTGTCATAAAGTATTTCTCTGTACAAAATAATAAAAAATACATGCAAAAAAGATTATTTTTATATTTTTTCTTAAAATTTTCTCGAAAGTTTCTATTAATGTACGAAGGCATGGGATGGTTATGATTTCTTGATTAGTTTACAAACAACAGCTGGTGTGCCGCAAGGTTCTATTCTCAACCCTTTACTGTTTTTCCTTTTCATTGATGATATTTTTGATCATCTTCCTGGTGTAGTTTCTTTTTGTAAATGCATTGTCAAAGTTTTGTTATATATTTTGTCTTCTATGCTGATAATTTGGCTATCTTCCAGTTTAGCTACAGATGCAAACTAACCGAATTTGCTTATTGCGTGAGACTTGGGATCTGCAAATAAATGTACAAAAAATAAAAACAATGATTTTTGAAGCAAGAAGACGCTCTGATGAAAAGTGGACACTTAGTAATAACGTTTTCGAAACGGCCCATGAGCTTCTAAAAAAACATCATCGATTTTTTAGATACCTTTATTAAATTAAGTTAAATTGATTTATGTTAATTTTAAGATTTTTTTCTTTAGTGTATAAAATCAAAGGAATTTCAATAAATTTTTCAAGACAATTGGAGTTACTAAATCTTTTTGAAGTGAAAACTATTTTAGTATAGTAGTGATTTGAAACAAGATGAAACGAAAAAGCAACAGGAAAAATCAATTCTTTTTTGTTTTAATAGATACATAGTTTAATGAAATTCATATTGTAGGTAGGTAATTAAATAAACTATAATTGTGCAAAATTTCAATTAATTTCATATTCAATATCCTGAGATAACGGTAAAAAGATGTTCTTTTTCTAAACACGTTATATCTTTTGATCTAGAGCACATAAACATTTTATTTGACTTTAATACGCATCCTGATAATGTAACCTTTTATTTGATATATCACACATAAAAGTTACACAATCTTAAATTGAAAAACTTGAAAAAATATCTCAAAACACCTGTGGAGATCTGTTTCCTATGACCAGCCACCAGTGTAGGAAGTACCGTAATCTCAGTTTGAAATTTCGACATAGTTGGCGTTAAAAATTTTTACTTTTTTTGTCATAGGTTGTCATTTAAAAAAAAAACTATTTAATGGTTTTAGAAGAGAAAAAAGATTGATTTTTTTGCTTTTTTGATGAAAAGTGATTGGGTTCTAGCTCTTTTTGTAGAAGCTGTATAGACATGGTCGATATAAATATTTTGAGCTAAAACAATAAGCTTTCAGATGATATAAAATTTATTATAGGTTGTCAAATAAAAAACATGAACTTAAAGGTCATGAATAAAAAAAGATAGATATTTAAATTTTTTTTTTTTTGCAAGAAAAATGTTTCACTTCCACCACGTGTGAATTGCACACATGATTTTTTTATTATTGATTTCCAGTTAATTGTATAATTTTTTTAAATGAATTTACTTTTATTTTATTTCAGATACCATCTATTGTTAATAAGGTCAGTTCAAACTCTTTATTATTTTGTATCCATAATTCAAAAAAAGTTATACCTATTATTTTTATAAACTTTTGCTTAGTTAAAGAAAAACCTGAATTTGAATTTCTTTGTTGGCATATAAAAAAGACAAATTAAAAGTGCAATTGAATTCACCTAATTTCCGTTGCAATCACATTACTCATCAACGCGCAACTAACTTGACTCAACTTTAGTGCAATAATACTAGTATGCTAGTCTTACAAAAAATAAAATTAAATAAAAAAAAAAAAAAAAACTTGCACACACTGAACATGCAAAGACATTAATTTTAAAAGGCCAATGCGCACAATTGTGTGTCAAAACATGGTTCAAAGAAAAAGACATTAAACAACTGTCAAGTCATAAATTAAGTTAGCCGCAAGTCAGTTTAGCTTTTTACACACAGGATAAAACAAGGGGAGAAGGAGGTAAAAGTAGCTATATAGCTGAGGAAGGTTGGTGGTAGAAATATATAACCAGCACTGCACTGTACATTTTTCATTCGCCGCCGCGTTAACAGTCAACTTGGGAATTTTTTTTTTTCATGCCACAATATATCCATATATCCACTACCCCACACGATACGACGACGAAGCATGCAACAATATATTTGAAAAGCCAGACTTTCGGCCAAAACGGTAGCCGAAAATAGCAAACACAGACAGAAAAAATTGTTGTATTCCTACACAAATATGGTCAAAATTTTAGTTTTTTGGTCAAAAGTGAGTAGGTACAGTAGTCAGAGAGATCTCAGCGACGAATTTATAACTCTCAAGACCGATAGTCCCGATACCACGCGCGCCTTCGTTTGCTCACAAAAAAAAAAAATGAAAAAAAAAAAAACAGAAAGCACCTAGTATGCCATAAATCGTCGCAAAATAACAAACTTATCACACAGCTCCGGAATTGATTTGTAGCTGTGGTAGACCACCGCCATGGACCTGAAACCCCCTTTTACCCTTCATAAAGCACATATAGGCATCCCAGGCAATAGTCCAGACAGCCATACAGCTTGCTGGTACTGGTACAGCTATTGCTTTTGCTACCATTCTGCGCGAATGGCCAATTGTGGAAAATAATAAATTTTATTAAGTACCCAATTATTATCGCGGACATTTTGGAAATTTATGATTTCCTCGCAGAAACAATTTTTTAACGACCTCTCTGTCTTTCCATGTTTAGCTTGTTTCTGTTATTTTTTTTTTTTTTTTTCATTTTTATTTATATTTTCTTTATTCCAAACTAAATTGAGCTTAATATACATTTTATTATTGTTTCAATTTTTTTTTTTTTTTTATTTTAATAAATAAAAGTTCTGTCATTTTTTTTTTTTTTGTTAAAACTTTATGAAGCTTAGACAAAAAAAAAATAAATAATGGAATATCTCTAAACAGGAGGTAATAAAATTTATTTAATGTTCATGTTGATGGGTTTTTTTTTTTTCATTTTTTTGTTTTCTTCTTTTTTTTTTGGTTTTAAAGTGGGCCATCTGCCCTATTAATTATATTACAAGATGTAAATGGCTCTTTATGAAACTGATACCATGCTAACCGATATCATTAAAAAAAATACTTGAAAGACTCGATTGAGAGAGAGACAAGACAGAGCGGAAAACGAGAAGTTCTCAAGACATGGCGGTCGTTGTGTTGTATTGTGTTGTGTTGGTTGGCGCCACCACAATTTCATGTATGACATTTAATGTGATAGCTGAGCGATAGGGTATTTAGATTTATTGAAAAAGGGCCATGTGGTTATGGTTGCCACTTTGTAAGATCTGTCAAAACATAACTTTTTTAAATTTTGTATTTTTTTTACATTTTCTTAACTTAACAAATCAAACAGATATGAACAAATTTTTTAACAGACTGCTTAAGAAACTTTGAATAATAATAAATTTAGTAAAAAAGTTTTTCCTTAAATCTTTTAAATCAAAATTGCTCCTTCTGGAGTTTCGGGTGTGACTTTCTGTTTTTTTTTTTTTTATGAACTATATTCACACTTTACTCAATATAAATATAATTAGAAGGACTTACAAAACGCAGACGATAATAGAAATAATCGTTTCAATTAGTTTATCAAATATCTAATTTTGTCACATAAAGGTGTGACACATGGTTTTAAAAAAGGAAATTATAATATTAAAATGTTTTCCAAATATGTAAGTTTTTTTAACAACCCAAACGTTTCAAAACTTTATAAACTGTTTCGGGCGTGACAAGAAATCGTTTTGGGTGTGACATTTGATAGTTTTGGTAATGAAATTATTTAAATTCTTTAAACCTTTTTTCTTTCTCTTTCTGAATATTTTTTTTCTAAGTTGATAACGTCTTATAAATCGATGAACCATGGCAGCCATCACAAAAAAGTGACGCCATTTTCTAACGTTACACTCTCGCACTTTCGCAGTGCGGCAAAAAGTTTCAATTCAGAATTAAAAATAAACTATTAGAGATACAAAAATCTTCTATAGCTTATTTGAAAGATAATAACCTAAAGCTTAATTCAAATGAGGGATTTTTAAAAATTCCGTCATTTAATAGGGTAAACAGGGGTAAAACGGAAAGATGAAATTTGGGTTAAAATCTTAACGCGAATTCGTAGAGAGTTGATTCTTTTTGCTGTAGATAGAAAAGACTGATTGAAGGATAACTGCATTTAAGAAAAAATTCTAAAAAATTCTGGAACTCCGCTATAACGTTTTGTTTGAACGTTGATCAGGTGTTGTGGGTATGGAAAAATGTTGATTATGGGTAGGGGAAATTTTTTTTTGACAATTCTAAAGGTGCCAGGTAAAAGATGAAGGGAAAAAAAAATTAGGCGTCTAATACGGATTTTTTTCCAACACGAAATATGAATTTTTGAAAAATACCTACTTTTTTAGGGGTATTTTTGGGTAGTTTTTGATTTTTATCTTTTTTTTTGAGCGTTCAAAAAATTTTAAGTTATAGAGGACATGTAGGGCTGACCAATGATCAAAAAAATTGGAATCGTTAAACGAGTTTTGACTGAATACGGAGAAAAATAAGTTTTTAAAAAACAGTTTTTTTTTTTGCCGTTTTTAACCGATTTTCGTCGTTTTTTATTTTTATCTTTTTTTCTTTAATAGGTAGAGGAATATTATACATGGCCACGAGTATATGTGTGCAAAATTTCAATCATTTTCGTAAACACAATTTTGAGATAACGGTAAAATAAAATTTTCAAATTCAACAGGTTATAACTTTTTACCGAGAGCAGATAAAAATTTGATTAAACATTTATGAGGATCCTGATACAATTACCTTTCATTTGGTATATCACAAATAACGCTAGACTAACTACAAGCCACACAATGTTAAATCAAGAAACTTGCGAAAAACCTCAAACCACCAGTGGAGATCTGTTGCGCCAGTTCCACATGGTTGACTTTAAAAAACTCTAACTTCTCTTGTAGACATCTTTGAAATGAGATTGATACGTCATTTGAAAGGTTAAACAATAAGCTTTCACATGGTATAAAATTTTTTATAGGCTGTTAGGGAAAAAATTCATTTAATAGCATGAGAACATAAAAATAAATGTTTTTTTTGCTTTTTTGATGAAATTTCATCGAGTTTAAAAAATTCTAACTCTTTTTGTAGATGTCTCAATGACTTGATCTATATATACATATATTTTAATTAAGACAATAAGATTTTAGATGGTGTAAAAATTTTTATAGATTGTTAAAAAAAATTGATTTAATAGCGTGAGAAGATAAATTTACATGTTTTTTTTTGCTTTTTTTAATGAAATTTGATCGAGTTCAAAAAATTCTAGCTCTCTTTGTAGATGTCTAATAGACATGATCTGTATATATATTTTGAGCTGAAGCAATAAGCTTTCAAATAGGCTTTACTATAGGTTGTTGTATCAAAAAAATGAGTTTTTGGGTAAAGTGATTTTTTCACTTTTTGCATAAGAAATGATTGTTTTCAATAAATTATTTTAATACTTTTTGCTCATTGTAAAAATTTAAAATTGGTTTTATTATTTAGAAGAAATATTTGGCTTTTTAATGGTATAATTTTTTTTGTGAGCTTTTAAATTAAAAAAATTGATATAATGAGAAAAGAAAAAAGGTATTTTTTTTAGCTTTTTCTTGTAAATTATGATTGTTTGAAATAAATAAACGCTTCAAATGGCTCATTTTAAAAGCACACAACCTATTTTCTTACGACGTTATCACTTAAAATCATCGTCCGTAAACCGGCTTTACAGACAACCTCTTTTTTTCATTTAATGTCTATTTAAAATATTTTTGAGTTTTTGATGATTGATCAGTTTACATGTAGTGGCAATCATATTATTTACATTGCGTCATATCTATCTAAAAATAAAATAAATTAAAAAAAAAAAATCTATTTTGTTTGTTTAGGTTGGGTGCATAGTTTAACATATTGAAATAGATAACCAATATTGTATACCTATATCTAACTGTACGTTGAACAAATTGATTGAAGAATATTGAAATCTATATCTTTAAAGTTTTCGAAAGTGATTTGTTAAGTTTTTTAAGAGTTTTTGATTTTTGATACTGTCACTAATAAAATACCTAATTTAATCGATTTGAATTAAAAATTTCCAAAACATTTAAATTCAAAGATTTTTTAATATCTTTATGCCCACACAATGACTATGCCCTTAAAAACAAACTTCACAGTAGCTGGTGGAATTGTTGAAAAAATCTTCTTAATGAGTTAATTTTTGTTCATAGAACTCGTGAATATATCACGTTTTACGATTTAGATAAGATTCCTAATGCCTAATGTAGAAGTTTATCAGGAATATAAGTGTTGTTTTGTTCACCATACAAAAAGGTTAAAATTCTTGGAATAAGATTTTTATGAAAGTTTATCTTTTTTCATAGAAAAGTCGCATAGAACTCGAGGTGGACAAACGACAGAAATTTGAAATTTTGAAAAAAATCAATTTTTGGAGATTTTATGGGACTTTGAAATTTTCAGTACAAATTTTGTTTTTTGAATATCTCCTAAACGTAGGGTGGACAAACGATGATTTTTTGTTTGTATACATTTCTCGAGGTGGACAAACGATTGAATTTTTGAAAAATAATAATTTTTGAGGACTTTTTAATTTTCAGTAGAGGTACACCGTGGTGTATGCGTACTTTTTTTTGAGTTGCTATAAAAAAATTCATTTTGGAATATCTCCTAAACGGCAGGTGGAAAAACGATAATATTTGGTATGTATATAGAACTTGAGGTAGACAAACGATTGCATTTGGTTTTATTCTTCTATCTCAAAATTTGAGCGTTTTACACAATTTTTCATTTTGTAGACTTCCTATAAAAAAAAAAAAAAGAATTTGCTCTAAAATTTTTTTGAAGGGTGGACAAACAAAAATTTTGGATGGACAAACGAATTTGACAAATTTGGTTCAAAAATTTTGAGGTCGCAGTTCTGGCTTCACGAAGCTTTCACCTTCTCAGAATCAAAGAAAGGAAAAATTTGGTTTCATTCAAATTTGATCAAAATTTTATTACATCTAGAAGGCGCCATATTAGAAAACAATACCTATAACCAGTGGAAAAGTAACACCTTTCCAACGATATCTTAGTTTTTAAATTATGACAAATAGATTCGAAGTTTTGAAAAAACAAACATACCCACAAACATACAAACCCAAAATACATACAAATATTGTTTGCTACTGATTAGTCAGTCAAATACATAATGAAAAGGAGTAAAAAGGCACAAAAATTCCACCTGTGTGTTACACCTAATTTATAACTGTAACACGTGTCTGCTTTTTTTTGTAGCAAAAACTTATTTAAAAATCAAAAAAATTATTGGCATATAAAGAAACAATCATAAAATTAAAAAAACTTTCGCATTTTCAATAAATTGTTGGTGTTAAAAATTCCAAATTCCAATTGAATATACAATTTTATACTTCCCATTTTAAATTTGAATCAAAATCAATATTATGATTGCATAAATTTATTATTCAACACGAGAAGTGGATGATAATTATGTGACTGCGCTAGAGTAGTTTTCTGTTTTTTCTTTTGTTTTAAATGTTTTTTTTTTTTTTTTTTTGAGAACGCGCCTCACTTCAATTTAGATGACAAACAAATTAACAAAAGACATGACATTGATTCGTTTATTCAATAAATATCTCGTTTAATTGTTATGGCTCACTAATGCTAATATAATTTTGGTTGTAGGTAGGAATATAGGTTGTATATTAAACAATTTTTCTTCTTCTTCTTTTTTTTATATATATTTTTTTGTTATATTTTATTGTTGACTCTAATCCACTTATCTTTTCGACAAATCTTTTAACAAAAAATCTTGACAGTTGTTGGTATTTATGTATTTTTGTTATATATAGTCACAAAGTACCTTACCTTATACCAACCTACCTAAAAACGAAGATGATATTTTTTATTTTTGTTTAAATCGCAAATTGTGATGTCTGTCAAAAATAATTGAATTGATTTCGATTATCGCCACTGAAGTACTACAATATATTTACAATTTTATGTGGCCTCCCATAATCTTAACTTAAATGTAAAACAAAACAAAAGAAAAAAAAAGTTAAATAATAAAAATTAAATTAGGAAAGACCGCGAGCAATAAATTAAAGATTTTGTATTGTTTGGTGTTTTTTTGTTGTTTTTTTTTTTTGTTGTTTGGTGATCATCAGGGACGGAGTGGAAGTTATCGAAATACCAGGTTGATATATTAAGACGGTTTAATTTAGTTCCGTACCCCAAAACTTGACTAGATCTATTGGGATTGCTGTTCTCAATCACTCTGCTCTTTCACTAAGCAGAGAACAGTTGCGATTGCTCTTCAATATCGCTGTTCACTTCTCTGCTCAGACCCCAGCATTGCAAAAGTCTAACCCAATCCAATTATTTTTGTTTTATACAATAATGAAAATGAGGCGTTCAAACAGAAAGAACAATAAAATTTTACTGCTGTTATAAGCATGATTGCTTTCTGTCAGAGATCAGAAATAACAGTCAACCTTTATTTTCAATTGGTTTCTCTCTGAGAGTTACCATATTGCTTGAAATACGTTTCGGTTAAGGTTTGAGATTTATTTTTAAAAATCAAAAATAAAGGTTATCGGTTGACATTTTTACAAAAAAATAAATGGAAAAGGTCAACCTTTAACCGTTTTCAGTGAAAATAAATCAAAAAATGGTCAATTCAAAGGAAAATGTCGAATATGTCAAGAATGTCTTTATATTGCAAAAATAAATATGAAAAGGATGTTTTTTCTAAATTTTATGTATTAAATAATGTATGAACTAAATAGACTCTCAAAGTTCTTTAGACCCAAGATTATATCTCTTTTCGTTTAAAGTAAAATCTAAAGACGCAAATGAGTTTTCCACTGTGATTTGAGTCGCTGGGGCGACAAGTACAACCAATGCAATTTCGAATTTTTCAGGAGACCGATGTTCTTATATCTAGGTCAAAGCGTTTAGCTTCTAGAAGCGTTTTCGCCCGCCCAACTTCAAACTGCTATATCTCGGAATTTTGAAAAAAAATTTGATGCCAAAAGGTAGCGAGGACTCTAACCTACATTTCTGTACCACTCTCGTCCCTGTAGGTGCACGCGTTCTCAAACCGGGAGAAATTAAAGGTAAAAAAAAGTTAAGCCCGAGTCTGAAAAAAATAGGCATGGCGGTTTAACATGGAAGATGATTTTTTAAAAATCTGACAATGTGCAAAGCGTAGGCCCATTACACAAGCTATCATTTGGCATCACTCCAAAAAATTACTCTCAAGTGGTTTAGCACCCAGGAGCGATCAAAGATTCGTTGATTTTTCGAAAAAAAAAAAATTACCCCAACTTTCAAACGCGATTTTCTCGGAATTTTGAAAAAAATCCAAAAACCCGATTATACCACTATCGGGTAGTTGAGAATATAAGCTTTCATACGGCACCACTCCCCTGTCTCTAAGAATTGATACATTTGCAGATGAGATTTATTTTTTTCTCTCATCGATAAATCTCACTGGTTGACCGAAACATAAAAAAATACAAAATAAAGGTTTCTCTCAGACCTTGACCGAAATTTTTCTTTTTTTAAAATAAAGGTTATTTTATGACCTTTATTGAAAATGGCGACAAATAAGAGTTATTATAACTTAACTGCTCTTTTTCACTGCTTTTATTCTGTTCTTCATATCTAATAATTTGGTTAACGATGAAAAAAAAAAAAAAAAAACAAAGATGTAGAATAAAGTTTGCTATGATGATGACGAAAGAGTGAAGACCAATAATTTGATATACCATTGTTTCAGTGCAGGCATTCAAGGAGTTATGGGTCAAAATCATGGAGGTGGGAAATTTCGATGACCAAATTCTTTATAAATCAACTTTGTTTTATGATGAAAATTTCATGCTCAAATGTTTGCTTTAGCCATAATTTGTCGGTTCATGAACGGGCAGAGCACAAAAATGTATATTTTTCACTTTACCGCAAAACCCCAAAAATTAGTAGGTACTAGAAAAACGTTCCTCGAAATGGTGGTAATCTCTTTAAAACGACTTTAGGGGTCTAGAAATAGTATCAATGTAAATGATACACTATTTAATTAAGGTAGTAGGTCCTTAATTAATAAAATATAACTTTATTTCTTAAGACAGAGACCGATTTCTACAAAAAAAAAATGCTTTTATGCACCTCCGAAACACTTAGGCCATAAGCAATTTTTTCTTTTGTTTTCTTGTAACTTTTTTGATAAAAGTGCTGTATATTACAGCCATACTTATAGATAGATTACTGAGTAAAAATACCCAAAAAATGCAAAATTATGAGTGTTAGACTGCATTATTTATTCAGATTCTAAGAGCGTTCCCGAAAATGACGTTCCCGAAAATGACGTTTTGACCTTAATTTATTTTTATTTTTTATGTCACAAAGTGACACAAAGTGATCGATTTTTGATCATAATATCACCAAAAAATTAAAATTTCAATCTAACTATACCCCAAAACAGGCGTTGCCGGAATGACGGTTAATTGATCTATGCTACTTAAAAATGAAACTAAAACTAGCTTCTTACATACATTTTATATATTTATCCATAAAAATAAGCGTGGAATGATAATGACAATTTGTACCTTAGATGATTAAAATATTGACACATTAGGAAATGTTGGTTAAATGCGTCATTTTTCTTGGGACAACTTTTATTAATGTATAAAAAATAACAAAACTTAATTTTTTTTTGTTAGAGATGTACCAATTTATAAAAAGTATTGTGTAGGTATATGTAGTATTTAGAAAAGAAATACTTAAAAATAGATGACTTTAATGTGTTTTTAAGTCATTTGAATATCAGTTTTTGAGTTATGGACATGTCCGGGAACGCTGTTTTTGGGTATATAAGATGCAATAAAAAAGAAATTTAAACTTTTCTAACCGAAACAAATATATTCGTAGATGAGTGCCTACTATTTTAATTGGTAAATGAGAAAAAAAACTTTAAATAAATGTTATTTTTATTTAAAAAAAATTGCCAAATTTTCCACCTCCATGATTTTGACCCTTATATCTTATTAAAAATATTGAAATTTGTCACTTTTATTTTATTTATTTTGTATTCCATATTTTCAATCATATTTTAAATCAGTAAGAAATTTAAAGTGTAAAATGCCGCTCTTAAACTGCTCTTTAAAGAGTGATGAAATTGCAACTATTAAAAGTTGCTCTTTTTAAATTCTGCTCATTGCTATCACTGGTCTTTAAAAATTAAAGAGTGATTTTTAAAGATCAGTGATATTAATAAGCAGCATATGAAAAAAGCAGCTATTAATAGCTGCTATTCAAATCACTCTTTTAAATAGCAAAGGTTGAATTAGGTATGATAAAAGTGAAAAGTATTTTAAAAATTTTGGTGACCCGAAAATGTTGTAATCTATTAAAAAAAAATTTAAATTATAGTGGAGTAACTAAAGCTCAAAAACTGGCAATATTAGGGAACCCGGCCGAACAGCTTAGATTTTGATGATCTTTTTTTTCAAACGTCGGTAATTAAAAATACTTTAAAGTCTATAGATTAAAAATTGCCGGTGTTGCCGTTTTGATTTTTTAAATTTAATTGAAGATTTTTATGAACAAAAACAAATTTTTTTCAAAAATTTTTCTTAAATTTCATGAATTAATTGATGCCAAAAGATTGTCTAGGAAATTCAAGGAAAAAAATATATGGGAGTGAGGGACAATTTTTCATAGTTCAAGCGATAGATGCAATTTTCTTATTAATTGACTTCAAATACAAAAAAAAATATTTGAACACAACGGCAACACCTTCAATATTCAAATATACATTTTTTAAAAGCTTGAAGCTTAGTCATATATGTAAAATTAAAATTAAGTTAATTGAATGAACAGCTTTTGAAAGAATGGTAATTGAACTCAGATTTTTGAAAAAAAAAAATTATTGAAAAAATTTTAACATGTCGTTTTTTAAACTTGGTCGTAATATAAAATGCATTTATTTTCAAATTTTTTTGGCCGCATTTATTATGATTTCAAATTATAATAGGAAATGTCAATATGTATTACGGTTTATGAACAAAATTAAAAAGTATTTCATTTTCGAAGAACTTTTTTTAATAAAAGTTTTGGAAAAAAATGTAACTTATTTTTTTTTTTTTTAAGTTCAACATCTAAACATAAAATTATTTTTTATTCATTTAATAACTCTTACTGTTGAAAGTTAAATAGCAAAAATTTAAAGTTCCTATTTACCACAGTCTTTGAGAAAATTAATTATTTCATTGCAAAAATTCAGTTTTAATAAAAAAAAAACCATTGAAATTGAAGTAATTTTTCATTTTTTTTTCAAAAGTGTGATATATTTTACCTTTTTTGCTTCGAAATTCAACTTATAATATTTATGGCCAAAAATTTTTTTAAAATAAATTCATATTTTATTAGAAAAAGTTTGGAAAAAAGTCATTTTAAATTTTTCTAATAACATTTTTTTTTTTAATTCTGAGTTTGAGGACCATTTTTGCAAAAAGCCTTGATTAAATTTAGTGGATTTAAATTTAAGAGATAAGAATGAGCTTCTGGCTTTTTAAAAAATGTATTTTAAAATATTGTAGGTGTTGCCGTTGTTTTCAAAATATTTTTTTTGTGTTTGAGGTCAGAATGTTAGAAAATTGCATTTATCGCTTAAACGATGGAAGATTGTCCCTTACTGCTTTTTATATATTTTCCTTAAATTACCTAGAGAATCTTTTGCTATCATTTGTTTTATAAAATTTAATAAAATTAATTTTAATTTTAAAAAACAATACGGCAACACCGGCAATTTTTAATCATTAGACTTTAAAGTATTTTTAATTACCTACGTTTGAAAAAAAAATCGTCAAAATCAGAGCTGTTCGGCCGGGTTCCCTAATAATTTGCTTTAGTTACTCTACTATTATTATTTTTTTTATTCAAAACTTTCGAAAATAAATTTTTAAAATTATTTAACATTTGGAGCCCAAATTATAAGCATTCTTTGTCGCCTTGATAAACCCGTCCGTCCTAATGATCACGCAACAAAAAAAAAAAAAAAAATACCTTACCATGATGGTCTAAATGGAACTAGAAGCGGACATGAGTGTAAAAAAACTTGCGGTAGCAGCTTCTCTGATCCGGCTTGTATTTTAATTTTTTTTTTTTTTGTTTTAGGTAGAAAACCTACATGAAACAAATTAATATGATAATACAAAATACATAGCATAAATAAAAATTAATGAAGAAATAAACGAATATAAATTACGATTAAAATAAAAAAAAAAAAAAAAAAGAAAAGAAACAAAAAAATAACATAAAGTTGTGTCATTAAGTCGAGGAGTGTTTTAATTCCATCGTATAGCCGCATATTATCACACCACAGAGGCCAAATGGTAGCGCTCGTTATAAATGACAAAAAAATTATTATTCCTCGGGAAACAAAACGACAACGAATTAAATACAAAAAAAAAAACATTTTTTTTTTCGTGATCTTAGAACAACACAATGAAATTTATTAGAGTCATTGCCGATGGACATCGCCAACCATAAATTATCATTTAAAATGAAATAACAAAATGTTTTTCTTTTTCGGGTTTTTTTAGTAAAAAAAAAAATTTTTTTTTGGGAAAAAGGGGTTCTTCACTTCTTCCTCTCTCCTTACACACATTCAAAGACGGAAATACCGGACAAACGCCCTCTTGAAATAATTGTTAGTGACAGTCTGCCATCAGTTTGTCATTAGTCATTTGTACAAATGGTGTTTTAATTCGACGAGACAAAACAAAAATTATTATTTTCTTTTTCTAAATTGTATGTTCTTGAGGTCGTTAATTCTTGGGGATGTTTATTATTTTGTAACTTGGGAACTATCAAATGAAACTTTATTCAAAACTCTAGAAACCGTCTCCTGCAAAGTTGCAGTTTTATCGATTTTACTACCTATTTGTCATTGACTTTAAAAAGTTAATCTAGATTGAAATGTTTGTTTCTACAATTTGTCAAGTCGTCATAGGAAATACCTATTCCCCTCAACAATTCTTAAAATCGAGTGCGTCAACTCTTAAAAGGGACATTTTTAATTCCAAAAAATATTCCATATCATGATGATGATGATTTTGACATGTGTCAATTTTACTTTTAGTCGAAATAAATTTTAAAAATAGATTCTTTAATCAAAACAAGGGTGATTTACCCCTCGCATATTATCTTCAAAAACGAAAAATTCAACAAAAAAGAAGTCAACACCGAAAAAAAATGACGACGCAGAAAAAAAAAGAAATATTCCAATAATTCTTCTTTATTTCTCATTTGACAGCTAATCAATCATCTTTACCCACTTGACATTTGAAATGTTTCATTTAATAAAAATCGCTCGCACAAAGTAGATTTCCCCGCCCCCATTTTATATATACAACATCATTTCAGTGAACAATCCACTTTCCTTGAATTGATGAGTAAAACTGTTTCGTTCAAGGCCAGAAATTTTTTAAAAATGATTTAAAGCTAAAAAAAAAAAAAAAAATACAAAGCAAAAAGAAATCTGATGAAACGTTGCGCGCCGACAATCTTCGTCCGCTAATTAATAGCATTTGACACATATCAATATGTCAAGACAGTGTCTGCCTGTCATTTATAATAAATTTGATGTGAATTTTTTTTTTTCAAAAAAAAAAAAAAAATTGATTTTGTTTTTGCAAATATTTATAAATCAAATTCGAGGTAAATAAAATTGAATTATTCATTGGCCAGGTTGTACGTTCTTGCTTTAATAGTTCAAATGTCTAAATTTAAAATTTTAAATAGGTTTCGAGGACTTCTTCGAAGAGTTGTTAGAAAATAGTTTTTCTAAAGAGTTTTTGTATCAATTCTGTTTTGGTTTTTGTTAAAAATCCAAGACTAAGAACTCCTATCTGGTAAATTAAACGTAATACATTTATAACGGGGGCCTAAGTTCTTGCTCTAATAGTTTAACAGTCTAAAAATTTCGTTTTAAATAGGTTTTGAGGACTTCTTCGAAATGGTGTTTGAAATTGGTCTTTTTACCCAATTTTTTTGTATCAATTCTGTTTTGATTGTGTCTACAAATCCAAGACTTAGTCCTTTTTTCCGGTAAATAGAACTTAATTACTTAATGTCAATGTCGAACGTTGTTGCTCTAATAGTTTAATAGTCTAAACATTTTGTTTTAAATAGTTTTCGAGGACTTCTTCGAAATGGTGTTTGAAATTAGTCTTTTTTTACCCAACTTTGAGGAGTCTTTTTTATCAATTCTGTTTTGATTGTGTCTACAAATCCAAGACTTAGTCATTTTTTCTGATAAATAGAACTTAATTACTTAATGTCAATGCCAAACGTTGTTGCTTTAATAGTTCAAAAGTCAAAATTTTTAGGTTAAAATAGGTTTCGAAGACTTCTTCGAAGAGGTGTCTAAAATGATTGTTCCTTACAAAATTCTGATGAGTTTTTGTATCAATTTTGTTTTGATTTTGTCTACAAATCCAAGACTTAATGCTTATTTCTGCTAAATTAAGCTTAATTAATTAATGTCGAGGTCGTATGTTCTTGCTCTAATAGTTCAATAGTCTAAAATTTTTGTTTAAAATAGGTTTCAAGGACTTCTTCGAAGAGTTGTTTGAAACTATTCTTCCTTGCCAAATTCTGAGAAGTTTTTGTATCAATTGGATCGATTTTTGTTAAAAACGCAAGACTACGGGCTCCTATCAGTTAAATGAATTTTAGATAATTAATATTGAGGTCGTACGTTCTTGCTGTAACTGTTCAAAAGTCTTAAAAATCTAGTTAAAATAGGTTTCGAAGACTTCTGCGAAACTGTTCTTCTTTGCCAAATTTTGAGGAGTTTTTGTACCAATTCTGTTTTGATTTTGTCTACAAATCTAATTTCTGATAAATGAAGCTTAATTTATTTATGTCAAGGTCGTACGTTCTTGCTTTAATAGTTGAACAGTCTTAAAATTTTGTTTAAAATAGGTTTTAAAGACTTCTTCGACGAGTTGTATGAAACTTTTCTTTCTTAAAAAATTCTGAGGAATTTGATTTTTTGATGATTTTGTCTATAAATTCAAGACTTTTCCCTTCTTCCTGGTAAATAAAGCTCAATTAACTAATGTCGAGGTCTTACGTTCTTGCTTTAATAGTTCGAAAGTCTTAAAAACCTTGTTTATATAGGTTTTAAGGACTTCTTCGAAAAGGTGTTTGATTTTGTTCTTCCTAATCAAATACAAAGGAATTCTGCTTAAATTTTGCTTTGCTAATCCAAGACTTTGCCCTCTTATTTGAAGCTTACAAATAGAAAATCAATTTGACAGAAAAGTAAAAATAAATGTTTCTACTTTTGGTTTTAAAGAAATAATTGAAAGAAATTCAACTGATTTCGTGAATGACGGCGGTTCGGTGGAGATTGGCCCCCTTCCGGTCTTAGGCTGTCAAGTTTTTATTTCTTTGTATTTGCGGTGATGGTATAGCTATAGCCCGATTATATCGGGGACACCATAAGGCAATTAGTTTATTTTGCTTGCAACTGATAGGAATAATAAATCATCGCCACATCGTTGTCGATGCAAAGTCAAGCCACCGGGCTTCCAGAGGTTCCTTTTTTTTTCGTTTTTTTGTACTTTTTTTTTTTGTTCTCATATTATTCACTTATCCTGTCTTTTGTTGCTGGATTTGGGTTTGAGTCTGGGCTATACCTATCTATATTGTAATATACTTTTAGAGCTTCCTCTCCACCATACTTATTTTGCTGGCTGATGCTGATGCATTGTGTGGTGTGGTGTGTTGTGTTATTTATGATTTAAACATTTATATAAATTTTTTTTTTGTTGTATTCTCATTTTCAAAAGAAAAATTTTGCCTGTCATCGAGAATGAGGCGAGAGGAGTGCTGTTTTTTTTGTATTTTTTGTTTATTGCTGGTACTGGTAGTTGCTTCGACTGACTTTTTTGTTGTATATATGGTATCACTCTGTCTATAGAATTGAAGAGAGAATATTGGGAACAGAGAAGCTCTGAATACGGTGGAGTGTAAGAGTGGGGTATCTTTTGTATGCGAGCATGTCCAAATGTGATTTATTATACTTTGATAACCCCCCAACAATAATTACTGATATAATTTATGACTTTCAGTTTTTATATTTATTATTCTACTTTAAAGCGGGATGGATTTATGAGGCAATAATATATCATATAGGTATATGAGTTGAATTGAGTATAAACCTCCTCTCACACTGCTACGATGAGAAATATCACTCTATGACATTATAGCCCCATGGTTTCTGTACTATCAGCTACACGAGGTTGCAAATTGAAAAATAAATCTTCTTGTTTGAGAGAGTATGTGGTTGGTTTTATATAGTATACGTCTTGAACTAAGTCAACAATGTGTCTCGTATGTTGTTTGTCATTAGCTTAAATCTATAACTTCTACATACTCTTTTCTAACAACAAAAACAATCATACTATCAAGTAAGGTAGGTTCTAGTTGAGTTTTTTTTAAATTATAATTGCTTATCATAAAGTGACAGGAAATTGAAATGTGTAAATGCTAGATTACCTAGGTTAAATGTTATAATTAGCGTTATTAAGTGTGACATAAAAATAAGACGGGTTAAGATGTTATGATGGATTTATATTGCTTGAAATAACATGGTGGCTAAAGGTAATTCCGCTAATAAAATCTTATATCATTTTCGAGTTTTGTGTGTCTTTTTGAGAGCGGATTTTGTCGAATCATTATCACCAAGTCATGAAAAAAAAAAAAATATGAAACCTATTTAAAAATCAAAAAACATCTAAAAACAAGCGGATTCCGTATTAAATTAGGCGGATTTCTGCATGGTTTTTAACCAAGATAACTTCCGTCTTAAATTAAGCGGACAAATCTTCTTAATTTTTTGAATGAGCAAATAAAATAAAATCTACTTAATTTAAGCGGAAAAAAATTACTAAAGGCTGACGAGAATTTTAAAATTTTCATTTTTTGTCGGTTTTTAAAGATGAAAATTCCTATTAAAATAAAATAACTAAAATGTATGGAAGCATACGAAAATTGAAACTGGAAAATAAATTAAGCAGATTCCACTTATTTTTAAGCGGAAATCGTGTTTTTTAAATAATGGAATTTAAGGTGGGCAATTGGGCATTATCTTATTTTAAGGTGCATTTTTTTTCTGCATGGTTTTTAACCAAGATGACTTCCGTCTTAAATTAAGCGAACAAATCTTCTTAATATTTTATATGTGCAAATAAAATAAAATCTACTTAATTTAAGCGGAAAAAAAATTACTGAAGGCTGACGAGAATTTTAAAATTTTCATTTTTTGTCGGTTTTTTAAGATGAAAATTCCTATTAAAATAAAATAACTAAAAAGTATGGAAGCATACGAAAATTGAAACTGGAAAATTAATTAAGCAGATTCCACTTATTTTTAAGCGGAAATTGTGTTTTTTTAAAGGATGGAATTTAAGGTGGGCAATTGGGCATTATCTTATTTTAAGGTGCCCTTTTTTTCTCCGTATGGAATGTCTAAGATGAAAATATACACTTTTAGAATTCTGTAGAATTTAAGTGGATTCCACTTTTTTTAAGCGGAAATCGTAAAGAGTGGGATTTAAGGTGTCCTTCTTTTCTTCGTGTTAAAGTCTATGCTGTAAATTTACAAATTTGCGTATTCCTTTTCCTAGCAGCTCTCTGCCACTTCTCCTTTCATTTTTTTTTTTTTTCAAAATTTAGTTTTCTCAATTTCTCGAGATGATCTTTCAAAAAATATCAGAACATCATTAACATTTATCATTCAACCCATTTTTTATTTTTATTTTAATATTATTGAATTATTTTTCTGAGTCGCCTTCTATCTGATGTTTTTCATCTACTTATAGTAACATTTTGGTACATTTATACATATAAAATAGTTTATATTTCAAAAACGAAAAAAAAACATCCAACTTGTGATCTTAATAAACCGATTAAATCCCAAAAGACAATTAAAATTATAAAAAAAATTCATCATGATCGTAAAACATTTTGAATTATATTTCAGAAGCTTATAATTTACCACACGATTAAAAACGTTTTTTTTATTACAAGTCACCCATTTTTTATTGCATGCAATTTCCTTTCTCTTATTTGCATTTTGATAGCCACAAATATAAAGGTTTTTTTGTTTTTAAAATCCTAGCTCATAATTTTTATAATATAAATTACAATTTCTTAAGATTTCAACTTCATTGTTCTAGTGTGTACTTTTTAAGGTGTTAAGAATAATAATTATAAAGAATTTATTATATTAAATTGAGTAAATATGTGTACTCAACCTGAGAGGTAAATATAGATTTTTGATTGCATTGAGAAAAATGTCAGAAATAAATTTATGACGATTTAAGCAGATGGTCTTTGACAAAGCTGTTTTTGTTTAAATAGCTTAATTTTTGTCTCAGAAGACAAAGCAAAAAAAACAAAAAACAAATAAGAAATATTTTTAATTTTATAATGGAAATGTTTCATAGAATGGAAAGAATTAGCAATTAAAATGATGAAATGTTTTTTAAAAGTTGATCTGTCATCAGCAGTTACTGTAATTTCATTAAGATAATACTTGCTTTTTACCCCCTTCCATTAAAGAAACTTGACGAAAACTTAACGAAACAGAAATTGGGGGGCCCTCAACATTAAACTAAACACAATCAACCTAGAGTTGTTTTTCAACCAAAACTGAGATTCTAAAATGGCAGCAACAATGAAGAATACTAAACTTAACGATAACTTAACGAAAAATTATCAAATAAGACTTGTCAAAAATGTCAAAAATAGGATATTACTTAAAGAGGAACTCGATTTGGCGAAATACTATGAAAACTTAACGAAACTGTCGTCTATCTATTTGAAACAATTTTGTGGTACAATAATGTACAAAAAATGTATGTGCTCTAAAGGATAAGCTCTAATATAACTCCAGGTATATGCTTGATTGTGCGAATGGCTTGTTTTTATAGTGATTTTTGCACCTTTGCAGTCTTTATTTTTTTACTTTATTTGCTTTACCTTACCAACTACTGGCTTTAAAGGACAATCATGTTAAAAAATTTACCATCCTCTCTCTTTGCATAAAGCATTTATTTTATTTGGAGTGTCCTGTCATTCATTTGGCATTTAAACGATGTCAGCAGGATTGCATCCCTCTTCTTCTAATGACACTCATGTGTCATGACAGCTAATATACCAGTCTAACCACACATTATAGTCCATTTCATTGGGTTTTATAATTTTTTTTTTTTTGTTTGTTCTTCTATTTTAACAACCCCATGTCGAGTCAAGATAAAATAGAATAAGGACAAACAAAATACCAACACAAAAAAAAAATCAACAAAAAGTAGATAGAGACAAGAGAGGTATAGAAAAACAAGACATGTACATAAAAATGTCAGCATCCTGTTTTAAACAGTTGACATTCACATGAAAATGAAATAGGAAGGATGAATGGTTATGTGACACCTTCCTGTCAACCACTTGAAGACAATTAGACTTGAACAGAAAAGGCCATAAAATAGGCATTCATGCAATATGAGAACAAAAAACACTGTTGAAAGAACGAGAGAGATAGAAATAGTCAGTTGGTTTTACAAATAATATACAATAAAAGGTACAAGAGTATATTATTTTGTTAATTAGGGTGACCATGTGTTATCTTCCTTTTAATAATTAATCACCACAAATTAGTTTTACCATTTAATTTCATCTTCATTTAAACTTTACGAAGATATTATCATCTGATGAAGTTGCAAGATACACTACATATTATTAGAAAAGGCATATAAGTAAAACCAAAAATGAGTAGGTTCATACAAAAAATAACTTAACGAACAAATTCTGTAGTGAATTTTACTAACACAAGACACACAAAAAAGTCTTGTTCCACCTTCAATGGGCTTTATTTCAGCACAATTAATTAAATGAAGAAATATTTTAATAATAACAATAAATGCTATATTGAAATAGAACATTTAATTGTCAAAACAAAAATGATGAATGAATATGAAAAAAAAAAAAAAAAATAGAAAAGACAACTTAACGAACCTTTCAAGAATTTACCGAAATTGGAAGCCAAACAAAAAAGACCCATTTGACAGATTAGAAGATAGTTTGCGAATATGAAATCACACAGTTGACACTTCAAAACTACAACTTAACGAAGGAAACTTCTTACCAAATTTAACAAATTTGATGCAAAATAATCGATTACTCGAAATTGATTTTATGTTTTCTATTTCAACAGAATACTACTTGGAGTTGTAGATTGTTTTTTTTACAGGAAGAAAATACTTCAAATTACTTGACGAAGACATACATTGTTATGACATGAATTTTGAATGACACAATTTTGAAGGTAATACAAAAGCTAAATATTGTCTTGCACGCATTGATGATCGATGAAATTAACTATGAACCAAAAAAATGTGAGGAATACATAAAATAAACTTAACGAAGGTATTCTAAGGAAATGCGATTTAAATGAATCCTATTTTTTTTTCGTATGATGTCGACACACTTTTATTTCAAGAAAATTCGAAGAAAAAAACGTTGTATTAAAGACATGAAAATTTTGGCAACAATCTTGCCAAAATATACACCACAGAAGCTATACTTATAGGAAAAACATTACAAGTCAATTTAACGAAAAAATCATTCAATGAATTAGCTAAATTTAAAAGGATTTACCCGCCCAAAATAAGTTTCATGCAAGAAGAAAAAGAATTTTGTATAGCTTTATTTTTATACAAAAATACCTACTTAACGAAGACATTTTTTAAGCAATTTAGAATGATGAAAATAAAATCTTCAAGAGCAAAAAAGTCTTTTCATCTTTTTAATAGAACTGGCATTGAACTAACAAGTCAAAGATAAAGCCGTTTTAAGAATAATCTCATTTCTTTGAAACAAGAATTTTAAATATAAAAAAAGTACTTAACGAAGAAATATTATGAGAAAATTTAATACAAAAAAAAAAAATAAAGCCGTTTTAAGAATAATCTCATTTCTTTGATACAAGAATTTTAAATATAAAAAAAAAGTACTTAACGAAGAAATATTATGACGAATTATGAACCGTCAAATTTATGTGAAAAATTCCTTTGAATTAAATTAGTGTTTTCACCATTTATATTAACACTAAGTAAATGTGAAAAAAAAAACAAATAAACTTAACGAAACTTAGAGAAATGAAGACTTGATAAATAAATTAAAGCTTGGTTGCTTTTTTTTGGAATACAAAAATAGTACCTCCAAATAAATACAGTAAATCCAAGAAGCTAAGAATGAACCACTAAATGTACCTCCAAGTTGGGCGCCATTTTTTAAACAACGAAAATGTTAAATTTCAGAAAGAAATATATGTATATGGTCACCCTAATCATGTCAAATAACACGCAAATATATATGTACATATAGAACTTTAGAATTCGCTTTGATGCTTTCTAAATGTGTACCTACCTTCGTCATTGTGTTTGATGTTTTCTTGTTTTTTGTTGTTGTTGTGTATTTGCAAAGCGTATGTTAATATTCACTTTGTTAAAATCCTCATCAAAGTGGATATATGTCCTTTTTTTTAACTACAAAGCATTGGATTTTGTGTTCTTTTCAATTTGCGTCACAAACAGATTTACAAAAAAAAAGGTTAAACCCTTCAATTCGATTTAGAATGAATTTAGAGATAGCTTGTTAGTAAAGAGGTTTTATCTTAAGTCCATAGACTTAGTCTTAACACCAGCTCAATTATGTATAACTCAATTGGCCTTATGGATTTTATTATCTAAAGCTAATGAAATGCGAAGCATCAGCTGTCAAACTGGCTTTTTGAAATATCAATCGTTGAGTTCGACTTATTACGCATCACGCCACTGAAGACACGTAATCAACTCCATCACAATATTTATCAATTACGTTTAACCAACTATATTTTTCAATAGCCCCTAGTTTCTAGGAGGTTTTTCTGCCTATACACTATCACTTAAAGAAGTTATTTAATGACAATTTCGTCTACTGGTCACGTCTATCTATCAACAACGAGTATGGTAGATAATAATTGTATCGTAAATTATCGTCTTCTACTTTAAACCATAAATGTTCTTTAACTACTCACTTTTCACATATTTCATTTCCTGAATGCACATTTCCTTCACATCAGCATCAAACATGTAATCTAAGCGTACCATTAACATATCCAATTAATTAACGTGCGCAGCACTGTATCAGTCCCCACCAAAGGAAAAAAAACAGAAAAATTATGACATTCGATTGCAGTCAGCAGCAGACAGAGACGGAGACGAAAACGACGACAGACGACATATTAAAAAGCAAAGCTTACCTTTTTATTTATTTACCTGCTTGCTGGCTGCCATCCGAAATCTAATTTATGACTTAATTACCAGGCCATATTTAATGCGATCAATAAACCGCTTTAAAAAGCAAACCTCACCTAAGCGGGATTCCCGGTTCGATCTTCGATTCTATATCCCGCCGCGTTGCCAATCAATAAAATTCCATTTAATATGGCAGCGATTATGTATCAACAGACCATTAATGTCATTAGAGTATAGCGCGCCGCTCCGTTGCAGGGACTACACAGTCTCGGCATCAACATCAGAGCAGCAACAGAAAACGTCTTTCCAAAGTCATTCGTTGTCGTCGACGTTTATGGCGGGAGCTGAAGATGATGTTGATGTGGAACAAAAAGGTACCTACCAGTCAGAGTCATCCTCATTGGCACTCTCATTATAGAGAGCCACCAAACTATTTGTAACTTGTATGTGTCCCTGTGTGTGGTTGTGTGGGGCTGAAGCTATTAATATTATCGAGTAGAAGACGATGAGAATCATCATCTATAGAAGAGGCGAGGACATTACAGAAAAACTACGCTCATTTTGAAGAAAAACAAAATTCAGTGTCGTGATTTTTCTCCTACTGTCCGACCGACAGCGATGTTATAAATTTCCCAAATGACAATAAGAAGAAAAGAGATGAAAACTATAAGAAATAGCAATTAAACTCCTGTGCTTGTTGGGTCATAAATTAACTTATTATATCAACCCACACACAATAGGGAATAAAAATTAATGGATACTTGTGATGGTTGATTCATTTGTGGGACCCTCCTAGATGGTGGTCATTAAAGGAGTATTTTAGTATAATTTGGGGCCGTTTAAAATGGTCAAACTCTTTTAATAGAAGATTAGTTTGAATTCTTGCATTTATAGAAAGGTATTTAATGTCTGAATACTTGAAATACCTTTTAATACAAAATCAATAAATTATTCTAACTGACAGTTTTACACTCGATAAATGAATATCAGATACAAAATGTTTGACATGAAATCTAAAACCAGAGCAACTTGATTTCAATTCTGACTGCGGGACAGCACCTTTCTAATGGATTCTCAATCAACGCATCAAATTATTTTTTAACAAGCTTCTCCAGGCAGAACTTCAAATGTCTCACGGTAAATGTCTCACGATAAATGTCTCACGGGAAATGTCTCACGGTAAATGTCTCACGGGAAATGTCTCACGTTAAATGTCTCACCGCAAATGTCTCACGGCAAATGTCTCACGGTAAATGTCTCACGGTGAATGTCTCACGGTAAATGTCTCACGGTAAATGTCTCACGGTAAATGCCTCGCGGTAAATGTCTCACGGCAAATGTCCCACGTTAAATATCTCACTGCAAATGTCTCACGGTAAATGTCTCACGGGAAAAGTCTCACGTTAAATGTCTCACGATAAATGTCTCACGGTAAATGTCTCACGGCAAATGTCTCACGGTAAATGTCTCACGGTAAATGTCTCACGGGAAATGTCTCACGGTAAATGTCTCACGGGAAATGTCTCACGGTAAATATCTCACGGCAAATGTCTCACGGCAAATGTCTCACGGTAAATTTCTCACGGCAAATGTCTCACGGGAAATGTCTCACTTGATTGGAGTTGAAAAGCCGAATTCTTGAAGAATTTATGTTTTCAGTTGAAAATTATCAACTTTTCACTTTTTCATGACACACGTCTTTTTTCCAACAAAATCTTCAAAAATTAAACTTGACTCACTCTTTTCTGGCAACTGTCAATGATTTTTTTCTATTCTTTCTGTCAAAAAATTGAAAAAAATCTCTTCGAACCTTCCGGTTTCCAGTCTTTTAAATTTGCCAATTACTTTTCTGACAGTTGTTGCTAACAAATAACGACATAATCCTTATAATAAACTATCTGTCATGGACAAACCATACTATAAGTGCTGCATCTTATATAGACACACAGTGCAACAAGGCCGTCTCGTCGTCATCGCACATTTTTTGTAGAGTCGTAATCGATGGCGTGTAAGTGGTAAATGGTAAATGGTATTGGAAGTGCTCTTGGAATTTCGCCTTCACAGAAAAAAAAATAAAATGAATCGAAACCCCATGCAGAGTTCATACTGAGAACGAGAACGTGTCGCCTGTGGTGCAAAGCAGCAAGCAAACAATGATGATGATGATGAAGATGAAGTCGATTCCATCGCTTATTGCTGTATTCCCATCAGCTCCCCAGAGGATAATGGCGATGCCTTGGACGCATACAAGTGCAGCCAGCACAAGTTCGCATATTATCTGCTAATGTGAATCTGCAAAAATGAAATTAAATTTCTCAGCAAATTTTTTTGTTCCCTTATTTGGCAAACTCACAGAAAAGAAAGAAGAAAAAAATCTAAACTAACCCTCGTCCTTGTCATAAGACAATTATTAAGGACGAAACATGAAGCAATACACACAGAAGAAGAACAACAAAAAAATCAAAAAAAAAAAAAAAAAAGATCAATTGAACCCTGGCACACAGGCGAGTGCACAAAGTTCAAGCTAATTCCGTTTGATTAACACGATATGACATAACTGACTTGACAATTTTCGATCCCTGTCGGCTGTCGCCCGTGTACCCACCACAGCTGGAGTAATTCCCATTGACTTACACGTCGTTCCCATTGAGCGAGTATCCTTCTTTGGTGTCAAATTGCTTTTGAGGGCTACAACAAGGCTATGGGACTCTACGACTTGTAGTTGTTTTAAGGCGACGAGGAAAGAGGAAACGAATGGACTTCTCCAAGTGGATTCACTGAACAAAAAACCATTGCCAGGGAATATTTGACCGAAATTATTTTGACGTCTCTCTTGAGAGAGAGAGACACACACACAAAGAGAGATCTGAATCGAAGATGTCAGGCAGTCAGAGCTCAGAGGACGATAATATACAAGACCGAAATGGATGGCCATATAATTTGAGGAGGTACTTTCTCTCCGGTCGTCCGTCGTTGGTCGGTCAGTGCCAATCTTCCAGACCGACACACAGAGTGGGTTGTCGGCGATGTATGATTTTTCGAACGAGCGCTTTTCTTGATGTTTTTCTCGCTTCCTTTCAAAAATTGGAACGCTTCGCTGCGTCATCGTATAGAGTCACTTAACTGTCGGTCTGTTGACGTTGTCGTTATTTTTGTTGTTTGTCTTTTATTAGTTTTTACGGAGCATAAATTCAAAGTGAGTATATTTAATGTGACACTTTACAAAACACGAGTATTTTGTCTTCGAAATTGGCCTCGAATGTGCTCGAATGCGATGTTAATGCGTTTCGACATATTTGTCAGAGTGAACATGCGGGGCGAAACGACAAAATAAATATGAATCGTGACAGTTGTTGAAATGGAAAGCATGTTTGCCGTACATCGTCGTCGGCAAAACGGGAATGGGAATGAGAAGAACGGGACTTGGATTATTGAGGATTGGATATTTGTGTCGCGCACTGTATACAACATGGCGAAGCTGATTTGATTTTTTTGGAAAGGGGAGTAGAGTTCTGGTTCTGATACAAAATTGTGTATGTTATGGGCATTGACATGCGAAATGAATAATGTTGTGTTTGGGGTTTTTTTGTTTTGTGTGACAATTAGCTGTAATGTTATGAATGTGACAGTTTTTTTTTTTCGTTATGTTTTTCTTGTTTGTAAATAAATGAATGCGTAAGAACAAGTAATCTTATGGCAGGCGGATATGACAGGAAGATAAAGAGTTCAGTGATTGACAGAGGCATGTGGGCAATAAAATGGGTTCTGTTGTAGTAAGAAAATTTTTATTGATCGATACTAAATTCAGCACGAACCCAGAAAAACGATTT
This sequence comes from Episyrphus balteatus, assembly GCF_945859705.1. Classification (NCBI taxonomy): domain Eukaryota; kingdom Metazoa; phylum Arthropoda; class Insecta; order Diptera; family Syrphidae; genus Episyrphus; species Episyrphus balteatus. The sequence goes on along the minus strand of NC_079137.1, from coordinate 5,685,337 downwards.
CCACTTAAAATAAGTGGATTTCGCTTAAATTCTTTTTCAATAGTGCGATAGGCTGGGATGGTAATGCAATCGCCTAGTGATCCAACTGTTGTTCGATAGATCCCCAATGATTGCCAGTTTTTTTTTTTATTATAAAAATGTTCCCATATTGAAAATATGATGTTTTTCCGCTTAAATTTAGTGGATTTTTAATTTGCCCATTCAAGAATTTAAGAACAAATAGGCTTGTGATAATGCAATCGAACAGTTGTAGGATCGATCTCCAGTTGCTGCCAGTTTTTATTTTGTTAATTAAAATGTTTTCCGCTTAAATTAAGCGGATTTCTTTTTAATTTGCACATTCACGAATTTTAAAAGATTTATTCGGTTACTTAATTTAAGACGAAAGTCATCTTGGCAAAAATCTATGCATAAATCTGCTTAATTTAAGCGGAAAATCATCTTATTTATATGTGATACCAATGATCAAACTTTTATTTGACGAAATGGTGAACCATCTTAGCCTTGGACACTACATAGCTACCTATTTGCTGCTCGTTCTATAATTATTTATGTAACACATCACTTAAATCAAAAACAGAATTGGGGTAAACGAACAAAGTTGCTTAGAAATCGTGATACATCAAGAATAAAACCTATCCTTTTTGTTGATTTAATTCAAAATCCTTGTCACTGATGGTTTGATGACAAGTGACAAACTTTATCTCTGCAATCAAACTCATTGGAAACAAAGCCAATAGCAAACAAAGAAAAAAAAGAAATCTGACACATGACAACATCAATGATATAACTTCGTCGTACACATCAAACACGCAGCTGCTCGTTGTATTATTCTCAAACAACAGAAGTTATCTAATCCATCAAATTACAACAGAATGATGTCAATCAAGTGAAGTGTAGTGTATATACCTTCTTCATGTTTATCAGCAAAAAAAAAAGGATCTAACAAAACCATCACAAATTCACAGAAAATTTCCCAAAGATAAGATCTACAATCTCACTCCGGTGGTGGTATATCGAGTTCTTTCTTTCTTTCTTGTGTCCTGCTTATTGTCAAAATCCTGGCAAAACTAATTTCAGCTATCAACACACACCTTTTGCATCCGTTGATTTTCTTGATGATAATGTGAAGTGGATTTTGCACAAGGATTACCTAAGTTTTTTTTTTCTTTCTTTTCTATTGTTTGAATTATATAAAAACCACACAAAAGGATATTGCTCTTCATGTTGACAGAGACCACAATGAATTTGTTCTCACACATCACTTGATATAGGAGCAGGTAGGTTCATGAAATGTAGTAGAAAGGACATAAATGGGATGGTACAATATCCTGCGTAAGAATAGACGTTAAGTCGTGTATCGCGTTTTGTTTTCAGAAGTTAGTCGGGCATAATTTGATTCTTTCTTCTATGTAGTACAGGGAAAGCGAATATCTTGAGATTTTAATCGAACCGAAGACAAAAAGATAAAGAGACGCATACAAGACCAACATGATCAGGACGAGTCCAAGACAAAATCGATAAGGTGCGTCCAAGACGCATCTAAAACGCCTCAAAAACGCGTTCAAAACGCTTCCAAAACGCGCCCCAAACGCTTTCAAAACGCATCCAAAACGCGTCCAAAACCCGTTCAAGACGCATCCAAAACTCGTCAAAAACGCTTCCAAAATGCTCCCAAAATGCGTCCAATACTCGCCCAAAACGCGTCCCAAACGCTTTCAAAAACGCGTTCAAAACGCTTCCAAAACGCGCCCAAAACGCGTCCAAAACGCGTCCCAAACGCTTTCAAAACGCATCTAAAACGCGTCCAAAACGCCTTCTAAAGGCTTTCAAAACGCATCCAAAACGCGTCCAAATCGCGTCCAAATCGCGTCCCAAACGCGTCCAAAACGCTTTCAAAACGCGTCCAAAACCAGCCCAAAACGCGCCCAAAACGCGCCCCAAACGCTTTCAAAAACGCGTTCAAAACGCTTCCAAAACACGCCAAAAATGCGTCCAAGACGCGTCCAGTACACTCCCAAAACACGTTCAAAACGCGTCCAAAACGCGTCTAAAACGCGACCAAAACGCGTTCAAAACACTTCCAAAATGCGCCCAAAACGCGTCCTAAACGCTTTCAAAACGCATCTAAAACGCGTCCAAAACGCATCCAAAACGCGCCCAAAATGCGTCCAAGACGCGTCCAGTACACTCCCAAAACGCTTTCAAAACGCGCCCAAAACGCGTCTAAAACGCGTTCAAAACGCGCCCAAAACGCGTCTAAAACGCGTCTAAAACGCGACCAAAACGCGTTCAAAACGCTTTCAAAACGCGCCCAAAACGCGTCCAAAACGCGTCCCAAACGCTTTCAAAACGCATCTAAAACGCGTCCAAAACGCCTTCTAAAGGCTTTCAAAACGCATCCAAATCGCGTCCAAATCGCGTCCCAAACGCGTCCAAAACGCTTTCAAAACGCGTCCAAAACCAGCCCAAAACGCGCCCAAAACGCGTCCCAAACGCTTTCAAAAACGCGTTCAAAACGTTTCCAAAACGCGCCAAAAATGCGTCCAAGACGCGTCCAGTACACTGCCAAAACGCGTTCAAAACGCGCCCAAAACGCGTCTAAAACGCGCCCAAAACGCGTTCAAAACGCTTTCAAAATGCGCCGAAAATGCGTCCAAGACGCGTCCAATACGCTCCCAAAACGCGTCCAAAACGCATCCCAAACGCTTTCAAAACGCATCTAAAACGCCTCCAAAACGCTCTCAAAACGCGTCCAAAACGCGTCCCAAACACTTTCAAAACGCATCCAGAACGCTATCAAGACCCGTCCGAGACGCGCCCAAGATCCTTACAAAACGCATCCGAGACGATTCAAAGCTTACCAACAGCATCATGCACCGTTGACAAACACTTTTTCTAACTAAATGTTCAGAAATGTTTTCCCAAAAATGAAACTAAACAAATTTTTCGCACAGGTTCAATTAATTATATTAAAACAAAGTAATTAAGCTAGACTAGTGCTTTTGGTAAATGGTTCCACTTAAAGACAAGAAATTAGATGTCGTGACTTTTTAATACGCTGCAATATATGTGTCCTATTCGGTACCCATTAATGACCATTACAGCACATCTCCCCCTCCTGGACTGTCAGTTGTTGTTTTATTTTTTTTATTTGGAGTGTTCCTTTCCTGTCGGCCACTTGTTGGTTAGTAAATTTATGACCCGTCACTTGCGTTAATTAAATGCGAGCCAGAATATCTGGCATTCAGTTTTTTTTTTTTTTTTTTGTCTTCCAATTTAAAGGCAATGTTTTTAAGTCGTAGAAAACAAATTAATTAATCACTGATTTTGAGTTTAACTTGAGTTGAAACTTTGGTTAAAAATCTCAAAATTTCATTTAAGTAACCTTTTTTATATTTCTCACTTTTTTGCGTTCACTTTAAACATTGTACATTGTACATTTAAACTGGTACCCAATATAATTGTCTTTTCGCAGGTTATTTTATAACTTTTGGTTGATTTTATAATTTAACCTCAGAGTTTAGTGTTTAACCCGTGTTTAACCGGCGTTAAACCATTTATTTTTTAAAATTACATTTGGCAACCAAGTTTTTAGACAAACAACAACTTTTTATCACCGTAGTTTTTTAACCATGGTTAAACTTAGGTAAATCTATGGTTAAGGAATAACAAAGTTACCAATAGACCGATGCTTACTACTAAAACTTGTTAAGAGATTTGTGATTTTTCTAAGCAATTTTATTAAGCCATTTTATGTAACCCATTCGTGGCTCCTTACATCTGAATGCTTTATACACAGCTGAGAAAAGAGAAGAAAGACGAAGCAAAATGGCAAGCATGTTTAACATTGATACTTTGCGCTTGTGGTCTTGCAAAGATTAATTAATAAGTTTCAATGGTGCAGCGAGTTTGCGAAAAATTTGCCTCCAGTGTGCAGACGTTGGGACATTTATCACAATACTCTTTGTCGTCATTGTCAGTAAACGTGCCAAACGAGTGCGAATGGTGAAGTAGTGTTCCTGTGCGCGCTACTGATGCTGAAAGTTCGTTAAGTTGCTTCGGAAAAACCTTTACTCCTATGGCATGGCGCTGCGCTCGATGCTGGCTGGTGCGATTTCGATTGTGAGAAACGATACAAATTGCATTCTGTGGCATTCTATGTCGGCGGCGGCGGCGGCAGCTATGGCGGCAACATTATGTTCTCAAACTTCAATTGGATATTATTGTACTCACTCGTTGTAGATATCGATTGCACTCGTGGCAAATATTGGGTCGGACCACTTTACATTATTTGCCAATTGACAGAATGTTGTTGCACAGATGGCGTTGATAGGCGTTTAAAATTGAGAAAATGTGTTGGGTGCGATGTCGATTGACGCGACTTGATATGTTGTAAAAATGTGTCTTGAGGTGGTGGGAGCAGTGCTGGTCTCATTTTTTAAGGAGAGGTGTGTTTTAATCAAAATGCCTTGGCACGTAAAGTGATAAATTAATAGACTGCAGGGGAATCAAAGATCCAAAAAATGCTTTGATCTCTGATGGAAAGACTTAAATTTTTTGTGGAATTTTTCTACATAAGGCATTTTTATATTGAAATTAGGCTTTTTTGTTGATAAACAATTTCAAAAAACTATTATTAATGCTTGATTTATTAAAATAAGGATCGATCCGATAAACCAACTACTTTTTTTTGGGAAAATAACGAGTCACTTCGGTAAATTGAATGACTTTTCCCGTTAAGGTTAAGAGTTTCCCTGGCAAAATCATGAGTAACCTCGGTAAGATCGATAGCTTTCTCCGCTCCGGTAAAGTCATGAGCCTACGGGCTTCTCCGTAAGTCCTTCCCAAAGCTTCACAAGTAGTTTTGGTGAAATCAATGGCTTTTTACGGAGAAAAAATACCATGTAAAAACAAGCGGAATTCACATTGAGATGACTTCCGTCTTAAATTAATGCGAAAATTTTTAAAGAAATCCACTTAATTTAAGCGGATAAGCATCTTATTTTAATGTTGAATCATTTAAATAAAATAAAAAAAAACACAAAAATGGTGTCCACTGGGGAAATCAATGGCTTTATACGGAGAAAAAAGACCATGTAAAAACTAGCGGAATTCACATTGAATTAAGCGGACTTCTGCATGTTTTTTTTTGTCGAAATGACTTCCGTCTTAAATTAATGCGCAAAATTTAAAGAAATCCACTTAATTTAAGCGGATAATCATCTTACTTTAATGTTGAATCATTTAAATAAACAAAAAAAAAAAAAACAAAAATGGCGTCCACTGGGGAAATCAATGGCTTTATACGAAAAAAAAAGAAGATGTAAAAACAAGCGGAATTCACATTAAATTAAGCGGATTTCTGCATGTTTTTTTTTTTTGTCGAGATGACTTCCGTCTTAAATTAATGCGCAAAATTTTAAAGAAATCCACTTAATTTAAGCGGATAATCATCTTATTTAAATGTTGAATTATTTAAATAAACAAAAAAAAAACAAAAATGGCGTCCACTGGGGAAATCAATGGCTTTATACGATAAAAAATACCATGTAAAAACAAGCGGAAATCACATTAAATTAAGCGGATTTCTGCATGTTTTTTTTTTGTAGAAATGACTTCCGTCTTAAATTAATGCGCAAAATTTTAAAGAAATCCACTTAATTTAAGCGGAAAATCATCTTAATATGATTTTAAAATTTTTATTTATTTGTCGGTTTTTTAAGGTGAAAATTCACATTAAAATGAAATGAATTTTGCCTTAAAATTAACACAATTTAAGCGGATTCCACTTATTTTAAGCGGAAATCGTATTGTTTTATGATGGTAGGATTTTTAGCTTCCCTCGATAAAACAATGAATGAGTCTTTTTATTATTTTTTATAAAATTTTCTAGCAACCCTTAGAATTTTTACAAGTTAATGCAACCCCTACATTCAACTAAAATTATTCAAAATTTTTGTGAAACAGATCCTTGACAGATTTTCCCGCGTGAATGTCCTTTTTGTCATTTATTATTTTTTTTTCATCATCAATATTCTTTTCATAAAAATTTTAAGCAAGAGTAGATATGTGTATGTGACAGAGTCTTTTTGATATGACAACGTTCTTGATATGTCATCGTCATCGTCGTCGTCGTCGCATGTCTTCTATACGTCTTTTGTTGCTTTCGGGGGTATTCACATCATTCGGAAATGAATCCCGTCTTGAATAATTTTTGACGCCTACATCCACGCCTCCCGGTAATTCTGGTTTACTGCTGCGCATTTATTCCTCCCTGTTTCCTGTTTTTGCTGGAACAAAACGGCGGGTATTTTTCATGTGCTCGATTTATTCATAACAAAAAAAATGTAAAAAAATGAGAAAATAAACGAAAAGATTGAGTGACAGCTACACTGAAAGTTGACACGTTATTTCGTTTTGTATTATTTTTTTTTTATTTGTATATACAGCTCCAAGGAGACAGAATAAGATGGATTGTCTTTTACAGGGAGATGATTTTTTTTCACATCACAAAATTATAAAAAAAAAAAAACTGACAAGAGAAGAACATGCCAAAAGGATTCCCAAAGTGAGAATATGTGTTTCAAGGAAGTTACACACAAAAGCATCTATACACGATGAATTGCAGAAGAAGTATAGAAGAACAACGAACACTGAACAAAAATAAGGAATATAACACCATCACCAAGTGAAACCCCGAAGCACACGAAGGAAACTCAAATGACAGCTACCCCGCTGAAAGCTGTCAAAAAGAACAAAACGTACATTATCGCACGACATATCATTATTATTATTTTTTTTTTTTTTTGTATTATAACTTATCTTGATGTTATGTTCCCGCGCTATCACGAATACAACAGAAACAAAAAAAAAAAATGATTGAGAATAAAAAATGAGACCATCAGCGAAAAGAACTCAATAGAGTAAAAATTACAAAAAAAAGGACGAAGAAGTGGAAAATAAAAATAATAATAATCAGAGTAGCTGAAAAGACAACGACGACGAAGTAGACAATGACTGACAGCTAAACGGCTAGATAAATGGAAGAGGTAGGAAACAAGTAGTGGAAACAGGAGCAGGCGGCACCGCCTGTCTTCAGTCAAAAATGCAGACAGTTTTTGTCAGTCAATTTTGTCGGCAAGAATTGGGAGATTTTACGTCATTTTTTTTAGAGAAGGATAATTATTTTAGGGTGTACCTATAAAATTTGGGATTTTAATTAACAAGGAGCATACATTTTTGTAAGAAGAAGAAATATTTCGAGAAACTTTTACGATTTCCTCTTAAAATAGGTGGAATCCGCTTAAATTCTGTTTAATTTAAAGTGAACTTCATTTCATTTCAATATGAATTTTCAACAGTTGTAGGTTCGATCGCCAGCGGCTGCATTTTTTTTTTTTTATTTAAATGTTTCCATAAACAAATAAGGTGATTTTCCGCTTAAATTAGGCGGATTTCTTTTAAATGTCCACATTCAAGAAATTAAGAAGATCTGTCCACTTAATTTAATACAGAAGTCATCTTGGCAAAAAACCATGCAGAAATCCGCTTAATTTAAAATGGAATCCGCTTGTTATCAGTTAGTCTTTTTTCTCAATGTATGTATGGTTTGTTATTAATGGCGCTGGATGCGTTTATTTAAAAAAAAAAATTGATTTTTAAAATTGTACACGGAGAAAAAGAGGATTTTCCACTTAAATTAGGCGGATTTCTTTTGAATTTGCACATTCAAGAAATTAAGAAGATCTGTTCGCTCAATTTAAGACGGAAGTCATCGTGGCAAAAAACCATGCAGGAATCCACTTAATTTAAAATGGAATCCGCTTGTTATTAGTTGGTCTTATTTCTCCATGTATGGTGGGTTATTTATGGCGCTGGATGCATTTATAAAATTTAAAAAAAAATTGATTTGTAAAATTGTACACGGAGGAAAAGAGGATTTTCCACTTAAATTAGGCGGATTTTCTTAAAAAATTAAAAATTTGCACATTCAAGAAATTAAGAAGATCTGTCCGCTTAATTTTAGATGGAAGTCATCTTGGCAAAAAACCATGCAGAAATCCGCTTAATTTAATACGGAATCTGCTTGTTTTTAGGTGGTCTTTTTTCTCTGTGTGGTGCTAAAATAAATTTCTAACTGAGATATATCTTCCAAGCTCTTATTGGCAGCATTTCGTGACTGCTGGACTTTCCGATTTTTATAGGCACTAGGAAACTTTTATCAAACCTCAACTAAAATCGTTAAATTTCCGCTAAAACTGGTAGATTTTCAATAAAACTATTTAAATTCAAACGGAACTTTTTAATCTTGTCTAAAACGGATAAAACCAAGCTAAAACGGGTTGATTTTAGGCGCCTTGAAGTGGGCTCTTAAGCCTTGGGTGACGTATAAAATTTGTAGAGTCCATCACCCTGCTTAGAGGTGGGAAGACATGGTTAAGCCATTTTCCTCCAAGTTCCCATGAACTTTATCACAAATTAAAATCTTGTGACTTTTTCACCATTAGAAATATTTGTAGTTATATTTTATTAGACTCCGTTATAAATGAGGCGCCTTAGAGCCTAATTTATCTCAACCATTGTTTCAAGTTAACGCTCCCTCGTTATATCTACTCCAAACTCCTTGAATGAATGTGACATGTCCTTTTGCTTTGTTTTCTCTCATAAATCCCTCCTGCAATGCCAATAACTCAGCTTGAAAAAAATAAAAAAATCTCAAATCGAATTAAAGCCAAAACCCCCAAGATATATAACTTCCACAAAAAAAAAAGAAGAAACGCGAAAGAATAGTTATGATTTGTTTCACCTAATAAATCATCAGATTTGTGGTTATTTATTGCATGTGTATTGAAAGTGTTTTGCTATATACGCGAATAATGCCACGTCGATTTTTCTTCCTCTTCTTCATTTTGTTCTTTAGCAAAACCAACAGCAGCAGAAAATGTCTTTGTTCAAGGGCTTTTTGTTTGCCGATTGTTGCCAGAATCTAAAAACTCTGCCGACGCCATCCAAATGCTTCGAGACTATGTATATCGACTCATTACCATGAGAAAAAGTCAAGAAATCCCTATACCAAAAGGCTTTCCGAGTAAAGGAAAGAAAAAAATAAATAAAATCCTCACCACAATAGTTTTAGTGTCGTTGTAAATCATTTTACGCGAAATGGTTGCAAAAAGTAACAAAAACAAAAAGAAAAGAAAAACGATTTCCTTCGACTCCTTTAGAGATTCCTAAATCGAAGGATATGAATGAGGTACAGTGGTTCAAATTGTTAAGAGTAAAAACACAAAATAAAATTTCAAAAATAATTTTAGGAACATTTTGGACTTTACTCTCTTCCAAGCCCCTCTTTGATCTTTTAAATCTAGGAATTCATATAAAGAACAGTGGTTCAAATTGCTTCTATTTGTGACCAAAATTTAAATGAAGTTACGGCCTAAATTAATACTTGAAAGCTTTAAACCTCCACCCTGTTTTAGGTTCAAAATTGAACGATGTATGTGAGGTACAGTGGATCAAGTTGTTTAGAAAAGTGGCAAAATATGAAATTTAATAAAAATTACTGGCTCACGCTTAAACATTAAACACTTTTCTGAAAAAATGTCCACCTGCTGGCACAACCTCTTAACAAAAAAATCTGTACAGTGGTCTAAATTGCGGCAAAAATTTCCCTTGGAATCAAAATTAAAGCTAGCTTTTGACCAAGAATTTTTCAAAACTGTGAATTTAAAACAAATAAAATCAATTTTTGTCCACCATCGAACCACTGTACCCTCCAATACAGCAATGTTTTTAATTTTCGATATATCTTTTCTGTTTGAAAAATTATTATTTCCCTGCAAATCTTGAACTTGGAACTCTTCCGACACAACTATACGCCAAGCAACACAAGGAATCATGATGAGGATTTATGACTCCTTATTAACCGTGAAGTAAGGTCGTGCTGTTGCATTTCCACTTGGTGGTAATGATTGTGGAATTAAGTGGAATTGGAGGTCAGATATGATGATGCACAGCTTCGACACGTCTTGTCGAAGAGAGCACAGAAATTCTCATTGTTTGTTCATTTTAATTGGAAATTCTTTTGCAACACAAAACAAAACGACGAAGGAGAAAGAGCAAAAAAGAACAATAATTCATAATGTTGTCGGGAAGAATCCTTCATTCAGTGAGTTGTGTATCCTTTTTTTTGTGTTCGTCGTGTCTTCTTTGCTGTTTGCATGTCGTCGTCGTCCAACAACAACAGCAGCATCTCAAATTACCAGGACAAATCGAGAACAGTTTCACAATGTTCCAGGCGTCGTCATTTGTACGTTTCCAGTTATGTCACTATCACTATATGTCTCCTGCCACATGCCACATGCACCACGCCTACAACACACCAGCCAGCGCAGCAGCTATTTCTTGCACTAAACGGACGGACCGAACAGTGATGCAGACTGTTTGTTTGTGTGAGTGTGTGTGGAGAGAAAATGAATGGAGATGATATACCAGACAAGGGCCACCTTGGTCCAGCAGATGTATGCTGGCATACTGGACTGGATGGAGTGGACACATATCGAATGGAAAGAGAGTATCATGTTGCTGACATAAATGGACAGCGGACAGCACTCGTGTTCATATATCCTGGGTCGATTTCGTCTTCTACTTCTTCTTTTTTTTTTCCGATATTGCTGCTTCTGATGCTGCTGTTGCTACTTTTGCTACTTCCATATAGTTCGTTCGTTTGGTTCGTTCCTTTTTCGACATGCAACATGCTCTGCCACATGATAATGGTAAATTTTATGACATCTCATTTTGATTTATCGTCTATCGGTATTTGTTGGCTTCAATGCATCTTCTCAAACTTTGAAGTCCTCTTGGATACTGTTTTTTGAAAAGAGTAATTTCACCAGGATCTTAGTTGAGTGTTTTTTCGAAATGTACAATTTTCAATCAGTTTTCAGTTGACTTTTTGAGCCATATCGGAGGTTTTTTGGGGAGACATTTTCGACTTATCGGGGAGTCTTGGGATAGGTACCCGATCACTTCTTGATACCTAACCAACTCTTCATATTTACAGGGTCGAGGCGAACCATGAAAATTCGTGCTATTAACAAGGAAAACACGTGATACCCTCTAGGAAAACTCGTGATATGTAGTTGGGGGAACCCGTGATACTTACTGTAAGAAGTCCGGATACTAGCGGTGACAACTCGTGATACCTCTAAAGGCAATCTGTGATACTTTACAAAGCAGTATATGATATGAACCCGGGAAACCTGTGATACTTTCATGGGCAGTCGGTGATACTTACTGAAACAATCCATAAAAATTACCGTGGTTATCCGTGCTACTTCCCAAGGCAACTCTTAATTTTTACACCAGCAATCCATGATACTAATTATGGTAACCTATGACATTAAATAGAGAAAGATGTGATATTTATCTCGTAAACTCGTGATACCTTTAGAAAGAATCGTGGTTACTTAATAGGGAGAACCTGTGATACTTACCGGAGCAAGCCGTGTTCCTAACTGAGGCAACCTGTGATACCTACCAACAACTTGTGATACTTACTGTAGAAATCTCTGATATTTACCGGAAAACCCGTGATAATGACCTGGTCATTCCGAAGAAACATGTGATACTTATGGGTATAATCCATAATAATAACTGGAAGTCAACGCATTATCGAACAATTCGTAATACTTGCTGAGGAAACTTGTGATATTTAACCGGAAAACACGAAGTATTTATTTTTTAAAAACGCGTGATACATTCTAAGATCGAAGGCAACTCATGATATTTACCGTAAGACCAGTGATTCTTACTGGAGCTATCTGTTATACTCTGCGGGACAATCTGTGATACTTATCGGGGAAACCTGTGATACTTAATGGAGCAGTCTGTAATTCTTAGGGAGAATCCATGATACAATGATATTTCCATGATGTTCTTGAAGAACTCTTGTGATACTTTCATTTTAATTGGAGAATGGTGTGATATTTTCTGAAAAATCTTTGATACATACTGAAGCAATTCGTTAAACTTTTTGGCAAAGCCTGGTACCAACTCGAAAATCCATGAAATTTCTAAGCTCGTGATACTTTTTTAGGGCAACCCATGATACATATCGGAGCAACCAGTAACACTTACAATCCAAAAAAAAAAAAATACATTGCCCTCTTCCGCCAATTCATGATACTTACCGAGGATATCCTTTATTCTTACAAAGACTTACTGCAATAAATACAATGCATAAAAAATTCACAAAAAATATACAATATAATTTATATTGATGAAACTTGTGATACGAAACTTGGCAACTCGTTGACTTTCAAAAAAAAAAACCCTTGATACTTGCCGCGACATTCTATGATTATTATAAATCGAGACAGGCTAAAAAACTTGTCAGGAAACCCCAACAAACTTAACCAGTCTGTGCTAGTTACATGAAAGTCTATGATATTTGCAAGGGAACCCGTGTTTTTACCGGAAAAATCCGTGATACTTACCCGGGCAGTCCTTCATTTTTGCCTGGGAAACTCTTGATACTTTCCCCGGGACATACAGTGATTCCTAAAACTAAAGTCTACAAACTTCCTTCAGTAAATACCCTGGAACCTGTTGAGCTAAACCTTAGTATCACACACTTGTTATTATCGTGTGATAAACTCACTTCTTTGAGGATTATACAAAATTATCCTGGTGAAATACACCTTTCTCTTAGAATCTTCCGCTTTTGGAGTCATCATCATCATCAGCAAACCACCACGCTCCACCTCACCTCGCCACTCCATCCATTTCTGACACTACTGATGCTGTCCCAAGAGAGACAGAGAGAACGAGTATCTAGGAAGAACATATTATTATTACAATTGAACTCCTGGAAAAGATGTGGATGGTGGAATGAAGAGTCGTGTCTCATGTCATGTCAACGTTGAGGCAGCCTTCAACATGTTGACCAACTGCTGGTAACTGGCGTTATGGAGCGGGTGTTCTGTACACCTTCTGACCACCGACCGCGCCCGCGCCCTATCTTCTGGAAGATGAAAAGACAAGCGTTCATTTGGCATGCTTTGCCTTATGAAAGTGTATCCTTCTATCTGTGTGTATGTATGTTTGTGGATATGGACAGGACTATAAAAGATGGCTAGACCATCATTTATCTTATTTGATGGATGACATGTCTCTCGTTGTGTGGATGATGAATCTCTACACACTGCTGGCCAAAGGGCTGTGTCTATGTCGTTGACAACAAGAACAACGACCAAGGATTGTCAGTTATGGAGCTGACCAAATGGAACGCTAAATCATTTACTTCAAGTCCAAAGTCTCAATGTTAGACTGACTCTCTCTGTGGATGGTGATGTTGTAGATATATGTATCCAGGTGACTTTAATGAAAATTAATGATGACATTGGCCAACGAATTAGTGACTTTGGTGGTGAGGGATGACGCAGCGACACATAGTAGAGAATGAAGACAGCAGAAAAAAAAAATACAAACTTTAGGTAATCAGGGGTCGGTGTTTTTGGGTAAGAGAGTTTTAGCTCAGGGGTGCTTCGCTAACGAAATGATGGATTGCGGTGTGGGCTACTTTAAGGAATTATTTTTTTTTTCTGTTTTGTGTGTGGGTTAACGAGCATGAACTGGCGGCAATGTGTTTAATTTTCATTAGGAACTGACAAAACAAATGAGAAACATGCGGCAAACTCATCAATCATTTTGTTTTTTTTTTTTCTGTATTTTTATTTTTATTTTTTGTGTGTTTCAAGGATAAACCGTAGAAAATGAGGATTTTCTGCGTGAGCGTTGAAAGTTTCATAAATTTCTCCTAATCTCCATCCTAAATACACAGAATGTCTCTCCAAAAACGATATATAAGCCAGGGATTTGATAAGCAATTAGCATGTCACGATGATGACAGTGATGCTGATGATGATGCTGGTGACATATCTGACAACTTTAGACGCAACAAAAAAAAAAATACCTCTTCATAATGAATAAGGAGGATGAGATTGAGAAATCAGGAAGTGACTATATGATGTGGTTTCCTGTGATACCATCTTTTTTTTTTTAACCTAAAAATCTCTCTCTAAATCACTAAATATTCCAAAAATACTTATGACATCATACAAACTATTAATCATTTATAAAAAAAAGTCCTTTTCATAAAAAAAGATACATCCACAGGATGTAGCTAATTTATCAAAGACACACAAAAAATTAATAAAAATACACACAATAGCTTAATCATATATTTCATTATTGGCAATAAATTAACCCTCAAAGTCTTGAAAAATACAAAAGGAAAAATAAAAGGAACGAATATTAGATAAATCGTTTGCCCAATGGAACGGTTCGTAGAACATACAAATCATAAAAATATAAAATATGAAACAAAAAATTGTGTGTTCTTTTTTTTTTTTAAACGGCTTCATAAAAAATCAAAGTAGATTGCGGATATGTGAGCAGAAATGGAGATACTTTATTTGCAATTAGGGTGGCCAGATGTCGATTCCGGTTCTGTGAAACATAATTATAACATAAAACTAGATAAGAAATCTAATACCGAGAGTGTCTGAAAAAATCTATTACTTAATTAAATCTATTACTTTTCAAGAAAACTTATAATTTAACATTGATTTCAGACTTTTTTATTAAATTTTTGTTCACGCAAAGTTATTTTAATAGCTTAAAGTTAAATAAATTTAAATTAGTAGGTATTTTTAAAAACGGTATTTTTTCATAACTATTTGCTTTATCAATAAGCGAACAAAATTGGAACACAAAGTCTGAAAGAATTTTGAACTTAACAAATGTTTTATAAGTAGTATACTGTGCTTTGCATATATTTTATTTTTTTTGATTTTATTGTAGTGTAAAGCAAGTAAAATCCAGGAAAAGTGCGGGATACTCCATAAATGCAATGTTTTTGGACTTGATAGGGTAGAGCTGGGCTATGTGAAGTTGGCACCCCCAAATGCAATTTTTTTTTTCAAACCTATATGGTTCGATTGCCCAAGGTTAGCCCAGGATAGCCCAAGATTTTTTTTCGTTAGCCCACCCTTAGTTTTAAAATTATAACGGAATTATTTTTTTTCACCTCAAAAATCACAAAAAAAACTTTTTTTTATTCTGTGAAAAAATTGTTGGTTTTGCACCGTGGTTCGATTGCCCAACGTTAGCCCAGGATAGCCCAACTTTTTTTTTCTTGATTGCACTATTTTTTCAAAAGATACAACAAAAAACTTTTTTTTATATCAGAAACCGAAAAAATTTAAATTTTTTTTTCCTGTGAAAAAATCCTTAGTTTAAAACCGTGGTTTGTTTGCCCAAGGTTAGCCCAGGATAGCCCAACTTTTATTTTTGCTATCGTAAGCTTAGTTTAAAAATTATAGAAGAATTAGTTTTTATTCACCACACCAAAAAAAAAAAAAGTACGTATACAGCTCAGTGACCCTTTTTTAATTTATAATTAAGAACAATTAAATTCACTGGTGTTTGCATTGCGCCTTAAATGTTTTTATTTGAATTAACATTTTTACTTGATTGAATGTAGTCCTTAAGTTGACATTTAACATTAAAAGCCACAACAAACGAATAATTTTGCAAGTCTCAAAATCAATTTTTTGTTTTGTTTGCCATATAAGTACCTAGAAAAGCTACATGCTTAGTAAAATATATCCAAACGTATTTCAAAAGTAACAACAAATATGAAATGGTGTAAAGTGATTGCTTTTTCAGAACACGAAAAAACACTTTTTTCAAAGTACCAACTTCTTAAAAATCAAAAATTTTATTTTTTCAGTGTAAAATGTATCCTTTTTTCATTTTTCCTCAATTAACCATTCTAATTCCAACTAATTACATCACTTTTTTTTCGTTAGCCCACCCTCAGTTTAAAAGTTATAACAAAAAACTTTTTTCAAAGTAGGTACCAACTTCTTAAAAATCAAACATTTTTTTTTTTCAGTGTAAAATGTATCCTTTTTTCATTTTTCCTCAATTAACCATTCTAATTCCAACTAATTACATCACTTTTTTTCGTTAGCCCACCCTCAGTTTTAATAGTTATAACAAAATACTTTTTTCAAAGTACCAACTTCTTAAAAATCAAACATTTTTTTTTTCAGTGTAAAATTTATCCTTTTTTCATTTTTCCTCAATTAACCATTCTAATTCCAACTAATATTTTTTTAAAGCAAAATACTTTGGATTTCTTATTTTTTTTTTTTTTTTTGAAAAAATTAATCAATTTTCAATCTGAAAAGTATTTGTTTTTAATTAGGTAAACCTGTAATTTTTGAAGGAATTGGAATAAATAAAAAAACGCTTTATAAGATGTTTTTTTTATGGGAGTGATAAGTTGTCATAATGGAATAATTCAAAGTTCCGTTTTTTGAACGAAAATTCTTCTTTTTTAAATTTGGCTTTTCAAAATTCTGCCAGCATATTTAAAAAAAAAAAAAAAAAAAATTCTGCTAATTCTGCTTTTTTACGTGATAACGTCTTATAAATCGATGAACCATGGCAGCCGTTCCACTTGTCCACTTTCGCAGTGCGGCAAAAATTTCAATTCAAAATTAAAAACAAACTATTAGAGATACAAAAATCTTCTATAGCTTATTTGAAAGATAATAACCTCAAATTAAATACATTTAAAGGATTTTAAAAATTCCATCTTTTAATAGGGTAAATAGGGGTAAAACAAAATTTCAAAAAATTGGCTATTTTCTAAACGCGACAATGTAAAGAGTTGAATTTTTTTTTTAATCAATAGATAAATTTATTGCAAGACTGACAATGGTATTGAAAAAATTAAAAAAAAAATTTAAAAACCAAGCTATTAATGATTTTCTAAAACTAAAACATGAGGTAGACCTTTGATAAAGTAGTGATTATAGGTAGTGTAATTTTTTTTTTGACAATTTGAAAAACGTCATTCGAAAGATAATAAAAAAAAAAAATTAGAGTTCTGATACGGATTTTTTTTAAGTCTCTGCGTTGCGAAATATGAATTTTTGAAAAACACCTACTTATTTTGGGGTATTTTCGGGTGAGTTTTAATTTTTTTTTAATTTTTTGTAGCATTCAAAAAATCTCAAGCTTATAGAACATGTAGTCTATGACTGTGCGCATACATGTGCAAAAAATTGATATTTCAAAATGGTTTTTGACTGAATAACGTTAAAAACAAGTTTTTTTTGTCCCAAGTTTTTTTTACCTTTTTTAACCGTTTTTTATTTTTATCTTTTTTTCTTCAACAGATAAATTTATATTGTAGATAGATAATAGACAGGACTATATTTGTGCAAAATTTCAATCAATTTTGTAGTCACAGTTTTGAGATAACGGTAAAATAAAGTTTTATTATTCAACAGGTTCTATCTTTTGATCTAAAACAAATAAACTTTAACTTTATTGAGCATCCTTTCATTTGGTATATTACACATAACTGTACATTCACTTCAAGCTACACAATATTAAATTAAAAAACTGTGGGAAGTCCCGTAATCTCAGTTTAGAAAAAAATTCTAACTTTTTTTCTAGGCATCGCAGAAATAAGATTGAAACGTCATATGAAAGGTGAAATTATAAGCTTTTACGTGATATACAATTTTTAATAGATTGTTTAAAAAAAGCGTGAGAACATAAAATTATATGTCTTTTTTTGCTTTTTTTTTGTGATGAAAATTGATCGAGTTCAAAAAATTCTAGCTCTTTTTGTAGATGCCTAATAGACATGATCGATTATATATATTTTGATCTGAAGCAATAAGCTTTCAGGTGGTATAAAATTTATTATAGGTTGTTGTCAAAAAAATTAATTTTTGGGTGATGGAAATGATTTTTTCACTTTTTTCATAACAAATGATTGTTTTTAGTAAATTATTTTAATACTTTTTGCGCATTGTAAAAATTTAAAAATGGTTTTATTCTTTAGAAAAAATATTTGGCTTTTTAATGGTATAATTTTTTTTTGTAAGCTTTTAAAATAAAAAAAAATTAATATAATGAGAAAAGAAAAAAGGTAATTTTTCTAAGCTTTGTCTTGTAAATTATGATTGTTTGAAATAAATAAAAGCTTCAATTGACTCATTTTAAAAGCACACAGCCTGTTTTCTTATGACGTTATCACGTAAAATCATCGTCCGTAAACCGGCTTTACAGACAACCTTTTTTTTTCTTAACATTATGCACATTAATGTAATTCAACTTTAATACCTATTTCCTGACGGTTTATTGTTTAATTATCGCAAATATTAAAAAAAAAATAATGCATCGACTGACATTCTCACAATTCCTATCTATAAAAAGTTGAAAACTAATTAGAAACTATGTTGTGTGATACAAAATAGCTATTAGTTTTCTAATTCAAAAAAACAATATTTTTTAATTTATTGATGTATCAAACAAACAATGAACATACAAAAATTGAAAAAGTGAGTGAGTAATCAAATAAGCAGCGAGGAGATGATCTTAAAAAATTCTGCAAAAAATTAAAAAAACGGTTTGGACAATGTTCTAGTTTTTTTTTTTTCTAAAAGCAAAAGTAGGTACTTTTGTAGCTTTAATAAATTCCATATTTAATAAAATTTTCAAAAAATACATTTTGTATTAGAAAAATTCAAAATTATTTTTGAGAAATGTTCTATTTGATAATTTTTTTTTTAATTTTTTTTTTGTAAACAATTAATTTCTTTAGAATTTCGACACAGTTGTGTTGGTTAGAAATATTTTCCTATAGCATATTTTTAATTAATAAATCAAATTTTAAGGTTTTTTCAATTTTTTTTTTGTTTTGTTTAAATTAAATTCATTCGTTTATAACTTTGCGTATCTTTAAGGTACTATTGGTCACCCCTATTGGTCACCCCAATAGTACCAAAAGACCTGCCCCTAGCTACTGTATTGTGTCCTTCGACTTTATCATATATCTCTCTCCCATTTCTCCAAGTGATTTAGAACTGCAATTGTGTATCCCTTATAGGTTATTCTTTTATCCAATTCACAATTTACATTTATACTTACTTTGCAAATAAAAAAAAAACTACCATGAACCACTTTTTTTTAGAGTTTCTTTCTGAAGATAGGTTACCCAGACAATATCCTGTTTATTGAGATTTGATTTAATGTTATTGTTTCTTAATAAAATAGAAACTATAGAGAAACCAGCAGAGCACCAGTGTCAACCCCTTTACACAGAAATCGTACATATATGTATGTGAAATTTTTCACTCCCCGTTTGTCGCTCGAAATCCGATTTCTTCTATTTCATATTATTATATTTTATCAATGATCCTTGAAATCCTTTTTTTTTCCCTCGATTGTGCTTTGTATGAGATGATCAACCATCTCCGTCTCCGCCTCCCATCGTTGCTCTTTGAGCAGTGAAACGGAAGTGAACAAACAGGAAAGGAGGTGGACATGATATAGAATAGAAAAAGACCCAAAAAGGCACAGGGTTGTAAAGTAGTAGATTTTTTTTTTTTGTTGGTATATTTTTCATTGTGTGGTGATGGTTATATCCTTGGAAGCATCCTTTGAGAAGAATTTATTGTTTATGACGAGAGGAGTAGTTGTTCTTGCTTAGTTGTCGCTTTTGCAGGTTCTCGCATGTTGGCAGTTGGCATGTCCTTTTTTTTGGGTATTTATACATTTGCAATTGCGAAATTGGATCGGATTAAAGGACCCTAAAGGATACCCAGAAATACCCACTGTTGCTGAAGTAAGGGAGATAAGGCAATCCAAGTGCTGCGTTTTGGGTGTTATTTGTCGTTTGTCATAATATATGTGCGATGACAAGATAATTCTTTATTTCTTTCTTTTTTTTGAAAATTTTGTTTGATAGAAAATTTAGAGGAGGAGAAGTTGGTGGCATGCACTATATTTAGCTCATGGAAATCTTGTTTATTTGAAATTCACTCGTTGTCGTATTTATCTGATTTCAATTATGCTCAGTGTTAAAAAAGGTCACATAAAAGCGGGAGACCCTTTTTTGCATTTATAAGGAACGAGGACCAAATGAAAATAAATATAATTATTGTGTCCTTTTGAAATGTTTTTTTTCACTTTGATTGTGAAGAGATGAGATTTTAAAAAGAGATTAAAGGACTTAATGCATAAAAGTTACACATATTTTTCAAGGGCGTACCTAAAGTAGACATTAGATGACGACGGCAGGATAACGATGACAACGACTGTGAGCGGAAATGATGAAAGCGTGATGATGCTTGGGAACAACGACACTTGATCCTGATTTTAATCTTGAATAATTAGAATTAAGGAAATTGTATGTATATTTTAGTCAAAGGTATCTATGATGCAGTCCAGACCCTCTCTCTCGTTCTTTGATAATATGATAATGTATAATTGCATAAATTATATTAAAAACTTACCAGAAATGACGACTTAAGCCTTTATTGTTATTTATTTTTGACGTTAGAGGACAAAACAAGCGTGAGATTTATTTGTTCGTGTTTTAAATAAGTACTTTTATTACCCGTAGAAGTTTACCATCGGTCTTTATTTTCAGACGATATGATATGAATCTAGAAGCTTATCTTTAATTCATGTATCTATTGGAATATGGTTCTTCAAAAAAAGAAGTTAATGGTACATTATGATCATTGTTAAAGTTTATATCTTTTGTTTGTCCCGTCTCGAATGTCTCGAAAAAGAAACCAAATGGGATTATTTTTGAGCAGTTTATACCAGTTGCCAAAATTGACAAATTCGGAACACTTTCGGGACACATTCGGGACACGTTCGGGGCTCGGGACATCTTCGGGACATGCTCGGGACATCTTCGGGACATGCTCAGGACATCTTCGGGACATCTTCGGGACATCTTCGGGACATCTTCGGGACATCTTCGGGACATGCTCGGGACATGCTCGGGACATCTCCGGGACATGCTCGGGACATGCTCGGGACATGCTCGGGACATCTTCGGGACATCTTCGGGACATCTTCGGGACATCTTCGGGACATGCTCGGGACATCTCCGGGAAATGCTCGGGACATCTTCGGGACATGCTCGGGACATGCTCGGGACATGCTCGGGACATCTTCGGGACATGCTCGGGACATGCTCGGGACATCTTCGGGACATGCTCGGGACATCTTCGGGACATGCTCGGGACATCTTCGGGACATCTTCGGGACATCTTCGGGACATCTTCGGGAAATGCTCCGGACATCTCCGGGACATCATCGGGACATCTTAGGGACATGCTCGGGACATGCTCGGGACATGCTCGGGACATCTTCGGGACATGCTCGGGACATCTTCGGGACATGCTCGGGACATCTTCGGGACATCTTCGGGACATGCTCGGGACATCTTCGGGACATGCTCGGGACATCTTCGGGACATGCTCGGGATATGCTCGGGACATCTCCGGGACATGCTCGGGACATCTTCGGGACATGCTCGGGACATCTTCGGGACATGCTCGGGACATCTTCGGGACATGCTCGGGACATCTTCGGGACATGCTCGGGACATGCTCGGGACATCTTCGGGACATGCTCGGGACATGCTCGGGACATGCTCGTGACATCTTCGGGACATCTTCGGGACATCTTCGGGACATGCTCGGGAAATCTTCGGGACATGCTCGGGACATCTTCGGGACATGCTCGGGACATGCTCGGGACATCTTCGGGACATGCTCGGGACATCTTCGGGACATACTCGGGACATCTTCGGGACATCTTCGGGACATCTTCGGGACATCTTCGGGACATCTTCAAGACATGCTCGGGACATCTTCGGGACATGCTCGGGACATCTTCGGGACATGCTCGGGACATGCTCGGGACATCTTCGGGACATGCTCGGGACATCTTCGGGACATGCTCGGGACATCTTCGGGACATCTTCGGGACATCTTCGGGACATCTTCGGGACATCTTCGGGACATCTTCGGGACATGCTCGGGACATCTTCGGGACATCTTCGGGACATCTTCGGGACATCTTCGGGACATCTTCGGGACATCTTCGGGACATCTTCGGGACACCTTCGGGACATGCTCGGGACATCTTCGGGACATGCTCGGGACATCTTCGGGACATGCTCGGGACATGCTCGGGACATGCTCGGGACATGCTCGGGACATGCTCGGGACATCTTCGGGACATGCTCGGGACATGCTCGGGACATCTTCGGGACATGCTCGGGACATCTTCGGGACATGCTCGGGACATCTTCGGGACATGGTCGGGACATCTTCGGGACATCTTCGGGACATGCTCGGGACATCTTCGGGACATGCTCGGGACATCTTCGGGACATCTTCGGGACATCTTCGGGACATGCTCGGGACATGCTAGGGACATCTTCGAGACATGCTCGGGACATGCTCGGGACATCTTCGGGACATGCTCGGGACATCTTCGGGACATGCTCGGGATATCTTCGGGACATCTTCGGGACAGCTTCGGGACATCTTCGGGACAGCTTCGGGACATCTTCGGGACATCTTCGGGACATCTTCGGGACATGCTCGGGACATCTTCGGGACATGCTCGGGACATCTTCGGGACATGCTCGGGACATCTTCGGGACATCTTCGGGACATCTTCGGGACATCTTCGGGACATCTTCGGGACATCTTCGGGACATGCTCGGGACATCTTCGGGACATGCTCGGGACATCTTCGGGACATGCTCGGGACATGCTCGGGACATGCTCGGGACATCTTCGGGACATGCTCGGGACATGCTCGGGACATCTTCGGGACATGCTCGGGACATCCTCGGGACATCTTCGGGACATCTTCCTGACATCTTCGGGACATCTTCGGGACATGCTCGGGACATGCTCGGGACATCTTAGGGACATGGTCGGGACATCTTCGGGACATGCTCGGGACGGATTGGGGACAAAATCCCGAAAACCAAAATCCCGAAAACCCCAAATCCCGAAAACCCAAAATCCCGAAAACTCAAAATCCCGAAAACCCAGAATCCCGAAAACCAAAAATCCCGAAAACCCAGAATCCCGAAAAACCAAAATCCCGAAAACCCAAAATCCAGAAAGGCCATCTTCGGGACATGCTCGGGACATGCTCGGGACATCTTCGGGACATGCTCGGGACATCTTCGGGACATGCTCGGGACATCTTCGGGACATGCTCGGGACATCTTCGGGACATCTTCGGGACATCTTCGGGACATCTTCGGGACATCTTCGGGACATCTTCGGGAAATGCTCGGGACATGCTCGGGACATGTTCGGGACATGCTCGGGACATCTTCGGGACATGCTCGGGACATCTTCGGGACATGCTCGGGACATCTTCGGGACATCTTCGGGACATCTTTGGGACATGCTCGGGACATCTTCGGGACATCTTCGGGACATGCTCGGGACATCTTCGGGACATCTTCGGGACATCTTCGGGATATCTTCGGGACATCTTTGGGACATCTTCGGGACATCTTCGGGACATGCTCGGGACATCTTCAGGACATCTTCGGGATATGCTCGGGACATCTTCGGGACATGCTCGGGACATCTTCGGGACATTTTCGGGACATCTTCGGGACATTTTCGGGACATCTTCGGGACATCTTCGGGACATCTTCGGGACATCTTCGGGATATGCTCGGGACATGCTCGGGACATCTTCGGGACATCTTCGGGACATCTTCGGGACATCTTCGGGACATCTTCGGGACATCTTCGGGACATGCTCGGGACATCTTCGGGACATGCTCGGGACATCTTCGGGACATGCTCGGGACATCTTCGGGACATCTTCGGGACATGCTCGGGACATCTTCGGGACATGCTCGGGACATCTTCGGGACATGCTCGGGACATCTTCGGGACATGCTCTGGACATCTTCGGGACATGCTCGGGACATCTTCGGGACATGCTTGGGACATCTTCGGGACATCTTCGGGATATGCTCGGGACATGCTCGGGACATCTTCGTGACATCTTCGGGACATCTTCGGGACATCTTCGGGACATCTTCGGGACATCTTCGGGACATCTTCGGGACATGCTCGGGACATCTTCGGGACATCTTCGGGACATGCTCGGGATATCTTCGGGACATCTTCGGGACATCTTCGGGACATCTTCGGGACATCTTCGGGACATGCTCGGGACATCTTCGGGACATGCTCGGGACATCTTCGGGACATCTTCGGGACATCTTCGGGACATCTTCGGGACATGCTCGGGACATCTTCGGGACAGCTTCGGGACATGCTCGGGACATGCTCGGGACATCTTCGGGACATCTTCAGGACATCTTCGGGACATGCTCGGGAGATCTTCGGGACATCTTCGGGACATCTTCGGGACATCTTCGGGACATGCTCGGGACACCTTCGGGACATCTTCGGGACATCTTCGGGACATCTTCGGGACATCTTCGGGACATCTTCGAAACATCTTCGGGACATCTTCGGGACATCTTCGGGACATGCTCGGGACATCTTCGGGACATGCTCGGGACATCTTCGGGACATCTTCGGGACATGCTCGGGACATCTTCGGGACATCTTCGGGACATCTTCGGGACATGTTCGGGACATGCTCGGGACATCTTCGGGACATGCTCGGGACATCTTCGGGACATCTTCGGAACATGCTCGGGACATGCTCGGGACATCTTCGAGACATCTTCGGGACATCTTCGGGACATCTTCGGGACATCTTCGGGACATCTTCGGGACATCTTCGGGACATCTTCGGGACATCTTCGGGACATACTCGGAACATCTTCGGGACATCTTCGGGACATGCTCGGGACATCTTCGGGACATTTTCGGGACATGCTCGGGACATGCTCGGGACATCTTCGGGACATGCTCGGGACATCTTCGGGACATCTTCGGGACATCTTCGGGACATGCTCGGGACATCTTCGGGACATCTTCGGGACATCTTCGGGACATCTTCGGGACATCTGACATCTTCGGGACATCTTCGGGACATCTTCGGGACATCTTCGGGACATGCTCGGGACATCTTCGGGACATGCTCGGGACATCTTCGGGACATGCTCGGGACATCTTCGGGACATCTTCAGGACATCTTCGGGACATGTTCGGGACATGCTCGGGACATCTTCGGGACATGCTCGGGACATCGTCGGGACATCTTCGGAACATGCTCGGGACATGCTCGGGACATCTTCGAGACATCTTCGGGACATCTTCGGGACATCTTCGGGACATCTTCGGGAAATCTTCGGGACATCTTCGGGACATCTTCGGGACATACTCGGAACATCTTCGGGACATCTTCGGGACATGCTCGGGACATCTTCGGGACATTTTCGGGACATGCTCGGGACATGCTCGGGACATCTTCGGGACATGCTCGGGACATCTTCGGCACATCTTCGGGACATCTTCGGGACATGCTCGGGACATCTTCGGGACATGCTCGGGATATGCTCGGGACATATTCGGGACATGCTGTGGACACATTCCTGACACGTTCGTGACACATTGGAGACTCGTTTGGGACACGTTCTATCACTATCTTCATTAAATTTTTGATCCCAAAATTTATCTTGGCTTGAACAACAATGTCAACTTTTGAGTCCATATTATAGAAACTACTAACCTGTTTGTAACTTATACCATTTGTTATATTCGTTGACAATACCTTCATGTCAATCTATAAAAAAGCTATCTCACATAAAATACAACCCGGACGTTCCTTCAGTCAACATCAACTTTTGCCAAACAACAACGTAAGTGTCAAAAATATCTTCCAAAATTGATTTTGAAATATCCCTTCAGGATATCAGAGCATACGAGTATACAGATAGATAGATACTCAACACCAACACTGTCGTTGGTTTAGATTTGTGTACCCCAATATACGTATGTATATATTATTGTGCCACAAATCTCACTATTTCACTGCTCCAATTTTGCCGTATAAAAAGCAAATCCCACTTGAGTGACACTTTTGCCTTCAAAAATGGGAGATTGGGCTTTTGCAATCTGGACTGGGATTGGGATCTCGGCTACACATAGGAAAATTCTGAGCTCCTCTAACACTCTCAGGGTGTAACATGGTGCGAAATCAACAAAAAAAAAAAAAGTAAAGAAACGAAACGAACACAACAACAGAGTACGAAAAAAAAATCCATTGTCAAGTTGTCAACTTTACATCTATTCACATGCTGTTCACAACATATACACACCGACACGTATAAACATATCAACGCCAACAACGATGACGGCATCAGACATTATGACAGTCGTCTCTGTACCAGACAACAAAATCCCAATACAAAGTACAAAGTAAGCAATTTCATTTGCATGGCCACCCATATTCCTGGCTCTTGCTGGTGCTGCTGTCATTCCCGTGTTCTCTCTTACCTACCAGTGTTCCATGTTCCACATATAATAATAAATGTTGGTGTTGTATGCATATCACCCTCTTCTACACTCTGAGGATGAAGAAAAAAAGGATATCTGCATGCTTATTTCTCTCGGTGTAAATGAGGTTTTTGCTGTATTTGTGTGTGAGTGTGTGAAAGAGGAGTCGAGTCCTTGTGTGTAGAAAAAGAGTTTACTCACAAATCCAACACCCGACACCATTCCTGAATTCACACGGCAGCGGTACATTCATTTCTTTTGACTTGACATTGCTGTCAACATGCCAACAGGGTTGAAGTCTACTCTAGGGCGTCGTATGCAAATGTCAATTTGCATTCCAAACATACAAACAAACACACATGCAATATGGCAGAAAACGAAGATGGAGAGAGAGAGGGGGGGGGAGAGAGGAGATATACCATATCCCCTGCATTCAACGGGAAACACATTTTTTCGCTACCGATTTCCAATGAGAATGTGAAAATGACGCTGCTGCTGCTTCAGGGACAGGTCGGAGGAGACAGAAAAGACAGGAGACAGGAGCGATCGGATGGTGAGAGTGTGAGAGTATGGCAGCGCACTTAGGTGGCAGCAAGATGACACCATGATTTTTCCACATGAGTGCATGCAATCACCCGATATACGACCAACGAAATGTGTGTATGTCAGTTTGAGTATGCATGTGCATTTTGTGTCAAGTCAAATGCTGCTGCTGGAAGTGCCACCGTATACTGCTGATGGTGATGGCAACGACGATGGCGAGATGGTGGACAGCAGCAGCAGCAACTGCTAGCAGCAAATGCAATTTGTGCTGCTCCACCTTCGGTTAACATAACGATGACACAATGATGTGGGGCGAACAGTAGCAGCAGCGACAGTGTCAGACATCCACCGACTATGGTGTCAGATTGTGTTAGTGTGCTGTCACTTTGACAGTTTGTTTCTGCTTCCCATTTATTCTTGTTGTTTTTTTTTTTTTTGTTTCCTTTTTTTTACTTAACAATCCACATCCATACTAGTTTCAGTTGTTGGTAGAGTCATTTTCGTCTTTTTTATTTGAACCAAAATTAGATTTGATTTCTGTCAACTGTCAGTCGTGTCACTTAGATGTCACATGAAGAGAAATCATTCATTGTCATGGTGACATTTTCATTTGTTTTGCCTGCCTGTGCTGTTCTGTGCCGCCTTCTTCTCACACCTTTTTGAAAAATGTATGTGATTGTGTGTATACACCATGGTAATGTGTTGACACTATAGCACTGATAATGGCAGTGTTTCCAATCATTTATGCATCTGTCCATCAAGAATGTCATTCCTGTATATATGCTATCTCTTTCTCTCTCTTTTTATGTCACTGGTACCGATTCCAGAACAAGAACTCTCGGTGGTCATAAATTGTGATGCAATCACCTAATGCCAATCGGGCTCCATCGTAGTCGTTGTGTATGCAGTCGTTGGTCGTCTTGGGGCCCCAGAATTTTGACGTGATCATAAATATCAACAACGGTTCGGTTCGGTTCGGTGTGACACACCCAGCAAACACATACTGCACACACCCCATAATTCAATCCTCAGATGAGGTTTTTATCTAATGTCAGGACGTTCGTTGGGTTTTTTTTTAAATTTATGGCCTTCAATTTGAAAGTTCACTCCTTTTTCTTCGTTCCTTAAGGTGAGGAGGTGGTAGAAACCTTGTTTATTTATGGCACACACCAAAAGAAGTTTTTCTACATTTTTTTTTCGAGAAGTTTTTTAGCTCGTAGATATCATATGTAGATTGGCTTTAGGGGTCTCTATATGAGATGTCGTTTGACTTGGATTGAATATATCAGTCTTCATTTTTAATATTTATTAATTTTTTTGCATTTTGTGATGGATTGTAGGTGAATAGTTGCTGGATATCAAATGGTTTTCTGTTTTACATAGAAGCTTTCTTGTGTGGTGAAAAATAAGTTATGACTTTTTTGAGAAATATAAAGTGCCATAATAATTCACTTTGTATTTAATCAAATAAAATTTTATTGATTTATGATTTTTATGGTCGTTTAAAATGATAGTTTTGTCATTTTAATAATAAAATAAAAAAATATGTGCCAGTTTATGTCCATTTGGCAGCATATGCAAAAAGAATGTTGGTTTTTTTGACACTTAAGTGGTCATACGTTTTATTTCAATGGAAAATATTGTTTCTTTGAAGAAATATAGGCATTCAAGCATGCCTGACACCCATTTGGCATCATCAAATTTTGCCCTGGCAGATTTTTTAATCATCAAGCGCATCTGGCAGACATTTGGCACTTTCCACAAGTTCATTAAGGCAAAAGTTTTCTGCCAAAACAATATTCTTAGACATTGATTTCAGACATTTTGTCTTTGGTCTGTCAGACTATTAAGTCTTTGAGCACATCTGGTAGTCATTTGGCACTTTTAACAAATTAATGATACTGAAATTTTTCTTAAATTTAAGTTTTTCCAACAAAAAAATATTGTTTAAGTTGATTTTAAAGTTTTGTTTTGCATCTGGTAGAATTTTTATTTTTTGAATGCATCTGGCAGTCATTTGGAACTTTCCACAAATTCAACAATACTCAAATTTTCATTAAATCAAAGTTTTTCTGTGAACACAATATTTTTAGAGCTGAATTAAGACATTTTGTTTGGAATTTGGCAGATATGTATATAAAGTTTTTGAGCACATCTGGTAGTCATTTGGCACTTTTCACAATATCAAGGATACTCATTTTTGCTAAAATTTAACTTTTTTCTCCAAAACAGTATTGTTAGAGTTGATTTTCTATCAGAATTCTAATTCTTTAAGCACATCTGGCAGTCATTTGGCACTTTTCACAATATCAAGGATACTCATTTTTGCTAAAATTTAACTTTTTTCTCCAAAACAGTATTGTTAGAGTTGATTTTCTATCAGAATTCTAATTCTTTAAGCACATCTGGCAGTCATTTGGCACTTTTCACAATATCAAGGATACTCATTTTTGCTAAAATTTAACTTTTTTCTCCAAAACAGTATTGTTGGAGTTGATTTTCTATCAGAATTCTAATTCCTTAAGCACATCTGGCAGTCATTTGGCACTTTTCACAATATCAAGGATACTTATTTTTGCTAAAATTTAACTTTTTTCTCCAAAACAGTATTGTTGGAGTTGATTTTCTATCAGAATTCTAATTCTTTAAGTACATCTGGCAGTCATTTGGCACTTTTCACAATATCAAGGATACTCATTTTTGCTAAAATTTAACTTTTTTCTCCAAAACAGTACTGTTAGAGTTGATTTTCTATCAGAATTCTAATTCTTTAAGTACATCTGGCAGTCATTTGGCACTTTTCACAATATCAAGGATACTCATTTTTGCTAAAATTTAACTTTTTTCTCCAAAACAGTATTGTTGGAGTTGATTTTCTATCAGAATTCTAATTGATTAAGTACATCTGGCAGTCATTTGGCACTTTTCACAAAATTAAGAATACTCAACTTTTCAGTAAGTCAAAGCTTTTTTTCCAAATCAATATTGTTAGACGTGAACTTAAGACATTTTATCTTGCATCTGGCAGATTTATATTTCATTGAGCTCATCTGGCAGTCATTTGACAATTTTCACAACATTTCAGTTATGATAAAAATAGCTCAAATTCTAGTAAGGAAAAAAATTGAGAAATGGACTGGAGTTTGTTTTAGATTTAGACATGTATACGTCTGAAGACTGGCCAACATTTGACTATTTGAGTGTACATATCTGGCAGGTAATTTAAAACTTTTCAAAACATAAAAGAGACTCAAATTCAATTTACCAAGAAAGTTTTAAACCAAAATTGTTATTTTTGGAGCTGTTTTTTTTTTTTTTTTTTGATAATCTCAAATTCTTTTCAAGAAGGAAAAAAAGTGATCATACCAAAGGCAAGAAGTTTGTTTTTGACTGGCAGATATTTGACAAATGAAATTCATCTGACGGCAGGTAAAAAACATCATTGACCGTTTGAGCTCATTTTTTCGTATGAAATAAATCAAGAGCATGTTTCTTAGCAAGATGAATAACGTTCGAGAACAATTTGAGTGTTCCTTGAGACTGTTCTGCCAGATCCAGGCTACTTTTCCCGAACCTTCCCACCCGACCTTTGCTTTTCGCGAAAACGGTTATGATAAAATATATTTTCCGACTGACTTTGAGAGTTTTCAACTCCAGAGGGACAGCTTTTGACAGAGCGGTAGAGAAATACCTCGTTTGGAAAAACTGGCTGGAAAAGCTTGTTGGTTGAGGCCTAAATCCACAATGGATTGTAGCGCCACCTGAAGGAGCAGGTCACCCCTGGAAGTAAAAAGTTGCTTTTATTCTTCCGTTTAGTTTCATTACGGTTCTTAGTAACGGACCCAGTTGCTCCATGACTGGGATACCCTCATTTTACTATACAAAATTTTCCTCTACTCCACCAGATCGATTTTCCTGCTCTGTTCTTGGAAGCTTTTTTCTTGTGAGATCTTCAAATACAAAGTGTTTTTTGTCCAGGTTTTAGTTGTAATATATTCCGTTTAGAAAGAAACCTTCCTGCAAAGTTCTTAGAACGCCTTTTATCTATGACTGGTTGCTGTTAAAGGTTCTCCAAGTAATTTTAAAACTTAAAACAGTAAATTGTTTATTAAAATCCCCCTTACTTCGTTTGACATTATTTTTCACTCAATATCTGTATATTGTTTACCGATTTCTCTGTCACCAATATCAATATCTTTCACCCCTTTTTAAACACCAAATTTATCATATCCCCATTCCACAAAAAAACAATACCCTAATTCAATATCCAATACTTCCACCAAAAAAAAAAAACAAAGTAAAAGTTAAAAAATAAAAAAGACAAAAAAGACAAATCCAAGTCCTTGTGTCAAAGTCTTCAATTATTCAGTGCTGATTTAAATTCACCGCTTTGCCACTTTGCCACCACATAGCTGTGTCATGTCAACATAAAACTAAGGCGGAAAAGAAATTCGTTCGAAAGGAGTATAACCCAGAAGCTGAATAGCAGCAGCAGTTTTATCTATCAGTTGTTTGTTAGATAGGTTAGGTATAACAAGCTTTACCGCCACCACCAAAGCAGTAAGTCGTTTTTGTCGCTGGTGCCGTCAACTCCACGTCCACTTCCATTTCCACTTCCACCTCAACCTTTAACCTTATATAGGTATATAGAGTATACTTGTCGTATAACAAAGGATGAAGGGTGCAAAAAAGTCAAGATAAAGAGCAGGAAAATAAATCTAACCTCTAGCGCAATTTATCAAAGGAACCTTTCAAGGTGTTTTCCGATTTAACATTCTTCCTAGACACTTTCTCGACGCGGCAACAGCAGCAAAACTGTTTGCTCCTTGAGGGAATATTTCCCTTTTTCCCCACAACCATGTTCTCTGCTCTCTCTCTCTCTCATTGGGAAAAAGGGACAAGGTGTAGCCCAGTTAAAACTAGAAGACACAACTCTTGAAGATTCTATATGGGAGAGTTTTGGTGTAAAGCTGTTATCTCCTACATAGATACGCCTGATGATAATAAACGACTTTTCTTTCTATACTCTGGCAGTATACACCTACCCCCTCATAGTTTTTGATGGGGTTGAAGGTGATTCAGAGAGGGGGATAGAACATAACGACGAAAGACTTGCTGACTGGTGCAGTTTAAGGTAAAGGAAAACGTGTGTACAAGACAAGGCAAAGAGAGACAGAGAGAGAATTGAAATAATTCGACTCGAGCCCTTCGAAAAGTATAATATGTGACCCCCAGCAACCCCAATTCAGGCTCCCAGCCAGCAGACACCACCGGGCCATAAATTTACTTTCAACAACAACAGCAGCAGAACTTAACCCGCAATGAAATTTCCGATAAGAAGATTGTTCGGTTCGGTTATTAGACAGAATCTGACGGCATAATAAATTTTAACAATGCAGGATATTTACAGGGATTGTTTTTTTTTTTTTTGGGAATTTTTTTTTTTTTTGTGTTGGCCCCCAAATATAGTATAAAGCTTGGGAACCAGCAGTAAAAAAAATTTTCAAAGTGAATGGGCGTATTATTGGGGGAGGACATTTTGGTAGCTAGCAAACCCCTTGAAGCGATTTATTGTTTTCGCCAAAAAGATTTATCGAGTGAAATTCATTTGATGAGAGATGGTTTTAGTGATGGTGAATTATACAGAGAGTTGGAAGAAAAAAAAAAATACAAAGAAATCGAGTGGGATGTTAAGGAAGAATGACAAGACAATGCTTTTCGAACGAAAATTGGAAGTAAGTTGAGAGCTGTCATGTTGTCGGAAGAGAATGCTTATATGGCTTACGTAAACATATGTATGTAAGTTGAAGAGTTTTCTTTTGTCTTGGGAGAAGGTTTTGTGTCGTGTATAGAAGTGAAAAAAAGCTTTTTAGGAATATTTTTGTCGTTGTTGATAGTTTTGGAATTGAGATGTTGATTATAGAAATCAATTTAGTAATCAGATTAGAGAATATGATCTCGTTTTGGAAAAATTAGCCTACTTTTAGGAGACTGATAAAAAAACGATTTGCAAGCAGTCTATTTCAGTGAATTAATACAGTCTTGGTTTCACTTTGTTTTAAGTATTTCAAGCCTTGAGTAGCGGATGAGGAAATATTGGATTCCGCGAACTTTTGAAGCCTACTTTTAGGAGCTAGATAAAAAAGCATACATAAAAGTGATGAATTCGTTAGCACTTAAGTCAAATATATTAATCATCGGCAAATAGAAAGCACTGAATTATTCTCACAGGGTAGGTCACTTCTTTCAAGCAAAATGATTGGATTCCGCGAACTTTTGAAGCCTACTTTAAGGAGCTAGAGAAAAAAGCATATACATAACATACATAACATAACATGATGCTAGAGAAAAAAGCATATACATAACAGTGATGAATTTGTTTGGTACTTTAGTCGAATATAATAATAAAAGGCAAATAGAACGCACTGAATTATTTTTACAGGGTAGGTCACTTCTTTCAAGCAAAATGATTGGATTCCGCGAACTTTTGA
The DNA here is from genome assembly GCF_945859705.1 of Episyrphus balteatus. NCBI lineage: Eukaryota > Metazoa > Arthropoda > Insecta > Diptera > Syrphidae > Episyrphus > Episyrphus balteatus. Next base: position 5,651,943 of record NC_079137.1, on the reverse strand, counting down.
AGCCTACTTTTAGGAGCTACGGAAAAAAGCATACATAAAAGTGATGAATTCGTTAGGCACTTAAGTCAAATATATTAATCATCGGCAAATAGAAAGCACTGAATTATTCTCACAGGGTAGGTCACTTCTTTCAAGCAAAATGATTGGATTCCGCGAACTTTTGAAGCCTACTTTAAGGAGCTAGAGAAAAAAGCATATACATAACAGTGATGAATTCGTTATGTACTTTCGTCGAATATAATAATAAAAGGCAAATAGAAAGCACTGAATTATTCTCACAGGGTAGGTCACTTCTCTCAAGCAAAATGATTGGATTCCGCGAATTTTTGAAGCCTACTTTTAGGAGCTAGAGAAAAAAGCATATACATACATAACAGTGATGAATTGGTTAGGTACTTTAGTCGAATATAATAATAAAATTTCAAATAGAAAGCACTGAATTATTCTCACAGGGTAGGTCAAATCTTTCAAGCAAAATGATTGGATTCCGCGAACTTTTGAAGCCTACTTTTAGGAGCTAGAGAAAAAAGCATATACATAATAGTGATGAATTCGTTAGGTACTTTAGTCGAATATAATAATAAAAGGCAAATAAATAGGTCACTTCTCTCAAGCAAAATGATTGGATTCCGCGAACTTTTGAAGCCTACTTTTAGGAGCTAGAGAAAAAAGCATATACATAACAGTGATGAATTGGTTAGGTACTTTAGTCAAATATATTAATCATCGGCAAATAGAACGCACTGAATTATTCTCACAGGGTAGGTCACTTCTTTCAAGCAAAATGATTTAAAATAAATTTAAAGCAGATGACCCATTTTTCTATGGAGCCTGGGCCCAGGGCGTACACCAACGAGACTAGTATCAAATGAAAGCATATATTAAGCTCTATTAGCGAGAAAAATATTTTCAAAATTGGTTTTGGATATTTCGAGATATTTGAGTCTGAAGTTGGGGACGAAAAAAATCAGAAAAATCGGATTTTTTCGAAACAAATCTTCATAGCATCCAAAGTATAGAATCTAGAAAAACAATTTTAATACCAAATGAAAGGTTAAAGTAATGCCTTTCCACTGATACTAATATCATTGTCGTATGCTCAGTATTTTTGTAAAAAAAATTCCTTAAGACTGATTTCTACGACTGATATCTCGCAAAAAATAAGTTATAACATACACTTTTTTTTACACCAATGATATCTTCAATTGATAACCTTTTATTTCTTATACATAAAAGTTACATTACTTCAAACAAAACCACTAATTAAGCTCAATATAAGCTTTTATTTGATAATAGTCTCGTCAGTGTACGCCCTCTGGGCCCAAAAATGGGTTCTTTCCTTTCATTGTTAAATACAAACCAGCATCAAGGATTCATTTAAAGTGTAGGTCACTAGCCCCTGTATCTCTACATGCAAGTTGTTCAAATTAAATGAAGTCCAAAACATGACGAACAAAGGAATTATTCAGAGTATTGTTCACTAAGCCCTGGGTTCCCACCTTTTTTAGCCGACGAACAGAATGTACAAAAGAGTTTTAGGGCGTTTTGAATGTTATCCAAGTCCATGCTCATTAAATTTGTCGGTTTTAAAAATTAAATTTTAAAAAAGTGGCGCCCAGGCAAAGTATTTTTTTTTTTATTTAAATGTCCCGAGATGAAGTTCTTTCAACCTAAAAGCCATTGTTTTTTTTTATCATCCTCTCCTGATGAAATTCTCCCAATCAATATTGTCAAGTTGTCAAAAAAGAATTCTAATTCAAATTGTGTCTCCATCAACCAAAAGGCCGCCAATTATATTGTCACTCTTTTCAAAATGCATAAACAATTCCAAATATGTCGACTTCATAATATTTGATTAATTTTTATTATTAACAAAACTGTCAAGTCACATAAATAGTGTGTTTGAGAACAAATTCGTCATTATGCTTTTTTTCTTCTCTCTCCCTTCTTCTGGCATTAGCACTTCAAAGAAAACAACGACACATAAACATAATTTCCAATGATATTTTTACTTAATTTTTTGTTTCATTTACTTTTTTCTGTCAAACGACAACGAAAAAGAACAGGCTTTCGTTCATATGTGTCATTTAGAAAAGCTCAACCCATCCTTTTACATTATTTCAAAAGAAATTGAACTCAAACAAGAGTTGACAGACAAATTGAAGTGGAAATGGAGATGTCATCTGGTTTGGCCCTTTGCTTCGCGCCAAATGCCTTGGGGGTTGTCAGTTTATTTTCGGTTGTTGTCTATATGAAAATGGTCAAAGGTAGATTTGCAGTCAAAAAAATTATTGATGAGTTTCTTTTTTATCAAAAATGAGCCAAAATATCCCAAAATTGCATGTTCGTTCTCCCTTATCTCGAAAAGTTCTTAACTTTTTTTAATGAAACAAAGTATTTAAAATTCCTAGTTCTCAGGAGAATGTCATAGGCAGATTATTTTATCTCTCAGGAAATTTATTTAACAAACAAGCCTTTGATTCCAGTTCAGCCTTTGGCTACACCATTCAGTCATTTCAATTTTGTAGTTCCCCCTCTCTCTGCACAAAGCACCATTGCTTTTGTCAACAAGTCCACCTTTTTAGCCAAACCGGGGGAATACATATCATTTGGATATACTCGAATGTGTGATGTTTAATGAAGAGAACCCCGAACACAAGCCCCAGACACACAAAAATAAACGAGTGAAATAACAAACGTCAAATTAATGACACACCGTAATGTGCTTACAAATTCGAATGTGGTTTTAAATTGTCAAATAAATTCATTAAGACTGCGAGTATTTAATGGCAGTTTTACGTGCCTTTGCCGGATGTTTGTTGGCAGATTGTATACGATGAAAGGAGAGAGGGAGGAATGAAGAAACTTTCAGCTCGCTCTCGCTTTAATACACACATATCCAGACCAGAAGACTAAACCAATATATATTTTGCGTGCCGAGATCATTAGCACCACAAATAAATAAAAACATAAAAAAACAAGGCGCGCGAAACTGAAAGATAAATTAAAAAAAAAAAAAAAACAAACAACAATCCACTTAAGCAATGGCACTTTCAGCTGTCTTTGGCTGTCAGTCCTCTTCGAGGCTGTCAGGGTTTATACACATTTTTTTTTGTGTGTGTCCTGTCGCTTTGCCATGACTTGGTTATTTGTATCAGACTCAGGCCAGTTCAAATGTGTTCATTTCATCATTCATGTTTATTTTTGTATGACAGCGAGGATTAACAGTTAAAAACAACATAATTTTATTTCTCGCCCCGTTTTTAATTGCTTCTTTGCTTGAGGCACAAATAAACAACAACTCTTTTGTGTGTGTGTAGAGGGTTTCAAATTTTTTAGACAAGTTTAAATTCAAGTTGAGAGAGAGCCTAGTGACATAGACAGGGGGTCTGAGTTGAGTTTTTTTAAAGATATTCAGAAATAACAAAATAAAAAAAGAACTGATGCTTCTATAAAGCTTCGATAAAATATACCTTAAGAAATGACATTTTTAAAGAAGTTGATGACCATCTTTAAGAAAGTTGTTGTTTAAAGAAAAGAAGCTTTCCTACGGTATTACCTTCGTGAAGTGTATTTTAAGATGATTAAAACCGGTATGAGTTCCTATAAAGCTTCTAATAGGCTATTTTATAGAAGTTCTTCTTTGCTAGTCTTAAGAAAATACATTTATTATAGTTTTTTAGTAAGTTTGTCAAAATTTAAGTTTGCCAAAAATTCTTAATAAGCGGCGCACATATGTAGGAATATTTGCAGTAAAAACCTGGTCATAAGTCGATTTTCTGACAATCAAAATTGACACCAAAAAGTTTGGCAAAGTGGGTGCAAAATAAACATGTGTCAATATGCTGCACTCATTTTTTGTTTTTCTATCGTGTCTTGTTAAAAAAAAAAGAGTTCAAAGTTAACTGTTACATCTACCTCATTTTTATTTGAATGCGAAATATTTTGGTGAGTGTTATATTCTATATGCGATATCGAAGTGTTGTGATAGAAATCTAAAAAAATTTAAATGGAGAATTCTTCTTCAGTTATTTATTAACGATGTTAATAAAGTTTTGAAAATGTTAGATGGTTTTTTCTATTTTAATTCGGGCTTAGAACTAGTATCTAAAAACTTGATATTTTTGGTAAGTTATTATTTGAACTTTAATGATTTTGTTTTAATATACCCCGTTATTCTGCGATGAATTGAAACTTATGAGTTAGTTTATATATTCTTTAACACAATGCAACAAAAATTGGGTGCTCTTATGTGCTCTTTAGAGAATCAAGGGTCAATTAGCTTTTCACTTTCTGATTGAAAATACTCCTTAATTTATGCAACGTTTTTTTATTTTTAAATTAAATTTAGTGATGTTATTAGTGTATTTAATTTTATGTGATCTTAATTAAGGTTGGGAAAGAGAGAAAAAAAAAACTGAGAATTGGGTATTAGGGATGAGGAAAAAAAATTGAGAAAAATAATGCCGACAGGCGGGGTACAGGCCATTAATCAATTTTTTTAGTTTTTGGTAAGAAAATAAAAATAACAAAAAGTAGGTTTATATTGTATTTTCTTGTACGAATACTCATTTTAAACAGAAATAATAACAAAAACCACGAAAAATAATTATGGCCAGGTTTTTGATGACAATACTCCAATGTGCGGCGGCCTCCGAAGAGAAGTATATTCCAAATTTTCCTCCTTGATCATTTAGAATATTTGTTAAATATTTTTAGAAACAGTTTTATATCAAAATCATCAATCGAAAACTATAAGGTTACAAACATTGAAATGTTTCAATGATTCATGTTCTATGTTCTCAAAGATAAAATTTTCTCAACGCATTCACAACAACTGAGAAAGAAATTTGTTTTTCTTAAAAATGGCACCCGGGCAGGAATTTTACAGACCTTATTTAAAATAAACAGATGATACTTGTAAACTTTTGAACATTTTAAACAAAGTACAAAACCACTGAATTAAAAATTATAAATTTTTTGTTAAGTGGCGCCCGGGCAGAACATTCTACCTAATTTGTCGATGGGTTTCGTATGATTTAGTTAAAATTCCTTAATTTAGTTGAAAAGTACACACTTTTTATAGAAGAAATGTTCTCTCTTTCAATTATAAATTTTTCAAAGTGGCGCCCGGGAAAAGGTAGAATTTAAATTTGTCTTTGTTAAACATTATCTTCAGTTGCAGATTCGTCTTTTTATAAATTCCTGTATTAAGTATACACTTTTTATAGAAGAAATTTTCCCTCTTTCAATTATAAATTTTTCAAAGTGGCGCCCGGGAAAAGGTAAAATTCAAATTTGTCTTTATTAAACATTATCTTCAGTTACAGATTCGTCTTTTTATAAAGTTTTTTATCTTTGGCATACGGGTGAAACATTTATTTAGTTGATAAAAAATAATTCGATTTATGCTGTTTGGAACGTTTCTTTTAAAAGTGGCGCCCGGGTAGATAATGTTGAAAAGTCAGAAATTACATAATTTTAGTGAAATACATATAAAACCATATATTTTCCTTGCAGGAAGCATTTTTGTTTGTAATTTTTCATGGTTTTCACTTTTTATGTTAAAAAAGTCTCCACTACACATCAACAAATGTAATCGCAAAAAAAAAAAAATTACAGAAGAAAAAACAAGATAATCACATCACAATTCGTTGATTGGGTAGGTACTACCATCACGACAACCATCATAAATATTTAAAGCAGACAGAAACTTATCGTTTGCCAGTCGTTTTCTTTAAGTGACAGTTCTGTGCTCTATGGCGTCCATTTGAGTGAAATTAAATTATCCGAAATTACAAATGACATTATAATAATTTAACAAACTTAATGAACTGAAATTAATTCGCTGCATTTTACGATGATGTGGATGACAACGCCAACGACCATGGCGATCATTATTGCGCTGTGGTTTCATTTGGTTGCGCTTTCACTTCAAGAAATGGCGCTGTTGCGCGTCGCTCCTCGCCGGGACAACGAAGTGCCCAAAGGAGCTTATATAGCCAGCCCCTAAGGCCTCGTTGTTGCTGGCTGTCTCCCCGTCGTCATCATCACCACCACCGTGTCGCCGCGCCGTCTTCGTATCGCTATGACCAGCTTATTTATTAGACGCGTCGAGATTTTGCTTTCAATTTGCATCCACACACACATACTCTCGTACAACACACGGCCAGGAGTATAAAACCAGGAGACGCTAAGAGAGAGAGAGAGGTGTTAGCCATAATCGCACGGCTAATTTATTAGTTGTTTTAATTTTCAGGCTTGGCCGCCTTATTGCCATCAGTGTGTCAGTGACAAAACACAAACACTGGGGCAACTATACGGCAGCCAGTCAGGCTAACTGTCAACTTTGTGACATTTATTCCGCATTATGAAGAAATTTATGCGGCCTCGCTGTTTTTCTTTGGTTGTTGTTGTTGTTGTATTGCGCACATTTTGGGTGCACGATTTGTCGCCCGCTGACCGATCTTGACGCTTGGGCTGTGTAAATTGTATGCTTAAGCGACAAGCAGTTTTGTTCGACAGGCCGCAGAGCGAAAGAGAGATAATATATGTTGCTAACAGCTGACTGTCGGCCATTTGTGACCGCGGCGCGACGCAAGATAAATATTCAAGTTTTTTTTTTTTTTTGTTTTTTTCATTTTGGCGGGTAAATTTATGACTGTTAATAAAATGTTGATGGCGGATTTAAATTGGGTGTTTAATGGTGCGGATTATTTTGAACGAGTCAGTTGTCATTGTCTCAGAATATTGTGTATGTGACGTGGGTTCTCTCTTATTTCTCATATCATTTTAATTATAATCTTTCGTTAAAAGCTATTTGCCGGATGATTTCATATTCATTTTTCACTTTTTATTTTATTTATGGTTATTTTTTTAATCGATTTTTTTTTTTTTTTTAAGAATGTCGACTGACAACCCTGAAATTATTGAGATGGTTTTTAATACTTTTGTTAAGACCTCAAGTGTGGAATGTAGATTTTAACAAGATCAGCTTTCATTATGTGATTTGGTCAAGTCATCCACAGCAATTTTTAGCTGACAAAATCAGGTAAAAGATAGCTTATTTTACCACGTTAAGAAAAGTTGACGAAAACTTAAATTTGATTCTTTAACTTTCTATAGTTTAAGAAATCACATAATTTTATGACAAGTATCATTTTTTCGATAAGTGTGGATAAAAGTAAATAAAAACTTGACGAAAGAAGAAGTTAGAGTCACCAATTTACTAATTTATTATTATACGAATCGTCAAATGGTTTTGATAAACGGAAAGGTTCAAATAACATCATTTTCAGTCAATAATTCCAATAGAAACTTAACGAAAACTAAACGAACGTAGAAATTCAATATTAAAAGAAACTCTTCATATCTGAAAAAAGTTTCTAAGTATGATTTTCAACGAGAGTAAATACTTAAATGCATTTGCTCGACAGAATACATTTTGAATACCTGACTCCTTTTGAGATTCAAAATTAAAAATCCATGAGGATTTTATTCCAGGATGTGTTTTTGATGCATTTCCTATTGTCCCAAATGCACTCATTTGATATCTTACACATTTTCTCAGCTGATTTGGCCATTGTCAAAACACTTTTCTACCAATGCTATTAGTCTACCAATGCATTTGGTATAAAAGTCAAGTTGACGCTTGAAATCTACATGACGAAAACTACAATTTTAACGAAATAAAGTGTTGATTTTACCTTGGCAAACCGTCGCACAGTGTGACAATTCGCTCATCTAGCGGATTTAAATTAATAGCGCTCACAGATTATAACAAATATATACAAAATGAAATTTAGTAACAATTTTGTAAATAGTTTTTTATATTTTTAGCCAAAAGAGGTTTAATGGGGGTCATTTTTGGGCAAAAGTTCGATAACTCAGAAAGTGAAAAATTGTAACGTATTCTTGTAGAGGAATACAAGCATTTTTTATTACCAGAGAGGGGGTCGATCTCCCCCCGATTAAGAGGGAGGGGCAATTTTCAAAAAAATTACTTAAAATAAAGAAAAAAATATTTAAAAACGACGGCAACACTCACAGTTATGAATGATACCTTTTTCAAAAGCTTACGTTTTATACTGAATTGTTATTTTTAAATCAAGTTATTATAATAAAAAGTTTTTAAAATAATCGATTTCAAAGTTAAAATTTGGGGAAAAAAAGTAAAAAAAAAACACATAGAATACTATTTTTTTAAAGACTGTGGATGTCCATACAAAATTGATTGATAAATCCAACTGTCTCAATTTATTTTGCTTCAATCACTAAAAACCATATGTTCCTATGCCTTCTAATTTTTGAGAAAATTGAAACGTAAGGGAACAACTTTTTTATCAGATTTTTATTTTTTGGGTATTTTCGATAACTTTGGCATTAACAGTGCCACTAACAAAAAAGGTCTTTGAAATATAACACATAGAAAGCATTGGTGGTGCAGGGAAATTAATTTCAGATAAAGACACTCAAACATCAAAAATTTGCGTCTTAAAATTTCGAAAATTATTTTTAGAAAACAAGAATAAAGACCATTTAATACACCTGTTAATAGCAAAAAAAATCCCCACAAAAAAAACTTTCAAATTAACATTACAATCCTTATAATTTTGTTTTGATTCTTACCATAGTAGTTATTTTTCTGGAAGGCTAGTTCGAAAATGAAAAAAAAAAAAAAAATGTATCTGTGTCGCAGCTATGCGCAGCCACTTAAAATGCAAAATGAAAGCTAATATATCAAGCTTTAAAATTAATCTTCTTCTTCTTCCTTTTTCTCGGCGCTGTTATGATCTCGATGTCGAGGGGATCATAACCTTCCCACGTTACTGCTTCACACTAGTGATCCGCCTGTGGGGTTCGCCGGGTTGACCTCAGAAATCGGCGGCAAGCCTCCCGGTTTTGTATTGTTCCGTTTCTGAGGCCAACTGAATGCTGGTGTTTTTGCATTTGCTTGTACCAGGAGTTTTTAGGCCTACCTTTCTTTCTATTTCGTGTTGGAACGTTGTATGATATTGCTTTTTTGACGGGGTTCTCAGGATCTCTCCTTTGAACATGGCAATACCAACTGAGTCGGTCGTGTTCAATTTTTTTGGAGATGGTGTTTTTAACATGAAGGCTTCCTCGGATCTTCGTACTTCTAATTCTATCAAGCTTTGTTACTCCTGCTGTCATACGAAGCATCTTCATCTCAGCTGCCATTAACTTACTCTCATACTTTTTGTACATTGTCCAACATTGTGAACCGTATGTGAGTGCTGGACGCACAACTGCGGTGTAGAGTCTTCCTTTCAGCTTAGGGGGCATTTTTCGATCACAGAAGATGGCAGAATTTTCCCGCCACTTCATCCACCCTACGCTTACGCGATGATTGATATCGTCATCACAAGTACCTTCGTTATTTATCATAGACCCCAGATATTTAAACTTTTCACACTTGGGAAGCACTACACCATTCAAATAAATGTCAGGAATAGGCCTGTGTGGATCAGAAAATGGGCAGCATAGGTATTCTGTCTTTTTCGCGCTTATGCGGTACCCACTACCTTCTAGAACATCCACCCATACATCAAGTGCTCGTTGCAGGGATATCGGGTCTTCACTTATGATGGCTCCATCGTCAGCAAAGAATAACTGATGCACTTTTGGGTCCGTCACTTTGCCTTCAAGCAGGTAATCAAGAACGGTAATAAAGAGCAGAGGACTCAAGACGCTTCCCTGGTGTACACCTACTGTGATTTCGAATTCTTCGGTGACTCCAGCTGCACATCTTACTTTAGTTACTGCTCCATCATACATGTCCATAATTATCCGCACATAGGTTTCCGGAACTCCTCGTTGTCTGAGGGCCACCCATATCAGATCTCGTGGTTGTCGATCGAATGCTTTTTCAAAATCAACCAATACCACATGCAAATCCTCCAAGGAATCTCGATGTTTTTCCATAATGATTCTTATACTCTGGATTGCATCTGTGGTTGATTTACCCGCAACAAACCCGCACTGGTCATCAGATAGCCTTATTATTTTTCGCAGTCGGCTACCCAAGACTCGCTCAACGATCTTCATGGTGTGTGACATCAGCTTAATCGAACGGTAATTATCACAGCTTCGAGTATCACCCTTTCCTTTGTATATTGGAAGAAGGTAACTTTCCCTCCATTGATTAGGCATTCGATCACCTCGTATAAGCTTGGAAACAAGAACCATGAGCCATCTAGACCCAATGTCTCCCATCTTTTTCCAAAACTCTGAGGGTATTTCGTCTGGCCCAACAGCTTTTCCCTTTTTGGGGTATTTTACAGCCTCACTAACTTCTTCGACTGTGACATCGGATACTTCGCTTAAGTTAGGTGAAGCCATTGGAAAGTGTAGCCTTGGAAACTGTTCATTTAGAAGTTCGTCACAATACTGTCGCCACCTGTGGAGGATTTCGTCGTTTTCCACAAGTAGTTGGCCTTGAGCATTGTTAATAAACTTTGGCGAACAGATCTCCTGAGCATTTCTTCTTCTTTGAGCGGCTATTTTGAAGATGGTTGCACCCTTATTCACGTTTTGTCGTAGCTCTTGAATAGCACCAGCAGTCGGGGAAGAAATTTCATCTAGCTCCCGATACAGATCTTCCGTATTCTTGGCTTGAATTTGGGCACATATCTTCTTCGCTTCTTTCTTGCAGTTTCTGTATTCCACTTCGAGGCGTGACTTTTGCTCTGTATTATTAGAGGGGCACTTCGACCAAGCTTTGAAAGCCATTTTCTTTTTACTTACAACTGCTTTAGCTTCATCATTCCACCACCATGTTTCTTTGCCTTGTTGGTTGTGTCCTTTTGAAACCCCTAACAGTGTTTTGGCTTTTTCTATGCAAGTTCGCTGTAGGAGGTCCCACATACTTTGTGCTGTACTCTCTTCATTTCGAAAAATGTTGGTGTTGTTATACAGATAGTTTTGCATATTCGAAATAAAAGCTTCGCCTTTTTCCTTATCCAGATTATACCATTTGATCTTCCCAAAAGTCTTTGTCTTTTTGTTGTCGTTCACTGTCTCCATAAAAATTTCTGTCAGTAGGAGACGGTGTTGGTGGGCGATCGCTTCTCCCAGTATCACTTTACAATCCTTGACCCGAGGTTTCATGAAACTAGATACCAAATGGTAATCAATCTGAGTCTCATTTCCACCACTGCTGTAAGTGACCAGGTGTCGGCTTTGTTTGATGAACATGGTATTAAGTACGATAAGACCATATGTTTTGCACGAGCTCAGGATGTCTTCACCAGGAGAGTTCCTGATGCCGTATCCGAGGCCTCCATGGCAATCTTCATAGTCTTCGTTTGTTTTCCCGACATGTCCATTTAAATCTCCGCCCACGAACAAAAACTCTTCCTTTGGGATGTCCTTAAGTAGGTTGTGAAAATCTAGCCAAAATGCATCTTTTTCCACCTGCTCACATCCAATTTGGGGAGCATATGCAGTGACAATATTCCACAACTTTCCTTTAATCACCAATTTAAGGGACATCAAACGGTCACTGGATTTCGAAATGGACATTATGCTGCCTAAGAGGTCTTTTGCAAGGATGATTCCGATTCCGTTCTTACCCTTTTCCGTTCCATAGTAGAACATCTTGTAATTTTTTGTCCTTGTATCCAGGAAACGGGCCCTATTTCCCGTGTTACGCCATTTCGTTTCTTGGACACACAAGATGTCTACTCGCCTTCTTATCATCATCTCTTCCAGCTCGAAGCTTCGACCTGTCATACTCCCAACGTTCCAACTCGCAACTCTCAGATTTTGTATAATCTGTGGCATTACTTTGCTAGCCCCCGGAATCCGTCTAGCTCTGACCCGAGCATTGCTACTCGGTCCAGGATCAGTACCATTAGTAATGGTAGTGCCTGGCGGGGTAGTGTCATTTCTTTGGACGAGTACTTCCATAATGCTTCAGTTCACAAAATCTTGCGAAACGTTGTTGTTGTTGTTGTTGTTTTGTTTCTTTAAAATTAATATGGATATGTTTCTTTAAAATTAATATGGATTCCTAATGGAATAATGCGGAATAATTTTAAATTATCTCCATTTAATGTAAAAATTAACCCAAAAAACACGATTTTTCAACTTTTAAGCAAAATAGCCAAGTATTGAACATCATATGAAATGATATAATATGCTCCTGTATTATATTTAATAAAAATCGCACAAAATTTTCAATAACAAATTAAAAAACACTTAAAAAACCATAGTAACCAAAGCATCTTTAAACCTCAATTTTACCTCAAAAAATCCAAAATTCAAACTTTAAGATCAGTTATTTTTTGTTTGCATTATCCCCACCCAAAACTTTAATCACACTTACAAGTGATTTTTTTAATTAAATTCCGCTAGAGGTTTACCAGACCAACAAGTTGATTTAAGATTCTCGATTAGCTTCGGCTTTACCACCGCAATATTTTTTCCACCACATCAAATCGTTGATTTTACATGAGAAATCCGTTGATTTTATCTGGCGAACTCGTCAATTTTGCCACAGCAAGTGGTTATTTTGATCAGGCCAACCCCTCGATTTTTTGTTTTAATGACTGAAATGGATGCTCTTTGATAACGATGAAAGCAGTAATTAAAATTTCTAAATGAGAGATTTAAAGCTTCAATCTGATTTTTCAATGACTCCGAAGCGATAATTGTTTTTTTAACAAAAATACAACTTTTTCAAAAAATCGTTAATTTTGTTAACTTTTATCAAACAATTGTCAAAAATCTACACTGTCTGCGTAATTTTTCTTTAATTCCTTGTGATTGATCTCTGATGACACTTATGGCGTTTTCGATTGGCAGTCCGGAAGCGTCCGGAATCATTCTGAAAGCGTTTTATTCGTACAAAACTGACAGTTTTGTGTGAATAAAATTTTTTCAGAATGATTCCGGACGCTTCCGGACTGCCAATCGAAAACGCCATTATTTTAAAGATGTCAAAAGACATTTGCAATCAGTTTCAATTTTTGAAGATGACAGATGACATTTGTCTCTAAAATTTTGTACCCCCATATTTTTCCAGTAAAATTAGTTATAACAAATAATTTCTGTATTCAGTCTTAATTTTGTTATATCTCATGTTTGACATATGTCATATTCAATGACACACTTCAACCGGAAGCTGTCAAAATTATTTTAATTTTCCTCTCTACCCAAACAAAACATCGCATCATGTCAAACACAAAAAAAAAAAAGCAACAAAAAAAAAACAATTCAATCATTTCAACAGGCACCAAAAACTAATTAATCATTTTTTATTTATTTTCCATTTTGAGAGCACTCAAAGTCAAAAATGTCTGAAATTTTCCCGGGGGCTCTCACTGGCACTGGCACTAGTAAGTGAACGAAACGAACAACACATTAATGTGTACAAACAAACAAAAGGAACGCTCCAATTATGTGCACAGCAGCATGTGTAAACACTTTGTTACAATTTTTCTTAATCACTTCACTGTCGTCCACGGTCGCGTCTTCTGTTGACTCAATCGCTCACTGTAGCGCACATGCATGCATACACTCGTTCACCAAAAAAACAACAACTCACAACATTGCACACAAACACACACAGACACTCTGCACGGCTCATGACATTTCGGCACAGCACCGCGGCAGCAATATAGCAAGCAACATATCGGCGGTGGTGCGGTGCGGCAACGGCAGACAAGCAGCGGCGGCGGCTGTTATGAATAATTCAAAATTTGAATTCTTATATTCGAATAATTCGAGAATCGTGACTAATGGCCGACATTGCGGAAATTCATGTAACGCTCTGTTGCCCATCTGTCGTCTGAGTGCGCGTTGCAATCGCGAGCTCGGGCTTCAAGCTCTATAACCTTATATCCCATTCCACACACTCGCTCTGGCAGTCTTGACGATGGACGATTACTCAAAACGACCGCAAAACAAATGAGCAATTGTCAGTGGTCATTAAGGCGATTCATTTGCAGAGCACCGAAGCCATAGCCTCTGTGAACTCAGTGAGGCGATTGGAGCACCAAACAAGCAAGCAAGCCAGTGCCTCACGTCCATGTTCATGTCCACGTCCACGTCGTTGTCGTGGACGGACGTCGTCGTCGTCATAGTCGTTGTCGCGGAATGGACGCGGAAGGGTGCACAGGCATTCTTAGAGAAGAAGAAGGCGCACACACAAAACACCACCAACATAGGCCAAGCTAAGCCATGCCAGAGAGAGCCCCCAGACAGGGCCAAGATATCTCTGATGGATGATTATCTAGAGTAGCCACACGGAATGGGATATACCCCGTGTCTCCTCAGTTTGTGTGTGTGTATGGATGCCTGAGACAAATGTAATAATTAAAATGATAAATTGTCCCATTTAGGTTCAGATGCGAAGATGATGGGGTAATTATTATTTTTATTTTGTGGGCATTTTTCACAGGATTTCCCGATTTGAGAAATGACCGCAATAAAATTCGTTTGAAGTGGCCATAAAGGAGACCCCTCATGACAATTAGGCAAGGTGAAGTTGTGCGCTAGCTGGACTTAGTTCAGCGTTCAACGCTCACAGCCAGCGACCATTAGGGACACACGAAATGGCTGCCAAGTAGGCTATAAAACTTGAGGTTATTAATTAATACTTATTTGACCACCAAACCGACCGACAGCCTCGTTTCTTGCCAAGAAAAAAAGAGGAGTTATCTTTTTGGTAGGCTGTTGTTTGTTTGTAATATATGACTGCATAACTGATTATGGACATAGTTAATATGATAATGAAGTTTTAATGACCTATTGGGATATAGTTATTGTTTTTCTTAACGAAATTTATTTCAAATTTATTAAAATCTGGCAAATTTGAAAAAAAATTAGAAGCCAAGCCATATTAATTTTAATGTGAAACTTTGTGGTTTGATTTATTTGGCCCTGAACGCATTCATTAATGGAACCTCTTAAAAAACCGTTTTCATGTTTTCTCACTTTCTCGTAAGTACCTCTACCGATTTAATAGAATTATTTTTACAAACGTTTGAGTACCGTATTTTTGAATATTATAGCAGAATCTTCAAAAACTAATTTTTTTTGAAAAAAAAAGTTTTACGATTAATTACATAATTCAAGTTCTGCTTTCGTTTATAAACTAATAGTTTCTTCAGAAAGGAGTACCAATTTTTTTTTTTTGAAAAACGTTTAAAAATAAAATGCACGAGTGGGTCGCACGAACTTGCTCTTAGAGTTCAAGTTGCTCAAAATTTAAAGTAAAAAAAAAAAAATAAAACAAAATCTGAAATCAAATTGCCTTGAAAAACAAGTTTTGATTGATATATTAAGATGCATTTTTAGAAAAAAAAATTTCAAAATCGTTAGAGCCGTTTTTTAAAAAACTAATTTTTTATAAATAATTGTTTGGAAAAAAAGTTTTAAAATAGAATTGGTATGCCATTTCGTAGAAACCACTAATCAACATCTAATAAAAAATTTAAACAAAATTCAATGACCCGTTTTCGAAAATTTGATTTTTCAAAAAAACATTTTCAAAATATTTTTAAAAATTCAAAAATTACTTTTTTTGAAATTTTGGCTTATATTAAGATTATATAAAAAATGCTTCTTCACAAAAAGTAACGTTGAAATCGAGTTAGCACTTCCGGAGATAATCGGATTTGAAAAAAAATCGGTTCTATGGCAGGTACCGTTAACCCCTTCGGACCTAGCGTTACTCTCATGTAACATTTTTTTTTAAATTCGTAAAAAATATTAAATTAAACAATTTTTTAGGTTACGATGCCTTAATTGAAAGATAATAATGCCTAGTTACTGGATTATTACAAAAAGTTAGTCAAATATCATACCTTAATTTTTTTTTATCGAGAAAGGGACTAAAATTCACATTTTTTTTTTTTGCAACAAAATTTTTTTTTTTATATATGGTCATAATTTTGAAAAAAAGATATAAAAAATGTTAATGCAGAAAGTGTTTTTTTTTTTTTTTTTTTGAAGAAGTAGCATACATTATAGTTTCATAAAAAGTTAGTGTCTCAGTTCTCCGACTTTTTTTGGTGGTCATAGGCAGTGCAGGTTACTTACATGTAACATGAGTAAAACACATTAGTTTTGCTATTTATTATTTTGGAAAATAACTTTTTGTATTCATATTTCTTAGTTGTGATGTTTTTGACCCGATAATACCGAAAATCATTTTTTAATATTGATTTTCATAGCTTGGGTTCGAAAGGGTTAATAATGATTTTCAAAAAAAAATTTTTTTTTCATTAGAAGATAGACCTTGTCTTAAAACTTACATTTGAATTTTTTTAAACAAAATCGTTGGAGCCGTTTTTGAGAAATTTCAATTTACTAAAATCGGTATATGACAAGTACCGTTATTTTTGGTCCAAACAAATTAATTCCAAAACCCCTCTGGAGAGTCCTCAAATAACGCTACATACCAAGTTCGACATCAATCGGTCCATCCGTTTAGGCTGTAGCTTCGTTTACAGACAGACAGACAGACGGACTTCCGGGATCCACTTTTTTTGGCATTCTCTATCATCGTAATGCCATGGAAAAATGTTATCTCAACTTTTTTTTGTACGAATGCATAACTTGATATACATGGTGTCCCACAGTCACCGCCCCAAATGAAAACCATGGATTCCTGAGATCATTTTAAGTCGAATAACTTAAGAGGTAATTTTCTCGTTTTAGTCCCGTTTTCGAGTTAACACGGTTTTTATGATTTTTGCTCTCTTGTCTTTTAACTGGCCTTATCTTTGCCAAACTACGTTTTTTTCGAAAGATTTTTTTTTACAATCAATCAAGAGTTTGTTACAGTTTTAGTTTGTTTCAAAACTTTTTTTTCTGCGGACAACCGTTTCTCCCCAATTTTGCATCAAACACAATTTTCTTCGTTTTTAAAGTTGTTTTTTACACTTTCATATCATTTAAGTAAAAAAAACACGTTAATGAGTATTAATTTTTTGTGCTTTTTATTAAAGCCCAGTTTATTTTTTTTCATAAAAAAGGCTCCTGAAAGTAATTTAAAAAAATAAACAAACTGAGTGAATTAAAAAAAAAATAATTTTTAAATACAAAATTAATTTAAATGAATTAAAAACTTTTTCTGAGCTATTGTGGTTAAGCAAAGAACAAATAGATAAAGTTTTGAGACAAACTAAAACTGTAACAAATTCTTGATTGGTTGTAAAAAAATCTTTCAAATCAAACGTAGTTTGGCAAAGATAAAGCCAAATAGGGGAAAAAAGAACAAAAATTATAAAAACCGTGGTAACTCGAAAACGGGACGAAAACGAGAAAATTACCTCTTAAGTTTTTCGACGTAAAATGACCTCAGGAATCCATGGTTTTCGTTTGGGGCGGTGACTGTGGGACACCCTGTATAGTATCGCAAGTAAAAAATTTTCAACGATTTAAAAAAAAAATGTTTTTACCAGAAATCAAATGGAAAACTTTGTTAGGAGACCTAGATAACATATTTTAAAATGTATGTTCGTTGTTACAAAAAAATAACCTTTTTAAAATTAATAGTAAAATTTCACTCATATTACTATCTATAGGTAATAATTAAAAATTTAATTTATAAGAAATGTAAAAAATATAAAATTTGTTTTTTATAAATACTAAAACATTGTTCATATTTTTTCCACCAAAGAAAGTGTGCCATTTGATTTGTCGTCCAAAAAGTAAGTTTTATACAAAAAAAAATTTCTAAAAAATTATTAAATACAGAAGTGCGTATTTAAAAATATTTATAGATATATCTGTTTCGCACATACCTGCTTTTGTGGTTCAAAAATAGCTTCCTTTTAAAAAATCTCTCTATTCTGGCCATTCTTCAGAAACTATTGTAAAATTCCTTTTTTATCTTTGATTTAAACAAAATTATTTAAGCAGAACCTCTTTACAAGGTAATTCGGTAAAAAAAATCATTTATCATTTCAAAATATAACAGAATAGAAATTGATCAAATTTAATATTTCAATTAATTTCACAGCTAGGTATATAAATGTTATATTACTAAAGTTTTTCTAAAGAAAAGAAAAAAGTTACGCATACGCCACAGTGACCCACTTTGACATACAAATATGTATTTTATTATGCAATGAAAAATTATAATTTTTTTTTCATTTTAAAATATTAATGTACCCAGCTTGTACGTCATTTTTTTTTTAGGTTAGAGTGATTTTGTTAGGTTAGAGTCATATTCATATTTTTGTTGAACGCTGTTCATTTCAATGAACAACTTGTAGCACCTAAATTGTTATTTTCTTAAATCATTTACTTGATTATTTCTTCTCATCTTTAGGTGCCTCATTTTTTAGTAAAATGTATGTGTTTCCTTTTTGTTAAACTACTTTCGTTTCATTATTTACTTCATCAGCGAAATTCTGCGCCAAAATGTGCATACATTTTCTTAATTCAATTTTGATGTTGTTACAAATCATTATTATATTTAACATTTTTAACTTCCTTATATCCCACCTATCCTTGAATTCTTAGATCATTTTAGCACTCACAGACTTAATCATCATATTTCAAAGCAACAATGTATCGCTAATGTTCTTTATTTCGTTTCATTTTCGTTTCGGTGATTAACTTTAAAAATATGAAAAGAAAAAAAGAAACTTAAATTAGTATTTGACACGCGGCAATGCTGGCATCAGAAAGTCTCTAAATGCAACAAAGTAATGTTTTGAAATTATTTTTCATGTGCAAATGTAAACAACAACTCAATTCATCTAGAGAGAAAGAACTTTAACTGACCGAAGTGGACCAAAACGCTAATTCGTTATGGCCAATTGCATTTTTCAACGCAGCGGCTGGCGACGACCGGCGAGCCAACTGCTGTTGTTTCGCTACATGATTTTAAATGTGTCACAATATTCCGACGACACATCGTTTTTACACCCTATGGGCAAATAGGTATTGCAATTTATATAGATATACCAACCAATACAAACGTATTCAAGTCGCGACAGTAATAATTGACATTTTGGAACTTTTGCAAATAGGTTTCGCTGCTTGGTGTCTAACATAGATGTCAAATTGTCAACAAAATATAACGAAAAAAACCAAACCAAACCCTAATGAACCCGATTTCGAAAATACTGACACATTTTGAAAGGTCGACCGACTTAAAAATTTATGATACAAAAATATCAACACAAAAACAACAACAAAAATTCATCTAAAATATAAAATATATGTAATTATACTTGACTCGACTCGTACTCAAGCTGTGCGAACAGATTTTAAGCTTTTTCAAAATATTTTTGGCATTGCTGTCACGAAATGTCAGTGACCATTATAAAGATGAAAAGGGTTGGTCGTTTGTTTGTTTTTTATTTTGGATCGTACTCATTCCATAAATACCTTCATATTTTTTTTTTTTTATGGGACAAGAATTTTGTTTATGAGTTTTTGAGAATTTTGTGTGCGGTATTCATATTTTTGTATTGTTTATTTTTTAAGTCATTAAAAGTGTGCAGAGGGGTTTTGATTTAGCAGGTCGTTTGATTCTAAATTTATAACCATTTAAACCTGTGTCATAAATACAGTTTTAGAAGGTAGTTAAAAAAGATAGGTTTTTGTCATAAAATGGTTCATTTAATTTGACGCTTTTGACATCGTTTTTATATAAAAATTTATTTTGAAAGTGACTCAGTATTTCATACATTTTCACATTTTTAAATTAAAAGCGCCATTAATTTTTTTTTTATTTATTTTTTTTTTTAATAATATTTTTTTTTTTTTCATTTCAGGTAAGCTCTTAAATACCTATTAAACAATAAAAAAATCGTAAGTTAATTTAAGTTTATTAAAACAAAAAGTTGTAAATGTTGATTTTAGCATGTTATCTAAGATTCCACCAAAAAATTATTTGATACAAAGGTTATAGAATATGTTTTTTATAAAACAAGACAAAAAAATCTATTCTACGATAAACAGAAACCGAAAAAAAAAAAAAATAAAATGCACGACGACGGTCGCATGTACTTGCTCTTATGCTTAAAGTAACCCAATGTTAAAGCTTTTTATTCAAGAAAATTAGGAAAAATTTGATATTTTCAAGAAATTTCATAGGTAGTGTAAAAAAATAAAATCTGTTTTTATAATTAATTAAACACCGTTTTAAATGATGTTTAAAAAAAAAAAAACAAGTATGCCATTTTATTACTTGTATAAAAAGGTATTTTTAGAAAAAAAATTTCGAAAATCGTAGGAGCCGTTTTTTAAAAAAAAATAATTTTTTATATATAAAAAATTTCTAATATTTTTCAAAAAAATAGTTGGTATGCCATTTTGAAGCAATAATTAATTTACACATAAAAACTAAATTTCAAAATTTTTCATTAATCCGTTTTCAAAAAAATTGATTTTTTAAAATTCCAAAAATGCGTTTCTTGAAAATTTTCTAAAATTTTAATATCAGTTCTTTAGCAACCTTGGCACTACACCCTTATTTACAGGAAACAACTCAGGCCATTTTCGACCCCCCTCCAACTTCTATACCAAATATGTCAGAAATTTCAAACTCTCTATTATTGTTGAACTAGTCGAAAACGAACTCCTTACAAAATTTCAGCTGCCTAGGATGAGTAGTTCCTGAGGTATAGGGCTTCGAAAATCTCAAAAACCATAATTGACTGACTGACTGATTCACTCACTGACAGATCATCAAAATTATGGAGAACTTCCCGCTATCGTAGAAACTTGTACCTAATTTGGCTCAGTGATGGGGATTGAGATGCATACAAATAAAAAAATCGAAAATTAGAGATTTTCAATTCAGGGGGTGTGGTAACCGCCCATTTTCGCTGAGTTGTCATCAATTATTTTAGAGAACTTCTAACTATCGTAGAATCTTGAAACTTGGTAGAATGATAGAGCTGGTGGTTTATACAAAGGGAAACATTTTAAATTTTAAAATTTTAGCCAGGGGGCGTGGTAACCGCCCATTTTCACTAAATTTTATCAAATTTTTTAGAGCATTTCTGATTATAGCAGAATTTTGAAACTTGGTAGAATGGTAAAGCTAGTAAGTTATACCAAGGAAAAAATTTAAAATTGGAGAATTTTCTATAGGGGGCGTGGCAACCGCCCATTTCTGCTGAATTTTCATCAAATATTATAGAGCATTTCTAACTGTCGTAGAACCTTAAAATTTGGTAGACCTGGTAGTTTTAACAAAAAAAAATTAAATAAAATTTGAGAATTTTAGACAAGGGGCGTGGTAACCGCCCATTTTCTTTGAGTATTCATCAATTATAGAGATTTTAAGTTCTACAGCAATACCTTGCAAAAAGTAGTTTTTGAAAAAAAATTAACTTTTGTATTTCCGTTATATGGCAGGTACCGTTAGTTGTGGTCATAAAAAAAAAATTTCAATTTTCCCTCTAGGGAATCACCAAAAACTGCTAACTACCAAGTTTGAAGAAAATCACTTTACTTGTTAAGGCTGCAGCTCCAGATAGAGACAGACACACATACAGACAGACAGAATTGCCGGACCCACTTTTTTGGCATTCTCCATCATCGTAATTTCATGTAAAATTGTTATCTCGAGTTCGATTTTTTTTTACGAATCCTAAACTTACCCTAAAGTACCTATATCGCAAGTAAAAATCACAAAAACCAATGGCAGCCAAATCACACATTTGTCGTTTAGATGATCTATATAAGTAATTGCTTTTCTTAAGCTGAATTTATATTTGTTTTTATAAATTTTTAAGTGACCTGTAGTGCTGCATACCAGATAAAATCATTTGGGGTAAAATGGCTAACTCGTTTGAATAACTTCGAAGAAAAAAAAATAACAATTTGTATTAACCTCTTTAATATTCTTCAATAGAAAAGTTACACATACGCCACAGTGACCCTCAAAGTTAAAACTGCCAATAAATAGACCAATAAAATGCACGACTGGGTTCCATGTAAATTCATTGATCTGTTTTAAAAAGTTGATTTTTTTAAATATTTTTTAAAAATCCAAAAAAAATTTCAAATTGAGTCTCTTAAAACATTTTTGCACACAAAAATTAAGTTGAAATAGAAAGTCAGAAATTAAGAAAACGGTTCTATGGTCACAGTACATATGTCATATTACACTTTTTAGAAATGTTTGAAAGCTAGTTTTTCCTAAGAAAATTTCTTTAGGAAACCCTACCTCCTTTTATCCATTTGGGTAACGCTAAGTTACGTGATTTAATTTGTAAATTTAATCAAACTTGTAATTCACAATAATTATGATTAATACAGCCGCAGCCCTATAACATCTTTGTTACATTGATGTTTCTCTCTAAACTTACGCACGTCACACATCAAACAAACAACTGCGCGATAAGAGCTGTCAAATTTGCAATTCATTTCTGTCATGTCAATAATGTATAATTTGACACATCATGTGTGTACTCAATTTTCAAAGACAACCCACATGTTTGTGTCTGACCGACCAAAAAGTGATGCCAATTGACGTAAAGCAAAAAAAAATAATAATAAGAAAAAACATCATCAACCTTTTCGGGTCAAGCGTCAAACGAGGCGGACATCATTTGAATGCAAACACCATCTCATAGCATATACTGACAGCGCTCTCCGTTCTCAAGCCTTCTTCACATATCATCTGTCGTGTCTCCTTGATGTGTGAGGGGGGTTTTGGAATAATGTCAGTGGAGTGCTTTTTTGTATGAACTTGGTTATGAAGCCGTCTATTATGGGGACTCTTGAAGCAACTTTGTGTTGTGTGCTGAGTGGTTATAGTGTGTATGATGTTGCCTTTCAAAAGTGATCACTATCATCATCAACGTCATTGTCATCTTCATCGTCGTTGTTTTCTTTTTCTCCATCTCATCTCTCGGTGAGAGACAATCAGCTCACTTAAGTGCACTGCGGTTAAACTTGTCAGATCTTTATGACTTTACACACATGGTGTTCAATTTTTAGTATGTGTGTAATATGTCTACCATGCGGGCTTCTAGCTAGCTTCAAGGGACGGATCTCTTAATCAGTGTTTACGACTGCGCGCCGATTGAAAAAAAGAGAATTGAACCCTTGTCATTTGTTAATATTGCTATAAATTTGATTGTTTAGTCGTTCTCGTTGCCATCCAAGCGATACCATTCCATAGATATTATAAGAGTCGCACGGTGTTTGACAGTAATGACAATTTGAACAAAACACGAGAACACAACACAACACAGCACTCATTTGAAATGCTCTCTAATGGCCCTCGTCACTTTACGTCAAAATAAATGAAGAAAAGTGACATTTTAATCAATGTGAATGCGTTCATTTTATGTGAGTTGTTTTTTATTTTACATTTTTTTCAATGACCATTCAATGGAGCTGTCTCATGAAAATGGACACGGGCAAATGACTCGTCGACTCTAGATATGAGTGTCTCTCTGTATTATTATTATTATCGTATAGAGTTGAGCAGACACATTTGTCATTTTAAATTGGTCCACAGTATTTTCTATTATTATTCACTTCATTCGATTGTTGAGGTTTATATTATAGTGATTTTTTTTTTTTTTTTTTTTGAAAAAAAAAAAACAGAAATAAAAAGAAATAATAATAATAAATTGTGACAATTTTATTGTTTTTCATTTCGGTGCTGACATGTGAATTTATTGCAGTCATTTATGAATTTTAAAGAGAATTGACACAATATTATTATTTATATAATTTTGTTAGTGAGAATAATAATGAACATGATTTTGATAATGACATGAGTGAACTTTGGTTACTAATTAACAGTTTTTTTTTCTGTTTTGTTTTTTCTTTAAGAAGTTATTTATTACAAACAG
Source organism: Episyrphus balteatus (assembly GCF_945859705.1). Taxonomy (NCBI): domain Eukaryota; kingdom Metazoa; phylum Arthropoda; class Insecta; order Diptera; family Syrphidae; genus Episyrphus; species Episyrphus balteatus. The sequence goes on along the minus strand of NC_079137.1, from coordinate 5,628,133 downwards.
ATAATGAATTTTATAAAAAAAAAGAAAGTTTTGTGAATTTTTAATATAAACAGTTTTGATTGTTTATTCAATTCGGAAATTGTTTTGAACTGGGGGTCAATTTGTGGTGGCAATTGATTTTCCAGAGAATACTGCAAGAAAATTTACCATTAAAGGGGTTAGTAGGTTAACTTTTCAACACTAACTTTACGTTGGGCGAAAGTTTACTTCAAAACTATTTTTGGAATTTATTTATTGGGGTTTTAGGTAACACGAACATTCTTTTTTTTCAATTTAAAGGGTGGAAAAAGGTGAAGTAAAAATATTCCTTTTCTACGTTGGGCGCCATTTTGGTTTTAGAATTGCAAGAGATGTTAAACTTAGATGTTTGAATATTTTAAAATTAATATCAATTCCTAATAGAGTAAAGACTAATAAAAGGTTTTTCTTATATAACATGAAGATACAAAACAAATGAGAAAATTTAATAATAAACTACACGTTGGGCGCCACTTATTTTTACTGTTTTTTTTATTTTTTTTTTATTTTTGAAGACAACTTCTTTAAGGTAGATACAAATATCATTGCAGATATATTGAATGCATCTGCCATGATTCACAATGGAGCGTCATTATCTGGATTTATAAGAAGGTTTGACATTGCTTAACCTCTTTTAAGAGTTTTATCATTCTCCAAATTTTCACATAGGTTTGCAAGGAGTAAAGCTTGGAGTTAAAATAGTTTTAAAAAAAATTCAAATACCGTGAAACATGAGATATGTCGCATGGAACATGATCCCATGACGTTTCGTCACGCAATAAGGCAAGGAGTCTGATAAAGAGTAAAGTACTCAAGACGCTTCCCTGTGGTACACCAATTTTAATAGGAAAGTCCTCGGTGATTCCTGTCCTTTCTTTTAATTTTATTTGCTCTTTTTCTCAACAAAATTTAAAACTACGAGGATTCAAAAGATTTTGAATTTTTCTTTGAGTAAGAAATTTTGTTTGCCAAAAATTAACTTTAAAATTGATTTTTTAAAAATGTGTTTTAGGCCCATTTGCTCATACGGATCATAAATTTGAACCATAGCTAGGTCGAACATAGCTCTTATATTTTACTTAGTTTATTCCAAGTTGCTAAAAAATATTTATGTTCAACCTAGCAATGATTTAGTTTCATGTCAAATAAATTTTAAATTCAATTTATTTTTCAAGTTTTTTGAATTTTTTTTATTAAATACTAATAAATGTGGTTAAATATTTTAGTGTTTGTGTGTGTCCTTCAATCTTTTTTGGAAAAATTACTAATTTTTCGAAAATTTAATAATTTTTATTTGACACAAGAAAAAAATTAAATACGTCACATACCTAAACCTTAAGTATGAATAAGTTGGATAAACTGTCAAATTTGAGTGCTACAAAATCTTACATAGAAAAGTTTACCATCCACTGATGATTAATATGGAAAAAATGTTTGCACGTTAGTTAAGTTTGATTTAGAATAATCTTTTTAACTACCCGTGGTATTTTTTAAGTAAAGTTCCCTGGTATTTTGTAAAATAAATATGCTTAAGTAGAACATAAACTGCTTAAGTTCTACAATTTCTTCCCCCTAAGTTATGTTCAACTTAGTGAGATTTATGTTGTAGTTTGACGTTCGTGCAAACCGCTATGTTGAACTTAGCAGTTTATGTTTTACTTAAGGCTTTAAGTATCGTATCAGCAAATGGGCCTTAGTGTTTTTTCTTGTTTATTCAGCTTTCAGGTGTCAGTTCTTGTGTTTATATTGGTCATTTATTCATTTTTAATAAAACAAAATAAGATAATTGCTTTTTTGGATTCAAGTATTTTTCTTGTTGAAACTGTCAGTTTTTGTTTGACAGCTACACAACTAATATTAATAGAAAAACCCAGTTAATTACTTTTCATAAATTGACACAATTTTAATACATTTTGAAAATTGATTTCTAATTTTCGTTTAAAAAATACCAATGTTGTAGTAAAATTCTATAAAAGCTCATTTGTGTATGCTGTCAAATGCAATTGATATGTTTAGCTAATTACAAATTACGTAACACCTATTTTTTTTGAAGATAACAAATAATGTTTCACATCTAATTAATTTTTAGAGTGTTCATTAAAAAACATCCAAAAAATACTGCTGTGTTACATTCCATCTACATATTTCGACCCAAAACAATGTGTCGTATGTAAAACTCATATAAAATCCAAGAGAAAATGATTTTCTAATTAGTGTGACATAAATTAATATACTTATCTGTCATAACAAAACACACGAATACACTCTCACTCACATTGCTTGGAATTTTTTTATACAATTTGACACATTCCTGATTTATTTCAACCAACCAGTAAATTAATTGTTCACATCTTTTCATTTCATTTCGTTATGGTCTCGATTGTTGTTGTTGTTGTTTATATTTCATATTCATTGATAATAATTTATGTGACTGTCAAAACTGCCATCACAATTTATGAGATGTCAAACCAAAAATGGTTCGTTAAATGAGCGATCAAAGAAAATTAACAACCAAAACGAGTCGTCGCGTCATGATGCCTGAGCTTATAGATAGTTTATTCATAGAGTCGAGTCGTCTATCTGGCTGTGTATATTTATTCACAATAAAAGATGTGGATGCAACAGATCGGGGCTGTGCAGCGCTTTTACCCCCATCAAAAAACATAATTTACCGCCATTAGTGAAACACTCCCATGCTTAGCGTGCTCGATTGTCAACTATCAAATAAATTGTCCCACCCGCCCTTTCCCTCTGTCGCGGGCCACCCACTTGCCAAGTTAGAGTCGAGTCGAGTTGAGAGTCTTTGCGCGCAGTCTTCAATGTGATGCAATAAAAAATATCTTTGGAGGAAAAGACATAGACAACCATTAACGTTAATCTACCTACGGAGAGCAGATCCGGCGGCCATCACAGAAAATCATATCCTCGTGCCTCACACCCTCACTCCTGTGCTCTGCTCCTTATTTCTCCGAGCTGTCAGAGTCTTACTATATGGAGATGATTGCTCGATTCGACCCATGGGAAGGGAAAATTGTAGTTCAAGTAGATTGCCACTGGTGGAGCTGTTGCTATTGCTGTTGCTCTGGTGCTCCTATTAACTAATGACTCTTGTCAAATAATAAATTTACCGAAATCCATTTCGTGTACACACAACGCGACAAAACAAGCAGGAAATCCACACACAGTGTCAAGTTAAGAGTGAGAGCTCGCTGCTGTGTTGGCTGCAAAGTATAAACTCCCAGAGATATGGATGTGGACAGAAAATGCAACCTCCTCCTCCTACCCCGTCGAGCTTGCCACTAGGCAATTTGTCTTTCTGAGAGCCAACACATTCACATTAACTTAAAATGCTGATTGCACCGCGGCAGCGGCAGCAGAGATGGCATCCTTCTGCCATAAATTTCCCTTTCATTCCACATGCCACAAGAACTAACACCGGCATCACAGCATCCTTCCTTTTCTATTTTGTTTCGCGCTAAAAAGCAGGCCCGTCTTGAGTAGGGTTACTTGGGGAAGATACAATTTTTTTTACAGGAAAAGGGAAAAAACGTCTTTTTCTGATGCTGGTTGGATAGGAGATGCGAGCGCAGTTTTACTGCTGGGAACTCTTATGTTTACACGAGACATTTCGAAACTGGCAACGTTTGTGAGCAGGGAATTGCTTTTCCCGAAGAAATTAGAACAGTATTTTACTCGAAATCGTCAGGAGAGGTCCTTCCTTACGACGGACCTGTTCTCTAATATTCTCGCTTCTTTGATTTTGACTTTGTGTGCCACTTGACAACGCAGCTTCTTTCAACAATATTATACGACTATCATGGCAGCAGCAGCGGCAAAAGAGAGCAAAGAGAATTGGTGCGGCGCGGCGCAAAGAAATAAAAGATTTTTTTGCCTTTGAAGTTGTACCGCGCCTCCAAATCTCTCCGCTCTATCATCTACGAGTAAGTATTTAGATTTGGGCCCAAAGTCGAACAGCATGTAGAATGAGCTCATAAATTTCAAAGATACACCATGGCAATTGGTGGGAAGGCAAAAAAGCAAGAAGCTGGAGCATTGGCGGTGGCGGTGACGATGGTGGCGGAAAGAACATGCCTCATGTAGAATTGTATACTGTGTTTGTGTGACTGCCCTTTGATATTGAATGGGTCTCCTGCTGCTGTTAGCTGCTGCATCTATGTACGTACACGTTCGTTGCGTTTGCACGATCGTGGGGATTATGATGAAGTCGAAAATAAATAAATTTGTTTATGCGTGATGAAAAGCATCTCGTAATCGGGATATTTTTCTTGAACGCTTTCCAGCGAGTTTTGCTTTGCTCAGGCTCAGGCTCACTGCTGTGCACCATTAATTTGTCAAACGAGCAAAAGATATGCAGCAATGCTTCAATGTTTTTCAGATCTTGTGTTGTGTATCTCTCCAGCCAGCAGCAGCAGACTATAAATGTGAATAATGACAGTCGGATGGCATATGCGGTGGGTCTAAATTAAGTGCGGTGCGATAAATGGCTTCGTGACGCGAATGATGATTGCGGTGATGAGTAGTCAGTGTGTTTGATGTTGCACATTAAACAAGACTATCATCAGCAGATATACACAACATTCAAGATGACAGGAAATATCTGAATAAATAATTTTTTTTAAAGAAAGGGTTGGTAGTAAGTGAGATGAAGCTTTGTTCATATTAAAAGAATTATTAAGTGCTATGAAGGTAAATTTAGTGGATTTTTAATTGAAGATTTTTTTTAAGGTGTCTTCTGTATTTTTTGTTTCTTCAAACTGCCTCTGAAGATCAAATAAATGAATTAAAAATGTGTGGAATGTATTAACATTTCATTCCACCAAAAATTATTATATGAGTTCCACAGGATGTTGGGAAATTTAATACCAGTTTCTAATTATAAAATAAGAAGTAAAAAAGGCTAAGATAATATATAAAATTAAGCATTTTCAAAACCAACAAGTTTAATGCGAAATAAAGGTTGTGGAACGTAAATTGAAATTTTTTTAGTTTAGATTTTTTTTTGATTTTTTTCAATTGCAACTGAGTACAACACTCTTAACAAATATGGAATTATAGAATGTATGCAATTTTTATTTTACAGCCAAGTTCGAAAAAAATAACAAATTTCTCTTACGATCCACATTTTATATTTTAGTGAATAAACTGGCTTTCTACCACCATTTCAACAGTTTTACTTGCATTGACATCATCCAGATGTAAAACCATTAAGAATTATTCAGAAAAGTTGTGGAACCTATTCAGAGTTCATTTCACAAATGAACTTTACCTTTTTCGAATTTCTGAAAAATGGTTTGAGAAAGACCCAACTTCGTCTGGGTAATGTATAGTTCAATTTACAAATTAAATTTTCTGCTGATTCGCAATCACCAATTAATTTCTTTCGTAACAATAAAACTACTCACTCAACCAGCATGTTCTACCCGATTTCTATCACCCTCATCATTGCATTCAACAAAAGATATTACTCAATAAAACACAAAAATTACAACTTGTCAAAAATCTGTAAAAGATCTGTAAAAATAACAACTGAATGACAACAAATCAACATGTAATAATACGTAGCCTCAATTAATATCAAACCAAACCAAGTATCGAAATTGAAATCGAAACAATTGTATTTTGTCCATTAATTTTAATGAATTGTAATTGCCAAGTAGATTGCTTAGAAATGATTTCAATTTAATTTTTGACATTATCACCGAACACGATCGACAGCATGTTCACATGTCAGTAATTCTCCATTAAATTGTATGTTTTGTGTCCAATTTGTGTGTTGTTGTTTTCTTTTTTTCCTCTCTGCTGAATGTGTCTATAAGATACACATAACCCTCTTTTTTTTGTGTGTCAAACATTGTGTGTCATAAATTTACAAATTAAAAGTTGTTTTAATCAGAGAGTGGCAATCAGAAATCAACAATCAGCACACCCCAATTCACACTACTGTCGAGTTGAGAAAGATCGACAAAAAAAAAAAAATATCATTTAAGACAATTGAAAGATTGAAAAGTATTTTCGTTGCAATACTTCACAGCAGAAATAATTGTAGTGTCTACCAGTTCAACAATCTTGTGTCAAACAAGGTTATAAATCAAAAATAAAGTTGTTCGATTTTTTTTCGTTTTATTTTTTGTTGTTTTTGTTTTAATATTGCATCAATGATGCTTTCATTGATGTTGATGATGACAATGACAATCAAAGTTGTAAATTAATAAAAATCAATTGACTTGATAGCATGATTGAGACTTTATAACGTCAGAAGTGTAAAAAAAGCATACAAAAATGTGGGGGCTCAGTAGTGTGGCCAAAATAATGTTGTTTTCACGCCAGTTAAAAAAAATTCCATAGGGTATTAAAGATCTAAATAATAAATTATTAGAAAAACGTCATGTTGTTAGGACCCTAAAAATATAAATATTCAAAAAATCATACAATTCAGACCCAATATAACACGATTTATCGAATCGACATAAAGTGTGATCACATTTTCTAATGAACTTAAAGTAAGTTAACGAAAATTGTTGTGGTCTGAGGTCTTAAGCGTTAGTAAAAATGTCCCAGTTTATCTACAAAAAATAAGTTTGATGATATAAATGCTTTTTTTTACAAAGCAAAAAGTCTTAGAAGTTCAAATTTATCACGATAAACAAAAATTCTTTTTTGTTAAGGTCTCAAATATTCAAAGTTACCAAAAAAACCTGAGAAAATTAAAAAATAACGAAAATATCATCTTTAAGCATGTGCGAAATGTTAGTTAAAGCATTTTTCTTAAATTAAATATTAAAAAATCATATTTTAAGGTCTCAAAACCTTTAAGCTCCTAGAATAGAAGAATTTAATACCTCTGAAATGTTTAATAATCATGAAGTTGGAAAATAAAACTATCCAAAATTTAAGATCTATATTCAAAAATTATTATTTCTAGGGTCTCAGTAAATGTTTTCTAAGTACAGGATTTATCAAAAGAAATTTGAATCTTAATTATAATACATAGTTTTTACCAAATTTCATAAAAGAGCATTTTTCAAAAATTCTATAAAAAACAAGAAAAGAAGAAAGGGTCTTTATAATAACAATAAAAAATGAGTACTTTCTATATGAATCGTTTATTTCAGAAACAGCATAAGTCCACTTTTTCCAAAATTTTTTTTTTTTGGAAATTTCTCATTTATGTATAGTTATTCATCTTCTGAAAAAAAATTAAGTATGTCAGACCCCCCAAAATATGAAAACTGAAAGAAAAGGGCTCAAAATATATGGAAAATTTTTACCCGGTGACAACATTTTTGACTGTTAAATACATGACTTTTTACCAGTTTTAAATTATTTTGGCAGCAATCTTGACACGCACCCCCTTTTGTTATATATCTATAAAAAGGTAAAGAATTACTCTATCTATATCTATTAAATTCATTAAAATTGTCCTCAGGATTCAAAAGTTTTAGCCAGATTTCTGGTGGTGGCAGCATTTTTAGCTCTTGAATAATATGACATTTTATCAGTTTTAAATTTTTTTGGCAAACATCATGACACGCAAGCCTTTAAGTTATACATTTATAAAAAGGTAAAGATTTACTCTATCTACTGCTATTTAATTTATTAAAATCGAGAGTAGGGTTCAAAAGCTATAGCTAAATAAAAACAAAAGTTTTACCACAAAAATTTCGTTTATTTCAGAAACGAGATAAGTCTATCGACTTTAAATTCTTAAAAACCCTCAAAGACCTAAAAAAAAAAGTTTATATTTTAAAGGTTTCTAAATGCATCTTAGGCTAGATTATAACTCGGCATACTCTAAATTTGAATTGTTGTGGAATTTTAAGTAGTAAAATGTACTGAACAAATTAACTCTAAGGTCTCAAAGCCAATAAAAGTGTCAGAAAATCTTGAACTGTCTGCAAAAAAAATCGTTTTCTAAGGTCTCCAGACAATTTTTTTTTTTTAATTTTCGAAGGCAAAAGTAAATTATGATCACTATAGTAAATTATATAAGAAATGTCTTAGAACTTTCATGGTCAAAGGTTTCAATTATTGAAAATTTTCTAAAAAGCAAATTTTCGTTTAAACTCTTATTTTTACTTCTTAAGACATCTTAGCAAAAATACTATGTTTTCAATGAACAACTGTCTTTGATTGCTCATTTAAGTAACAATATATGGAAAACCTTTGCGACCTCTATATTTTATAAAAACGTATGTGTGAGTTATGTAGTAAGAAAAAAAAAAAAAAACATTTAAAACATTTAAGGTCTCTGAACATGGACTACAGATAATTTTTTAAGGTTTCTGGGTCTTATTCGATTCCTTGCAATGCTAAATTTATGTAAACATGGAATCAAAATATGTTTATACAAATATAATTTGTACCTAAGACTCTAATAAGACTTTTACAAATTATGAATTACTCAGAAAAAACATCATTATTTTGAGGTCTTAAAAAAATTCTACAAAAATATAGAATAATCTAAAAAAATATATAATGATAGTGATAAAATCACAAATTACTTCGAAAAATTTACTCCTGAATTTTACTGAAACATATCGTAAGGTCCTAAGGCCTTCAACATTTTTAAAAGCTATGAAATCCTGAGAAAAAGTTTCAAAAGTGTTTCAAACGAACTATTAAATCCAGGGTCTTGAGAATTTTAAGACCCAAATACTCAAATATTGAACCGAAAGCAATTTTTAATAAAATCCTTGTTATTGGACACACTGGTGATAAAATTTTACCCTTTCTCTTTAAATCTAAGTCACTTATTGTGAGATAGCCTTGATATTGACAAAATTGTAATAGAACAACTTGAATTTATATCTCTGATGGCAACAGCGTAAAGAAATAAATTTCAATCAGAACAAGAACGAAGGTCGATATTCTATTGGAATATAAATTCCAATACTCGTATACTCTACATAGCTGATGTAGAGAGCTCCCATATTCCCCACTCTTTGGCAAACAAATTGTGATAAATTGACGCGATAGTAAATTAGATTGGAAATAACTGCTGTTACTGTAACTCTATACTGGCTGCTGCTTCTGAATAGCGGAGAAAGACACTCTTTTGGTTTTATAGCAATGTCAGCAAATGAAAATCCCACAAATCAATTTATAGTTAAGGACTTTGTGCAAACGATGAAGGACCAAGTCAAGTCAACCTCCACCCCCCCCAGACTCAGCTATGTGTATGTAGTAAGCCATTATAAAATGAAAATCTCGCTCTCGTTGGCTGGGTCGTTTTGGAGTGATGTTGGAACTCAAGTTGGCGTTGGTGGTTTTTAGTGGGCTATATAGAAGAATACACCCGCGAGAAAAAACAGAAAGGATACAAAAAAAAAAAAGTTACAAAACGATGGACATAAATTCTTTTATCAGTATGTGGAAGACATTAACGCTGATAGAGAGAACATTTTGTATGAGTTTATGGGTTTTTATTTTTTTGGTTTGAGTATGGATGGAGGAGTGGAGCAAATGAAGAAGAAAGGATAATGGCAAACCAGAGTCGTTTATCTGGGATGGAAGAATTTTTTTTTGGTTCGCTTTTAGTCTGGCGTCTTTTGGGTGTCCTTTTTTTCGATTTAAATTAACGACAAGCTTTATAACCAGTCACACGTCATTGAAGAATTTAAATGCTCAAGATTGATTTTCAGATCTTAATTCATGGTCAAGAGTCCAAAGTTATAGTTAAAGTCTTTGAAACTTTTAAGATAGCTTTTGATTTTAGAGACTCTGAAGAGAGAGACCTCTAAAAACTTTACCACACTATTTTTTAATTAGGTGTTCCTAGATTTCTTGAAATATTATTTTATGTAATGTCTGTCCTCATTTCAAGAGACATTTTTATCAAAAATAATAACTATTTTTTAAGACCTCAAAAGTTTTTTTTCAGGTAATTTAAAGACCTCGAAATTCCGGGGTAACATTTCATTATGACTCATATTTCTTCAAAACAAAAGCATACTAGTAACTATTAGCTGAAAATTGAAAAAAATTTCAAAGAACACATTTTTTTTAATCGATTCTCTAAACGGCTTAGTGGATTTATTTGAAATTTAGTTTTTAAGTGTAAGTTAGTTGTTTTCTTCAAAACAGATGAGTTTATCTTCACAGCAAAAGAAAAGTAAACAAAGTTTTCGAACAACATTTTTTTATTACATTGATTTTTTAGAAGTTACATGGTGCATATAAATTTTAAGACCTCTAAATCTTAGAAAAATAATAGTTGAAATGTTCAAAACCTGCATTATAAGTAAACAATTTTCTAATCCCTTAGCCATTTTTGAGACCCTAAAAATAAGTTTTGTATTCTGAGTGTGCGAGACCCCTTAAAAATGAAAAATGAATTCTTGTGTTTTATAGAAAACTTATTGAGAATTTGAGTAGTCTTTTTAAATTTTTGTTTACATAATTGAGTATAACTAATTGATGTTAACTTTTAAGACCTTAAGTCAGTGAAATAATTTCTTGTGACTGTTAAATGCCTTGAACTCTGCTACCTAAGCCGTTTTTTTGAACTTGGGAGTATTTATTACGATAGTTTTATGTATTTGAAAGTCTGTAATATACCAAAATCATTTTTGATCTCTACTTTGCATTTGGGACCCTATACATTTTTTATTAATTTATTTGTTTCTTATGTATTTAAATTTTTTTGCTTTTTTAAAATAATTGATAATTGACTCGTATGTATTTGTATAGAGATCTTAATAATATTTTAATTAGAACATTAATATTTTGGTTACAATAATTTATGGTTTCAAGATCTTTTAAAAAAATAAATGTTAGACCTTAACAAAATCTACGGTACATTGATTTAATAAAATGTTTGGCATTGTACCCTTTATAACCTTTTTCTAAAAATTCAGAAATATGTATGTGACCTTAAAAAATTTAAATACTTTTTATACGAGTTTGAAAAAATATATACACGTGATTTGAGACCTTAAAAGATTTTGAGCCTTTAGTATGAATTTTTTTCTTGTAGAGTTCATGATTTTTAAAAAGACATTCAAAGTTTTTTCTAAACTACGTATAAATCCTTTTCTATTTGAGACCTCAAAACATGTTTGATCTAAATTTAATGATTTAAATTAATAACCCCAAACAACATTTTTTTTCTCAAAGTTCTTCCTATTGAAAGTTTGTTTGTTTGTTTGACCTTCACAAATTTGAGACCTTATAAACATTTGAAAACGTTGATACCTTCAAATAATTTTGTTCAGATACTTAAACGCTCGATATTTTTTGGTTCTAGCTTTTAAAACTCAGCCAGCTTAAGAGCAAGTTTTATGAACAAGAACTTTGTCTTTGGAGGTCCTAAAAGCAATATTCTTCTAGTTTACTTCCCATAACCTTAATCCACGTATAAACTTGCTCCACAAAACTTGCCTTTGAATATTTACGAGTGTATCCACAGAAATATTATAAATCAGTTAAATATAACCCTATTACCTTCTTTCTCTGTCTACCAAAATCGGTTAAAATATGAGTTCGGGTATTAAATGACTTCCCCATCAATTACAACTCGTATAACTCCTTGACGCTATAAGTTAGTGTCATTCATGTGTTGAAAAAGTAATAGTAATAAATTGTACAAAAAAAAAACATTAAAATACAAGCAACAAAACAAAAAAAAAAACATCCTGAAACCATTTTGCTATATCTTCTACTTCATACTCTTATAGAGTGGAAAGTCCTGTTGTACAGATAGAGAAAACATTCAAAAAAGCTTACAATGTTACAAATTCACCAAGGAAGTTTCATTCCACATTTATACAACACGAGTCATATATACATGAGACAACACAACACAACGAAACACACTTATACACAAACGTAAACAATATTCCAGAGTGTAATTTATAACCCATATGCGGCATGGTAATTTGTTAAGTACAGTTAAAATAATTGCTCGTATTTATAATTTAAACATTCATGTGGCAATTTATTGCATACGAACGAACAAGCAAAATGGCCCCGTTCAACTAACTAACTAACTGACTCATGTTGGTTGTTGTTTTTGGTGTGTATAGTGTAGTCGTGTTGTGTCGTAGTATAATGTGTAGAGTGTGGAGAGATAAAAATGCTTTTGCAACGAGGAGCACACAGGTAAATTTTGTTGCAGAATGAATTATTCTGCGCATAGGATGAAGGTAGGTTTTAAGGATTGGTAACGTTGAGAGGAAAAGAAAAAGAAGGATATAAGAGATCCTTTTCCCTAACGAGGTGGAAAGTTGTTAATAAGTGGTTTGTGCTTCCATAATCTCAATGAATTTAAATTTAGCGTTTTTGGAGATGGAGATGAGTTATACTAATTCTTGAGCTCGAATTAAACCGTAGGCACACACTCAGTGTGTGAGTTAAAATGATACTGTTTTTGAAGGTTTTCTATGGGTTTTCTGATAACCTTTCGGTAGCAACGATTACACAAGTTTATCTTCCTGTTTTTCTTCAAATTTATTTTAATAGCTGTAAAGTTAATCATTCTAATGACTGGGTAATTAAAATTTGTGTTTGTTTGTTTTCTGTTATCTCAGAAACCTATTAACTGATTGAAACCAAATGAACTCTGAAATTATAGTTACTTTTTGGAGAGTGTTTTGATTACTTTTTTGGTTACTTAGGTTTGTTGTAATCGTGAGGACCTCCGTTTTCATATTCACGTCATTTGAACTCGTATTCAACTGTGCACCACCATCGAAATAAACACACTTTAACAAAGGCCTTAAGCTGCCTAATTTTCTTAACAACAACAGTTATCAAGAATAGATACTACTAAGTGAGGCTCCAATCTACCCTAATTTTACGCCAAACTTTGCACCTAGTCTTTCACCCGATCTTACACCCAGTGCTTTATCCAGCCCTACACCCAGCTGTACGGGGCCCTTTCTTCAGTCATACAATCCGCTTTGTACTAGCTTAGCACCTTATCTTGCACCGAGCGTTACATCCAGCGTTACACCCAGTGTTGCAATAAATCATGCACCCAGCTTTACACCAAGCCTTACACTCAGTCTTACACCCAGCCTTGCACCCAGCCTAATATCTAGTGTTACGTGCAGCTTTACACTCAGCGTTACATCCAGCGTTACACCAGTTTTACACCAAGCCTTACACTCAGTATTACACCCAGCCTAATATCTAGCGCTACGTGCAGCTTTACACCCAGCGTTACACCAAGCGTTACACCCAAGGTTTACATCCAGCGTTACATCCAGCTTTACATCCAGTGTTACACCCAGCTTACACCCAGCGTACACACAGATAACACATGATTTCTGTTTCCTCTGCTCTTTTGAAATAGCGAACATGTTTGTCTGGATTTTGATATCATTTTGCGCAAGCGTTACCCCAAAGAAATTAACGTGCGGTCTATTTTTTGTCTGAGACTCATACGAATAATAGACAGACCCTTCAAAAAACATTAATCTATTAAATATGCGTCACATCTAAAGTGTTCGAATTTAAAACAATTCATTTGAAATACAACTTTTCAGGAAGAATTTTTTGAAGGTAGGTCACTGGACCCTGCTTTTTACAAGCAGTTCTAAAACTAATCATTTACTTCTGTGAAAAATGACACCTTTCCTCATATAAAAAGAAAAACCAGCGCTTAACGTGAAAAGAGAATCTAAAAAAAAAAACTAGGTTTCGAACCTTAAGTTTTTGGAAGTCTGTGATATAACAAAATCATTTTTTTTAACTCTACGTTACCTTAAGGACCCTATGATTTTTTCATAAATTTAATTGTTTCATACTAACGTAAAGTTTTTTGCTTTGTTAAAATAATTGATAATAGCTTAATTAGGCTTCAGTTTTAAGATAACTCGTATTTTTTAGAGGTCTTAAAAATATTTGAAATAGAACATTAATATTTTAGTTACGATAATTATGGTTCAAAAGGTCTTAAAAATTGATGTTAGACCTTAACACATTTTACGATACATTGACTGAAGAACATTTTTGGCCTTGTGTACCCTTTATAACTTTTTTCTAAAAAGTAAGAAATGTGTGACCCTAAGAAATTTGATTACTTTTTAAACGAGTATGAAGAAAATATACGTGATTTGAGACCTTAAAAAATGTTAAGCTTAAAGTATAATTCGTCTTTAGGGCTTTACGTGACAAGACAATCTGAAAAAAAAAACATAACTTTCGAATCTTCATAAGGAAGAACTGAAAGCTTTGGGTATTTCTCAAAACTGTGGACCGAAAAATCGATTTTGTTTGCTACTAAAGGCCTCGTTCAATTCCCTCACAAATTTCATTTTTCCCTCCTCCTTTTTCTTAAACGACTTTGATCTTAAGAAGAAAACAAATACGGCCTGGTAAAAGTCTCCCGTGTCTCTATCGTTTGCAGTCGATTTCTTTGATCAATCTGTCAAAACATTACACATGTCATTACACCCTTCCTTACTTCCCCATCAGTTTACCACTCATTCAAAAAAAGATGTGTTAATTGCATCTATCACAACACCATACACACACTCGTGTGCATGTCAGCATAGTGTGTATTATATCGTCAGAAGAAGTTTTTTTTTACAATCAAATTACATTTTTCACTTCCGTTGCATTGGCTTGGTGATTGCTTGATAAATCAACTCGAGCAAAAGCAATACATGCCCCGTTTGCAACTTCACACACATCAGAAGAGGGTGGTAATTAATTCAATCATTACCACCAACGCTCTGACTGATGTTTGTGTATAGGTTAGATACGACACAACGACAACGAACCAAACCATCAGGATTGATTTCCAAGAGAAACACATTAACACATAAAGTTGCATGCGCAACGCAACGCAACGGAATGAAATGAAATGCAATGCAGTAATTATCATTTATACTGTGCAACATCAATCCATCTGTCAGTTTGTTCATTCTGTTCTGGTGAGGAGCACAAGAGCTAGTATATCTGCTCTCAGCCTCAATCCAATCCATCACTTCGACGATAACCTCTTGCGTCTCGTTGCGTTGCGTCGTCATCGTTCCTTTGGCTTGAACATGATGATAGAACTCTGATGGAACCGGTGCTGCCTGGTGCTGCTTGGTGCTGGCTGGTGGTAGTGATGTGTGCTTCTTAACCAAGTCATTCACATTGCGCATCCATTACGGCAACGAATATATACGAATCTGACAATAAACCATTTGGAGCTCTCACTCCCCCCCCTTTTCATCCACACGCATACAGAGTTACCATCACCACACACCACCGAACCACCAAACACACAGCAGAGCAATATCTAACTTGACGATAGCTTAAGCACCGGCAATACATCGCACTGATAAATTGATGGCCATCCATAAAGCAGTCAGAGCCTGTCGGCCGCCATGTTCCATAAATAAATAAACTCAGTCAGTAATTCACGAAGTTGCACTGTTCCACCTTCCGTCCTGGTTATAGTATGAATGTATGTCTCTCTGCCTTTCCTCCTCTCTACATTTTGCCATATTAACCTATCCCTTTCGATCCACCTTCGGGGACCTTGCATCTCAATCTGCGTTGTTGATGCGAGTTGGTGGACGAGGTCCAGAACCAAAAACCAGGACGTCCATCGGAGTCGTATATATCTCGTCGTTTGACTATTTGACTCATTCATCTGTGTGTGTGTGTTTATATAGCTTGGCCTAGAAGACTATAGCGCCTAGTCCAACTGACAGATACTTCAATCGAATATGTAATCAAACGATGTAGACAAACATTTTTTTGTAGGAAAATAGGATGTTTAGTTCTTGGCATCAAAGAAGAAGAATGGGTAAGAAGTTTGATAGAATTAAACCAAGACCACTTAGGCAAATGAAAGGTTGTAAAAATAAATTAATCTCTCATCGAATTTTCATGCAAATAAGCAAAAAAGATCCAAGTCTTTTGATTCGTATAATTTGATAAAAACAATTTAGGTTCAGTTAATCATCTCTTAGATATTGTGTTCAAAACTGAGCTATTTTTGAGCAAATTTTAGAATAATTAATAAAAACCTGGTTGTGAGGCTAAAGCATGTCAGAAAACGTATTGGGTGTTTGATTTTGATAAGCTCAGAATCAATTTGTTCAAAATTGAGCACAAATTGCTCAGTTTATAGAGTGTCCCATATATTTATATGAACTTTATAGTCAACTGTTACATTGCACATTAGAAACATATTTAAAAAATCGAAATTCATTTTATCATAAGAAAATTGCGCAAACTGAGCAAGTACTATCTAACCACTCCTTACGTTTTGAATTTACGACTCATGAATTATGCTTTGTAAACTTTTTTCATGCCTCATAATTAGAAAGTAGCAGAAATGATTTTGACAACTGCACGATTGTGCTCAAAATTGGGCACAAATTGCTCAAACTCGCATTTTTTAAATTTTTTTTTGGAGTATTGTCTATTGTCAAATAAAATCTTAACAGCATTATACAGCACATACACAAAATTATAGCAACTGAGCAACTAAATAAACACTTTACTAAATTTTTGTTTACATTTACTCTGTAGTGACCAATGTTTATTTCTGTGTACTTTCTCTCTGTATGTATAACATATTACATTTTCTACTGACTTCGAATTAATTTTTGATATTTTCAAAATACGTCCAAATTGAGCAACTAATTAAGCTCTGAATAGAATTGGGCGCAGGATGTTAGCATTTCTTTATTTTGTTTGTACTTTTTTTATATAAGATAGTTTCTTTTTGTCTGTAATCAATCTTGAAGTCATTATGAAGAAATTATTTATGGACAGAAAAAATTGTGCTCAAATTGCGCAACTAATAATTACATTTTTTTTTTAATTATATAGTTTTCAAGCACGTATTTCCCATATAGTCTATGATTTTTGACTATAATCTGTGTGTCTTCACAATTGTGCTCAAAAGTGAGCACAAATTGCCCAATTTCTAAAAAAACCTACTTTATTTTTTTTGATATTTTGCTGAAGGTGATGCTTGTATGGATTCTTTGATGTCCATTATCTTAACAGCTTGAATAATTTTTTGAGCAACTTCTTGATTGAGTATAAAATTGGGCACACAGCTGAGTTACTAACAAAATACTTCATTCATTTTGATATCTCTTTGAATATTCGTTTCTATGAAATTATTAAATCCATAACTTTATGTGTTTTTTTTTTTAATTATAATTGGGCTAAACTGCGCAACTGTGAATAACTATCTAACCACCTTTTTGTGATTCTCTGTTTATGAATGATTTTTGTAATAAATATTTTTATTTAATTTTAAAATACTTACTTTTATAGAGACCCCAACACAAGTGAGGTCAAAATGAAAGTTAAACAAAGTATTTATTTAAACCAAGTAAAACATTGACGAATAATGGTTTTCAAACCAAAATTTTTAAAAGGTTATAAATTTTCAAATACTTTTACCTAAAGTTTGCTCAAATGTTTTCAAGCTTAAATACCCATAAAGTGTGTCAATATCTGCTTTCTATAATTGCTTTGTTTCAGGTGTAAGCATATATGGAAAATTAAAATTGGTTATAAAAAAAGGTTATTGACAAAGCCGCTAACATCGAAGTTCGATTGTAGAAAAACGAATTTATCACTTAATTGGCTCGTTGGTCTAGGGGTATGATTTCCGCTTAGGGTGCGGGAGGTCCCGGGTTCAAATCCCGGACGAGCCCAAGGTAATTCATTATTTTTTTTGTTGTTTTTTGTTCCTAACATCTCATTTTTTCCAAACTACAAAAAAATTGCCAATTCGGGTCTTCTTCACATTCTTCCCTCACTTTTTCGTTCTTTTTCTAAATATGAATCTCATTAAAATAGATTCACTTACAACAAAAACCTTTCTTGAATTGAGTCACTGTTGCTGATGTTGCAATGTAAATCCTATCTGGATTCCTTTGTTCATTTTATACATATATTCCTCTACTATTTCTATATTATTAACCCTTAAGACAGAATAGTATTATAAAATCCAGAGAATATTCACAAATCACTTTGTAATACCATCCAACTGTATCCCAGCACATTTCAAAATCATTACTCATTCTTGGACTGATTGCGGTGCGGTTTTTGTCCTTAATCCCTTTTTGTGTGTTCCTCCTCCTTCTTCTATTGCAAGTAAAACTCTATGCAACTAAAGATAAATACACTCTGATACTGACTTCATTTGTCATTTTTTAGACAAACCCAACAACAACAAACTAAATTCTTTAGCCCTCCTACTATTCTTCTAGATGTGTTTGTCTCTGGTTGGGTTTTGTTGTTTGCAAGTTGTAATCATAGTCCAAACACTATTCCATCATTTGCTACTTAATCTTGCAGCTGTCATAAAACCATTAGTCATCATAAGTCAAACAAATGTTGACATCCAATGGGTAAGGTACACTCCTAGTAGAAGTCTTTTGGTTGTATTTGGATTCTTCTATAGTCTTTTATAGAGTTCAAATGGCATTTTTGTCTTACTTGAACTATGTTTTTAATTTTATATACTTTTGAGTATAGGGTATCAGCAGGTCTTCTTTATATTAATAGGGAAACGCCTTCTTCTATAGCTGAATTACAGTGGGTTATAATGTCGAAAAACTGGAATAAACATTTCTTTCTTATTTTTAAAAGGGAACCCTGCTAAGACATTGCAGACTCTTTAAATTTAGAATTTCCTGAAGTTAAATACTCAAAAATCTCTGAAATCCCAAATTTCCAAAGACACAAAGATCAAAATCCTTGGACACTTCGCAGTCTTACACTTTCCCATATATTGCCAAAATCGCAAATCCCCCTTCACTTTAAATTAAACTGAAAATCCTGAAAGTCCAAAATCTACAATCTTAAAAATCAAAAGACCCCAAAAGCAGAAAAAACCCGGAAATTACGATTAGAACCTCCATGTATTAAATACCTAATGAAGAAATCTGAAAATTTAGAAAATGAGTACCTATAGAAAACCCAAAATTTTGAAACCATTACCCAATTTACCCAAAATCATAAAAAAACCTTACGGCGCAAATTCACACCCTAAATCCTCTCCAAAATAAAAAAAAACTAAAATCACAAATACTCTAAATTCTAAATTTCATAACCCAAAAAAAAAACCTAAGATCTAAAAATGGAAACTGTGAAATTCTAAAATCCTAAGATATGAGAAAGCACATAACTGAAATGAAAAATAAATTATTTCTATAATCCAAAATCATGGTATCCTAGGACCCCAAAGTATCAAATTTAGCTCAAATTTCTCAAAGACTTATCTTCCCAAAACCATAAATTTCAATTGAAAACCCTAGAATCCCAAAAAAACACGAAATCCTTATCCTAATTCAAAATTTTCGAAGTCAAAATTCCAAAACATTCAGCCTCTGAAACTTCGAAAAGATAATAATTACACGGTGTAACACTCAAAATAAACGCGGGCGGAGACCTATCAGGTTTTGTAGAGCTAGTCGCACTGAATACGAAACGGTATTTGAAAATCCCCTAACACCCCCAAAATCTGGAGTTACGGGCCAAAAATGGTTTTTTGGACCTTCACCCATTGAAAAAATTCTAGCTTCGACAAATTTTTACCCATTTTCGATTTTTTTACAGTTTCTGATAGAAGATAAATATACCTTTTTAACAATGTATAAAACATGTAACTCGGTTAAACCACTTAGAATTTATAAGGTGTCAACTCCATTTTTTTCGTCATTTGCCCAACTTCGGCATCAATTTAAAGTATATGTTTTTAAAACAACATGCTATTTAAAAAATATATTCTAAAACAATATTTATTTCTCAATCAATCGAGGTATTTTTTTTGAAAATCACTTAAAAATTGGCTTAGAAAAAAAAAATTTTTCGATTTCAATCCAGATACAGAAATTCGAACTTTTAGGCACGTAGTAGGCACGTAGTAGGATAACTTGGGCGCCAGGATTTGATAACGAGTTTTTGTAGAGGAGCTCAATGCAAACATTTTTTTTCTTTGGGAGGGGGTTCTATCTCCCCCCGTTTAGGTGGGAGGGGCAGTTTTCTAAAAAAAAAATATCAAAATAAAAAAAAATTATTAAAAAACAACGGCAACACTTACAGTAATAAATGATACCATTTCCGAAAGGAACAATTGAACATTTGATTCTAATTTTTAAATCAATATAATATAACCAATAGTTTTTGAAATAATCGATTTCAAAGTTAAAAATAGGCGAAAAAAAAAATTTTTAAAACTCATTTTATACTATTTTTGTCCAGACTGTGAATTTTAGTAAAAAAATTACTCACACAGAAAACTGCCTCAATTGATTCCTTATCGAACAGTGAAAACTATATGTTTCTATGTCTTCTAGTTTTTGAGAAAATTGAAAAATTATTTATCAGATTTTTCTTTTTTCAAAATATTTTTTGTTTTTATTTGTTTTTGTAACACCGTGTTATTGTTGTGGCTTAGGGTACTTTGGATTTTCTGCATTTTCTACGATTTGGTATTTTGTAATTTTGATTTTCAGAGTTTACCCAAAATTTGTTTTGAAACGGAAAAACTGTTTTCTTGAAAAATTAAATTTTTCACAATTTTTTTTTAAATTTTTAAATGTTTTGCCCCACTGTTTGCAAAATGTCAAGAAGTATTTCTGCTGTCATTATTTCACAATAATATAAATTGATTGATATGAGATGAAATAGATGTAACTTGATGAGGTAGTCTGAATTCCAAATTTCCACCACAAAATACAGAAATTGTTTAATCACCACATAAATTAACAAAGTTTGTCAGGGGCGAATTATGCATGAAGTGAAAATTGCAGTTCTTACTAGGCTCTTTGACAAATATTGAATAAAATCTCAAGGATCGAAAAAATTGTGACAAAAGTGAATATTACAGTTTTGACCGATGTATGTTCCACTATAACTTCTGAACCACATGTAATAATTCGACAATTGAGGTTTCGTTGAAGACATTTTTCTTGTTTGCTGGTTATAGGCTAACACCTTCGGGGTTAAGTTTTTGAATTAAGTTATTTTTTATTGAAATTAGATATGTAAAAATTTTGTAAAGTAAAAAATTTAGTTTCCGACAGAACAAAGAACCTTACATAGCCTATAACTTGCAGACAAACAAGACCCATCTAACGATACCTTCTTTGTCAAATTAGGATAAGTAGTCTAAAAGTTATGGTGAAACATACACACCCGCATACATAAGTAACCAGTTAAACTCTTATATAATTTTTTTAATTTTAAGTTTTCTTTAAAGAATTTAAGCCTAAGGCAGTCAAGTCCACCCGCAGTCATATTTTATGAAGTCTTTTCAACTTTATCAAGCTTGCAGTTGGTAATTTATTGACCGTTAGTTTTGTTAAACTTTGAAGTAAACTATCTCACAACGACGATTACAAACGAAAATGACAAGTTATTTTGGCTGCCCCAGTAAGACAAATGATTAATTGACTTTTGGATTAAATGTGGCGTAGCGTTGTTGGTCGCCATCAAATAAGGTTACTAAATAACCACCATCGTCATCACCTCAATCAATACCAACTTGAGTGTTAATAAATCGTTTTCTTTAAAAAAAAAAAATGACAAAATGAGCTAAAAAATGGCTCTCCTGGTTGGTCATTGGATTCATAAACTTTCTACTACGATTTGTAAATGCGCTTATAATATTGTAGGTTGTTTGGTATGACCGAACCGACCATTGAACATGGATTGGACATGTGTTGCACTAAATCACTTAAGTTTTCTGTCTGGTTCTTGGCGGCAGCGGTTAAACTTGTAAGGAAAATAAGTAGTTTTTTAGCGGCAGTTATTGAAAAATTAATATCACTGTGACAGCTGACATAGATAGTTTATTTTACAAATTGACATATTTGGTACACAAACATTTATGTGATTAAATGGTTTGAAGTCAACACGCATATTATTGGTAAGCGGATTTGAAATCAATCATTGGATATTCAAGTTGTTAATCAATGTTGACAGGTTTCAGTCGAAACTAATAAACATTTTTATAGCTAAAAAGTCAATAAGCAATTACAAGATTTGAACTTTTGGATTTTATTTTGAAATTTTGCAAAAATGCTTTATTTTTGTATATTAATCCAAATAGCTCTCAAGAGCACACAAAAAAAAAAACATAAAAAGCCTTAAAAAAATCTTTTAACTATCGAAACTTAGATTCCACAATCTCTTTGACCAGATATTTTCTAATTCGCAGCAATAATTCACAAAACGAAAGTCTCTAAGAGCCCTAAAATGTTCAAAATTATCAAATTAATCACATTTTTCTGAAAATTTGACGATGTGGAACGTAAATTGGTAAATTTCTCTTCAGACCTAATTTTAATTTCAGTCTATCCACAACAAAAATATCTTCTTCGAAAATGTAAATGATAACATTAAAATTATACGTTCCACTTCCTCTAATCAATAGGTTCCACAGCTTTTCGACATCATATATTTTAGTTTCTTATTAAGTTTTACATGAAACAGGATTTATATTGTTGAAAAACTATGTGGAACCTATTGATTAGAAGTTTAAACACGTAAATGTTTAATATTGTAATTTACCCTTTCAAAGGAATTATTTTTTGTCTGTGCTTCATAAATGATGCACACCTTACTAATCCATGAAATAAAAACAAATACGTTCCACAACATGTAATCAGCCATGTTCATGTCTTTTTTTTATTTCTGACTATTTGATCGGAATGTAGGAAAGCTAAATAAACATAAGAAAACTTAAAATATTCTAAATAAATACTTTGTATTTCTAATACACCTTGTGGAAGGTAAGGTTGTATATTACATGTAATCAAATTTTCAATAGTTGCTCAATTTTTTATTAAAATAAATGCAAGAAGATATACTTAAAGGGGGAAACATTTAAAATTACCACTCTATGTATTATCCCAATTCATAATAATTTATCAAACAAAATTTATAATCCAATCTTTTTCAAAAACTGTCCCATCATAAATTCTCCTTACACTCATGCATTAAATTACTTCAAAATTCACTCAAAATTCCATTCATTCCGATTTAATTATTTCCAAGGGTAACAAAATCCCTTCTCGCTAAGAAAGATCCAAGAGCTGTATAATTAAAAACCTCAAAAAAAAAAAACCATCATCTCTTTCTCTCTTCTTCGAAAAAATGTTGATTACATGCGGCATATAATTTCTCGCCTAAACGCATCATCAACATTGTTGTTGGGCCTGTAATTTTAATTTTTACCCCCATCTTGAATGCAATACTTTTTAGAGCTAGAAGAAAAAAGACAGGGAACACTAAATCACTTCTTCTTCGAAAATCCCATTAATCCCCATTTAAGTTATAGCTGTCCCCAGTTAATAGGTAGAAGAAATAAAGTGGCCTTTTTCGTCTCTAACAACCAAAGTACCCACAGTGATTCCCATTTTAGTTGTCCAATGATTTAATGTTAAGACATAGATAACAGTTGTAGAGCAGCAACAGCAGCCCTTTTCTTCAAAACCCTGGTAACCAAGCAACATAGAAATGCCCCCCGTCGAGCTATCATTGTCGAATTAACTAGAATCAGCGATTCCGTAATTACTCGAGATCATAACTTTTGACTTTTATTGTCGCACCAAAACATCAAGAACCCTCCCATAAAGCTATAAAAGCTGCGGCACACAACTAAATAGTACTGACGAAGACGTAGTAAAAAAACCCCTTCTTCTTCTTTTTGGTTTTCTGTGTGATGACAAGTGTTGGCCGGGTTTGGTTTTTGGGTTCTAAAAAAGCCACTTAAGCTGAATAATAAAATAAAAATTACATTAATAAAATAAACAAGCCAACAAACAAACATGGCACTGCCACAATGATAAAGGGGTTTTTCAGCAGTCCCGCTTTTTAACACACATTTCATCCATCCAGCAATGGAGGCAGCCCACAATCGAAACAGTTGTCATAAAACTTCAAAACTGTTTCATTGTTTCTTAAGAAATGCACAGAATTACTGTGTTACTCATTGGTATTGACTATGACGACGAGGATGTATGTTGTAGGGGCGTTGAAGTGGGATCAATTCAGCCTTCAGAGTGTACGACGACGAGAGTAACGACTACAACAACGAGTGTTTATAGTGACAGAGGGCTGGTGATAAAGAGGGTTGGAATCACAAACACAAATCCTGGCATTAAGCGTTGGTAATAAAAATTATTTTATGACTTTTATATGCCCTCTATACTCTTTTAGTCTGTGTTAGTATATGTGCAAGCTTATACATGAAATAAATTTTATAATGTATATTGTAATGGAAGGGTAATAAAACGCAACTTGCCGCAATAAACATGGCTACATTGCTCACATCCGCATTTATTATATTATTGAAACTTAGGGTGGGAGAGGGCAAAAAGGGTGTAGAGAAGACGACTCGACTAGAGGGATGACAGCCCAGGCCAGGGTAAAATTAATAGGCATGTTACACATGCTACTCTCACTCGGATTCGAATTCGAAAATTTATTCGAAAGGCAATTGCTAAAGAAAAACACAAAAGGGTTATTATGATATGGGTACTTTATGGGTCTCGCAATGTATCTACTTGTCGTTCGGTGTTCTCTAATAACGAGGAGGATTTATTTAATTCCTTTAAGTGCGGAAAAACGGGGAAATATTTTACCGCTTATAAGGACTTATGTCAATTGAGATATATTGAGCATTGTTAAATAGCATTTTTTGACAGAAATATTATTTTTTTTTGGCTACAAGAGAGAGATAGACTTTTTGTAGAATTTAAAATATAAATTTTAATCTGACATATTTTTAAGGGAACAGGCTACAAAGTTAAACGTTTCAATTGGATAGATTTTCATGCTTTTATAATAAAAAAATTGTAACAAGTTCGTTTAAGGGTTCTTTTTGGTTATACCAGCCAGATGGTACTGCAAGGAGGAAAGTTATAGCTTGTTTTGTAAACATACAACCAATTCCACTTATGACTTGTCAGATCAGAGATGATTATGAAAATTGACACAAATCCCATGGATTCATGATGAAATGTAAAGTGGATTGTTTCTTGTGGAAAATTCTTCTTTATAATCCACACTTTCATTTCGCTTTAAATTTGAATTCTGAACTTTTCCCCCTCTGAACTTTTCCCCCTCTGATCACATGCTCAGAATTTGATATTAAAGCTTATTACATGTTGTGGAACCTATTCGTTTGGATATTCACGAGAGGTGAGTGAGTATGTTATCAAAGCAATCGCACTTAACGACGTTAGAATGTCTTAATTTTCCCGATGTTTCTTTGTCTTCTTTGCCATTCCACATATTCAGAACTTGGGTATGTCGATCTTTAGATTTTGTGGAATGTGTTTTACTTTTATCTCCCCCAAACATGAAAGAAAGACTTATAATGAGAGAAAAACCTTCTTCAAATACCTAGAACAAAAATTAGTTCCGAAACTCAGAAACTAAACATGTGTAAATGTGGATCCTTTCTTTTTGTGGAACGTATTTATTTTTTATTTCACGAAAGGTTAATATAAGACTAATAATGAAAGAGTTACTCTTGTAAAAAATGAGTTTA
This sequence comes from Episyrphus balteatus, assembly GCF_945859705.1. NCBI lineage: Eukaryota > Metazoa > Arthropoda > Insecta > Diptera > Syrphidae > Episyrphus > Episyrphus balteatus. The sequence continues at coordinate 5,602,620 of NC_079137.1, read as the reverse complement.
GTACAGAAATTGTGTGATTAAGAATAAACATTAAATAAATTAAGAAACAAATTTCAGCTTTACAATCCACATTTTGTAATTTTGTGAATTTAATTTTTTTTTTCACAGAGTATGATTTTGTAGTTTTCTGTGGGCCATATATTTTGCTGTCTTATACTGCGAAATAATATCGAAAGAAATGAAGAGATTATGAAAGCTATTGATTTTTATCATTTCATTATCCTACTAGTGCTCAACTCTTGTAAAAATGTAAGCAAAAGCATTCATAATCATGTTGCAAACCTTAAATATTTTGTCCAAAATTTGAAAATTTTCCTTTTAGATCGTAAGTTGTATGTTCAGAATTTCGTTTAATGAACCGTAGTATAATTTGTGTAAAAATGAAGCTATTGATAATTGTACACCTTTACGTTCCACAACATGTAATTTGAAGTTATATTACTTATTACACTAGGCTTAACTTTGTTTTAGCAAATTTGGATGTTTCTTTTTTTTTTTTTGGAAGGACAATTGTGGAACCTATTGGATATTGAAAATTTACCAGCTCATAACATAAACATTTTCAAAATAAATGTGAAGTATTGACATTGTTTATCTCTAGAACCAGGAAATATTGTGTACAAAAATACGTTCCACAATATAGATATATTAATATCTCCCCCTGTTTTGTTGCTGTTTGGTTTTATATTTGTATAATAATAGTTTGTGGAACGTAAAATTATTAACTTGACAGGTTTTTTTCAGTCACGTCTGGGTACTTCAGTACTTTTGTGACTATTTTCTCAAAATTAAAGACTATGTTGAGGAAATTACCATTCTACTATTTGTGTCAAGGCATGTAGGTATAAATGTCTTACCTTCCCTAACAATCACCCTATCTGCTGTCATATAATAAAGAAACAATTAAATTTACTACACAAATACACACTCATACAAAGTTTATTGTGTCTCTAATTAATTTTGTCCTATAAAAGCGATTTAAATTAATAAAGTCAGTCTCACACTCTGGGCCGAACAATAAAACGCATCACCACACCAACGACCGCCACCGTTGGAAACCATTATAATGGTGCGCGGAGTAGTAGTAGCAGCAGCAGCGTGGCTTGGTCTGGTCTAGCTACAGAGAAACACAATAAAACCCGATGATCAACTCAATTGTATTCCATGTGGAAATGGTATAACCCATAAGAGAGGAGCACCCTGTATCCATATGATGATGGTTCATGGTACAATGCAGGCATTTCTCTACGAAGCTGCACTACCGACCAAACGACCGACCGACTACCGTCAACGTCCGCAACCGAGGCGAGGCCCCTTACTGCTTGCTAGGGGCCGTAAATCATTTCGAATTATTGCCCAAAAGGAGAACACATTGCACACAAGGGGATCGGTTCGGATCGGGGTACGACAGCAGTAAAGTATAATATGTGCGCCTGTATTTGTGTGGACGACGACAACGTGCAGTATACTGCACTGGAATTAAAAGTAAATTACAATTTCAGATCGGCTCTTTGATTTATGTGTTAATTAAATCATTTTATGGTCGCACTTAAAGCGATATGTTGCCTGTGTGTAGAACAGAGGGTATGAGTTGCTTGCTTGCTATTGCTAGCTATTGCTGTTGGCGAGAGAGTGGTTTTATATTGCAGCTATATAGCTGGAACTTTTAGAGTGCGATTGTATATACTATGAAGAAGGAAAATGCAGTTTATGTCCGTCCGCATGTGAGTTTGAGAATATGTGAGTTTGTGCATTTCCTAGATGGGAATAGATAAACCATGCATTTGTGCGTTTTGCTTGATACATTACACTTGGTTGTAGTTTAACAATAATTATTATCCCTGTGGGGAGCTATAGCACTCTATACGATAAAGTACAACTATCCAGGGCCAGTACAGTGCAGCAAATATGTGTATGAGGTTACCATATTTAAGAAGGCAAATTAAGGCAAAGGAATTTTTTATATTGTTTTACATTGTTGACGTTCAAGGTGAAAATACGTTCCACAAATATCCACACAATTTATTTCGATTTGAAACATGAGACCATGAATTAAAGTTATAAAAAAATTGAATTTTGTAACTTACAAATTTTTTCAAAATTTTAAGTGTGGAACGTAATTTTGTAAAACCCACAGTGAAGTATTTCTGGAAATATTGTAGATTTACTAGTTAATTTATGCTCTGTACTATAAATCACATGTAAAGTGAAAATTGAATACGTTCCACATTCTTCTTCGTTCCATATTTTCAACTTTATGAAATGGTATCATATAAGCTATGTAGAAAAGAGTTCAACAAGCATTTGAAACTCATAAATTCGTCGTTTTATTGAATAAAATTAAGAAGTGGAACCTATTTTCGAAAAAAAAACATTTGATGCGTTTCTAGTATATCCATTTAATTTTATCAATTTTTTTGAAGCAGAAGATTACAAATTATTATTGGTTCATGCAAATTTTGCTTATTATATTGTATTCCTCATAAAAATATAAAATGAGAGATGTACATTTTTAGGTTCCACACAAACGATTTTCGGTAATTTTTTTTTTATTATTTTCATTCTAAAAATATACACTGTGCCATATTATTTAGTTATTGTATTTGTCTATTACCTTCTCTATGGGAAAGCATTTATCCAACTGCGGATTGAATACGTTCCACATTCATTATATTTTCATAATGCTCAGTTTTTTTTTTTTTCAATGTAAAATTAGGTAAAGTAGTTTTGTTTGCAAATAAAAGTAAAACATTTGTTGTTTTATACACACACAACATAGTTGTGGAACGTAAATTTAAAAATATTTAACCTCAGAACATTACGTTTTTCCTTTTGTCAAAACTAGGAAAAAGGGAAAATCTAAAGTAGGTTGAACAAATTTGTAGTTTATTGATATTTCATGAAAACAATGTGGAAAGCTAAATTCTGATACCGAATTTCTGTGGAATATTAAAAATAAATACAATCCTAAAATCCTTTTCGAATTTGCAAATAATATCCACAGAGCATATCGCCCACTTTTTTTTATCGGATATGTTTAGTGCGGTCACCTTGGTCAGCAGAGCAACTTTGTATTTAATCACAAGAAACTCATTGAATTATGTTTCCATTACTTTTACTTTATGCACATTCATAAAGTTTGGTATTTTAACCTGCAAAGAATTATTGAATGAATTAGAATTTTCTTTAATAAGTCATTTTAAAGTTTTTTTTTTATAGTTAAATAAAAGTTATAACTTCTCCCGTCCACTTTTTTTTGATTTTCTTAAACACGTTCCACATCGTATTAGTGTTTTTTTGAAGCGGCTATTTAAAGCGAAGTAGATAGAAAAGTGAATCTAAATTTATAGTGATTAGGTTCCACAATCTTCCACATACCTTATTTTTAATATAATAAGGGAATAGATAGACACATTTTGTCGAAATTATAAATAAGTACGTTCCACAAAAAAACAAAACAACCTGTGTCCAAATATGAACCTCCTAGATGACAACAATTTTTGACCAATTTATATAGAACCAGTTATTAATTACATTTACCTTTTTTTAACGTATATTCCATAATTTATATTGAATAAAAAAAAAAAATTATGTTGGTTGGTTGATATTAATAAATATTTTTTGACATTTGCCATTAATAAAATTTATCTTATCATATTCAAAGAACAAGTCATTAATAATTTCTTTTACTTTGTTTATAAATTTTAACCTGTCTTGCTTATTAGTAGCACTGAAACTCATGTCTCCCATTTACCATCCCCAACAAAAAAAAAAAAAAAACACAATATTAATGACCAAATTAATAAAAACGTACGCATAAATAACATCAACGGATGCTTATCGGCACCTTTTTTTTTAACCAAAAAAAATAAAAAAAATATTATTGGCCATCTATAAGGTGGCTTCTATTATAACCACGAAAACAGACAGATATAACAGACAGAAAGACCCGACATTTCTCTGTTCTCAGCACATTAATTTCAATTTTTGTGGGGAAAGATATTTCAATTTTCACTTCGATAATATCTCACCGATTTTTTTTTTTTTAATATGAAAACGAAAAAAGATAAGAATTTACGACCAAACCATCTGTGGGTTGTCATCATCATATTGCCGGGCAAAAGGCGACATTGTGAACATGACAATTTTTCACTCGCAGATAATCAACAAGAAGAAAAAAATTACAATCAACCAGAGGAAGCCAGGAGAAAAAATAAACAAGTCGAAGTAGAAGTAGCAGAAGAAGAAGTTTTCTTGGACCTCAAAGATCTTGTCGTTCTGGCTCTTGATATGTCTCTGAGTCTTTTTTGAAATAAGATATCACAATAGTACGGGGTAGATAAATCATTTCGCCTGTTTGGGATGCATTCGTTTGGTATGGTGGCGATAGCGGTAAGAGAATGCTGAAATGTTCTCTAATTACCCCCGGAAAAGGGCTTGTCACATGCAGGGACCCCCACTGTACACACTCGCAGCGATCCTCTCGCAACGACAACCATAATTAATGATCTTCAATTCACCCCAGCTATAGAATTCTCATGAAATTGTACAGGGCCGCATTTGGTCACACGAAGGCCCTTTTTCAAAATTTGATTCCCTAAGGGGCGCATGTTTTGTTTTGAGATTTAAGATAAAGATCTTTCTTGAAAAGTTTCAAAAGGCTTAATGGGCTATGGGTTGGCCTTTCAGAGTGAAATTTCAAGGCCAAAAATGTTTACAAAACTATGATGAAGACTTGAAATCAAGCTTTGAGAAGAAAAATTTTCTAAGGCCTCTCGAAATATGAGCACTTGAACCATTCAAGCCATTACTAAATAAAATAAAACACTAAAACTACGGCGCCCTTCATAAAAATGGGCCTTTTTTCATTTTATGACAAATCCACCCCTGTTAAAAAAATACATGCTTTGCAAAGGCAGGGTGATCTTACGATTTAGTTTTAGATTAATGTCAGAGTTTATAATTAGACATGTTTTCTTGCAACGCATGGTCAGGCCCGGCAGGGCCCAGACACGGACACGGACACATCTGATTAATATACCGGCGCACAACATCGTTCGCTCAACCTCTTCATAATCGCTGATTGAGAGATCGATTCTCAACAGATCGATAAACTCATTAATTAGGAAAGATATAAAAACAGAGAGAGAGAGAAGAAACCTGGATTGGGAATTTGAGAAGGTAGATATATACAACTTGGAGTGTGGGCTCTACTCCGCACAGTCCGCAGCACTCTCACCACCTACCTTAACGAATGCATTTGGGAACGAAATATAGTTGTTGTTTATGCCATCTGACATGGCCAACTGTCGGCTAATTTATTCCCAGTCCGATGATTTATAAGTGGAAACGATTTTAAAATTCTTGTTATAGCTGGCATACGATTTTGAAAAAAAAACCGGAGATATTCATCTCTCTTTCGCTCTCTCAATTTGTGGAACCTCAATGCGATGTATAATATATATAAAATATCAAACGCCCATTAACAGCACCCATTGTGACAATGATAAATGTCCAACCAGGGACCATTTAGTATAGCTCTCTCTCTCTCTCTATACACAGAGCTCAGCCATCCAGAAAAAGGGGTTAAGAGGGCAAACAAGGGGATTTTAGATTTATTCGACAAGCACATTGTGTGTGGATATAAATCATCGAAAATATTTAGTGTCATGGTATATGCATATTTACAACGGGATTTTGCATATTTATGTAATATGAAGTCTATTTTCGAGATACAGTTGGCTGATAATGCTGGGAATTTATGAATATACAGAGGTTTTATGTTTTTTGGGTTTGATTGTCATGATGATGAGGATGATGATGATGATGATGATGATGCAGTGCGATAGTGTGCCATATAGCCAGCCAGCAATCTGGTTGTGTGGTTTGAGGTTAAACTATATCAAATGGATATATCTGGCAAAAAGCTTTGAAACTGAAAACAGAGGTAAAAAGTAACAACTACTGCTGTCTAATGTATATGAAGAGTTATTGGCAATTCGTTGTATTGAAATTTTCGGATGCAAAAGATGGATGTTGATATTTGAAATAGCAACAGGAGTGGACTGCTGTTATGAACTTTTAATCTAATTTGATCGAATTTTTTTTCCAACTTTTAGATTTTTTTCACTATAAACGATGTGGTGAATGCTTAACTTTTTTATTTAAAAAAAATCAATTCACTTGGGCTAAGTGATTTACACATTTCAGCTATACTTCTGGTGTATTTAATCATAATCTAGTTAAATTAACCAGAGATTAGTTAAATATACCAGAAATAAGGTTAAATATACCAGATGTAAAGTTATAAAGGATGTGGTAAATGCTTAACTATTTTATTAAAAAAATCAATTCACTTAGGCTAAGTGATTTACACATTTCTGCTATACTTCTGGTGTATTTAATCATAATCTAGTTAAATTAACCAGATATTAGTTAAATTTACCAGAAATAAGGTTAAATATACCAGATGTAAAGTTATTCCTGCTTTATTTTCTTTCTTTATTTACACCGCCCCGCCCATCAGGACAATCTTAGTCTGGATAAATGATTGAAAACTGTTGAAATATAAAACTGTTGAAATAATATAGACAAATGTCAGAAATGGCTTGTTTGTGAATTCCATGAGTAAGAATTCAAAAAATAAAAATAACTGAAAAATCTATTAAAGGAAGCCTGAAAAAAATAAGCAATTACTTGCAAATTTATACTAAATGAAACCTTAAAGGTTGATCAACACGTTCAACATACGATCAAAATCGACATAATGAATAGTTCAACCTTACCAAACTGGTTCAATTGATATGTAGGTTGATATATGTCCTATATGCATCAGTTAGAATAATTTGGAAATGTTTAACTGTTCAGTATGTCGATTTGGAACGTATGTTGAACGTGTTGATCAACAACAGTGTGTGTATCCAGCTTAAGAGTTTTTGAGATAGTCATTATCGGTACAAATTATATATTTTACTTTGATAATAGAGGAAATTTTTTTTGCCCATACATTTTTTTCACACCCTTTAAACCATTGTATTCTTATAGACATTTAAAATTCTTGTTTCCAATCTCAAAAGTAACATAATTCCTGAATTGCAATGGGGTCGTACTATTATTACTAAGTTTTTTCAATTTATCCGCATTTTCTCTACACCTAAAAAAACACCCTTTCATAAGAAAAAAAAAAAAAAAAAAAAAATAAAGACTCATTTTATTAGTAATTCCCATGGCAAAGACAACATTTTTAATAAATATCGTAATTTCATCTTAAATTTTTTTTAAAGACTGCTTAGATTCCTGGTTACTGTACCCAATTTTATTTGGGGTACCGTTTTTGTCCTGTATTTTTGGTACTTATTCTGAATTTGATCATTAAAAAAAAAAACACCCTTTCACTCGACACTCGAGATAATTTTGTATACCTACTCTTTAGATTTTTGGTTCTCATAAGAAAAGACAAAAACCTTTCATCTAGTTTTAAAAATTAACAAAATTTATGTTAGTTTTTTCACACATATCTAAATCCCTAAAAAAAACACCCTTTCACCAAAAATTTTTTTTATAGACTCCTTATCGAAAAAATATAACTTTTTTTTATTCCATCACTTTTTTTTATATGACAACCTACAATAAATTTTATACCATCTGAAAGCTTATTGTTTCAGCTCAAAATATTTATATCGACCATGTCTATACTACATCTACAAAAAGAGCTAGAATTTTTTTTAACCCAATTAGTTTTCATAAAAAAAAAGCAAAACAATCAATCTCTTTTCTCTTCTAACGCCATTAAATCCATTTTTCAAAATGACAACCTATAGTAAATTTTATATCAATTTTATTTCACCTTTTATATGACGCTTCAATCATATTTCTACCATGCCTACAAAAAAAGTAAACATTTTTTAAAGCCAACCATGTAGAAATTTCGAACTGAGAGTACGGTACTTCCTACACTTGTGGCTGCACGGGTCGTTTGAACGCGACACTACTCGAAGTGTCTTGCACTCCAAATTTTTTGATGCAGAAATGTTCCTTGGGGTCTAAATAGTAAGAAAAAAGCTTTTTTAACATCTTCTATCGAGCTATTCGTTTTTTGCGAGCTTAATTAGTTATGAAAAAAACGTACTTTTACGTACTTTCACTCACGTTTTTGTTAATAACTCTGTTAATAACGATGGTAGAAACTCAAATAATGGCTATATTTTTAGAAGAAATTTGACTCTTTTTAACTGCGTTTCAATCAAATTAGTGTCATGTTAAGATCTTCAGATATTCGAATCTAAGTCCGTTCATTTTTTCTGCCCTATTCGATTTCACTAGATTTATAGAAGTCAAAGTATACTTTTCTAATGGTTTTTCGTATGCTGAACTCGAATCCGAAGTCAAAAAAATTCCATCACATCAAGTTTTTGAGATATTACCGTTAGAAAATCAAAAATACCATTTTTTAACAGTTTTTGAGGTTATGTCCTTTTGCGTGATAATTTTTTTATAATTACATTTGTAGCGGTTTCTTAAAGAACTAAATTTCTTCTTTTAAAATCCGTTTAAATCTTTTTAATATCTCTTTTCCTCTCTAAAAAATCCTAAGTTGAATTCAACATGTTTGGTGCATATTCTCTATGCAAAGAATCTTATGTTCGTTTGGCGTTTTCATGGCAAATCTCAAAAAATTCTTCGCTTTCAAATTTTGACATAATATTCGATCTGCATTCCTTTAAGTTTTTTGTTAAGTTTATAGGTAAGAAATCGGGAATAACTTTTCTTAGAGCAATCGTATTGGCTTTATTTTAATGTCATTAGATTCAGCATAAAAAAATAACCTCAAAACATGTGTCAAATGATTATATTCCACAAACAATTTTTCACTGTTTTTTTGTGATCTTCACTCCTCCAATCTTTTCCACAAAAAAGAAAACACCATTCAACCCCTTTCTTCAAAAGCAAACTTTTTCCCAAGTTTCACGAGGGTACCTACCAATTTTTTTTAAATTTTAAATAATCTGTGTCCTTTTTTTTGAAACTCATTTTTAAAAAAAACTAACAATTACCTCCCAGCCAGCCCTGTACGAATATATTATAATTTTATTCGACAATTTATGTTGACTTTGTTTCCCTATCGATAAATATTCACTAAATTCATCGACATCTATCGAATAAGATAACACAGTACCAACATACTCCAAAAAACCATTGTCCATATACATAAAAGGTAAAAAAAGGGGTACACCTTCATTTCATATACCTATTCCAAACATGACAAGTGGTGATTTATTCAAAAAAGGGCTATACACAAAACGGAGATTATAAAATCCACTATGCAAAATAATTTCATTTATGTTTTCTGTTCCGGCGCGCGTGTGTATATTTTCCCATCATAACCATTTTATACTCTCTCGAAAATCTATTCAAAATTCAGAAATTCCGAAAAAACATACAGACACAATATTGAAATGAGGTTTAAAATATGACTATGACCAAAATTTACAATACCTACAGACAGTTGTCAAAAAATTCAACCTAATCGTAGTACACAAAATTTCTGACACATTTTTGGTACAATATAGACACAAAAACATTATCCGCTGTCCAGAGAGAGAAGGTAAAAGTACCATTATTATTTGCTTCCATTTCCGGTGTCGTGACATAACCATTGTTCCTGAAATGATAACAATTTTAACAGTTGCTGCCCTTATTTATTTGACTGTCAGTTTTTTTGTAAATTTATTGGTAGGCAGATTTCTAAATGAAAACCCATTTGCATTGAGTGTGTTTTCTGGGCTGAATTGAAGTTGTGTGGAGAGGAAACTACACTTAACAGAGTTTATTTAAATTTTCAAAATATTGGGAGTGTTTACTTTTTGAAAATGGGATTTTTTGTTTATTCTTTTTCGGAGTGCAGTTGCTTGGTTTTATATTTGTTGAATGTTTCAATAAGTGGTTGAATGAGTGTGATGGTGAGGGCGACTTAACAGCGACCTGGGTGGGTTGTAAAAAAAAAAAGATGAAATAAAACCAACAACGTCTTGAATATCATTGGGATAAGCCTAAAAGGTGCCAGTTTTATAGCCTCTTTGTGGATGATTGCATGGAAGTAGTAGTAGATTATACATCAATCTTTGTCGGAGAACTTAAGACGGTTAAATGTTTTGTTTTCTGTTCCTGAATTATTTATTTTCATTTTTTGAGATGTCATAAAAATACATTTTTTCAAACTACCTACCTACTTTAGCTAGGTTTAGGTTAGAAAATCCAATCTAATGATGCAATCTTCTAGATTTAAGAATTTATTTTTTTTTTGTTTGTTAGGGACTTACTTGTTTTTGGTTTATTAAATCTCTTTTGTTATCAGTTTTGGAAAGAAAAATATAGCATTTAATCTTTTTATTTACATCGAAAGTGTGCGGCATCTTTTTGATTAAAAGAGATTTTGTAAGAAGCAATATTTGCCATAAGAGAAGATAATGAGGCGATGTAAAATATTTGCTATTGTATATTTGGGTAAACCACAATTTTGGAAAAGATAACCTTAAATACTGATGCCTCAAAGTAAATTCCATTTCCTAGAAAAATGTATGCGATTTGAATTCTAAAAACAAGGTCATAGAACCCAGTTTTGCATTTTATTATCAAACCTTCACTTAAGCATTAAGCAAGCTTTTTCAGTAAACTCTGTGGCAATACAAAACAAATTTTCTCAAATTTAATTGCTTAATGCCCAAATCTGACTTTAAAAAAAATCCACACATATTTTGTTTTGAAATTTTTGTTTTTTTTGTTTTCGTTTTAAAACTGTTTAAATAAGACTTCGTTTAATTTTTTGAAGTTCAAATTCATTGATTGTTTATTGATTCATTTGTATCCAAAAAAACTGATGGTGTATCAAATTAACTTAAAAGGGTTCAAATAACTGGCTCGTTGGTCTAGGGGTATGATTTCCGCTTAGGGTGCGGGAGGTCCCGGGTTCAAATCCCGGACGAGCCCAAGGATTTGTAATTTTTTGTTCCATTAAAGTATTTTTTAAGTTTCTCGGAACTTTGTTATAGCCCTTGAATATTTACATTAAGATAAGATATATTTTATTTTAGAGGATCCCTCATTGTCATAATCACCTTGAAATGTATTAAAAATTGTTAGTTATCGGTATTAAATAAGCGGGTCTTCCCCTGACTCAGTTTAAAAATTAGAAAAAAAAAATTAAAAAAATAGAAACAAGAAAAACACTCATGCGCCACAGTGACCTGAAATTAATTGAAATAATATTTGAGTTGTATTTTGACAAATATTGTCAAAGCAAAAAAAAAAAACAAAATTATTCTGGTTTCCAAAAAAAAACTGCTATCCTCACTTCTGAATTGTAACATTTTTTTTTTTTGCAATATCATTTCAATTTCTGCTTATTAATGTCAAAATAACCATTTATTTATTCATTTAAGTATAAAGTCATGATTTTATGGCTTTCAGCTGTCTTATTTCAGAATTAAGCTTACATCTAAATAAGCTCTCACTCGTTCGCAAAAAAAAAAATATTTCCATCTATTCACATTAACTTTTCCAAAAATAATATTTCAACTTGAGTCATTTTTATAGCCGAATAGACATAAAGATGGTAGAAATAGCGTTTGTCGTAAATAACCCTCTTAACTGCCTTCTCGCGCACTAACAAACAAAACGAACGCACCAAGAACCCATAGTACGAGTGTAACGTCAGCCCAAAAAACGCCATTACCGTTTAATATATGGATAAATGTATGTGTGTTTGTGCAATGCAACAAATATTCCAGACAATAAACATTCGCTAGCACACACATTCAACATCAACATAACAAAGTGCTTGAGTAATGTGCGCTATTTACCCTTTTGATAGGCGCGGATATTACTCGAGGGTTTGATTTAGGGAATACTTTTTCCTTCCGTTTTTTGTTGCCTCTCTTTCAGAGTTGGGATAAGGATGGTTCGTAAAAAAAAAAAAATAAAAGAAAAGTTCTTCTTCATGCGATTATGAAAATTATTTGCTGCCACACGCAATTGAATAACAACTTGAAACTCGATTTTGGCATTTCCACTTCGAAAACAGTGAAAGAGAGAGAGCCTAAAAGCCTCCTCGTAGCTCAATAAGCTCTTTGTATATCTCGCCATTTATATACCATCACAACTCCCACCGATAATATTCCCTGGCAATGATAAACAGAAAGTTCCGTATCCTTTTACATTTCCGCTATTTCCATTGCATAGAACGCTCGACGAACATTAAGAACAAATTTATTGCTCGAACGTTACTCAAATAAACGGTTTTAAAATAAAATGTTCTCAAATTAGCTCAGACCTTAGGTCGTTCTCGTTTGTGCTGCCGCGCGTTTCTCTATTTGAAAGTACGTTATACGTGGCCATTTATCCTTCGGCGGTGGTAGAAACAGCGGGTGGGTAGTAGTAGTAGATTCACAGTGGCGCGTCTTGCACCTCGCGTTGGGTGTGAATGGCGGACGGAAATATTGGCGTTGTTTCTATGGTTTAATTTGGATTGGATTTAGTAGCGTCGCCGCCACACTCTCCTATGCACACTGGAATAGCTAAACCATATAAAGAGGGTAATCGTTCTTTGGTTTAAATTTACGATCGAATTGCAAAGATATGGGAGAAGTTTTTTTTTTTTTTTTTTGGAGAAAGGTTTCTATCTCTCTTTGAACAGAGTAAAATAGAGAGTTGGGGGGTTGAGAAACGATTGTAAATTACATTTTTTGGTAGTTGGTGGGTTAATGGTGGTATTTCTAAATTGACTTCCGGGAGTTAACGTTTCAAAGTCGATTTGTTAGTGTGCAGCTGTGAGGTTTGTAGTTTTGGGAAGAGAGGAGGCTTTTCAAAAAGGATTTAACTACAAATGGATTTTCAAAGTTGTTTTGGGATTTTTATTTTCGAGTGGAAACTGATTGTTATGAGAATTTGTTTTTGTTGTGTTTACTTTTTGGCTGATGAGGTTGGTGTTATATGGCTAGACATTACAATTTTTTTTAATACAAATATAGCTGTCGAAATGTGAAGAATAATTTGACTCAAAAATTTTCCTAACACCTTAAATAAATATACCTACATTTAATACAAAAGTATACATTCCAGATATTTGAAATTAATTTCCGGCCACTGTGGTGTATGCGTAATTTTTTTTTCATATTTTTCTGTTAGCAGCGTTTTAGCTCCTTACACCAATTAGTTCACATGTTTTTAGAAAACTGAAGGAGACAAAATAACATGATTTCTGAATATTATAGTTTGTTTTTGAAAGCCGTTTATAAGCATATCAATTAGGAAATGATTTCATAAAAAAGAAAAAAAATATTTTAATAATATATATCAAATATACCTCAAATACCTATGTACTTCGGCTGTAGCTAGTAAATTTTTTAAAATTATAAACCTATAGAGCAAAAAATTATAAATCCTTGGGCTCGTCCGGGATTTGAACCCGGGACCTCCCGCACCCTAAGCGGAAATCATACCCCTAGACCAACGAGCCATGTGACATTTTTTATGTAAAATGGATCAAAGAAAATAGTTTTTCCCCATACTCTTTATGAGCACGAACAAAGTATCAATAATCTTGAAAGCTGCTGTTTAAATAATGAAAAACAAAAACAATTAATGTTTGAGCTACAAAATTTGTTTAATTTTTAAGCAAATAATGTTTAAAAATGTAACATTTTAGTTCCTAAATATTTGCCTGAACATTCTTTACACAATTTTATATCTCTTATTATGAGAACCAAAATAGTTTTTTTTTAATACTTAATTTTCTGGTAGAAAAATTCAATCAATCAAAATCCCATTCCACATATAATTTCATAAAGTTAGTTATTGCCCTTCTGTCATAGCTATTTACACAAAATTCTCAACTAGAGAAAAAAAAACTTCATCAAAATGGTGAAATTATTAATATTCTTAAAGAATGACAGACAGCCCCCCAGGGAATCAATATTATCATCTGCAATCACAATGGCCCACACCACAGCAAAAACCTCTCAACGCAATATGCGCCAGGCAGGTCTTATGTCTCTCTATCCCTCATTTTTCGATATAAACGTAGGTACCTCCTATACGCAAAGTGAAAAATTAGCACTGTCAAGCGGGTCATCTTTATGATTGATTGCGACATTCTTCACTTGCTTAGTTGTTCAAAATGACACTTCAGTGGGTTGGTTTGGTTGTGTGGAAGACAGTGGAGTGTTTTCTTATGAATCATTGCTACAAAATATGAAAATTTCATAGGAATTTGGGATATGAAAGAATGTGGAACGTATTCTTTTTTTTGGAGGAAAGTTTTGCGATTGAAGAAACTTTTCTCAAATGTTATAAATTTTAAACATTTCCTCTTTCTTCTGTATGTTTTTCAAAGTATTAAATATAAATATTGTGGAACATATTTCTTTTTAAGGTTAAGGTTCTATAATTGAATAAGAGTTATAAAGATCATTTTCCATAAAATTCTGAACATTTTCAGTTCGTTTTCATGGTTTGTGGAACATTGTGGAACGTATTGTTTATTTTTTTTCTAAATAAAACTCTATTGTAATAAGACTTAACACATTATCTCAAACGCATTCAAAATTTTTAACTTTTTTCGATCCGTCTCTTGGAATAAAATTAATGAAAGATTGTGGAACGTATTCGTTTTCTCTAAACAATTTTTTGTGATTCACGGTTGCAACAATTTTTTTTTTATAAAATATCCAAATGTGTAATATTTCCTGAAGAATCAGTTAGAGCAAAACTGAAAACTTGACTTGTTGAAAATTGTGGAACGTATCTGGATTCTTTTTCTAGGATACTATCATGGAGTTTCATACGAAACCTTTTAAATAAAGTTCAAAATTTTTTACCTTTCCCTTTTAATCACACAAAATATCATAATGCTGTGAATTTGTCTTTAAAAAATAATTGTGGAACGTATTGATTTAATTCTTAAAAGTGTAAGAACAAAAGTATAAAAATTATTTTAGTCTTTATAACAACTTTCCCCACTGTACATGCGTCGTCGTTTCATTTTACTAGTTTGGATTGACTAGATTTCATGGTAGCAGCAGCAGAAAACTCGTAGTTGTTGCTGGGTTCGTCCGTCCATCCGTCAGCTTGATGAAAATGAATGACGTAATTACGCACCCAGTACCATGCAATGACGCCAGAAATAATTCAGCCACAACGATAGATTACATTACATGTCATGTTGTGGCACAGAAACGTTTCGTCGTCGTCGTCGACAGAGTTGGAGAGTCGTCGTCGTCGTAGTCATAGTCTTTTCATGGCATATAAGACTTGGACAGGAACACACAACACAGCTGAAGTTGAATGTTGAAGCTGCTGCTGTTCATGTCATAGTGACAGCTCTTTGTCTGTGATTAATTTGACTATATTCGCGGTGAAAACAACTTGGAGACGACGGCACACTTGATGTATTATAATACCTACACTTTTTTTAAGGTTTTCCACTTTTGTATTTTTTTTTTTCTTGTATATTTTGTGTACTATCTTTAGCCTGATCAATGGAGAAAAAAACGTGTATCCTTGATCCTATTCGAGAAATATTTTCCGTCATTATTTAAATAGAATTATTTTGTGTGGATTTCACCAGCAGAAGATGGTTGGTTTTTTAGTCAAATGAGTTGGCTAATTCATTTTTCTCCTTCCAGGTTACTAAAAAGAATTTAAAATATGGTTTAGAAAAATTGTGGAACTTATTCTAGTTTTTTTTTTTTGTGAGGGATTTCAAAAGCATCAGGTCTTGAGAAATGTGAAACCAACACGTTCCACAAATTTGTTTAGTTTTAGATTTTGCTTTGCTGAAAAAACAAAGGTTTAAGAAATACTCACATTCTGTGAATCTACCAAATTGAATACGTTCCACAAGATTTCCTTCAATATAATAACACATTCTACAAGCTTTGATCGTTACATTTGCATTTACAATTCTTGTGCCGTGATTTTTTTTATTCTTTTTAGACAGATTCCACAAGGGTCCAGACAATATTCATTCTTTGGTTGGAATTGGAGGCGTGAAAATTGTGGAACGTGTAATTTTTTTGTTTTGCGGAATTCCTTGCGACAAGTGTATAAAGTTTTCAACTTAATTCCTTTCAGGAAAAAGAAATTTAGTCTGTGCAAGTGTTTAAGAAAAAATGGTCTATGAATATTTTTGTGGAACGTATTAGTAATTCATACCATTAAAAATATTCCTTAAAAGTTTGTGAATCAAATCATTTTTTTTACTACACAAAATCACAGGTGTCCACTTTTCCCTCCTCTATTTTGACAAAAAAGAAAAAAAAAAAGCAAGTGAACATTTTATTAATTTTTGTGGAACGTATTTCAAAAAATTTATTTGGTTTTCAACTGCTGGTTATTTTTTGGTTTATTATTTCCTCTGTTATCGCATTCAATGAATCCCCCAAAATGTTCCTTTAAATAATGTGGAACGTATTAATTTTTCAAATAATGAGTGCTTAATTCTCCAAAGTGTTCCACCAAATAGCCCGTGCATAGCATGTTGCAGTAGAATTTGTAATAAAAAATAAAAAAAATATATGTTAAGTTTCTCTTAAAAAAAAACCAATACGTTCCACAACATATTAGTAGCCATATAACTAACTTATGATCATGGAATGTTGTGGAATCTAAGTTTCAAAACCTCACACAAACGATTTTTCATAGAAATTTGATTTCACACGCACTGAATGCAAACTTCACTTTGATAATCTTGATTGTAACCATTGCTCCAACAAAAAAACTATCTCCTTTTCTGAAATTCTCCTAATTGACAATGACTTATTGAACAGGAATTTCTGTTCAACAAATGAGTTTCGTGATCCTCAACATCTCGAAAAACCGACTGTCTTACCTGGGCTAGGACCACTCCCAACAACTACTCCTTCTTTTCCTTGATTGCTCCGTTTGCGCAATTTATGCAACAATAAAATAAATATTTATCATGGATCGTGTCGAAAACCTCCTCCTGCTGCCATCACACAC
This sequence comes from Episyrphus balteatus, assembly GCF_945859705.1. Lineage (NCBI taxonomy): Eukaryota > Metazoa > Arthropoda > Insecta > Diptera > Syrphidae > Episyrphus > Episyrphus balteatus. The sequence continues at coordinate 5,585,604 of NC_079137.1, read as the reverse complement.
AAAAAGCCACACCAATCTTTAAACATAAAAAACCATTGCTTAGTATGGCCATTGTTGTCCACCAAGATATCTCAATTTAAAAATACAAAATTCCCATGCCTAACTGGAGGCTTTCGTAAATCCAGGCAGCAGCCAGAGAGACCAGGTGAGCTTATGACAGCCCCCAATTAATAATCGCACCTCTATTGCTTGCTTGCGCAAAGTCCTTCTCTTCGTACTCCCTTGGACAACAATCGATTTATATAGTTTGCAAGAAAATCACGAAACTTGGAGGCTCAAAAAGGTCTGCAATTAAGTGCTCAGAGGGTACTTTGACTATATGATTACCACGACGACGACTACGACGATTTTGTATAGTTCGTTGGCTGTCTAAAGAAAAATGAGCACCATCTCCAGGAGTCCTTATCTCAGATCCTAATATTCATATTTTATTTTTACTTTTTTTTTGCTTCATCTTTTTTCGTTGGGGAATTATGTTTCGTGTTTTGTATTTTTTTTTTTGTGTTGTTAACTGAACAATAATGGAATGATGAGCGCACTTGCAGCAGTAAGGTTTTTATAATATTATTTGCTAGTGGGTGGGAAGATGCTTCAAGCTCAAATTAAGCTGTGAAGATTGCAAGATGATGATAAGTTTTATATAGGAGTTTTTCTTTATAGGAGAAAAGGTTGGAGAATTACTGAAATAAAATGTTAATAGTTTTTGTTGGTTGATTGGTTGGTTGTGACTTTAAAATGCTAAGCCAAATGAATTAAGAAATAAATTTTCAAAAAAGAAAAAACTTTAAATGAAGGAGACCTTTGGTGCCCTTAAGATTATAATAGAAAGTAGGTTGGAATTTTATTCGTTTGGCAGTTTTTTTTTTGGTTTATTAGTAACGAATTTGGCCTCGAATTGTTAAAATGGTTTGTAGTTTTCTTTGTCTTTTTTTGTCGATCAGAGAAATCAATAACTTTACTTTTAGACGTTAAATGGATATAAAACTTTAAAAGATTTGCTGCAAACTGCATTAGGAAGTTTTACTGGAATTCGATTAAGACACAGATATTTATATTAAAAGGTTTAAAGGGGCACTATCAAGTCGATGCAATTCAATGCAATTGTTCTTCTTTTATAAGGTTCAACAAACAAAAATTAGAAATCTTAATTTTTCCGGGCGCCATTTTAGAGAAAAGTTGTAAATGTGATATTAATTATTTTATTAAGCAAAGCTGGATGAAGTGAAGTTAAAATTTGTGTTCTACAAAAACGGTCCAAATTTTTTTTTACCAAAATGGTCGAGGTTACAGTACAATTTTTTTTTTTTCGTTTTCAAAAATGGCTGCAATTTATTTTTACAAAATGGTTCTTGTTTTGTTAGTACAAACAAATTTTTTGACAAAAAAAAACGGTCCAAATATTCATTTTTTTATACAAAAATATCATTTTTGATAACAATTTTACATGACATTACGATGATGGAGAATGCCAAAAAAGTGTGTCCGGCAATTCTGTCTGTCCGTCTGTCTGTATGTACCTCGAGCTACAGCCTAAACTATTCTAGTGACTTTGTTCAAACTTGGTAGTTAAGAGTTTTGGGTGATTCCATAGAGGACAAATTGAAATTTTTTTTTAGGACCAAAACTAACGGTACCTGTCATATAACGGAAATAGAAAAGTTAATTTTTTTCAAAAACGGATCTAACGATTTTCATTAAAATTTTTGAGTTTAGTATTACACATAAGAGCCAACTTTCGAACTAAAAAAAATATTTTTTTTACCGTTATTAACGGTACCTGTCATATAACGGTTTTTTGAAGTTATACTTCTTATGGGAGGGTGGGTATGAAAATTTACTTTTTGACAAGAATGTCAAAGGGATTATGACGCGATCACCCTGGGTAGCAGGGCTGTCGTTTCACCTTTAGAGTAGGCAGTACTTTAGTACTGTATATAAAAATGCAGTACGCCGCAGTACGGCAAACATAAAACACACAACACGTTGCAAGTTACATGTTTCATGTGGCAAGCTGCATGTGGCAAGTTGTATGTGGCAAGTTGCATGTGGCAAGTTGTATGTGGCAAGTTGCATGTGGCAAGTTGCATGTGGTAATTTCCATGTGGCAAGTTGGCAAGGTTACAAAAAGCTCACATTTCAGCTCAGCTCAAATTTGAGCTGAATTTTGAATTTTGAAGAAAATGAAAAAAAAATGTTGATGCCAAAAGGTAGCGGGGACTCAAACCTACATTTGGGTACAACTCTCATCCCTGTAGGTCCACGCGTTCTCAAACCGGGAGAACTTTAAAGTAAAAAAAAAATAGGCACGATTCTGAAAAAAGGCATGATGTGGCGGTTTAACATGGAAGGCGATTTTTTAAAAATCTGATAATGTGCAAACCGTAGGCCCATGACACAAGCTATCATTTGGCATCACTCCCAAAAATTGCTCTCAAGCGGTTTAGCTTCCATTAGCGTTCAAAGATTCGGGGATTTTTCGAAAAAAAATTTTACCCCAACTTTCAAACGCGATTTTCTCGGAATTTTGAAAAAAATCGAAAAACCGGATTATACCACTATCGGGTAGCTGAGAATATAAGCTTTCATATCGCACCACTCCCATGACTCTAGATCAAAGCGTTCGCGCCCCCAACTTCCAACGCCTATATCTCGGAATTTTGAAGAAAATGAAAATAAAATTTTTGATGCCAAAAGGTAGCGGGGACTCTAACCTACATTTAGGTACAACTTCCATCTATGTAGGTCCACGCGTTCTCAAACCGGGAGAACTTAAAAGTAAAAAAAAAATAGGCACGATTCTGAAAAAAGGCATGATGTGGCGGTTTAACATGGAAGGCGATTTTTTAAAAATCTGATAATGTGCAAAGCGTAGGCCCATGACACAAGCTATCATTTGGCATCACTTACAACAATGGCTTTCAAGCGGTTTAGCTTCCAGGAGCGTTCAAAGATTCGGGGATTTTTCGAAAAAACAAAAATTTACCCCAACTTTCAAACGCGATTTTCTCGGATTGTACCGGATTTTTTTTTATGATAAAAAAAGAAATATTTTACTAAAAAAATAGAAATATACTCACTACTAAAAAAAACAAGAGAAAAGATCACGAAAAATTATCTGTTTCATTTATAAAAATATCCATGTGTTAAAATAATTCCATTAATAACTAGAACCAAACATCTTAAGCTATGGTGTTTTATAAAAGTTTAAAATATCTTCATATTTTATTATACTTTCCAAATAAAAATCAATGTATCCTCTCACCTATCACAGCTCAGCTCAGCTCACTTTACCTAAGCTCACCCAACAGCTCAGCTCAGCTCACCGACAGCTCAGCTCACCCAACAGCTCAGCTCAACCATCAGCTCAGCTCACTTTCAGCTCAGGTCAAATGAGCTGAGCTATGGTACATAGCTCAAAAGTGAGCTAGCTCAAAATTTGGAGCTGTGAGCTGAGCTCAGCTCACTTTTGAGCTATGTAGCAACCCTGCAAGTTGCATATTGCTACTACTAGTGCTGAAGCACACACAATTCTCATAAAATTACCATATCGCACATTTTATGCGCAATTCATTTACTTTCGTTAAGCATATACCGTACGTTCTGAACCGCACAACATGAGTAAATTTCATAGAATAAATTGAAAACTACATGGACGCAAGGAGGATGAAAGAATTAATTTATTGTTCACTTGATAAAAATGTAAAAAAACGAAGTGTGGATTAATTAATTTAATAATAGAAATTAAAAATATTAAATGAAATTCATTTACATACACTGAATGAGAAGTATAACTTCAGTCGCGTGTACATGTGTACACACACTCTTTTTTTTTATTTATGAATATCTCGTTCAAGAATACCCCGATTTCAATGAAAATATTTCAAATTTTTTTTTTGAAAAATCAATTTTTTGAAAACGTGTTTATGAAAAATTTTGAAATTTCGTTTTTATACGTAAATAAATTATTTCTTCAAAATGGCATGCCAACTTTTTTTTTGAAAAATGTTATAAGATTTTTATATACAGGGTGTCCCAAAAGTAATGGATCAAACGAAATATGCTGATTGGGGAACTTAAGGGCTCTCAGAATTTGGTAACTTGTTCATCCCAAATCCTTACGGTTTTCGATTTAATGCAATTCTTGTGAAATTTCGAAAAATCACTACTTGGCAACAGTATTTTGCTTCCTGCGCCCATTATTGATTTTTGTTTTTTTAAATTCTTTTACGAAAACATTGCCAAATAATAAGGAACAATTAATTAATCAAAATATTTTTTATTCCATACGCCATTTCGCTGCAAATAAACTAACAGTTTCAAGTTTTATAAAAAATCTATTTCTAACTTTTATTTGAGAGCAACACCGCAAAAAAAATTTGTACCGTGTGAGAATGGTTTATTATTTTAAAAAGTTGCCCTGTTATTGTGGTTTTCAAAAAAGTATAAAAGTTTCCAAAGTTGCAGTTAGATCGCAAAATATTACAATTTTAATTCAACAAAACAGGGTTTTTCAGAACAAAAAACAACCAAAAATAAATACATTTTCTCGAACTGTTATTTGTTTATTTTTCTTTGAACAAAAGTCTCTATTTTTGTTCGTATTTCTGCTCTGAAAAACCCTGTTTTGTTGAATTAAAATTGTAATATTTTGCGATCTAACTGCAACTTTGGAAACTTTTATACTTTTTTGAAAACCACAATAACAGGGCAACTTTTTAAAATAATAAACCATTCTCACACCGTACAAATTTTTTTTGTGGTGTTGCTCTCAAATAAAAGTTAGAAATAGATTTTTTATAAAACTTGAAACTGTTAGTTAATTTGCAGCGAAATGGCGTATGGAATACAAAATATTTTGATTAATTAATTGTTTCTAATTATATGGCAATGTTTTCGTAAAAGAATTTTAAAAAACAAAAATCAATAATGGGCGCAGGAAGCAAAGTACTGTTGCCAAGTAGGGATTTTTCGAAATTTCACAAGAATTGCATTAAATCGAAAACCGTAAGGATTTGGGATGAACAAGTTACCAAATTCTGAGAGCCCTTAAGTTCCCCAATCAGCATATTTCGTTTGATCCATTACTTTTGGGACACCCTGTATAAAAAATTATTTTTTTTAAAAACGGCTCTAACGATTTTCGAAAATATTTTTCTAAAAATTCCTTTTTATACAATAAGTAAAGTGGCATACTTGGTTTTTTTGTGAAAGATCATTTAACACGATATTTAATTGATTATAAAAACAGATTTTATTTTTTTTTTTTCTTAATTTTCTTGAATAAAAGCTTTAACATTAACTTAAAGCATAAGAGCAAGTACGTGCGACCCCAGTCGTGCATTTTATTTCAAAAGTCGTGCAGTTTTTTTTCAAGCGTCAAATTTTTCTCAGCCCATTTTTTACAAAAATAAATTTTGTTAATTCATTTTTACAAAAATCTATATTTTTTTTTTTTTTTTCAAAAACAGTCCAATTGTTTTTTTTTTAACAGACCAACAATTAAATTTTTTTTACGAAAAAACGTTTAAAATATTATTTTAACAAAAAAATAAATTTTTGATTTACAAAAAAAAAGCAACAACAATTTTGTTTTGTCGAAAATGGTATGTACATTTCTTTAACGGTCCAATTTAACATCCAAAAACATTAAAAATACGGTTAAATTATTTTTAAATGACACTTATTAATTTTTGAAAAACCGTTAAATTTTTTTATTTTTTTCTAAAAAAAAGAACCCAATTTTTTTAAATGGTCTCTATTTATTTCTTACAAAAATGGGCCAATTCGGAATGGTCCAGTTGTTGAATCCATATTCAAGTGAGCATGCTTACGTTAGCGGTCACTTAAATTTATATGCATAATGACAGCCCTTGCCATTTAATATTGTGGATGATAGATAGGTTAAAAAAAAAAACACAAACAAATATTTTATATCCTCTAGCGGGCGCCATTTTACATCAAATTTGCCTGATTATTTGAAAAGGAATTACTTTGACAAAAAAAACTGATGTATTTAATTATTTACCCGGGCGCCATTTTGCAAAAAATCGGATTAACTTGGGAGTCGTTCTATAATTAAAAGGTTATCAAGGTTAATATTAACTAAGGACTCTAAACACAAAAGTGTGGAATTGAATCATATTTTAAACAGATGAGTTTCCATCCGGGCGCCATTCAAACTAACCTGCTCCAAGCTAATTAAACCCAAGCAAAACAAAATTATTAAATAGCATAATTTTGGGTGTGACTCATATCAATAAAAAATATAATTATTTTCGGTACTTTAAATCGAACCCGAGTGCTTGGTATTATATATAGTTCTGTTAACTCCCTCACGTTTGAGACAAAGCCATATATTAAAAAGGACTTTTAAAATTTAATTTTGCACCCGGGTGCCATTTTACCCTTGGTAAGACATGTTTAGAAATTTATAAAGACTGATCTGCTGTTAACACTTTTCAGCAAAATCATCGTTCTTAGTATTTAAATACCCACCCGGGCGCCATTTAACATTAAATCATACTTGGCTTAGAACTTCTCCAAACATGCTATATTTAAAACCAAATTAAAAGTGGTTTTAAGTTTATATGTGTATATGCCTATAAAAGAATAAAAAGTCGTTATTTTACTTTTTCTGCCCTTACCCGGGCGCCATTTTACAATAAATTTATTCTTCTTGAAGACAACATTTAATATGAAAGAAAAATTAAAGCACGTTACAACATTTCTCTATCTGTTTTTAATTCCATACTTCCGAAGTTAATCAATCATTACTTTGTTTGTATTTAAATGAACGAAACTATCAAAAAATGACTTCTTACTACTTTTTCTCCTAACCTACGTTATTTTTGAAGTGTTTATACTCGATGAGATAAGGGCTAAGTATAAAACGCACTTTATATTGACTAATGTTGTAAACTCTCTCATAAAAAAAATATATAACAAGGTTCCTGTCATTTTAATCCCCACCCGGGCGCCATTTAATAATAAATCGACCCTGATAATAATAAATATCTTTTTATTGTAATGACATTGAATAAATATTGCTACCGGTCTCTATTTTTTGTCATTTCACTCTTCTCTATCTTTATATTTTTGTTTGCATTTAATAAACGAAACTATCCAGACAGACATTTTTCCAAGTAAGTTATGATGGTGTTGTGTTTGTCCTTTATGGAAAATGATATTTACTTTACTTTACTTCAAACAAACGTCAAAAAGGCAATAGCTAAATATGTGTTCCGTTAAATACGACGAAAAAAAAAAGTAAGAAAAATAAATAACTTGATTGATAGACGGACAGATAGACGACAAGTGAAATTGACATGTAATTGAAGAGATCCAAAATATTTGACAGCAACACGCGGGTATATTTAAGGTGCAGTTTGTAGTTGTTGTTGTTGGTTTGTCATGATGATAAAGAAATGTTTTTTTGGCTATCGCTACTCTCTAGTCACTAAATGATTGATTAGTTGTTGGAAGTTTGACGTAAAGACGTATGACGAGGAAGCGAAATGTGCCAAATGCAAACACACTTCAATCTTACGCAACTTAATTTAAGTGCAATATTTTTAAAAGTGTAGTTTTCCATTATCAAGGATAATTATCTTTTGCAAACATAAAAAGAAAATTCTGACATCAACATGACGTTTCATGACCTTGTATCTCAACACTGGACATGGACACAAACAAAAGCGGGCAGTCATAAGGCAGCAGCAAAAAAAAAAAAAATGATTTATGCGAATTCCATAACCAGACACGTCCGCACCATAGCCGCCCATTTATGGACATTACTCACACAGAGCGCACCATCCACACCGCACATCATCCACATCCCATCGAAGAGTCTGTGGACCCGTGACAAAAAGAATAATGAATAAATTAATTACGGTGCCGCGAATTCCATCAAAGCAATCAGATAGCAATGTGAAATTTATTAAACTCCGGCCAGCAGTAGACCGCAATCATGGCTGCCACACCACAGCCAGCACAGCCCCGGCAATGTCTTTTCCGTTTCCCTTATAAAACCGAAATGCCAAATGCCAATAACCATTGCAAAATAATAATGGATGCTTGCTTGCTCGCCCGACCCAGCAGCACCGTAATTATGAAAACCCCAACGTAAACGACACGACGAAGAGTGATGACGAGGACAAAGCTGATGCAGTTCCTGATGATGGTGATGTCCGTCGTCGTCGTGATAAACGTCCTCGGCGACGACACACATAACCGCAAAAAGTGCCGAGGGCGGCAGATCGTCAGTTACGACGACAACGACGACGATTTTGTCAGTTTTGTTCGTGCTACTGATGACGATGATGATGATGATGATGGGGCACATGGGGCATGGAGATGACGATCGGGAATGATTATGTGATGATGGGTGATGGCGGTGGCTCGATACACGCACTTGCATCCGGAAGACAGCGCAGCAACACAACTCTCTGTCAGGCAGCACTCATCCAGTTGAACATCCGACATCTGACAAGAGTTCTCGTTGCTGGTTCGTCATCCTCAGCCGCCGATTATGTGCGATGCGAATGCAACTCGATTACCGCATGCAACTTTGCCGAGCGCTGTGCGTTCGTTTTTTTTTTTTCTTTTTGTTTGTACTTTGCTGCATGTCCGTCTGTCAAAGTGGCAGAGTACAGCAAGCGTTTGGCTTGTCATTTATCTTATGCATGAACTGGCGGCGGCGGCAGTGGCTTGGTTGCTGTTTTTTTGCTGCTGCTTGATGTACCTCCTGCTTGCCTCTTTTTCCACCAGCTGAGCTCTGGCATACGTGTTTATAATGTGTTCGCATAATTACTGCGCGCTCTAGAAGTGTTGACTTCCTTGGACATGTTTCGTTTAATGTGAGAACAAAATTACAGATCTCTATCAGCGCGTCATCGTCATCGTTGGATGGTCACCGTTTTTTGTTTTTTTTTGCGTTGCGTTTGCCTTTTTATCCATTTTTTGTTGCTTTTTTGCTGTCCTATTTTTGACGCGCTCTGATGGATCTAGATTAATCACATCAATCTGGAAAAAGAGAATATGGGAGGAAAGATTGTGTATAGAGATATGTTCAGATTGCAACATTCCTTTTATGACTATGTGACTTGCAACTTAACTTTGAATGTGGATGGAGGTTTGTTGGTGGTCGGTGATGGTTCAGGTGGAAAAATGCACAACGCAAACTTGGTCTTTGCAGAGAGAGAGAAAGATCGCAACAACACGCATCACTCATGGTGTGTTAATTATTATATTGGGTGGTGGTATGAAATAATTACATGGGCAAATATTTTGATTAATTTTTTGAAATTTTTTTTTGCAAGGCGAATTTGGAGTTTTAAATATAAGAATACTACAGCGGAGGGAACTTTTGTCCCCTCGACATCGTTATCATAATAACGCCGAATAAAGGAAAAAGAAGGTCTTTTTAGCTAATAAAATTTTGGGATGTCTTGGATTTTGACTCTAAGTATTCTAGGTTTTCAGCATTCAGAATTTTTGAGATCTTCTGGAATTTAGATTTCGTATATATTAAGGTTTTTGGGAATGTTGAATTTCAGGTTGTTTTTATTTTAATATTTTGTTTAGCCTCCGTAAATTAGGGTTTTCTGGATTTTGGACTCTACGTATTTTAGATTTTCAGCATTTGGGACCATTGGATTTCTGGTTTTTTGGATTATAATATTTTTTTTGGCTTTAAAAAATTATTGGGTTCTAAAGTCGATTCTACGTAGGTACTCTATATTTTCGGAATTTAGGCGTTTTGAGATTTTCTGATATTTAGATTTCTTGGACTATTGGATAACGATGTTTTTGGATTTTAATATTTTCGAGCATATGAGTTTTTGACATTTTAAGAGATTTTGTGTGTGGAGATTATACGCTTTCCAAACATACAAAACCAAAACTTCTTGAGTTTGGATAAAATTTTGGAGATTTTGGAGTAAGGGAATTTTTGGTATTCCACATTCTAAATTCCTTGAATTTTGGTTTTTGTGTGTAGGTACGTTGTTTTTGAATTAACTCATAGTTTTTGAAGTTTTTACTTTGTCTTCCTTTTTTGGGTATTAAGATCTTCGAGTTTGGGTACAGTTAAAAAAATCTGGTTCTTTGTAAATCCTTGAATTTGTATTTTCCATCTTTTTTCGGGTTGTTTTATTTGTTTGCAAAATTGAATTTCGGGTTTTCAAAATGTTTTGAGATACAATCCAAAACTTTGTATCTTTTTTTGGACTCAAAATCATAGCGAAATAAGTCTCATTTGAAAAAAAAAAAGATTTTTGAAATTCTGATGTTTTGAAATTTCGTTGTTTGGGGTTTTCGGGGTATTTTATTGGGTTTTTGAAATTTTGAGTTTTGAAATTCTTGGTTTACCGAAATTTTGACAACATTACACCAAGAAAATTAAAAAAAAAAATAAAACTTATTTTAAAAGATGGGTGCCTGCCAGATCGCAGGATCTTTAATTTTTTTCTAAAGGTTGGTCTATAAAGAGGGTTTTCTGAAAAAAAAAAAATGAAAATTTCTTTTTGAAGTACCTACAAATCCTAGGTATTTACTTTCAATCAAAAATTTAGTGCACAAATGATAAAAAATTTAATAATGGAAACCCAATATAATATAATGTTTGCTTCTATAAAGTCTTACAGAAAATACAGTATCATCTGGAGAGCTTTATAGAAGCAATTTTTTTATATGAAAACGGTTATGAAGATCAAATTGTAAAAATTCCCAAGCTATAAAAATCAATTCAACTCTTAACCAGAACTAAATCTAAAATAACTAATACCATTTAACCCCAAACAATTTATCAAACTTCTTATGATAAATTGATTTTTTTGTCTCCATTGCATGTTTAAGTACAAGAAATTCTTCAGGGAATTAATCAAAAATAAAAAACATAGAAAACAAATAACCAACTAAAGAAGATTAACTTCTTTCACTGTACAAAATGTCCTGACCTTTCACTTCAACTCTCGACAATCTTCATTTCATTTCCCACAAATCCTCGATAATCTTTCATGGCCAACGCATTACTGTATCTTTTTACTCATGACAAAACAAACGGTATACGACTTAGAGAGGCTAGGCTCTTATACCAGCTAAAGCAGTTACCTGGTAGTGATAAATAATAGACCGCTGTTATCCCTTGGCAAGGCGAGTGATTAGTCATCATTGTCATCGTCGTCGTCGTTGTTGATTTTGTTGTTGTTGTCGTGGTTGGATGATTCCCAGGAGCTATCAAGTGATCCGCTACTGTTTGACAGCTGCATGACATTTTCGTCTGATATATATAATTGATTTACACACCTCACTCAAGTCAAAAGTCCTCCTCGTCGTCGTCGATCCTCTTTGGGGGGGCCCCTGAAGCTATCTATATTCCACACTATATAGATGCGATTTAAATTCAATATCCATATGAATTGATTTCATTATACGGTTGATTGCTGACAAATCCGTCATTCGATGAGACGTGGCAAACAGTGGGACAAATTATGGAACAAAGATGTTGAATTAAAGAAAATAAAATGAGACAAAATGTGAAACGGATTAATACTTAAATCCACCAGAAAAATCAAATTTAAAAATTTCGCACTCTTATCCAACATTTTTGACTTTAAATCTGTCACGAATACTGTTGTGGAACGTATTTTTTTTTTGCAAAAAGACCAATATTAATATTTGGTAAGTTTTCTCTTGAGATTTGGCAAAGAACAAACATAGAAACTAGACATATATACAATTTTTCCAAGCTAATTCAATATTTTCCGTTTAATATCTGTCATAAATTGTTTGTGGAACGTATTCAATTTTAAAATATTAGGCAGATAGACCAAATTTTGTTATTTGCTACGATAATTCGATGTTTCCTATTACAAATTTGTTATGAAATTAACAATAATAAAACATTGGACAAATGTTGTAGTTTGCCTCCGAAAAAAAATTTCCTTTCGAAATTTACATCAAAGGATTTTTTTTAAATGTATTTCACGAGAGTTCATAGATAGATATAGATAGATATAATAGTTTTGCTTGTTTATTTACGATTTTTTAGCAAAAACTTTCCATAAAAATGGTTGTGGAACGTATTCGTGTACAATTATACAAGAAAAAATAAATGAATAATGAAGTCTTTCACTCAAATACAATTTTACTTTCAAAATTTGACACTAAATCTTGTGTGGAATGTATTTATATTGAATGTTATGAGAGTTTATTGTAAAAACTATCAGCGGAAATGGTTTTGGAACGTATTTTGTGTCCTATTCAAAAATAAGAAATATACAAATATAAGTGGTTTCTATGCAGATAAAATTTTCCTCTTAAAAATTTCAAGTGAAAACAGTTGTGGAACGTAACAATTTTTTGTTCCACAGTTGAAAATACACACATATGAAAGTTTTGTAAAGTAAATAAATAGCTTTTAATAAGAAATTGTGACGAAAATGGTTTGTGGAACGTATTCGCTGCAGCTGCTTTGATTTGTAAATGCATGCTAATAGATATTATTTTTTCTCAAATTTTAAAGTAGATTCACCCCACTGTAATGCGGCATCGTCATCGATACCTAGGGTAGATGGAAATAAGATTATGAAGAGAAACAATTTGTATTTGACTTTGACAAGTATGGCGTCAGACAGTAAGCTGATTAATTCCCGCCGTAATAAAGCCAAATTATTATTAACTGAATAAATAAAGTGGACAGCAGCAGCAGGACGAAAAAATTATATGCGGCATTTAATCAGATTAAAAAAAATATATACTCCCGCTTGATAGTAAAACTTTGGGTTGGGTTTGAGTAACGACTTAGTGATGAAGTGCATTATTTGTTTTATATTTTTTTTTTTTTTTTTTGACATTTTGTGATATTCAATAGTCTATGTGTATATATATTTTAAGAGGGTCGTCATGATATATGTTTTATGAAGACGATACATTATTTTATTTTATTGAAGAGAGGTGTCAAATTCTGGCGCCAATTGGATTTCAGTAGCAACTCGGGATATTGATTGAGTATGTCAGTTCCATAAGAGATATTGAATTCATGAAAATATATAAAAAAAAAAAATACTTGAAAACCATACAAATGTTTGAGTGATTATGATGGATTGATTTTAAAGTAAAAATGACCGATTAGCTTTGAAATTTTTTAACAACATTGACATGAAGAAAAGGCATGGTCGTCGGTCGTCGTTGTCGGTTTGGAGAAGACATGTGAAGATTGATTCGATAGAGGATTTCATCATTATCTGTGTTAAAGCTCGTTAGATGTTTTTTTTTTAGTTTTCGTTTTTTAAAGAAATAAAACGTTATCTTGTATGATAATTCATCTTATTGAAGTTTTTTTTTTGTATTTCTTTGATTTCGGAATAAATTAACGAAATAAACAGAACAATTAATCATTGCAAACACTCAACGTGAACGTAACAAGATATTCTTGGTGAAAATTACTGAAAAACTTTTGATCATTATTTAAGTTAATCAATCAAAGGAGTTATAGGACTTTGTTTTATTAAAATGGGGCTTTGATTTCAGTGGCGAAATTGTTCGAATAATATGATATTTACTCAAAACCACACTTTCCAACCTCAGTAAAAATATATCTTAGAATAACTGCGGTCAAAAAATGGCTAGAAATTAGCTATTTTGCAACTGCTAATAATTTTTTTTGGTAAAAAAGACTATAAAATTTGCCTAAAAATAATTTCTTTTAATTTTGTATCCTTTTTTTTGGCTGTTGTCAAGTATCACGGATTTTTTTTTTTTTTTATTATCACGAAATCTTCTAAATCTTCCTGATGGTTAATACGGATTCTCCATAAAATATCACAGATTGCTTCTTTAAGAAATGGACTCCTCTCAAATGTATGATAGATCTTTTTGGTATACATCACGAATTTCTAACGATTTTCTCCCTAAAATATCACAAATTTTTGTGATTAATACCAGCGGTTTTAAAAGCGAGTTTAAAGTATCACAAAATGAACCGAAAAGTGTATGCCAGTGATTTATAATTTCCGGAAAGTATCACAGAACTCTTCGGTAAATATCACAGACTGTTTTAATGACTATAATTGATTTTCCGGAAAACAAACATAGTTTCTTTTTAAAGTATCACAGATTGCTTGTGCAAGTATCACGGATTCCTCTTATTTGTTTGATGGATCTTTCTGGAAAATATCACGAAATTTCAAGGAAAGTATCAAGAATTGCTTCTATAACTATCATGCATTGATTCAATATACAGGGTGTCCCACAGTCACCGCCCCAAATGAAAACCATGGATTCCTGAGGTCATTTTAAGTCGAAAAACTTAAGAGGTAATTTTCTCGTTTTCGTCCCGTTTTCGAGTTACCACGGTTTTTATGATTTTTGCTCTCTTGTCCTTTAACTGGCCTTATCTTTGCCGAACTAAGTTTGATTTGAAAGATTTTTTTTACAATCAATCAAGAATTTATTACAGTTTAAGTTTGCCTCAAAACTTTTTTTTCTGCGGACAACCGTTTTTCCACAATTTTACATCAAACACAATTTTCTTCGTTTTTTAAGTTGTTTTTTACACTTTCATATCATTTAAGTCAAAAAAACACGTTAATGAGTATTAATTTTTTGTCCTTTTTATTAAAACCCAGTTTATTTTAATAAAAAAAAATAAGTTTTATTTCATAAAAAAGGCTACTGAAAGTAATTAAAAAAAATAAACAAACTGAGTGAAATAAAAAAAAAATATTTTTTAAATAAAAAATTGATTTAAATGAACTAAAAACATTTTCTGAGCTATTGTGGTTAAGAAAAGAACAAATATTTAAAGCTCAGAAAAAATTTTAATTCATTTAAATCAATTTTGTATTTTAAAATTATTTTTTTTTTTAATTAACTCAGTTTGTTTATTTTTTTTAATTACTTTCAGTAGCCTTTTTTATGAAATAAAACTTATTTTTTTTATGAAAATAAACTGGGCTTTAATAAAAAGGACAAAAAATTAATACTCATTAACGTGTTTTTTTGACTTAAATGATATGAAAGTGTAAAAAACAACTTAAAAAACGAAGAAAATTGTGTTTGATGCAAAATTGTGGAAAAACGGTTGTCCACAGAAAAAAAAGTTTTGAGACAAACTTAAACTGTAATAAATTCTTGATTGGTTGTAAAAAAAATCTTTCAAATGAAACTTAGTTTGGCAAAGCTAAGGCCAGTTAAAGCACAAGAGAGCAAAAATCATAAAAACCGTGGTAACTCGAAAACGGGACGAAAACGAGAAAATTACCTCTTAAGTTTTTCGACTTAAAATGACCTCAGGAATCCATGGTTTTCATTTGGGGCGGTGACTGTGGGACACCCTGTATATCACAAGTTTTCCCCAGAAATATCACAGTTTCTGTCAAGTGTTACGAATTGTTTTGGAATGCATAACGGATTTCTCCGATAATTTTAATTAATTTTGTATCCTTTTTTTTTAGCTTGAGCTATTATCACGAACTCTGCTTATGGCAATTATCGATTTTCCTGATAGTTAATACGGATTCTCCATAAAATATCACAGTAAAATGGACTCCTCTGAAAAGTATGACGGATCTTTTTGGTATATATCACGAATTTCTCTGGAATGAAAAATGGATTGAATTGATAGAGATATCATGCATTTTTTTAATAAATATCACAAGATTTGTAATACATACGAGCTATTTTCAAGTATCACAAAGTGAAACGAAAAGTATCTGCCAGTTACCTACGAAATCGGGAAAGTGTAATAGAACACTTTGGTAAATATCACAGACTGTTTTAATGACTATAATTGATTTTCCGGAAAACTAACACAGTTTTTTTATAAAGTATCACAGATTGCTTGTGCAAGTATCACGGATTCCTCTTATTTGTTTGATGGGTCTTTCTGGGAAGTATCACGAAATTTCCAAGAATGTATCAAGGATCATGCATTTATTGAACATGTATCACAAGTTTTTCCCAGAAATATCACAGTTTATCTGTCAAGTATTACGAATTGTTTGGAATGTACCTATAACAGATTTCTCCTATAGTAAAAGTATCACAGATTGTATCACAGGTTGATTTAACATATAATTATTGAGTAACGTAGTACTAAAAATAACTGTGATAAGTCACGGAATTCTCCGGCAAGTATCACAGACTGTTTTGGTGACTTTTTGATTTCCCGGATAACTTACTCAGGTTCCTTCTAAAGTACCTATCACGGATTTTTTCGGTTAGTATCACGGACTCTTCTTATAAGTATCACATATTTCCCAATAAAGTATCACGGATTTGTTCAATACCTATCATGCATTGATTCACTATGTATATCGAGTGTTTTCCGATAGATATAAAGTATTTTAGTTTGTTTCAGTTAGTATCACAGATTTTTCCGATAAGTACAATAAAGTACAACAACTTGGTTTGAAAATTATCACAGATTATATCACAAATAACTGTGATAGCAGTCACAAACCGCGCTGGTAAGTCACAGAATTCTCCAGCAAGTATGAAAAATCCCATTGGTATTTATCACAAATATATCTTTCATATATCACAAATTGTTATTACTGTGATATTCCAAAAAAAAAGAATCTTTAGAACGTGATACCGCTAATTTATCTGTTTACCTCTCTTATAACCATTTATTTAAGCAATAGAAAGCCCATTATTATTTCAAACGACAATTTATCTTATCGTGACAGTACCTTACCACAAAACCTATACTTATTTCTTTATATAAAAATCGAAAAAAAAAAAAAAATATTAATAATATTGTGTCACTCATGTTACAAGCCCTCTATATATGACAGGACAGTCGGTATTATAGTCAGACACATAGTTATAGACACATCGACACGTTCGTTTATTATTTTTGCCGGGGTTGGTTGTTGGTCGGGTTTGACATATGCAAACAATTCGCCGTAATCCATTGACTTGTCAAAAAAAAAAAAAAATTCAATTGCCCGATGATTGATGGCGGCTGTCACCAACGTCGTCGTTGTAGTCTTCGTCGTCGTTCGTTCGTATACAGACAACAATCACTTTCGAGTTTTTTAACCCAAACCCCAGTTCGCAATAGGCGAACCAAACAAAAGTTATAAAAAAAAACAACATAAAACACTCAACAGCAAAGCAAAAATGCCCTCACACTCATCAATCCCCACACTTTGTGAATAAAAAAAACAGCAACACACATCAGAGGTCTGGGCCTGTCCGCATGGCTGGCATGGCGGTGGTCAAAGGCATGATTTTGTATTCCTGTCACCCTTTGATGTTCCAAAAATAAATTCACTCACGAATAAAGAATCCGTTAGATTTGATTTTTTTCAAAAAAAAGGAGAGACTTTGTGTATACACAAAAATACTCTTCTTCTTTCTTGTTTTTTTCTTATATTTTTTTTAAATTTTTGCCTATTTTTACATATCAACATCAATTAGAGCTTTGAAATGCCAACTATTTGAGCGTTGTAAACTTGCATAGCATCGATTCATCAATCACTCGCTAGCCGAGACCGACATTCCGTTTTATTACTTTTGGCTCAGAAGTGGGATCACCTCTCTTTTGGCAACTGACAGATAGACAGACGAACAGTTGACATGTGAGATACATTTTCTGCGAACTTTTGTATGAATGTGTTGTGTGTTGACGTTTTTGTTCTTTCGGCAGCCTTTTTCGTCAAGTTTTTGTGTGATGGCATAAGCACAATAGGAGGTAGATGGTAGAGTGGCATTGGGGGACAGAGAGTATATGTGAAATGAATTCTGGCACCAGCAGCAGCGGCAGTCACACATATGTCACTTGTGTGAGAACCCCCCCAATTAAGAGCTGTCAACGAAGAACATCGTGCTTTAAATATTTCAAATTTTCATTTTCATCAGACGACATGATGAGGACGACACAAACGACTGACACGATGAATGTCGACCGACGGTGGTGGTGGTTGGGTAACGGTAACAACTCGCGATATGCATTTGAACGAGAATGCACCACGAGCGAATTCCTGACAGCTCAAGCTATATAATGTTTTTTGTATTTATGTAAAATGGGAAATGAGTGTGTTGGAATTGGAAGATGTTTTTTGTGTGTTTTGTTTTTTTTGGTACTTTGAAATGCTTTGATAAGAAAATGCCACAGATTTCAATGTTGGCTGTCTGATATGCTGATGCAGTTAGTAGCTAAGGTGGTTTTTGTACTTTCTGGCTAAGGCTTTGGAATTTGAAAGAAAACATTTTTTTTTCACTTTAGTTCGACACGGATGCAAAGGTATCTACGACTGATTTTGGGGCACTCGGATGTGCCGCATTACGAAATGGAATTCCTGCAATTTTTCATTGTTCTTTGATTTTGATCTCTTTAGCAGTCTTTTTTAACTTTGTCAAAGAAAAACATTTTGTTGTTTTTTTTATTCTTAAATTGAATGTTTTATTTTCTTCAGCTTCCAAATATCAAAATTCCCAACCCATTCCTCAAAACATTCAATATATTCCACAATCTCAAAATCCATTATCATGAAATTTGCAAAATCCGATGTTTTTTTATAAAATTTAAAATAAGTTTTGTAGAAATATTTTAAACTGTCAAAATTTCAAAAGTTCATTTCATGGTTATCCAAGATAATTTTTCACTTTCGTATTTTATGGGAACTTTAAAACTAGTGAATTATTGAGAATTCATGCCGAATATTGATTGGGAAAAAATTTTAGCACCACATTACATATATTTAAAACCGATTGAAAAAATTTATGATATTCATAAAAAATACTGACATGTGAAACATTTTTGAATCGCGTGAATTTTTTTAGAGTTGAAAGTTTTCACGGGAAATTTTTTTTTCATTCCGAATTTTGGTGGAAATTCTTTATTTTCCTCGTAGTTCCTTAGTTTACTCAATTTCACGTAACAATTCATTTTGTGGAACATATTCCATCTTAATCGTGAGAATTAAATGATCGTCATAAATTTTCACTTAAAAAAGGTTTTGTATATTTGTTTCACAATAAGATTCACCCATATTAAACATCTCGCAATGGTCGAGGAGAGTTTTGAGAATTCCCTTGAAATATAAATAAATATACCATCCACAAACTTTATGTTTTACTTCCATTATTTGTCGCTTGAAATTTTCTTAAACTCGTTAAAATGAAAAACTACGTTCCACAAATTGAACTTGTTAGTCTTCCATTCAAATAAGTACTTAAATTATCAAAATAGCTTCATTGAAATTAATTCCCTTTAAAAATTGAGCATGTGGAACGTAGAATCCAAAATTTGTGGATTTAGCAATTTTTTATTTTGCACATTAATTTTCTAAAAGATGCTTTAGCAAGCAGAAAACAATAACTTTAATTCGTAAACTAACCTTTTATGGAGCGAATAGAACAATTATTGCTCGAAATTTACGTTCCACAAATTCTACTCTGAATAAAAAGTTGGTAGTTTAGCAGACATAAGATATCTTAAACAACCTTGGGCTTTTTCCTTTAGATGCGTTCTTTTAAAAAAATAAATTAGTGTGTTGTGGAACGTATTCATTTATTAATTTTCAAGAACCTGAAAAAAAAAAACAAATTTTGTTCTTATTATTGTATTGTGTTAACTTTACTGCAAAACTCATAAGAAATATCTCGTGCCACTATTTTTCGGTTCAATTAAATTCGAATGAAATTATGAAAAATACATTCCACACATTTCATTGTATATAATTTAATTTTTTTGAAGAGTTAACGTTAAAGATAAAATAAGAAATTTTAAGATAATGTCAAATATTTGTCAAAAAAAAAATTATTTCGGATCATGAACAAATTTTTATTACTTCCTTAAAAATTCTTATAGTAAATTTCTTCAGAAACTTACAATCCACATTTTAAAAATAGAAACTACGCAAAAAAACTGACTGTTGAGACAATGTTATTTGAGTTTCTTGGAGTGTTTTCGTATTAAAAAAATTAAAAAAAAAAAAAACATTTAAAATGTTGTGGAATGCATTCATTCTTTTATTTCCACAAAGATGTTATTGATTTTATTTATGTACCTAATTTGTTAAAGAAGTAATTTTTCACACGTAAAATTGTCAGAGTAAACTCTTTTTTCTAACCTGCAAACAATGTGGAATGCATTCCACTTTCATTCCAAAAGTGCTTATTAATGATCTTACTCGAACGTAGTCCCCAAAAAAACTTTACTTAAACAGTTTTTATTTTATTTTCAAGTTCTTTATCATTTTTGACCTTTTCAACTCCAAGCCAGACCCACAAAACCTGCTGTTAGTTAAGTGTAATCTGACGACCATCTCCGCCTCTGTAGTTATGACACATGGCGTGGCGGCGGCAACTTCGACGTTCGATTCCTTGCCATTTTTCTCACTAGTGATGTAAATTATAAACTTTTTTAAATGATTTTATCTTCAATTTTCGAATTGAAGTTGAACCAACCAGCCAGCGCACCAGGAAAATATTACCCTGGCCAGGCGGCCAACATCAAATTTTATTATTTATTATTTCACCTGACATCGTAAACAAGACGCGGGCGAGCCGACAGCCGAACTGAACGCCCCAGTGTGCAAACGAGCGGCCACAAACGTTTACGATGGCAAAACACGCTATGGACATAAATTGATTCGTTGCGTCCGTCTTCAACGACGACAACGAAGTGGAGTTGGAGTCATCGTTGTGCAAAAAAAAAAAAAAAAAATATAAAAAGAGTTGCACGTCCCATAACCATTCCATTCCGATTGGATGCCTGTGCGCCTTCTTATTGTTCGAAATCAACGCATTACTCAAAGTCACTTCCTTGGGCAAGCCAACAACTTCATTTGTAGCCTGAACTCAACGAGCCTTTTGTTAAATCCCAGCAAATGATTGCTTTAACTCTTGTGGTGTGTGGCAGAGTTGGAGTTGAGTTGAGCTGAAGAGCAGCCAGCGCAGCGCACCACACCGCGCACAATCCACAACAATCTCACTTTGATTCCGACCTCATATCCTGTCTGTGGTCATAATTCTGTGAGCACCGATCGCGCAGCAATCGCTGCTCCAGCAACAACAGAGCAGAGCGGCAGCCAACGCAACTCGCTACGTGGGCTGGTTGAGCAGGGCTTAATGTTGTTTTATAATAAATTGCCCCTAACGATGTTACATTTCTCTTGTGTCGAAGGAGGACAGAAGGAGGCGTGGTGGCGGAGGGCGGACGGACCAAATGAGATATGGGCTCCGATTCATCGGCTGATGGTGTAGTGGCTAAGACGCTGTTGTGTGCGCGTTAGCGTCCGCTCTGACGGAGTCAGATGAAAGGATTTCCAGACTCAAGCCGCTGTTGCTGCTGATTACAAATCGTAAATTGCCGCCTTAAAATGTCGCTGCCACAGTTGGTGGTAGAGGGTAGTAGTAGTGACGGTTGGTTTTTGTTATTGGACTCAATATATAAGTCTGAAGACTTGAGAGATATAGAGTCTTAGAAGGCGATGTGGCGGTCAGTTCGCCGGTAAGTGTATATATATGTGGAATGCATGACAGAAAACAATTGAGTTATGATTTGTTATTTATTGTTATTAATTTTATTGTTGTTACTTCAGCCATGATGTATTGCTGAAAGGCTGGTATACATATTGGATAGACGATTTATGAGGGTATTAATAATATTAAAGCATAGCTCTAGAGAGGATTACATATATACAGATTATTATTTATATGAATAAAGAAACGGAGAAATCAGTATAACTGATGGGTTTTGCCTCCTCTTGGAGAGCATTAGGCAAAGAAAAATAATTCATTGCAGGAACTTAAGAGTCGTTCCTATAAATGAAATAGTGGAAAATTAGACCCTTGAATGGAAAAAAAAATTAGAACAAGTCTTGAAATAGTAGAAATTTATGAAGTGAGATTTTTGAATATTGCGTTCCACACATCTTTTCTTATGAAAGTATTCTTTTTTTTTGAAAATGTTTAACATTCTGATACAATATCGGTTTGTGGAACGTGTTTTTTACAGTGAATTACTCTATGTGTGCCTGCCGTAAGAAATAAAGCTGAATCATTCGGTTTTATGTCCAAACAAAAATGTGGATTGTAAGTTTTTGAACGTTCTTTTTTTTTGAAGTTATACTTCTTATGGGAGGGTGGGTATGAAAATTTACTTTTTGACAAGAATGTCAAAGGGATTATGACGCGATCACCATGGGTAGCAGGGCTGTCGTTTCACCTTTATAGTAGGCAGTACTTTAGTATTTAAAAATGCAGTACGCCGCAGTACGGCAAACATAAAACACACAACACGTTGCAAGTTACATGGGTAATGTGGCAAGTTGCATGTGGCAATTTGTATGTTTCAAGTTGCATGTGGCAAGTTGCATGTGGCAAGTTGTATGTGGCAAGTTGCGTGTGGCAAGTTGCATGTGGCAAGTTGCATGTTGTAATTTCCATGTGGCAAGTTGCCAGGGTTGCAAAAAGCTCACATTTTTACTCAGCTCCCTAGGTACCATAGCTTAGCTCATTTGAGCTGAGCTGAAAGTGAGCGCCCCAACTTCCAACGCCTATATCTCGGAATTTTGAAGAAAATGAAAAAAAAAATTTTTTGATGCCAAAAGGTAGCGGGGACTCTAACCTAAATTTGAGTACAACTCTCATGCCTGTAGGCCCACGCGTTCTCAAACCGGGAGAAATTAAAAGTAAAAAAAAAATAGGCACGATTCTGAAAAAATAGGCGGTTTAACATGGAAGGCGATTTTTTAAAAATCTGACAATGTGCAAAGCGTAGGCCCATGACACAAGCTATCATTTGGCATCACTCCCAAAAATTGCTCTCAAGCGGTTTAGCTTCCAGGAGCGTTCAAAGATTCGGGGATTTTTCGAAAAAAAATTTTACCCCAACTTTCAAACACGATTTTCTCGGAATTTTGAAAAAAATCGAAAAACCGGATTATACCACTATCGGGTAGCTGAGAATATAAGCTTTCATATGGCACCACTCCCCTGTCTCTAGATCAAAGCGTTTCAACGCCTATATCTCGGAATTTTGAAGAAAATGAAAAAAAAATTTTTGATGCCAAAAGGTAGCGGGGACTCTAACCTACATTTGAGTACAACTCTCATGCCTGTAGGTCCACGCGTTCTCAAACCGGGAGAACTTAAAAGTAAAAAAAAAATAGGCACGATTCTGAAAAAATAGGCATGATGTGGCGGTTTAACATGGAAGGCGATTTTTTAAAAATCTGACAATGTGCAAAGCGTAGGCCCATGACACAAGCTATCATTTGGCATCACTCCCAAAAATTGCTCTCAAGCGGCTTAGCTTCCAGGAGCGTTCAAAGATTCGGGGATTTTTCGAACAAAAATTTTACCCCAACTTTCAAACATGATTTTCTCGGAATTTTGAAAAAAATCGAAAAACCGGATTATACCACTATCGGGTAGCTGAGAATATAAGCTTTCATATGGCACCACTCCCCTGTCTCTAGATCAAAGCGTTTCAACGCCTATATCGCGGAATTTTGAAGAAAATGAAAATAAAATTTTTGATGCCAAAAGGTAGCGGGGACTTTAACCTACATTTGGGTACAACTCCCATCCCTGTAGGTCCACGCGTTGTCAAACCGGGAGAACTTAAAAGTAAAAAAAAATAGGCACGATTCTGAAAAAATAAGCATGATGTGGCGGTTTAACATGGAAGGCGATTTTTTAAAAATCTGACAATGTGCAAAGCGTAGGCCCATGACACAAGCTATCATTTGGCATCACTCCCAAAAATTGCTCTCAAGCGGTTTAGCTTCCAGGAGCGTTCAAAGATTGGGGGATTTTTCGAAAAAAAAAATTTGCCCCAACTTTCAAACGCGATTTTCTCGGAATTTTGAAAAAAATCAAAAACCGGATTGTACCGGATTTTTTTTTTTAATGATAAAAAATTAAACATTTTACTAAAAAAATAGAAATATATTAACTATTAAAAAAACCAAGAGAAAAGATCATGAAAAATTATCTGTTTTATTTATAAAAATATCCATGTGTTAAAATAATTCCATTAATAACTAGAACCAAACATCTTAAGCTATGGTGTTTTATAAAAGTTTAAAATATCTTCATATTTCATTATACTTTCCAAATAAAAATCAATGTATCCTCTCACCCATCACAGCTCAGCTCAGCTCACTTTACCTTAGCTCACCCAACAGCTCAGCTCACCAAACAGCTCAGCTCAACCTTCAGCTCAGCTCACATTCAGCTCAGCTCAAATGAGCTGAGCTATGGTACATAGCTCAAAATTTGAGCTGAGCTGTGAGCTGAGCTCAGCTAACTTTTGAGCTTTGTAGCAACCCTGCAAGTTCCATTTTGCTACTACTAGTGCTGAAGCACACACAATTCTCATAAAATGACCATATCGCACATTTTATGCGCAATTCATTTACTTTCGTTAACCATATACCGTACGTTTTGAACCGCACAACATGAGTAAATTTCACAAAATAAATTGAAAACTACATGGACGCAATTAGGATGAAAGAATTAATTTATTGTTCACTTGATAAAAATGTAAAAAAACGAAGTGTGGATTAATTAATTTAATAATAGAAATTAAAAATGTCAAATGAAATTCATTTACATTTACTGAATGAGAAGTATAACTTCAGTCGCGTGTACATGTACACACACTCTTTTTTTATTTTTAAGAAGAGTTAAGTGTTATTGGCCTTTTCCGTCTATCATATAGTTTGCTTTATTTCCAAGTAGGAACTGTGGATCGTATATTTTTGAAAATGTTTGAATGAAATTTTCCTTGTGATATCATTTTATTTTAAAACGTTGATTGTTTAAGTTTTTTATATCCATTAAATTCTTAAACAAAATACGATCCACATTGATTTTCGTGATGTTCTTACAGCATTTCATCCCTTAAAAATCAAGGAAAGAATTAAAGGGCTTGAAGAGTTAGAAATATGCCACTTAATCAAACTGCTTTCAAGTCACAGAACTCACTTCGAATGAAATCCAAAAATTATGCTTTTATGTGAATTTTTTAGCTTTGCATTCCACATCTACTTCTTCAAAATAATATTGAACGATAAGCAAATGTCTGTTGTTTTCATGTTTCCTCAGTGTTTATTCCTTCTAATTCAGTTTTTGGAATAGATTTATATGATCTGGCTTAGTCTATTACATGTTGTGGAATGCATTCATTCCCTACTATGTATATAGTTGAAAGTTGTAACTTCTTACAGTTAATTTTAATTTTGCAATCACACTTCAGCTTTTTATCATTTTAACAAGCAATTAAGTGACATCTATCTAAAATATCTATCCAAATATCATTTCATAAAAAAGATTAATTAAATCAAAATTTCAACCTTCAAAAATAATGTTTCCACATACACACATTTATTTTACCCTTTAGTTAACGATGCATAATTGATTTATTCATCCTATCTGGCAAAAAAATGTGAAATTTCCGGCCAAGAGCTTGCTTTCTTGCATTCACTGAATCAAAATATTTATAAATATCAAAATTATTACTTTGGTATGCTCACGAAAAAGCAGAGTCACGGACAACGTAATTTACGCAACAAAAAAAAAAAAAACATACACTGGCTAATGAACAGAGGAAGTGGTACTGGGTACACTCAGAGAAAATTTCTCAATCTCTCGAAAAAAAGGTAAAATGAAAATAAAAAGATAAAATTTAAAATTTTTGAAAACTTACGTTCCACAACTTTTATTTTGTTTTAAGACCATTATATGCCTGAAAATTTCAAACTCTTCAATTGCTATAAATCATTTCCCTATGTTGTTTCACTGTGTGGAATTAAAAGAACCTCTTAAAAAATATTGTGGAACGTATTTTGTATTCCCTTCTGCTTTGCAGTATGCTATTAAAATTTTTAAAGAATGTGTTGTTTCAATTGGCTAAATAAACTCCAATTCAAGGAAAATGGAATTTTTCGCTCTACGTTCCACAAACGCTATTTGGCATTAGAATTGTTCAACTAAAAATTTAAAAGTGTCTATTTATTAGATGAGCACTTATCTTTTTAAGCGAGATTACCAAAATTAATTTTTAATGACCGTAAAGTGGTGTGGAACCTATTAATTGCCATTTTACCTGGTTTCATTGTAGAATTTCTTTATCAAAGTTGTTTATTTATCATGTGTTTTTCTCTCAGTGTAAATCTTTGAAATATAATTCAAATTGAAAACAGTCCAAGATTTTTGTCTCTTTCTCAAGAGTCCTGTTTTATGTATGTGTGTCGCACTCTCTCTATGTCTATACCCTGAGGTTGACTGTGATGTTGATGATGAACTACATTTAGCCCGACTGTCCTGCTCCATCAAAATCAGCTCCGACCCGTTCTCTGTTTCTCCTTACCTTCCTCGAAACAGAATCTGACTCAACTCGTCCCCGTTTTCATTTTGATGGGGCGAGAAAGCTATCACAAGGGTTTTCGTTTTTTTTTTTTTTTTTTTTTTTTTGCACAAATCAGCACTGGTTCGTTGGGCGCCTGTCACTCGGCGCGCACTTTACACTCAGTGGAATTTGTCATTTTAATTAATGTCGACTTTTCGCTCGGACTTAATTGAGGCTGTCACTATGAAGTCGTTTACATGAAGGCAATAATAAGTTTGTTCATTCGTTCGTTCGTTGGTTGTTTGGTTCGTTTGCTCGTCAGTCAGTTAGTCGGTGTTGTAGTTTTTGATTATTTGTGTTGGTGTTTGGGTATAGCTATACCATCATCAACATCAATGCAGGATAAAGTGAGGGAAAGCAAAAAAAAGAGCTCTGCCTGTCTGTTGCTGTATATAGTTGCTCTGGTGTACTGTGCTGTGTTGCTGTCACCAACAGACATGAGAAAAACTTGCCAAATTATTTATTTTGACAGGTGGAAATGAGAAAACGCTCGAGGACACAATGGGTGCAGCGCAAAATATGTTACAATGTTAGATTATTTGTGACTGATGCTGCGGCACAAAAAGTATATATTATATAATTGGGGGGAATTTTCGATGTATAGTTGATTTTGTTGTTTTTTGATGTTGCTGGTTTGATTATACATATTTTGACTTAATTTTTGGTATTTGCATATTAACGTGTTTATAAATGTTAAACATGTATTATGTACCGCATATTTGGTGGAAGTTTATTTTTGATTGTGAATTTACATGGATAGTAATTTTAAGTGGCATTTGGTCATCTACTCATTTTCTTGACAGAAAAATAATACCAATTTTTAAGTTGATTTTCGGAAGAAAGACGTGGAGTTCATACTTTGAAACTAATTTTTCACATTCAAATGGATTTGTAGATCATAAAAAAAATCATCTTTCTACTCGTTTATCCGAATTTCCCCTTTGTGGAATGTTGTGGAACGTATTACTTTTTTTTTAAATTTGTATCTCTTTGTACACGAAAAAATTAGTTAACCCTTGCTACAATTGTATACAACAGAAGATCTCTGTAAAATGAAACAAAATTTAGTAAACAAACGTGTGGAACGTATTCATAGTTCAAATTTAACCCTTGTAAGAAATTATGCTTTGGGAGTTTTTCGGACTATTTTGCAGAAATTTGAAGTAACCCAAACCCTAACGAAAAGCTAAAACCTCTATATGGCAGCTCGATTAGTTTTCTAAAAAATCGAGAGTGTAAGCGATTCATTTCAGTCTAGGCTACTTCAAAATCTGCAAAAAAAATATTTTAATTTTGCATATTTTCGTATTTTGAAATCTAACTTTAAAGCTTACTTGTATTTATAAAAGACATGTCCCATGAGGTATTTGAAGTTGTTTAAAAAGTTATTTAAAAAAATATTAAAATTATTTTTAAAAATATATACTATTTTTAATTATTTAATAAAATTAAATAATTAAAATAATTATTTTTATATAATATTAATAATCTATTTAATAAAAACAATTTTTTTTAATTTTTTTAATCATATCATTTAAATTTTTTTTATAAAATTTTATTAATATAATATTTATTATTGGGGGTAGTTTTAAATTATTTTAATAAATATAGGGGTATAAAAAAAAATATTAGACAATTGATTAAAAAAAAAATTGCTACACAATGCGACACAACGCGACACAACGTGACTTAACGTACTTTGAGGAAATATTTTGCGTGAAAGTTACAGTTTTACATTCCACAGCTTCTATATTCTGCTTTTTTATGACACAAATCCCATGAGACATTTTCGATGAGACATGTCCCATGAGACATATCCCATGAGACATTTTCAATGAAACATTTCCCATGAGACATGTCTCATGAGACATTAATTATTAAACTTATCTCGAAAAACGATTTGTGGAACGTATTCTCTTTTTATAAATTTGAATTATCCCCCTATGTTATTATAGGAATCTATTCGTTCTGATTTTAACTTGAAAATAAGTATTTATCTCCTGAAATGAAAAATGAACACGTTCCACAACATTGCATTGCTGGTAAAACAAATTTTGAACCAAGTTAAACAAAGTCAAAGAAGTTCTGGTAATTCAGAAAAGCAAAAAACTTACAAGTAAAATAATTTTAACGTGAATTCCAGAATGTGGAACATTAAGCCGAATGTTTCACATAAGTGACTTATTGTGTAGTTATCATTTCAACCTCAAATGGGCTCTATAATTTACAAGGGAAGCATTTACGTCAATTTTCCATGATCAAAAACTTGAAGGATTAGAAAAAAAAAACAATTTGTGGAACTTATTCACCTTCTTGTTTAGAAAAATTTCTTAAATTCAAGATAAGCACTATCGATGTTTTGCGAGCTATGAACTTAAAACATAAATACAATTACTATACTTATTCGTGAAATCAAAAAAATTAATGCGTTCCACAACAATTTACGACCCACAAAGCTATTTTTTTTCTGAACAGGAAGGTAAAATTTGTGCTTGTGGAACATGGATAAATTTGGGAGTTAGCGATCAAACAATCGTAATTCAAAACACAGTTTGGAAAGTTCACTCAAACAACAGACATTTGCAGAACGTATTTGTTTTTTATCTCTCTGCAATTATATGCTAAGAAAATTATCATTTCAACAACAAATAACAGTGTGGAATCTATCTTCCCTCATTTCAAAAGTGATGAAAATTAATTTTCGCACCTCGTTCCATGTGGAGCACCTCAATGATTAATTTTATTTTATAATTAAATTTGTAAGAAGAAAAAAAAAAAACATTTCTTTTTTTTAACATATTCATTCAATGACAAAACCAAAGAACCTCACAATGTCCTTGCAACAGAGCGACACCACACACACACAGAAATGATAAGAAAAGAGTAAAAAGGAACACAAAACAAACTACCCCCACCACTCTTGCTTCACTATCATCTCTGGTGTCGTCGTTTGCGTTGTCGTCGTGTCGTATATATAAAGAAAAAGAAAGCACTGAACGTGACAGTGGAACATAAAGACATCACATAACTCAGCGTGATTAACGTCTTCTGCTAGGGACATAGATAAAAGGACACCCACCCACTACACACATATCCAACAACATAATATAGAAGAGAGGAAGTCGGTGTCATCAACAACAGGCAGCGCATGACACACTAAGGACGCACCACCAAAACGAAACTTATTGTTCTATACAATCGAGATGGTTTCCTGCACCCGGGTTTCTGGAAAATGCACACCATAGCGCACTGCAGTTTATTATGGGCGCCTGGCTGAAAGGATATCCAGCACACTTGACAAAGGACCCATACACTGCTCTGCGGGACTGAGAGGAGTAAAGACCTGGACTGGGATTGGAAATACCATCCACTCCCACTCTACACTCTATTTGGTTGGATGCTCCTTCGCTGCAAGGAACTGCTGGATGCTTGCATCAGAGACAGACACAAGTTTCATACGTTCTGAGTCAGATGTCAGCCTGGGCGGATCGGATAGGAAGGCGAAAGAGATAGATTCCAATTTCAAGCAAACCAAGCAAGTGTGCTGCTGGCTGGGTGTGTGTGTGCGTTCATCGTGATGCTGGAGGATACTTCCTGCGGAGTTTTGTGGCAGTTTGTTTTGGGGCTAATAACAAATGGTTGCACATAATAGATGGCGCTTACTAAACACACATTTTCTTTTCCCAACAAATTTAGTGCACTAGACGATGTATGGCTGATGTTGTTGGAACGAGAGCTGTGTGCTGTGTGTGGAGCTTTTCATAGTTCCTCGCTCGTCTCCGGATGTATAGAAGGATATACTGTCCTGATTCGTGATGTTGGCTGGCTGCTGGCGTTGCTTGCAGAGTATGAATGTCACATTCACAAGAGGCGGTTGGTAGGAGGAGGGGATTTTGGGACAAGATTTAGAGCTGCATAGAGGGTTTTAAATGCTCAATGTCGTTGACAGTATACAATGCATTCCTATTTGTAGCATCTCTACCCCCATCATCAAAATGAATGGAATCTCTCTCGAATTTTGTGTGTTTTGTTTTTGTTTTGTGTGTGTGATGGGCAATGATTAGTGATATGGGTGAAGGTTTTCAAAAGTTATGGGCTTGACAATGACGACAATCATCGAAGTGGGTTGATTTTTTTTATGGTCCAAAATTAAAACTTAAAAGTTTTTTGAAATAATTAAACAAGTTTGAAGACGTTTCAGAATTTGTGGTGGATGTATGTAACTAGAAAGGTAAAGGAGTTAAGATAGTATGAAAAATGTTTTATTTTGCAAATTGAATAATTTTAATCCAAAAACCGGGTTGTGGAACGTAAGTTTAAATATTTCAAGAATTTCTTTGGAAAGATGATTTTTGTTTAAATATGTTAAATGCTCATAGTTTGGTTCCCTCAATCCAAACAGAAGATAAATACTGTTAAAAAAATCATTTCTTGAAATGTCCATAGATACTGAATTACGTTCCACAATTCTCCTCACGTTCCAATTTCATTTTCGCAGCCCGCAACTGCCTGGCAAATAGCTTAAATATCTTATAAAGTTTATTAAAATTGTCAATACATTGGTTGTAGTCCAAAAAAGAAGCTGTGGATCGTAGGTTGCAAACTAAATAATTTTCTTCTAATCGCTTATTTGTCTATATCTTGATATCTACCCTCTAAACAATTTTCTTAACATAATTTCGTGGTTAATTTTATTTAACTTTTTTCTTTATTTTTCTCAAAATTTATAATAAAAAAAAAGAGAGAGGGGAGTAAGAAAAAAAGATTGATATAATATATACCTACAACACGAGTAATTTTATTGATTACCAACCATATACATCATATAGTCGTTTGTGTGCTGTTGTGGTAATGTTTCCGTGTAATCAAAATCACATCGTGCTGATGCATCATCATCAAATATGGCGAATTATTATACCAACTAACTAACTAACATCCGAGATCTTTTCTTCTTTTATTTATTGTTGGCTGTTGTAGAAAAAAAAATTGAAAAAAAAAAAAAAAAAAAAAAACAACGAAAGAAGTGCTGATGATTATGATGATCAATCACATCTTATCTCATCAATTTTAGTCCGACCTCAATTTCATTTGCACACACATAGTCGCGCATCACACACAAGATATTATGATGATGGGCAGTCGGAAGATGAGTATGGTGCAAAAACAGTGGGAGAGAAGAGAAGAAGAATTTAAAGTTTTTCCTGAGTTTTTTGGTGATATGTATTTAAATCATAACTTAACGAAACAAATAAAAATGAATTCACTTGACAACTTACACTGTTCTATTCATAAATGATATCTTAACGAAACATAAAAAACAGTATAATATTTAAAAATACTATCCGAAAAGAAAAAAATTGTAATGTGGATCTAGTCGATTGAATTCTAATGTTTCGTTAAGTTATATTTTAAAAATCACAAAATTTACTTATACATTTTCTCAAGAGACGAATTTGTTTATTGTCAACTCAGGGTCTTTAGGTATATATGTACCATGTACCAATTCTAAGCTTTCTGGTAATTTCTGATAAGAGTTTGTTATGAAATATTTCAAATCAGTTGTCTTGGTTCTAAATTTCTGATCGACATATTTTCTTATAGATCTTTAAAAAGAAAGTAACAAACTTGCAGTAGATTGTCCATCTTCTATCTTTCCTGTTTTCGATTTCCACAGAGTTTAGCAGTGAAATACGATAAGGCTACACTTTTCCATCTAAAATTTCGATTTCATTCATAGAATTCACACCCAGTCTCTTCAACAATCACAATACGATAAAGTATAGAACAATTATTTCTCTCCTCAGATAGATACTTTCTATAAATGATCTCTTTAAGATTGTTGAATAAAGAATAATGAAGAAAATATTGATAAGAAGCTCTATAGAAGCTATTGCTTCTTTAAGCTACTTTATGTTTGACAGTACTTGGGATACCTACCAGGTGGTTGCAAATTAAAAAAAGAAAATATTTTAAACAGCACAAAAAAAAAAAAAACATTTTAAAGAAGCTCTTCACAAGCTTTATAGACACTATAGCTTGTGGGATATATTTTTGTCAGCCACAAGAGAAAATTGAAAAACTGAGAAGATATAAGGCAACTTGAGCCATCTAGTTAAATTAATTCCTCATTTCTGCTTTTATTTTGCCCCACTGTTATTGCGGTCGCTTATTTTCATTGCATGTGTTTAACCAGACAGACATCAATCAAAAAATTTCAACAGCTATTATTATTATTAATATTCACCGGGATAGGGATTCTCTCTCTCTCTCATGGTTGCCTTTCATTTCAAAGACAACACCATTCAGCAGTCAGAGCCATCTACTGTTGTTTGGTTGTTGAATGACAGTCAAGGAAGCAGCACCCAACACAACACGCCAGCTCCACCATTATCATCATCATCAGGTATCAGGAGCAGAAAGGAACTCGCTCAGAGAGTTCTCCCATCAGTTTTCCTACCGCAGCAGAGATAGAAAAATCTACCGCATATCTCATGCAAAAGACTTCTATGTGTCTGTCTGCTGTTTGAGTCCCTCGTCATCATCATCGTGCGCCGTTGTATGCCTCTCCTGCCTGCCTTTTGAGTTTCTGTGTGTGTTTTGATTCATCGCCGCTACAAATCTGTCAGGGATGACAGGAATCAGGTCCAGAGCCACACGGTTCGTTCATAGTGGATTGAAGATATGCCATCAGGATCCAGGGGCTGGCGCTGGATTACAACAGCCCGGTGATTAATGAGTTTATTATTACTCGGCATGAAAAAAGGAGTGTGGTGATGGTGCCTGCCTGTGTGTTCGTGTGTCGCCTCCTTGCTCTTTTCTGCTGGCTGTCCATCGCGCCCTGACGTGCAATTTATCTTCCTCTCTCTCTGGGAGAACTCTGGGAGAACGTTGTGTTGCTTCGCTGTGGCTCTGCAGAAACGAGCACAGGGTGGTTGTGTTTGGTTTTCCCTCTTTTTATATTTTTCAAAAAAACGCAAATCAGAAAGGAGGACAAGTGAGCGACGAGACGATACGAGACGATACGAGACGGAACGAAAAGAGACGACAACGACGACGACGTTGATGATGATGATGGAAATGATGAACAAGTATAAAAAAGCACAAGGCAACCAGAACCATAACCATTCCCAGTGCCAGTTCTCTTCTGCTGAAGAAGAAGAATGATCATTGTTCATTTTGAAAACTGTCTGAAATGATAGATGATTTGCCAGAGACCAGGTATACATATACAAATATGTAGATGATGTATAATACCACACCTCCTCATTCGGCGGCGGGGAGAAAATGCCAGATTGAAATTAGTTTGATATAATACCCAAAGCTGAAGCTGCTGCTTTGCCATAACGACATAATGAGCCTGGTTGAACTGAAGGACACACAAAAACTCTCCAACTGTACGAGAGATACTCTATGGAACTTTTGTGCGCCAAATATCACAGCCCAATGTCATCGAATTTATTACCCAGGCAAATCCATTTATGGCAAACTAACTAATGAGTTCACTTTTTGGGCGACAGATGGTAGCACGTAGATTAATTGACAACTAGACAACAAAACAAGCTGACATTTGGAAATTCCACTTCACTTTGGAAATGACAGCATGAATGGCATGGCGATGGCTATGGCGTGGCGTGCTAGTGCTTTGGCTGTGTGGCTGTCATGGCTCGCAGCAATGATGGCTGCCGATGTGGATGTCAGAGAGTGCGGGTATGTTGTTGTATTGCGCGCGCCCTCTGGCGCTGCTGCTCACCGCTGACACCGCTGAAATTGATGGAGTATCTACAGTATACACTCTCTAATCCCCAATTTAACAAATTATCTAATGACGTTTCGTGTCGGTGTCGACCGTGATAAGTGACTCCATCAATCACGTTGATTAGTGTCCACTGTCGCGCGCGGCGGCTGGCGGCAATGGCTGTTGTTTAAAAGAGTGGGAAGAGGGGTGTATAGAGCTCCATCATGAGTAGAGGTAACTATTATATAGCTCTCCATTGAGTATGAATAATGATCTAAGTAAATTGTTTTCTGTGTTTGTTGTTTATTTTTTGTTTCTTTGTTCCCCCTTTTTGCTTCCTCTTCCTTCTCTTCATTGTTGTATTATAGTTGTTGTTCATTTGTTTGTTTTTTTTACCCCCGCACATCAGGCAAAAAATACTTGGAAAGGTAACCGAATGAATATTTGAAGCTTCACTCGCCTTGTTTTTTTGCTATCAGTCAAAGTTAGAATTGATGGACTTTTTGAATATAAATGACCGGGATGTACCTCCTCTACATTCTCTGTGTTGGGTTGATGAGTTGCATTTGGATTCATTTGTTTTGCCTGTCAAATTGAACTAAATGGTTTTGGTGTAACGATAAATAAATTTAAGTTAGCTTGTAGAACGATTTTTTATTCTTAAATAATTAAGAGGAATTGATATTGTAGTAGATTGGAAATTCCCTCAGTTCAGTTTGGAAGTTCAAAAATATAGGTTTCGATGGCAATTTAACTCTGTAGAGAATTGGGTCAGACTTAGCCAGAAAAAAAGGATTAACAAAATGAATTCAATAAAAAAAGAACTTTTAGTTCTACTTGAAAATTAAAACATCTCGTTAATATAAGAAAAAAGTCGTGATTTATGGAATTCTTTTTCTTTTGTCAAGTCAGTTTGAACCATTTGCTTAGTATTCAGGCTTACGGCACAGTTCAGGAAGGATTAATGCTTATCAAACTGCTAATAAATGACATCCATATAAAAGGGGGAAAATGGCGCCCGGGAGAAACCCAAGTGTTGCGTTTGGAAAGTTATCCAATAGCTTAATGAATTCGGTAGTTAATTTTCAAAAAATAAAATATAAAAACTTCATTGATAAATCGTAATCCCTCAAATTCTAATTTGTTGATTGCAGAAATATTAATGTTTGTTAAGCTGTTTTAATTGTTTTAAGGCTCAGGTTCATATTTCTAATATTGGATATTATAATATTGTTTATTAATTTCAAATCGATTTTATTATAACTAATTTCTTGAAACTTTACCAACTGGCTCATTGGTCTAGGGGTATGATTTCCGCTTTGGGTGCGGGAGGTCCCGGGTTCAAATCCCGGATGAGCCCTTGTGCAATGTATTCTTTTTAGTGGACGCTTTTTGGAACAACATAGAGATTTTTGTATGCACTGAAAAAAGGGTTAAGTTTCGGGCATTGAAATGAATGAATAAAACAATCATCTTTTGCAAATATTCGAATAAAACATGTGCTTCTTACTGCCCCTGGATGAAAATTATCAGCTGCACTAAGTCCATTGTTAGAAGTTGTACATTTTTAAGCTGCCAAAACATTACACAAACCTTTTCTTAGAAAAAAAAGATGAAAAGTCTTAAATATTTTATTTTTTTTTCGGGAGTCTTCGTTTTCAGGCCAAATACCAGATCATGTTGGATCTTCATTCTTTTATATCATTTGTAATCCAATTTTTAGAACTTTTAATGGCCAATACTGGATTTCGCAATCATATTCACTAAATCCCCCATTCCAATTGCAAAATCACACGAGAAACAAATGTCCCACAACACGAAATGTCAGTTCGTTCAAAATTTTATAACCTAAATAAAGTCTATGATATTTTAATCGTCAGTTAAACTATGAGATGAATTAAGTCAATATAAAAAAAAAACTTTTATTCCTAGAAATAAGCCATAAGTTTGGTTTATCAGGCTCATGAAAAACTGGCGCTCGGTCTCATGAATTTTTATTTTGAATTTGAACAGCAGCAGCTGTCAAATAACATAGTTTTTATTTGTTCAACAAATAAAAACTTATATTCGATTACTTCGTGCCTATAAGAAAACGAGTTCATACCTATCAAGCTTTCCAAACGTTTATTGACTAATTTCTTTGCTTAATTTTACTTAAAAACTGTCACATGGCTCGTTGGTCTAGGGGTATGATTTCCGCTTAGGGTGCGGGAGGTCCCGGGTTCAAATCCCGGACGAGCCCAAGAGTATTATATTTTGCTTTTAACTTTTGTATGTTACCGAATTGTTCAATTCAAGTCAAGTCAAGTCAAATAAATTATGTGCTTACCTAAATCGAATTTTTTTGGACCTTCCTCCTGTCTTATTCCTTCGAGGTCGCATTGGAACGTTGTAGGTATGTTATTGCCTTTTTTATGGGAGGTTTCAAGATCTTTCCTTTCAACATGGCAAATTTCCAGTTTTGAATTAATAGTCGATGTGCAAATGGATGCAACAGACACAGGCACATTTCTTCAGAAGGTACGGCAAAACTAAAAAAAATTTTCTTCATTTGTTCCATCATAACTAATAAACTATTCATCGTAATTTAACAATTGAGATATCATTGCAAACCTCTTATCTGTCCGGTAGTTATAGAATATTTTAAGTCACAATAAATTAAATATAGCGCCCTCTGGAGGCAAACGTTTCTTTTCTACCATAAAATAATATTTTTCACTTTTTTAACATTTTCTTTTTTTATTTATTTACAGGTCTGAGAGCCAAATTAAAATGGTAAGTTTATAAATTTTTCGTCTTATGATTTTTTTCTCCATTTTTCTGCAAATCTAGTATTCATAATATAAAATGGTTAAAAATTGGTTTGAAATTCTAGGTTATCAAAATTGTTTTCCCGTCACCTTGATCGACATTTTTCTCTGCTTACTTTGCGCTCATTACTTCCTTTAGATTTATTATCCACATTCCATAAAGCACAAACCAAGGCATTCGCAAAAAATATTTTCACTAAGTTGAAAGGAAAGCATTTCTCATACAATTTCATAAGATTACATTCCAAAATCAGTTGATCTTTGCTCCTTGCGGCGGCAGATTAGGCAGCAAATCAAATTCAAAATAGTTGTATAGTTGTCTTGTGTTGTCTTTGGCCTGTCTACAACTTCATTTACCTTCCACAAGACTTCTTCTTCTTCTTTAACCACCCACTCTCATACCACAAAAATATATATATACAATCTAATCCAACTGACATTTCTCTTTGGCCATAATCCGACATTTTACAGTTTTGTAGATATCTCTGTCGACCATCGACCGGGCGATGAAGGAATCCAGAAAACACATTATTTCATTCCCAAGTTAACCAGAAGAGAAGAAGTCCGTCTGGTGCCTTAAAAAGTTGTAATTCATGGAAAATCCATGATAATTTTGTACTACAAACTCTGGGCTTGAGCAATTTCTGGATAAAGTTGTTGTAAGGGTGGGTTGGGCCAGCAGTCAAAACCAATCCTCTTGCCACATTCTCCGATTCTATCCAATTGCTCATCGGAAGTTATTTAACCAAAGACAGAGTCATGGATATAGAAGAAGAGAGCTACTTCATTGAGTAAACGTGCTCAAATGTGGAAGAAAATGGATGGTTAGGGTGGTAATGGTGATGGTGTAATTGTGTAAGCTTGGGCAGCATAGTATAGTTTCATAAATATTGGCAAATACCAAGACCCAGAGAGAGAGTGTATAGAGTCTACCTACAGAACCAGTTCATTAAGCTATTTACAGTTATAACTTTGAGGTTATTCTAAGTTTTTTTTTTATTCTATTTTAGTTTTCTTTTTTTTTTTGTGTTTTGCTTGTTCAAATGTGTGTTCACCCAAAACATTGTTGTTACAGAAATCGTTTTCACGTTTTATCCACAAGTCTGTAGTTTGAAAATAGTACACCTTCCGGGTCTTAACCCTTTTCATCCTTCCATTTACTTTAAAGGTAAGGGATAACAACAGTTTTTAGATCTCGTGTATTTAGTTTGGAATTCGAATATACGAAAATGAGGGAAGGTAGTAAGGTTAACCATCAGTAGTTTGGATGATGTGGTTTGTCGATGGTGTATATAAGAAACAACATTGGATATCTTTATAGTCCAGGAATATTTGCAAGTGAACTTCTCTGTGGCAAACTATAACTATAAAACGACATAAAAGTAACAAGGACGACAAGAGAACGAGTGTATGGTAACGATGAATTCTGGAGGACAATCGAAATGATGATGGCAATGACGATGGGTTGTGGTTATGTTGATAGCCAGGTTCTATTTTAACACAGTTAGGGTTGCCATGATGTAGCATTTTATCACTTTTTTTAGTCTACTTTTACGATTTAAATGTTAAAAGTTAATTATTTCTTCTGCTAGTACGTTCCGAAGCATTTTCGCGATATTTTATAAAAAAAAAATTTAGTCACAATCTCTTTTCACAATTTGTTACTATAATAGTATTAAAATGCGTTCCAAAATCTTTCAAATCTTTCTAGCGATAGAACGAGTGTTGGACGCGTTTTAGACGCGTTTTGAATGCGTTTTGGACGCGTTTTGGACGCGTTTTAGACGCGTTTTGGACGCGTTTTGGACGCGTTTTGGACGCGTTTTGGACGCGTTTTGGATGCGTTTTGGACGCGTTTTGGGCGCGTTTTAGACGCGTTTTGGACACGTTTTGGACGCGTTTGAGACTCGTTTTGTTCGCGTTTTGGACGAGTTTTAGACGCGTTTTGGAAGCGTTTTGGACGCGGTCCAGACGCGTTTTGGACGCGTTTAGTTCGCGTTTTGGAAGCGTGTTAGACCCGTTTTGCACTCGTTATGGACGCTTCTTAGACGCGTTTTAGACGCACCTCGAACTTTAAAGTACCTTAAGGTACTTGCTTCCTTGCTACCTTGCTTCTGCCAACTCGCCTAAAAAGCACTTCGTTATGTGCGTCCTTTTATATTTAGAAACATGTTCTATACTTATAATAATTTTTAAATTGCAAATACTTTATTTTTACATTCGTTTCGTTGGTCTAGACACAGAAAAAAAAACTATTGCAGAGACGCATGCACAAAAAATGGTTAGGCCTGATACAGCGGTAACAACGCCCCTGATTACACACCTTTTAGCGATAATTTTGAGAATAAGCTTCAAATTTTTAAAACAAAAAAGTTCCACAATCTCTCCAAGATTTTTTAACACTGTAGTTTGTGTTGCATCTTGAAACGAAAGGGTTCCACAATCCTCATCGAAATATTTTCCAAAGCTGATCACGCATTCAATCAAATGATTTTACAATTGTTTTCGTGATTTTATACATCATAATCCGTTCATTTCATGACAAAAATACGTTCCACAATTTATTTTTCAGATTTCTTACTACAGTAGTTGATTCAATCTTTAGAAAAATGTGTTCCATAATCTTTAACTAACCAATTTTTTCGCTCAAAAACGTTCCACAACCCTTTTCAACATTTCTTCCACAAATATTTAACAGAAAAAAATGCTAATTTTTCACAGAAATACATTCCACAACAATTTTTTGTAAACAAAATTGATTTTATTTTCAAATTCATTAAATTCCTCTCGTTGGCAACCCTATTTGAGTCCTTAGAAAAGTAGCAATATAATTGTGCAATACCAAAAACGGGCGATAAGATATTTCTAAATGCCTTTTGACTAGATTGTGTTCAACAACCACTGCCCTGGCATCTACACATGTTCAATGTGGTAATTTTGCGACGATGACAGAGATTTGGTCACAGGATATAAGCTCTCTTTCCCAGCAGAGATACACACATAGTTACACACATTGAGAGAGTATACTTTTCGTAAAAGGAATTTCCGGTAATATTAAAATGAATATCATGCCAAAAGGTTGCAAAAGAGCAACAACACGACCTCAACGACCAAAGAAAAAGGCAATGATGATGATAATAGCAAAAGGATAAAGGGGGTCTCATACTCTTGGTTGATGAAATCACAGGTTATATAGGAAAACCGTTAAGTGTATGTCTCCTTTTGGCCAATTTACAGGATTAAATGCGATAAAAGATACAGTTTCCTGTCTGTGGTGTTGTGTAAATGGCTATTTTCATTCAGAATGTCGGTGTGGAATGGATTCCACATAATTTCTTTGTTGATTGGAAGTAAAGTTAACACGCTGCCGAGTCAGCTTCGTCGCCGCCAATGTCACTTTTACAATGTAGGAAGTAATGGAGATAGAAAATTCAAATGAGCATGAGCAATGAACTGAACATGCACCTATCGCGACATAGTTTTGCGTGAGCACGCAACTAAAATCGATCAACAAGTTTGACAACTACTCCAGACAAAAACAAACACAGACATTCATCAATTGTAGTTATTATCGTTGTCGCTGTCGTCGTCGGTCGTCGTGGTCGAATAAAAGAAAGAAAGAAAGAAAGACCGCTTTTAGCACAACTGAGGGCATACGTGTGTACAGCAAAAGTGTCACACACAGAAACACACAAACGCTTTTAATGACACGAACTGTCATTCTGTCCAGCTTGTCTCTAAGCCTGTCAATCTTTTCAACAAAATGATTTATTTGACCGCCATTGCTCATTAATACCTGTCACTCTGTATACCCGACGGTGTCAATCTGTTTAACTTGGAAGTCGTCGTTGTCGGCTTTAAAAGCTAAACGTGGTAAGAGAACATCCAGTCTGTGTCTGTCATGCCACATGCAACTTATAATACAATAATAATAACCAAGGGTTACATCTTGTGTCATGAAGTTGGTTGAATGACTTTTTTTTTTTGCTTTGCCTTAGTTGATCATGTTTTGACTTTATTGATGTGCGGCAAGCACATTTTCTGAGTCATGCAATATTTTTCTGCCCTCTCCTTGGTGTGTGTGTACCTGTCAAAAGTGTGATGAAAATGAAAACAGAGAGAATTAAAACAGAAAAACGAATGAAGAAAATAACTACTCGATCAATCAACACATGTAACACACAATGCAGCGGCAGCACAGGAGAAGTTAAATATGAATTACAAATCGAGAGAGAAGACAGGAAAAACAAAAAAAAGCAGCTGCTAATATGTCATGTGTCAAAGTTATTTTAACATAAAATGTGACAGTTCATCTGAACATGAGAAGGTTTGGTTTTGATATATTTCATGAAGTTAACTGAAAATTTCTTACTGCAGTTGAGTTAAATGAAATTCTCATAGACTTGGTTGAGGTTATAAAATTTTGAACGAACTGACATTTTGTTTGATTGCACGTTTGTTTGTCGTGTGATTTTGCAAATAAATGTCAAGAATTGTTGATTATGATTGCGAAATGAAGTTTTGACCATTAGAAGTTCTAAAACTTACATTGAAAATGATATAAAATAAAAAAGATGCAACATATGCGATAAAAAAGATGATTTTTTAGTTATTCATTTTTTTTTTTTCAAAACCTAAAACATAACCATTTTTTCAGTGCATACAAAAGCCCGTATAAAATTTTATGTTGTGACAAAAAGGGTACACAAAAAACAATCTCACAAGGGCTCATCCGGGATTTGAACCCGGGACCTCCCGCACCCAAAGCGGAAATCATACCCCTAGACCAATGAGCCAGTTGAAGAATTATAAAGAAATTTTGTGTAATCGATTAAAATATTATGGAAAAATAATTGGAAATAAAATTTCAGTTTTATTTAAGCTTTAACCATGACAACTATGAGCGCTCATGCTAAGAAACAGTTAAATAAATACTAACATTTCTGTGATCAAAATTTTAAATTTGTCAAAAGCTGATTTACCTATTTCTATTCAAGTTGACATAAAGACTTAAGACACACGTTGAATATTTGTTCGGATTGATTGTGCAGCTGTTGTTAATAAAATCAACAAAACTACTGCTACAAAATTTATTAACCAGATATCGCCTATCACAACTTTTTTTCTCTTTTCGCCAGTTTCGCAAACAAATTATTTCTCAATCATGAAATTTTGTGTCAATATGTTCGCAAAGGCATTATTTTAGTCTTAATTTTGCAATATTATTCAAATTATCCTGGTTCCCTTAAAAATTTGCAATACCTACATATTTCAATGGCTTATTTCCTTTTGCAAACTCATTTTTGAAGTATATTTTTTAAGTTCTCCTATTCTGTCCGGATCCTCAAGAATAATTTATTTGTGCTCGACTTTGCATTTAACCTCGCACGGAAAAAAAAATCGTTTTTTTTTTCCTCGGAAACAAGCCATTCGCAAATTGGTTTGCTTGCCATTAAGTTTTTCAAATTTTAAGTTAAAAAATTGTTTTAAAAACTAAGCTAAGAATTTTGTATAATAGTTCTCAGTATTGTCTGCCATTACAGAAATTATTCAAAAAAATCTATTGAAAGGAATATTTTCGCATTTTGCACTTTCATTACATTTTTGAGCTTTTTTTCATAGCATTGCAAACGTTTGCGTTGCATTTTGTTCTGAAACTCTCCACATCACGAAAAATATAGCTTCGCATCTTTATTTTTACAGTCATTAATCATTTCGCAAGGTGTTTCGTAGCTTTGCACCTTCTTTTTATATGTTTTTACTAAAAAGAATCATTTTAAGTTTGATAAATTAGTGAAAACAAAAATTTCTATTCTATTTTTGCTGTAAAGGTTCCTTTTTTAAAAATCCAAAATTCATTTCGAAACTTCTGATTTATTTATTCGCATTTAGCAAGCACCTAATTTCCCATTTTCTCTATCTACATTTTCAGTTGTTCCCAAAAATAGGCTAACAATTTTATGTTAATGCCTTTTTCTGCCAGCATGCAACACTTTTCTGTTGCACTATTTAAATTTTATTATCAAACATTTTCTAAGAATAAAATTTCTTCCGTGAATTTTCACCAAATATAGCACAATGCAATTCTTAGCCTTCCTTCAAACAAGAACAAAAAAACCTTTACCCATCGCACAAGCCAAAAGCACCCACATAGTAAAAATGTATAATGAACACTTTATTATTATATGTGTATTCAACGCCCATAAATCAACAATAATAATGTTAGTTATGGTTCAAGAAAAAAACACAACAAACAAACCAAAAAAAAACTTATAATTTATTGTAAGTTTGTGCAAATGGCCATAAACATTACTTCGCTGGAATTTCATTTTTCAAGGAACGCGCGCGTACCTATACCAGACAAAAACACTGCAGCAATGTCTGCCTATTTAATAACTATTACGAGTATGAATATACAACACATTCAATGCAATGCATTATAATAGAAAATGCTTAAAATTATTTTAAGCAGTATTATGGTGCAGCACAGGCACACTATCAACAACAAGCAAGCGCAAAAAAATGCACCGCGCAAAGTCTTCTTTATAAAAAAAAAAATGAGAAGGTATCAGTACCAAGCCAACACCACACTGATGGTCGGCATTGTTATGAAAATAAGCCATTAGTTAAACAATTTAATTTCCAAGAAAACTAATTAAAAATTCGCGCGTACATGAATATTACACCTCTTTATTATACAGCACAGGGTTGGATTTGGTTTGGGGTTGTCACTATTGTGGGTCAGAAAAAAATCGAAATTCTTTTTTTCCTCCGTCCTCCGCTTCGCAGTTTTCCATTTTTGCATCAAGCTTCTACGAAAAAAAAAAAATAATTTTTTTATTAATTGACTTTTTAGCAAATTTTTTTACATATTCTTGTAGAAAATTTAACGCTCTACAAAAAAGGTTAAAGCAATCAATTTGATGCCAAGCAATTTTTTGTAGAACGTTTAAGCCCCTACAAGAATACATCTTGTTAATTTGAAAATAATAAAGTTTCAGTGAATTGGAAAATTTTTAAAAGTAAAAATTGTTTTTATAATTTTTTTTTTAACTTTGACCTCGAATATCTTTAGAATGGTTAGATTAATGA
Source organism: Episyrphus balteatus (assembly GCF_945859705.1). Taxonomy (NCBI): domain Eukaryota; kingdom Metazoa; phylum Arthropoda; class Insecta; order Diptera; family Syrphidae; genus Episyrphus; species Episyrphus balteatus. The sequence continues at coordinate 5,541,593 of NC_079137.1, read as the reverse complement.
AAAAAGTTAATAAGACCTTTTCTGTGAAGCAATCTGTTTTCTACAAGAATATGTCATGCGCGTTTGATTATTATAATTTTTCAATTTTTTACAAAATTAAGAACAAAAAACTAAATTTTAAAGATTTTCTCGATTTTTGGACCTCAAATATCTACTAAACGGTTAGATAATTGAAAAAAGTGTAGAAGGCCTTTTTTGTAGAACGTTCAATTTTCTACAAGAATATGTAAAAAGTCAATTAATAAAAAAAAATATTTTTTTTTCGTAGAAGCTTGATGTAAAAATGGAAAATTGCGAAGCGGAGGACGGAGGAAAAAAAGAATTTCGATTTTTTTACCCATAAACTTACCAAAAAACTTAAAGGAATGCAAACATTTTTTGCGATTTGCCATGAAACCCAAACGAACATAAGATTTTTTTTCATAGAGAATATTCACCAAACATGTTGAATTGATTTTAGGATTTCTCGGAGAAGAAAAGCGATATCGAAATGATTTAAACGGATTTAAAAAGAAGAAACTTAGTTCTTTAAGAAACCGCTACAAATGTAATTATAAAAAATTATCACGCAAGATGACATAACCTCAAAAACTGTTAAAAAAGGGTTTTTTTGATTTTCTAACGGTAATATCTCAAAAACTTGATGTGATTGAATTTTTTTGACTTCGGATTCGAGTTCAGCATACGAAAAACCATTAGAAAAGTATAGTCTGACTTCTATAAAAAAAAACTTTTTAATTAGTGAAATCCAATTGGGCAGAAAAAATGAACGGACTTATATTCGAATATCTGAAGATCTAAAAATGCCACTAATTTGATTGAAATGCCGTTAAAAAGAGGCATATTTCTTCTAAAAATAGAGCCATTATTTGAGTTTCTACCATATTATTAACAGAGTTATTAACAAAAACGTGTGAAAAGTACGTAAAAGTACGTTTTTTCATAACTTATTAAGCTCATAAAAAACGAATAGCTCGATAGAAAATTTTAAAAAAGCTTTTTTCTTACTATTTAGACCCCAAGGAACATTTCTGCATCAAAACATATGGAGTGCAAGACACTTCGAGTAGTGTCGCGTTCAAACGACCCGTGCGAAGTGAACTCTTCGTTATTCATCTTTACAATTATATTAGTTTATTTCTTTTAATAGTTTCATCGAATAAAACTTTTTTTTAACTTGAAGCAAATTTACTTACGTAAATTCCTCTATAATCCAATCCTCTTAAATTAATAAGATTTCTAATAAAAATAAGTAAAATTTGTTTAAACTTTGCTTAAATCAAAGTGAACTTCATTTTAACAAGAATTAACTTTTAAAGAAAATTTAAGTGTAGATACCTACTAAGATTGAAATGATTTTTTTAATAATTTTATGTGCATTTTTATTAAAATTAAAATATTAAACAAACTTTCATTTTTTTTTTTGGCATATATTTTGCACAGTATATGACTGTTTTAAGACGACTGTCTTTTTGGCAAAAAGCATGCCAAAATCCGATTGATTTAATACAAATTCTAATTGTTTTTAGCATGTCTTTTTTCTGTGTACCTAATTCAACAAAAGCAGGAATTGTTGTTTTCTACAAATGCAACAACGTGATTTGTGGTATTTCTTTCTATTATTAAAATTAGAATTTGACTGTTTTGTGCAAAATTTAAATAAAATTAAATTAAATAAAAGCCTATTTCACGATGAAGTTAGTTTTTTCTTCATATAAAATCCATTTATTACATGTAAGCTCTTTATAACTATAAGGTTCTATGTTGAACATAGAACCTTTTTTCAAATTTGTTTACAAACTTTTTCATAAAAAGGTTCTATGTCATTTTTAAAAAATGCTCATAGAATCCTTTTTTCTGGTGAAATTAATGTTTTTTTTCATGGTTTTATGATTTTTTTAGGGTCCTTGTAACTATTTTATCCGAAAACCAGCCTTAAAAAATGTCTATCCACAAATGTCTATCCACAAATGTCTATCGACAAATGTCTAGCCACAAATGTCTATTAACAAATGTCTATCCACAAATGTCTATCCACAAATGTCTATCCACAAATGTCTATACACAAATGTCTATCCACAAATGTCTATCCACAAATGTCTATCGACAAATGTCTATCGACAAATGTCTATCGACAAATGTCTATCCACAAATGTCTATCCACAAATGTCTATCCACAAATGTCTATCGACAAATGTCTATCCACAAATGTCTATCCACAAATGTCTATCCACAAATGTCTATCCACAAATGTCTATCCACAAATGTCTATCGACAAATGTCTATCCACAAATGTCTATCCACAAATGTCTATCCACAAATGTCTATCCACAAATGTCTATCGTTAAATGTCTATCGACAAATTTCTATCGACAAATTTCTATCGACAAATGTCTATCGACAAAAGTCTATCCACAAATGTCTTTCCACAAATGTCTATCGACAAATGTCTATCGACAAATGTCTATCGACAAATGTCTATCGACAAAAGTCTATCCACAAATGTCTATCCACAAATGTCTATCCACAAATATCTATCGACAAATGTCTATCGACAAATGTCTACCCACAAATGTCTATCCACAAATGTCTATCCACAAATGTCTATCGTTAAATGTCTATCCACAAATGTCTATCCACAAATGTCTATCCACAAATGTCTATCCACAAATGTCTATCGACAAATGTCTATCGACAAATGTCTATCGACAAATGTCTATCGTTAAATGTCTATCGACAAATGTCTAGAAACAAATGTCTATCCACAAATGTCTATCCACAAATATCTATCGACAAATGTCTATCGACAAATGTCTACCAACAAATGTCTATCCACAAATGTCTATCCACAAATGTCTATCCACAAATGTCTATCCACAAATGTCTATCCACAAATGTCTATCGTTAAATGTCTATCAATAAATGTCTAGCCACAAATGTCTATCCACAAATGTCTATCGACAAATGTCTATCCACAAATGTCTATCCACAAATGTCTATCCACAAATGTCTATCGACAAATGTCTATCGACAAATGTCTATCGTTAAATGTCTATCGACAAATGTCTAGCCACAAATGTCTATCCACAAATGTCTATCCACAAATGTCTATCCACAAATGTCTATCCACAAATGTCTATCCACAAATGTCTATCCACAAATGTCTATCGACAAATGTCTATCGACAAATGTCTATCGACAAATGTCTATCCACAAATGTCTATCCACAAATGTCTGTCCACAAATGTCTATCAACAAATGTCTATCCACAAATGTCTATCCACAAATGTCTATCGTTAAATGTCTATCCACAAATTTCTATCGACAAATTTCTATCGACAAATGTCTATCGACAAAAGTCTATCCACAAATGTCTTTCCACAAATGTCTATCCACAAATGTCTATCCACAAATGTCTATCGACAAATGTCTATCGACAAATGTCTATCGACAAAAGTCTATCCACAAATGTCTATCCACAAATGTCTATCCACAAATGTCTATCCACAAATGTCTATCCAAAAATGTCTATCCACAAATGTCTATCGACAAATGTCTATCCACAAATGTCTATCCACAAATGTCTATCCACAAATGTCTATCAACAAATGTCTATCCACAAATGTCTATCCACAAATGTCTATCGTTAAATGTCTATCCACAAATGTCTATCCACAAATGTCTATCCACAAATATCTATCCACAAATGTCTATCGACAAATGTCTATCGACAAATGTCTATCGTAAAATGTCTATCGACAAAAGTCTATCCACAAATGTCTATCCACAAATGTCTATCCACAAATATCTATCGACAAATGTCTATCGACAAATGTCTACCCACAAATGTCTATCCACAAATGTCTATCCACAAATGTCTATCCACAAATGTCTATCGTTAAATGTCTATCCACAAATGTCTATCCACAAATGTCTATCGACAAATGTCTATCGACAAATGTCTAGCCACAAATGTCTATCCACAAATGTCTATCCACAAATGTCTATCCACAAATGTCTATCCACAAATGTCTATCCACAAATGTCTATCCACAAATGTCTATCCTCAAAAGTCTATCCACAAATGTCTATCCACAAAAGTCTATCGACAAATGTCTATCGACAAATGTCTATCGTTAAATGTCTATCGACAAATGTCTAGCCACAAATGTCTATCCACAAATGTCTATCCACAAATGTCTATCCACAAATGTCTATCCACAAATGTCTATCGACAAATGTCTATCCACAAATGTCTATCCACAAATGTCTATCAACAAATGTCTATCCACAAATGTCTATCCACAAATGTCTATCGTTAAATGTCTATCCACAAATGTCTATCCACAAATGTCTATCCACAAATGTCTATCGACAAATGTCTATCGACAAATGTCTATCGACAAATGTCTATCGACAAAAGTCTATCCACAAATGTCTATCCACAAATGTCTATCCACAAATGTCTATCCACAAATGTCTATCCACAAATGTCTATCCACAAATGTCTATCGACAAATGTCTATCCACAAATGTCTATCCACAAATGTCTATCAACAAATGTCTATCCACAAATGTCTATCCACAAATGTCTATCGTTAAATGTCTATCCACAAATGTCTATCCACAAATGTCTATCCACAAATGTCTATCGACAAATGTCTATCCACAAATGTCTATCGACAAATGTCTATACACAAATGTCTATCCACAAATGTCTATCGACAAATGTCTATCGACAAAAGTCTATCCACAAATGTCTATCGACAAATGTCTATCGTTAAATGTCTATCGACAAATGTCTATCCACAAATGTCTATCGACAAATGTCTATCCACAAATGTCTATCGTTAAATGTCTATCCACAAATGTCTAGCCACAAATGTCTATCCACAAATGTCTATCCACAAATGTCTATCCACAAATGTCTATCCACAAATGTCTATCCACAAATGTCTATCCACAAATGTCTATAGACAAATGTCTATCCACAAATGTCTATCCACAAATGTCTATCGACAAATGTCTATCCACATATGTCTATCGACAAATGTCTATCCACAAATGTCTACCCACAAATGTCTACCCACAAATGATAGACAATTAACGATAGACATTTGTGGATAGACATTTAACGATAGACATTTGTGGATAGACATTTGTGGATGGACATTTGTGGATAGACATTTAACGATAGACATTTGTGGATAGACATTTGTGGATAGACATTTAACGATAGACATTTGTGGATAGACATTTGTTGATAGACAATTGTCGATAGACATTTGTCGATAGAAATTTGTCGATAGAAATTTGTCGATAGACATTTAATGATAAACATTTGTGGATAGACATTTGTGGATAGACATTTGTGGATAGACATTTGTGGATAGACATTTGTGGATAGACATTTGTGGATAGACATTTGTCGATAGACATTTGTCGATAGACATTTGTGGATAGACATTTGTGGATAGACATTTGTGGATAGACATTTGTGGCTAGACATTTGTGGATAGACATTTGTCGATAGACATTTGTGGATAGATATTTGTGGATAGACATTTGTCGATAGACATTTGTGGATAGACATTTAACGATAGACATTTGTGGATAGACATTTAACGATAGACATTTGTGGATAGACATTTGTGGATAGACATTTGTAGTCAGACATTTGTCGATAGAAATTTGTCGATAGACATTAAACGATGGACATTTTTGGATAGACATTTGTGAATAGAAATTTGTCGTGAGACATTTGTCGTGAGACATTTGTAGTGAGACACATGTCGATTGACATTTGTCGTGAGACATTTGTCGATAGATATTTGTCGATAGACATTTGTCGATAGACATTTGTCGATAGACGTTTGTGGATAGACATTTGTGGATAGACATTTGTGGATAGACATTTGTGGATAGACATTTGTGGATAGACTTTTGTCGATAGACATTTGTGGATAGACTTTTGTCGATAGACATTTGTCGATAGACATTTGTCGATAGACATTTGTCGATAGACATTTGTCGATAGACATTTGTGGATAGACATTTGTGGATAGACATTTGTGGATAGACATTAGTGGACAGACATTTTCGATAGACATTTGTTGATAGACAATTGTCGATAGACATTTGTGGATAGACATTTGTCGATAGATATTTGTGGATAGACTTTTGTCGATAGACATTTGTCGATAGACTTTTGTCGATAGACATTTGTCGATAGACATTTGTCGATAGACATTTAACGATAGACATTTGTGGATAGACATTTGTGGAAAGACATTTGTGGATAGACATTTGTGGATAGACATTAGTGGACAGACATTTGTTGATAGACATTTGTCGATAGACATTTGTCGATAGACATTTGTGGATAGACTTTTGTCGATAGACATTTGTCGATAGACTTTTGTCGATAGACATTTGTCGATAGACATTTGTCGATAGACATTTAACGATAGACATTTGTGGATAGACATTTGTGCGATAGACATTTGTGGATAGACATTTGTGGAAAGACATTTGTGGATAGACATGTGTGGATAGACATTAGTGGACAGACATTTGTTGATAGACATTTGTGGATAGACATTTGTGGATAGACATTTGTCGATAGACATTTGTTAATAGACAATTGTCGATAGACATTTGTGGATAGACATTTATCGATAGATATTTGTCGATAGACATTTGTCGATAGACATTTGTGGAAAGACATTTGTGGATAGACATTTGTGGATAGACATTAGTGGACAGACATTTGTTGATAGACATTTGTGGATAGACATTTGTGGATAGACATTTGTGGAAAGACATTTGTCGATAGACATTTGTCGATAGACATTTGTGGATAGACATTTGTCGATAGACATGTGTTGATAGACAATTGTCGATAGACATTTGTGGATAGACATTTGTGGATAGACATTTTACGATAGACATTTGTCGATAGACATTTGTGGATAGACATTTGTGGATAGACATTTGTCGATAGACATTTGTCGATAGACATTTGTGGATAGACATTAGTGGACAGACATTTGTTGATAGACATTTGTGGATAGACATTTGTGGATAGACATTTGTTGATAGACATTTGTGGATAGACATTTGTGGATAGACATTTGTGGATAGACATTTGTGGATAGACATTTGTGGATAGACATTTGTGGATAGACATTTGTCGATAGACATTTAACGATAGACATTTGTCGATAGACATTTGTCGATAGACTTTTGTGGATAGACATTTGTGGATAGACATTTGTGGATAGACATTTGTGGATAGACATTTGTGGATAGACATTTGTGGATAGACATTTGTGGATAGACATTTGTGGCTAGACATTTGTCGATAGACATTTAACGATAGAAATTTGTCGATAGACATTTGTCGATAGACATTTGTGGATAGACATTTGTGGATAGACATTTGTGGATAGACATTTGTCGATAGACATTTGTGGATAGACATTTGTGGCTAGACATTTATTGATAGACATTTAACGATAGACATTTGTGGATAGACATTTGTGGATAGACATTTGTGGATAGACATTTGTCGATAGACATTTGTCGATAGATATTTGTGGATAGACATTTGTGGATAGACATTTGTGGATAGACATTTGTCGATAGACATTTAACGATAGATATTTGTGGATAGACTTTTGTGGATAGACATTTGTGGATAGACTTTTGTGGATAGACATTTGTGGATAGACATTTGTGGCTAGACATTTGTCGATAGACATTTGTGGATAGACATTTGTGGATAGACATTTGTGGATAGACATTTGTCGATAGACATTTGTCGATAGACATTTGTCGATAGATATTTGTGGATAGACTTTTGTGGATAGAAATTTGTGGGTAGACATTTGTCGATAGACATTTGTCGATAGATATTTGTGGATAGACATTTGTGGATAGACATTTGTGGATAGACTTTTGTCGATAGACATTTGTGGATAGACATTTGTGGATAGACATTTGTGGATAGACATTTGTGGATAGACATTTGTGGATAGACATTTGTGGCTAGACATTTGTCGATAGACATTTGTCGATAGACATTTGTGGATAGACATTTGTGGATAGACATTTGTGGATAGACATTTAACGATAGACATTTGTGGATAGACATTTGTGGATAGACATTTAACGATAGACATTTGTGGATAGACATTTGTGGATAGACATTTGTGGGTAGACATTTGTCGATAGACATTTGTCGATAGATATTTGTGGATAGACATTTGTGGATAGACATTTGTGGATAGACTTTTGTCGATAGACATTTGTCGATAGACATTTGTGGATAGATATTTGTGGATAGACATTTGTGGATTGACATTTGTGGATAGACATTTAACGATAGACATTTGTGGATAGACATTTGTGGATAGACATTTGTTGATAGACATTTGTGGATAGACATTTGTGGATAGACATTTGTGGATAGACATTTGTCGATAGACATTTGTCGATAGACATTTGTGGATAGACATTTGTGGATAGACATTTGTCGATAGACATTTGTGGATAGACATTTGTGGCTAGACATTTGTCGATAGACATTTAACGATAGACATTTGTCGATAGACATTTGTGGATAGACTTTTGTCGATAGACATTTGTCGATAGACATTTGTCGATAGACATTTGTGGATAGATATTTGTGGATAGACATTTGTGGATAGACATTTAACGATAGACATTTGTGGATAGACATTTGTGGAAAGACATTTGTGGATAGACATTTGTGGAAAGACATTTGTGGATAGACATTTGTGGATAGACATTTGTGGATAGACATTTGTGGATAGACATTTAACGATAGACATTTGTGGATAGACATTTGTGGATAGACATTTGTTGATAGACATTTGTGGATAGACATTTGTGGATAGACATTTGTGGATAGACATTTGTCGATAGACATTTGTCGATAGACATTTGTGGATAGACATTTGTGGATAGACATTTGTGGATAGACATTTGTCGATAGACATTTGTGGATAGACATTTGTGGATAGACATTTGTGGATAGACATTTGTGGCTAGACATTTAACGATAGACATTTAACGATAGACATTTGTGGATAGACATTTGTCGATAGACATTTAACGATAGACATTTGTCGATAGACATTTGTGGATAGACTTTTGTCGATAGACATTTGTCGATAGACATTTGTGGATAGACATTTGTGGATAGACATTTGTCGATAGACATTTGTGGATAGACATTTGTGGCTAGACATTTGTCGATAGACATTTAACGATAGACATTTGTGGATAGACATTTGTGGATAGACATTTGTGGGTAGACATTTGTCGATAGACATTTGTCGATAGATATTTGTGGATAGACATTTGTGGATAGACATTTGTGGATAGACTTTTGTCGATAGACATTTGTCGATAGACATTTGTCGATAGACATTTGTCGATAGACATTTGTCGATAGACATTTGTCGATAGACATTTGTCGATAGACATTTGTGGATAGACATTTGTGGATAGACATTTGTGGATAGACATTTGTGGATAGACATTTAACGATAGACATTTGTGGATAGAAATTTGTGGATAGACTTTTGTCGATAGACATTTGTCGATAGACATTTGTCGATAGACATTTGTGGATAGATATTTGTGGATAGACATTTGTGGATAGACATTTGTGGATAGACATTTAACGATAGACATTTGTGGATAGACATTTGTGGATAGACATTTGTTGATAGACATTTGTGGATAGACATTTGTGGATAGACATTTGTGGATAGACATTTGTCGATAGACATTTGTCGATAGACATTTGTCGATAGACATTTGTCGATAGACATTTGTCGATAGACATTTGTGGATAGACATTTGTGGATAGACATTTGTGGCTAGACATTTGTCGATAGACATTTAACGATAGACATTTGTCGATAGACATTTGTCGATAGACATTTGTGGATAGACATTTGTGGATAGACATTTGTGGATAGACATTTGTCGATAGACATTTAACGATAGACATTTGTGGATAGACATTTGTGGAAAGACATTTGTGGATAGACATTTGTGGATAGACATTTGTATAAAGACATTTGTGGATAGACATTTGTGGATAGACATTAGTGGACAGACATTTGTTGATAGACATTTGTGGATAGACATTTGTGGATAGACATTTGTCGATAGACATTTGTTGATAGACAATTGTCGATAGACATTTGTGGATAGACATTTATCGATAGATATTTGTCGATAGACATTTGTCGATAGACATTTGTCGATAGACATTTGTCGATAGACATTTGTGGATAGACATTTGTGGATAGACATTTGGGGATAGACATTTGTGGATAGACATTTGTCGATAGACATTTGTTGATAGACAATTGTCGATAGACATTTGTCGATAGACATTTGTGGATAGACATTTGTCGATAGACATTTGTGGATAGACATTTGTCGATAAACATTTGTGGATAGACATTTATCGTGAGACATTTATCGTGAGACATTCCTCATGAGACATTTATCATGAGACATTAATCATGAGACATTTATCATGAGACATATATCATGAGAAATTTATCTCGAGACATTTATCATGAGACATTTATCGTGAGACATTCCTCATGAGACATTTATCGAGAGACATTTATCGGGACACATTTATCGTGAGACATTCCTCATGAGACATTTATCGTGAAACATTTATCATGAGACATTTATCATGAGACATTTATCATGAGACATTTACCATGAGACATTTCTCTCGAGACATTTCTCTCGAGACATTTCTCTCGAGACATTTCTCATTGGACATGTCTCATGAGAAATAACTCATTGGACATGTCTCATGAGAAATGTTTCAAGAGATATGAGACATTTCCCATGAGACTTGTCTCATGAGACATGTCCCATGAGTTACACTTACGCTCAAAAAATTTAAAGTCAATATCATTTTTATTGACTATATTTGTATAAATAAAATTGTATGCATTTATCTTACAAAAATTAATTAAAATAAAAAAGGTGATTTTTGTAATTATTGAAAAACATAACAGGGTCATACGTACGAACTCCTAAATGGCTTTGAGGATTTACCAGGTATGTTTTTCAATAATTACAAACCTTTTTTTTTATTTTAATTAATTTTTGTAAGATAGATGCATACAATTTTATTTAGAAAAATGTCATCAATTAAAATGAAATTGACTTTATTTGATCCAATCTGTTATTAAATTATATACCTTCCATAGAGAAGTTCAATTTACTTTAAAAATCAATATTTTCAGCCTTATAGTAAGGTAAAATATGTACCTAACTTTCTAGTAATTTCTATTAAGAATTCATACAAAAAAAAAGGCTTTACTGTAAAGTTAATCATAAGCTATAAATTTACTAGAAAAGTAAGGTAAATTTCATTTTATTGGGGAGTCATCCCTATTTTAACTTTACATTAAAGTCAAATGTACCAGAAATAAGGTGGTTCACACCTTATTCTTTCTCCGTATACGAATGGAATTCGACTCCCCAATACCCCTCCTTTATTAATCAAGTTTTATTTGAGGTTTATAGATTTATGTGAATTCTTTTATAAACGTCTTGATACAGCTGATACAGCAGCAGCTACGCCTCTGAGGTCTCCGTACAGTTTCGATGTCCAATATTTGCCCTATTTTTTTCATTATTTTTTGTATCTTTTTAGCAAAAATATTTTTATACCAGAAGCAGAAGCTGGTTATATTAAAAACACATTGCTAAAATTCCGATGTTAAAATGTTGGTATTATTTCAAAATCGGTTTTTTTTTTTTTTGATTTATCTAAATGTTTTAGAAGGTTTTAATAATGCCTTAAAAATTATTTTACAAATTTTTAACTAAAAAACAGTTTTTCATGGTAAAAATTGGCGGAAAACTGAAAAAGGGTAAACGAAGTCCACATTTTAAATTTTTTACTTTCAAGGGAATAAATTTAGTTTAAACATATTTTTTAGAATTATTTTTACAGTTTTTAGTCAAAATTCAGTGAATTATGGTCAAAACTTCGTCTAAATATAGAAAAAAAAAATATCGAAATATCGAAATTCTAATCTGGCGAGTAAAGACGTTATTCGATCGAATTTGTTTTGAAGAGAAAATTGATTTTTATTTATTATTTACCACGGATTAAAATCGTTTTTTTGAAAAAAATTCAAAAATCGTGTACAAAAAACAGTCTTCTTAAAGTTAACTTGCTTCATATAATTCTTCTGATTTTGGAAAGGCTTACATGAAAAATTTATTAATGTACGGAGACTTTTTGTTTTCAGGGTCTGTATGAAATAATTCATTCCTTGAAGAACTAAACCTCTAACAAAATTAAGTACCTACAGTTTTCAAAATCTATAAAAATCATTTTTAGGAACGGATCATGAGACATGACTTTTTCAAGGCACTTCTTCATTTAAATAAAAAAGCATTAATTTTTAGATCTGTTAAGAAACAGTGCCTTAAACACCTTCTACACTATTCAGCGCCCACTTATTTATTCAAACAAATTCATCCCTGTTTCTATGATGAATATTAGATGCCATCCATCTGCACGCTACAAAGCTTATAGCTGCTATATTCTGCACAGTAGCTGGCATAAGTGACGACGTACGTACAAAAGGTAAGACAAAGTATGTGTATATTGTTCGCCGAAAAGGGGCTTTGGCAGAGAGTGCATACTAGAACGTCGATCGTCCCTGGGATCGCATGGCTTTCATAATGAATCCATCAAACGCTCCACTTGCAACAGCCAGAGCCAGCAACATCAACAGCAAACCTTGATGGATAGGCAGTTCTCCATCTTAGCGCTTAAGAGCCACACATGGAATAGCATAATTAATTTATTATAATGCTTGTCCAACCACCATCACCCTCTACCACTTATTCCCTCCTACAACATTTTGCATGTTGCAAATGCACTGTCAATTATTTAAGCCAGCATTAACAGCAGCATGGATTTTGTAGCCCAACTCTTCCAAGCGGAAATTGCATTTGCTGTTGGCTCTGGCTTTAGATTTTGGACTCTCCATCCAGCTAGTTGGTTGGTTTGGAGTCTCAGCAAAAGGCGAAGGGGAACTCTGGTGAATGAATATGGAATCTCGCTTGCTTCATGGGTTTCGGTTTTCGGGTACGGCATAAAAGGCTCTCCTCTTCTCTCACTCTCTCTCTAAAGTGCGTGCTCGATTGTGATTTGGAATTTATGCATATTACCCGAGGAGTGATGGATACGATTAATGGCACGTTGAACGTTGAATGTGCGTTGGCTGCATCATAATTCTTCCTCGTCTTCATCCTGTTTCCATAGCTGCTGCCACCCCAGCCAGCACCTCCTCCGAACTCCTCTCAAAAAAAAAAAACACACATAAATGCATCATGAGCTCTCCTCTATATAAACACAAATTCTCATTTTATATGTGTGTTTGCTACTGAAGTTGCAGAGGGGTGAAGGCTGAATTGTGTGGCACACAGTCTTGTTGGAGTCTTCGAGGCTTTGCGAGCTGTCGTCATAATTCTGCCAACGACGAGAGAGAAAAATTATAAATGCATGGAGATTATCGCACGAAACAATGGGCCCAGGCCAATTCAATTCAGCGCCGAGAAATTTATGATTTGATAAATGGCTGAAAAGCTGGTTGGGGGTTATTAGGGTAAACACAGTTGTGTGTGGAAAGTTTTCCAACCATCTCGCACAATTGTTTTTGTAGTGGTTTTTTTCATAAATTTCAAAAAAATATAAAAAAATTTGTATGATTGATTTATTTTAATGCGGATTTTCAAGTTAATCGTTGCGGTCTGTTTGTTTGCGTGATGCGTAGAGTTTCGCATAGTTGGTTTAATTTAGTGCGTATTCTACTCTATGGTATAAGAAATAATAAATTGTAGATGAGATCCCATAGAGATATGAATTTGGATTTATGTATTTTCACTTGAAAACTTTCATCATTTTTGTTAAGACTCTTGTTGGCCGGGTTGAAATATATACACAGCTGTTGAGCAATTAATTAAAGTTGTGTGTTAAGCCTTGCATGATGGCAATTTGAATATTTATAATAAACCTGTCCCTCCTCTCGGACAAATTCAATTTTGTGTTTGTGCTCATAGATATGTCAATGTTTATTCAGTAGTTTGAGTTGAAAGACTTAAATGATCATGTTTAGTTGTTTTTGATAACATTTTTCTATTGATTTCGAGTTGAAAATATAGAATTTCTTGATAATTTACCAACTGGCTCATTGGTCTAGGGGTATGATTTCCGCTTTGGGTGCGGGAGGTCCCGGGTTCAAATCCCGGATGAGCCCAGATGTATTCTTTTTAGTGTATGCTTTTTGCAAACACATACAATTTTATACAGATTTTTGTATGCACTAAAAGAGTAAGTCTTAAAAAGGATGAAGAATTAAACAATCACCTTTTGCAAAGATTTAAATAAAAAGTGTCATACTAACTGGTCCTGGAAGGAAAATGACTGCTGCACTAAATCCATAGTTAGAAGCTGTATTTTTTAATTTGCCAAAACAACACACGAACTTTTTTTTTATCTATTCTGAGAAATAATAAGATGAAAAGTCTTAAATTTATCAGGGTCTACGTTTTAAGGCCAAAAGCCAAATCAGAAGTTTTCTGTTGCATCTCTTTCCTTTTGAATCATTTTCAACCTATTTTTTAGAACTTCTAATGGTCAATACTTGATTTCGCAATCATATCCAACAAATCTCGACATCTATTAACAAAATCACACGACAAACAAAAGTGCAATCAAACAAAATGTCAGTTCGTTCAAAATTTTATAACCTCAACCAAGTCTATGAGAATTTCATTCAATTCAACTGCAGTCAGAAAATTTCAGTTAACTTATATTGAGCTATATTAGTCAGCCAAATATTTTCAAAATTGGTGTTGGGGATTTCGAGATATTTGAGTCTGAACTTGTTTAAATATAATTTTGTTTGAAGTAATGTTACTTTTATGTATATGAAATAAAAAGTTATTGATTGAAAATTGCATTGGTGTAAAAAAAAGTGTATGTCATAACTTTTTTTTCTAGATATCAGTCGTAGAAATCAGTCTTAAGGAATTTTTTTCAAAAAAAAATCTAAGAACCATTATATACAAAAATACTGAGCATAGGAAAAACATATAGTATCAGTCGAAAGGTATTACTTAAGCCTTTCATTTGGTACCAAAATTGTTTTTCTAGGTCTTATACTTCGGATGCTATGAAGGTTTGTTTCGAACCGATTTTTTCGTACCCAACTTCAGACTCAAATATCTCGAAATGCCCAAAACAAATTTTTAAAATATTTGGTTTACTAATAGAGGTCAATATAAGCTTTCATTTGATACTAGTCTCGTTGGTGTGCACCCTGGGCCCAGGCTCCATAGAAAAATGAGTAATCTCCTTTCTTTTAAAAAATCTTAAAATCGCGTGGAATTAAAAATTTACCAAAATTTCGAAATTTTTAGTTTTAAGGATTTTGAAGTTCTGGTTATAAGGTTTTCAAATTTTCATTTCTGAGCTAAAGTTTTTCAAGAATTCCTCTTTATGAAATGGATTTCTCAGCTATGGGTCTTTGAGGTTTCAATTCTAAGAAATTTCACAAATCTGCATGCATGCATTTGAACAGCATCTCAAAAAATCAAGTCCAAAACCAAAAAGGGTCTTAAAACTCTCAATCCTCAGTGTTTTATTATATTTTCAAATAAATAACACTCTCACACAAAAAAGCCACCTCTATTCGTTATACCTTTTTTATACCTTTTAATACCTCACTGTAAAACTCTTCTACATACTCATACCTATACTCTGAAAATATAATATACAAACACACACAGAGAACCAAAAAACCAACCAACTTGTTCAACAGTTTGACATATGCATAAATTTAAACTCCAACTTCAGTGCTGATTTATGCCCCATAGACACGACAGTTAATTTGATATTTTGATTAACTGCAAACAGCACAGGATACTAAAGCAAAGAGAAGGCGTTGTAGTGCGAGTAGGTATATAAATGTGGTATGAGAGTGAATGAGGGTTGGTATTTTTGTTGCAAATATAACTGAGCTAAAATGGTGGGTGCTATTAAATTGTTGAGCAATTAACACACACGTCACAATGATACATGATTTTCCTATGTCCAAACCATTATTTTAGCATACACCATACCAATGAGAGAGATGAAAATTAATGAGAATGTTGTTATAAAAGAATGAGGTTCCTCAAGGCTGCACATTAACACATGTATTCTTTCAAACAACCGCAGATAGCTAATGTTTAACTCTCCATGACGAATTCAACAACATCCACGGAGACAATTTTTCATTTTGCTCTTGTAACCTGATTTATGCTCTCTCTTTCAAATATTCCCTAAGCCTTAACCGAAAGAGACTACTAAATTAAGGATACGTTAATGAGAGACCTTAAGGCCGAGGCAATCAGCGATCAAATAAAAACGTTAAATGGCACATAATTCTTACTTACAAGACAGCACCACCAAGCTCCAGAGAGGGTCGTCTACGAACAGACAGCAAAAAGCGACTTCATAACCATAACCTATAAATTCTCAAAAACAGCCAACCCCCCTCTTCTCATTCCTTCGCAAGGATATATAAAATGCGAAATGGAAAAATTATAGTCATGGCATTCGAAAATGAACACTTTTCCCGCCCTGGTCTCTCTCTGTCTATAGAATTATATCCCTTCTCAATGGATTGCCATAGGGAGCAGTCATCAGAGAGAGAGAGAAGGGAGATGGGGGAAGAGCGATATTTTGCAGAATTGCCCGATTATTTACGATGCAACGCAGAACACACAACTGGCGTCGCATCGCCTCGCCTTGTACCATTTCGATTGCCATGAAATTGGTGCAAACGAATTTGGTTGGCGAGAAGAACTTGGCTCTGTATATTTGAACCCAAAAGAACACACCATCAGCGGGTCCAAGTTAGTCTGTTTTGTGCCGCACAGTATTCCAAGGCATAGTTATACAGCCACACAGAGCCGCTTATTCGAGCAGCCGAAGCGTGCAAGTCAAAGTGAAATGTCTGTAATTTGGAATGCTTGATGAATGGTTATTTGCCACGAGATGGCAGAACAGTCATTATTCTTTCACAAGGATATAATATACTTTATTGCAAAGCGAACTAACACACACACACACAAAAAAACAACAATTTCGATGATGATTCAAAAAAATATATAGTAACCTCCAAGGTATTTATAATAATTCATCCTCCCGCAACTATGGCGAAGAATGGGAAAAAACTATCATCAAGGATCATTAAGGACATGAATTGTGTCTTTTGAGGATTTTTTTCTTTCTATTTATTTCTCCCCCAATTATGATATGCGTGATGGGATGGATATTCTTATTGGCACAAGAGAATAATTGATATGACTTTATAGCACGACTTTTTTTTATTTCAATGCAAACGTTACGTTTGCGTTACAAATTAAATATTCATTGCCGTCTAAGGGTCTTAAATATTAATTTTGTCTTTTTTAGTGAAAACGATAAATGTCATAACAATCTAAACCAGCACCTATAAACTTTGCAGAAATGAGGGCGAATAAAATTCCTTTTCAGTGCGAAAATAATCTAAATTTATGAGAAGTCGTAAAGTAACGTTTAATGTGGCTACCGAAAACTCGTCCTGGTTACTAGACCAAGAGAAGCCCATAAAAAAAAATCACCCACAACCCTGATTCACCTCCTTTTTTTCTGCGAAGTAGGCATAACAGACAGAGAGTGAGAGAGAGAGAAAGAGAGTATAAATATCTCTTTTTGACATTTCGCAAACTTACGAGTGCCACTTTGCACTTTGCAACCAGCTAAATAATTATGGCAGGGGTTTTCAAGCCAAAAATACTCATCACTTTGCATACTTTAGTGGTATATGAGGTGGTTGGCAACCCCCCCCCCCCCCTCCCATTTTCTTTGATGATAGTGCTGCGTTCCTATGTTCATCCATAATTTTAGCATTTTTGCTAGCATTCTTTTTTATGGGTAATAAAAATGCCACCACTTTTAGCCAACACGACGACGACGACAACAACCAAAACCTAACAGAGAGGGCTTGAGTGAAGAAAAAAAAAATATAGACAAAAATGTCCTACCCTCATCTTTTTTGGACTATGCAATATTTTTTGTAATATAAATGAAAATACTACCGACGACGACAAGGGATGAAAATGTGTCATAACGAGGCGTTTATTTGGCACTCACTTTGATCCAGCGAGAGGATATAGAGAAAGATGATGTCAATTTGTAATAAAAACCCCAAAAGGCCGACAACGAAAATGACTATACGACGATAAATGCCATGCCACAAAATAGAAAATGACAAAGTAACTGCTAAGATCGTAAAAAGAAAAAAGGTGCTAAAAATAAACAGGAAATAGGATACAGAAATGTCTATACAAAAGCGGATTTTGTGAAAGGGCAAGGAAGTGCTTTCTCAGGGCCCCAAAATTTAAGAGGGCGCTCTATTTCGAATTTTAAAATAGTTGTCAAAAGGTCTCAAACAATTTACAACTTATTACTTGATAAATGCTGTTACCACTAATATGTAGAAAATTGCCAACTTGAAACTATGCTATGAAATGAAAATAGATCAATAGGGTCTGAACCATAATTCTACAACATTTTTTTTTTTCAGTCGTCAGGGTCGTAGGGGTTGACTTGAGTGAAGAGATTAATTAAATAAATGAATTACAGATATTGCACTCTTTAAAATATTTTCAGAGGTCTCAACTACATACATTTTGCTTGTAAATACTTAAACATCAAGTTCTAAACAGGATGTTTTTAATGGGTATGAGGTTTCAGTTTTTGTTTATAAATATTTCGTAAAAGTTTCGTCAAGTAAATGACACGAGACCTTACAACTTTTTAAGAGAAACATTTGTTTGAAGGGGGTCCCAGAAAAATATTAACGTAAACGAGAAGTACATATGTATACCTACAAACAATGTTCTTAGTAGGCATACCTAGCGGAACAGTATTCAATAAAGTTGCACTAGGGGTCTTAAATTTTGTCTGCTCTATTTCAAATAGAAACCTTAATTTTGGTTGGGGTCCAAGAAATCCGAACAACTTTTTTCATATAATAAAATTCTTGTATAATTTATCAGTTATTAAAATGCAGTATTTCACCTTTTTAATATGGAATTTCTTATATTTTTTTTTGGGTCTTAAAAAACCGTTTTTTTAACGAATCAATATAAATTATTGAATTGTTCTCAAAAATTTAATAAGTCACAGAGATAGGGGCCCCCGACCAGGGCCCCCACTGGAGACAATGCAGAGAAGGAAACTGTTTGCATAGATTCAGTTACGAAGTAAATTAAAATGTATTTGAATCACTTTGGATACAAGGGACACAAATTATGTCATTCAGTGTAATGTTTAATAAAAAGGTTACCCCAAGGGCCCCAAAAAAATAAACTGCTTTTTTAAAAGAAAAATTTATTATAATTTTATCTTAGGGCCCCAAAAAATATTACTTGAAAAATCTTTGCAACCAAAAATAATACATTAGGGGCCCCAAAAAAGCAAAACACAACTTCAGGACAGGGGCCCCAAAAGCCTTTACTTCAGGGCGTAAAAAAAAAATAAATTAAAAAAAATTGTTTTTTAAATTAAATTACATTTGTTGATGGATTACTAAATATTACTTTAGGAGCCCCACAAAAATATGACTCCGGGGCTCCAAAAATATTATATGATGGGTCCCAATATCATAATTTTTCACGAACCCCGTTAGTTGAGAGGCAATCAAATATTAATTTGGATGCCCAAAATCTATTACTAAGGAGCCCAAAAATATTCATCAAATTTTCTGATGACATGACAAATATTATTTGGGGATCCTCAAAAGCTATTACTTCAGTGGTTCAAAACAATCAAATGGAAAATTAAATATCAATTCAGGGGCCCCAACATAAATACATCAGGGCCCCAATACTTATTAATTCTTGGCTCCAAAAAAGTTATATTATATTTTAGAGGCCTCTAAGCACTTAATTTTGAGGCCCTAAAAATAATTTTTCAGGGGCCCTAAAAGAAATAAACTATGTTTGATGATGGAAAATCAAAAGTGTACATATAACTTCAGAACAGAGGCCCCAAGAACTATCAATTCTAAGCAAAAAAAAAATTTATTTTAGGGGTCTCTAAATATTTAATTTTGGCGGCCCCTAGTACAAGTATTTACTACTATTAGGTATGATAGAAATTTTAAGTAAGTAGGTATAGCAAAGTGCATTACGAGCATATTAAAACATTAAAATAAATATCAAAGGGGCCCTAAAAATTAGTCTTGCCCCAGGGCCCCGTCGACTCAACGTACGCCACTGCTTTTATTATATTGCTTATTCGTAAGAATTTTTTGTGAAATATTGTACTTTCTCAATAAAACCATTCTAAATGGTGGCCTTGATTTAAAAAATGTTGTTGTCTCAGAGGTCTCAAAAATTTTTTTTTATCAGTGTTTCCTTAATGTACAGAAACTGAAAAGGTTTTAAATGGAACTAATAATGTTAAAGGACCCAATAATATTTAAAAAAAAAGGGAAAAAAAGAATTAGTGTTTTGTCCTAATCTTACTAATTTGCTCCTTAATTCATAAAATAGAAAGATAAAGATATTAGGACCCCCAATAAAAGCTTAAGAATTGACCAAAGGCCATTAAAAAGATGGGAATATTTGTTAACCTAGGTGATCAAATAATGTGTCTAATGGATGATTTTGTGTAGAGACATCTTAGAAGACACATTATTAACACATAAAATCATGTATTTTCATGCGTGCAACACAACAACAATAAAATAACTTGTGGTAAACTATTGTAAGCGCAAGTAATTTAAGATTTTTTTGCGAAAAAAAGACGACAACAAAAAAAAAAACAATGTTACAAGAAAAGGCTTCCTCAAATTGCCATTGTGAATAATAATGGATCATAATTTCAGTGTAATCAGCACCGAACATCAACAAAACGCGTAACACTGGAAGGCATTTGCAGCAACCACAGCATAAACTGACAGCTTGAAGCAACACTAACCACCCAACCAACACAAAGCATGCAGGTCCAATTTTTTTTTTTTTTTTACCTACACCAAAGTGGTTAAGGAGAAATCAACAGAAGAAAAAAAAAAAACCGACTACCTTGTTGCATCACAAAGAACGCAAAATGTTGCAGCACAACAGCCTCCTGCTGTGGTGTCGATATTCAATTCGAGTCTCTAGTTCCCGGTTCCATATTCCGGATACCATAACATGTCAATCAAAACTAATAGCACATCGCTAGGGTCTGTGTTATTGGGTGTTCTTTGTGTGTTTCCAAAGCATTGTTTCATCTCACCACCATCATCATCATCATCAACATCGTCGGCTGCTTCGACATGGATATCAGGCTTCAGGAAAGGGGGTATTGAAACCATTGTGTGTTCGTCTGACGCAACGGTCGAATGCCTTCATGGAGAAACATGGACTTCTATTGGCATAGCATGACTCTGACATCGCACATCATTATCAGAGATCAGACTTCGGCTTTGTGGCTCCGAGCTCTAGTTCCACAGCTCCCAGTAGCTACTGTATGGTTGTGGCTGCTGCTGCTGCTGCTGCTCTACTCTCCGCCGCATGGAACCATACGCACGTACTGTAATTAGAAGTCATCACTCCATCAGTCTACGCCACATGACTGATAGATGGATGGATGGATGGATAGATGGATGGATGAATGGTTGGTTGGAGGCATCAGACTATACCAACTGTTGTGCTACTACAACTTCTACTAGTCGTACACTGCCAATTCCAGGTAACCAATATCAATCAACGCTCGTTTTTTTTATTTCTTAAAACAGAAAATAGAGTTTGCGTGGTCTGGTGGCATTGCTAGCTTTGCCGCAAAGGCGATGGTGTGCCACCTTTAATGGAGTTGAGTGCGCGAAACATGCAACTTTAGAGCAGCAGCGCAGCACACCACATCACACACAACGCATTACAACTTTGCTGCTAGTTGATCGTGTCTTTGAAAAAAAAAAAAAACATTCACTGACATCGCCATCACTAAAGTGCTACCGCCACCGCACCTCTCCGATGCCAATTGGGAATTTAGTTGGAAATTATTAAATCGGAGTCCATTAATCTTGTTTCATTTGACAGACAATCATCAGTTTTATAGATACAAAAGCCAAGTCAAGTCGATTTGGTATATGTATTTCTTTTTCAATTCATCTTTTTCCATATTCGAAGCACTCCTCATTATCGGAAAGGAGCGTCTTTTCAAATTAAGACTTTTTAACTTAGTTGCAAAGTTGAATGTCTTCAGGGTAAGTTATTGGGTTCCAAGCTAATTTTTGAGTGAAAATGAAAACTTAGTTTGCAGAAATAAGTAAGGAACTTAGAAATGATCGACATATTATATAAAATAAAAGCCTAAGACCTTAAAAGCTAAAAAATAAATTCTTACTTGTAATCACAATATAAGAAGCTCAAATCAAAGCGTACGCAATTTTTAATAGTCGCTGTTATTGGTTTCAAGTTTAAAAAGTTTATACTTGGAAGTTAGTTTCCAGATTTAAGATGTGGAATGTAGATTTGCAAATTGTGGAACGTAGATACACAATTTAAATTTCTTTGCAAATGATCACAATGAATGATATAAGCCAATGTTACTTTAGTACTATTAGGTAGATACAAAATTGTTTGAAAATATTTGGTGTGGAAAGTAAAATTTTTCAGCTGTGGAACGTATTGATTTTTTGGTTTCGCTGCAATTGTAAACAATTAAATAGATAAATCAGCATAGGACAGTAATATATTTGATAGTTAATTATTTGTGTTTTGAAATTTTTGTTGTGGAAGGTAATAGTGGTATTTGTGGAACGTGTTTACTATTGTTTTTACTTACGACAAAAAATAACGAAAAGGCAGTGTAAAAATATTGATTGTTTAATTTGTTATCGAAGCAAATTTTTATTATTCAGCAGTTGCTGGATTAATATAGAATGTGGAACCCAAAATTCACAACATCTGAACATGTATATATTTTTTCAGTGATACAAGTAATCACAAAAATCAATCACAGTGAAACTATTTACTGTGGAATGTAACATTATCAGGAGTGGAAAGCATTTGTTCTATGTTCCATTGCAAGTAGCCACCGAAGAAAAGAAAACCCTGAACTTTGTTTTCTTCTAAATTGCTTTAAATTCCATAAATTAATTAAATTGCATAGATTTATACTTAATAGTTTTTTTTTTTAAGTTTTCTCATGATTTCCAGTAGCACACATCTTTTGAATCCAGTTTTTAGGACCATTAAATGCAGTGAAATTATCACAATTACGTAATATTTATTGTGGAAAGTATTCATTTCTTTGAGTGATGGGTGAACAAAACGATGATAAATCATAATCGAAAACATTTCAGTAAGTTTGTACAATATTTTTCATGAGTGTTTATGACTTCACGTCAAAATAAATCAGTGATGGAGCGTTTGCACTTGTTGTGGATCGTATTTTAATCCATTTCATGGAATAAGCGTTAAATCTATTCAATTTAGTAATTGTCAACCCCAACTAATCAACTTATCTCAAGTACATAATTATTATAGTTCCATGTCAGTCAATGAGTGATTCCACCTAATTTGAAGAAACTGATACTAAAACTAACTTCTTCCCTTCTTTACAGCATCAACTTCTTATCCAAATAAGACAAAAACAAAATAATTTATTTCAACCTCTGATTATATCCATCTCAACCATCCATCCATCTATTTAGGGTGCCAAAGATGTTTCCTATAATTAACGGTCGTCCATAAAAACAAAAATCCAAATCTTGCAAGGATATCCTTATCACACACAGGATACCTACACACAAAGAACAGGAAAACTTTTTCATCGCGCATTTAGATATATATGGTTGGTTGGGTTTGGACTGTTTTGTGGTTAAGTCCTTCGTTTCTTAAATGAACTTATCCCAAAGTCATTTGGGTCATTAATTTTCTAGGACCTCACACCCAAACCAAGAATACACAAAAAAAAAATCAACTTAAACCTTATAAGAAGCTGGCTATAGCCCAGAACATGCAAGTCACTTCAAAATTCATTAATCATTTCGGTTTGCTAGCTTGTCGTTCACCCTTAAATGGATTCCACTCTCTTTTACTTGCTTCTTCTCCAACTATATGGAATCATAAAACTCAAATAACGTCCGTAAATGACGGGCCATCAATAACCTTGTTTCCCCGGCACAGTTGATTTCCTTACATTTTTCCTGCTCTTTATTTTCTTACGGGTATGAGATGGATGTTTGGTGGCGGTGGATGGGAATGGGGGACTCATAGACGAATGAAAGGAAGTTAAACTATCAACACATCGATCAAAGCAAAAGTCAAACACAAACCAACACTACCACGACCGACCATCAACATCGCCGTATTTTCATTCTTGAACTACTACAGCAGGAACAACACGGAGACAGAAACAGGGAGGCCAGCCAACAAGTGAACATTATAGTTACTATCCACACTTTGTTGAGTTGCTGATGGTTAAACAGTGGATTGGCTTGTTAAAATTATTTGCAAAAAAAAAAAATAATTTTGTTAAATCAAGAAAAATATGAATACGTTCCACAAAGTTTTTTCAAGCCATCTTTTGATGCTTTAAAAAGTTTGAACACAGTGAAAATAGCTTAAGACTCAAGGAAACTATTGACAATATCAAATATTTCGAAAATCTATTTTCTTGTTAAATAAAGGATGTGGAACGTAATATTTTGAATCTTCTTTAAATATTCTTGTGAATTTTAAATAGTTTTTATTTACTTCCACAAACTTTATCTTCGATAACTTTCAATCAATAAAAATTATGTTTTTGTTCAAAAATAAATTCAAAATAATCCACTGTAACTTCAGCAAAAACGAAGCGAGGACGACAACAACGTGACGTCCGATTGGCATTGGCTTGGCTTGTAGGTGTATTGGTGTTGTACACACTAGATTCGTTGTGTATATAAATAGGACACACAAACTTTCCCTTCTATGCCACGACCCACGACCTTTCATGGCCTCCATATTGTATCGAAGAAGAAAAGTTGTTGACGAAGACATAGAGCCAGTGGCTGTATTCCGATAGTAGAACTTGTAACAACTTGTCATCTGGTGAGTGGTGTTGTCAGGCATATTGAGTATAAGTTAAAAAGAGAGAATAAGAGGGGAGGAGGTGAAAAAATATGATATTTTAAAAGGATCGATAACTTTTTATAGATTGTATGGTGTTTTTAAGGAGTTTGACTTTTAAGTTTGATACTTAACCCCCAACTGTCAACTCAATGACGCAATAATTTGATTAAATTTAAATTGGTGATCCAGACTGTCCAAGAGAATGCAGATGGATTTTTAAAAGTAAACACTTCCATTTTAATACAAGTAAATGGCGCCCAACGTGAAGTTTTCTAAGTGAATGAGGTTTTATCGGTTTTTACTTCCATTTATTTATCAAAAACCTTCTAAATAGGAAATTAAAATGTGAGCAAATTGTTCATAGATAAAATCCAAAAGCTTTTAGAGACATCGTCGAAGTTCACAAATAGAAGGCTTCCTAGAAAGCTTGAGTTAAGAAGTCTTTGTGGCTCGTCAAACAAATAATTTTTACATTAAAAAATTCCATTATTATTATAGCAATATCAATATCTCGATAATTCTTCAAACCTCGATTACTCCATCAAAGTACATAAACCTAAACCCGACAAACCTTTGTTTTTATATTTTTCCTTTTTTTTTTTCAATTTTACCTACTTTAGCCTTCTGTTCAATGATCCTGAACCACGAAAACAAATTCATTTGTATACTTGATTAATAGCTTCGATGAGAGATATTTTATTAAGCTTGAGGGATTGAAACGATACCTATAAAGAATTGTTATTATTTTTTTTTTTCATTTGTGTATAATATATCAATAATAATTACGATTTATGATTATTCTCCGTTTTATATGAGATATTGATGATTGAAGGCACAAAAACATACCGCCATCTACATAATTTTCGGTTTTGTTATTTTTCTGTTCTTTGCCAAAGACTAAATTCGACAGACTAACCGACCCCCTATCCAGCAAATGGATTGATGACTGTGACGTGAAATCGATTATTTTTATTCAAGCTTTCAGCTCTCTGAAGTAATTTTTCATGTCAATGATTATATTTTTGTGTGTATTTTGCTGCTACTGCTCCTGTCTTTGGTGGGATTTTTTTTCAAGGATATAATATCCAATTCCAATATGAACAGGAGCGGAGTAATATTTGAGGGGGCCTATGTTTTAAATCTAAAAATTGCAAAAAAAATCGCTTAGTACAAATTGTTATCCAAACGGCAACGTTTTTCGGCCTTGATAACATTTTTTTTGACTAAAAAAGTCTAAAGTAAATTATAAATGCCTAAAACAACTTTATTCAAATGTCAAAAACTGACTTAATGTCAAAAAATCTCGTTTGACACATTTTACTAAGTTTCTTCAATTTTTCTTAAACTGCTTGAATTTTTGGAGCAATCAATCTAAAATATTCTGACTCCCTATCAAGAATTATTAAATTAAAGGAGTTCTATCTCTTTTCTGACAGTTAACCATCCAACTGTCACTTGATTTTTTGTAAATTACTATTATTTAGGTATAACACAGATTATTTTACTGCGAACATTTTTATCATTATTTTTGAAATTTCTTATTCATTCCAGGGCTTCTCCAGAATCACTTAAATTCCTTGCGCCCTTCAAATTCTTGCGCCTACATAAGCTACACACTCATCACCCAAATTAAATCCGGCCCTGTTTATATTTGACATATATTTAGTTATACTAACATGGGTTTGTTGCTTTTGGCTCTGTGTGGATTCTCTGATATCGTCGCCGTGCGTCGTCGTTGAGTTGTCAGCGTTGTTGTCGTCGTCGTCGCATGAGTTTATGTATAGTTATATATGTATCTGTCAACGATGAGGCTTGCGAACGATGACAAATTAATTTCAAAATAATATCGGTCGATGCGGGCGATTGTGTTGTTGTTGATATTATATATATTTTGCTTGCAAATGGACGCAAAAATTATTGTGTTGAAATTGATAGTTCGGGGGGGCTTTTTGATTGAGGAGTTAATAAACGATGTTTGACCAGCCAAAAACATATTGATTGATGAATCAATTTAAAGGATGAATAATATTTCAGCCAGCTGTCGGCATGATGGTTTTGGAATGAGTTTTTTTTTTTTTTTTATTAATTATGGAAAGTTAGTGACCTAGATAGCGCTTAAGCCAAAAAATATAAAAACTAGTACACATAGAGAGACTGTGTTATTCAAAGAGGAAATATGATGAAAAGAAGTTGGCATGAAATCGGTGATATTTAAGAATTTAGATAAAAATAAAAAAGTACGTATACGTCATGGTGGCCTTTTTCAACATTTTTTTTTTTTAACTTTTTTTTTGATATTAAGTACAATTATTTTGACGATAAGTCGATGAAATCGAAGAGTTATTAAGCTTATACAAAAAAGTACGTATACACCCTGGTGAGCGGTCTTACTTTGATATTATAAAAAAAAAGTTGGAGGAAAACCGCGAAATACATAGACCAGTGCCAATCCGGTTTTCAGAAGACAAAAGTTGAACAAATTATTAGCAGCATTAGGGTGGTGGGAAAATTTAGGATAAATGGTATATGAAAGGGGAAAAATAAATAGCTCACAAAATTTTGGGGTAAGTGGGTTGGGTGTCAAAAATCATGGTTTTTTACGATTTCTGTCAAAATTAGACGTCCTATTGAAAAAAGTCAAATGCAAAAGTTGTAGGTAGTATAAATGTCTACAACTTTTACTCAAACAATTTTTTTCTATAACTTCAAAAATATTGAAAAAAAATGCAAAAATACGATTTTTTGATTTTTGATTTTTATCTTTTACAAAAAATAGTTAGATTTTAACAAAGCTTGGTTAAAAATTACTTTATTATGTTTTCTATCTATTAAAAATGTTTTTTGAGCAAAAAGTTAATTTTTTGGATTTTTGACGAATTTAATTTGAAAAAATAGCCAATCAAAAAAGTTACCGAAAAAATGTTTGATTTTTGAAAAGTTTGGAATGCAATTATTTAGCTTGAAACCGTTTTTTAAAGATTGTGTGGAAAAACTATACTTTTGTTTTAGAAAATATTGAGAAAAATTGAAAAAAAAAAAAAAACGATTTTTAAGATTGATTTTTCCGTAAATGACAGTAATATTGGTGAGAAATAATTTTCCATAGAAACCAAATTATACTTTTCTAATAGTCATTGACCTTTTAAATTTAAATCAAGCACTAGAATAGCTCTAACGTGCACAGTTTTTGAGATATTGAATTTTGATCGTCCCAAACACTATTTTTCTAATTTTTGGCATATTAATATGTCAAAAACGTGATGTGATAAAATTTTTCTGACTTCAGATTCGAGCTCAGCGCACAAAAAACCATTAGAAAAATATACTTTGATTTATATAAAAAACTAAACTATTTGACTACTGAAATCCAAAAAGGCATTCGATTTTTTAAAGGTCCCAAAAATGTGAAATGACTCTTTCCCCAGATTTGACATTCGAACTTCCAAGTCCTCTATTAATTTTTTTAGAAAAACAATTCCTTATGATTTATTTTGACACTAAAAGAAAAATCTCACCTTACTGACATGACCTTTTTTTAAAAAAAAAGTAAACTTTTCAAAATGTCAAAAGTAATCCACCTCAAACCCGAGATTGTTTTTTTTTTTTTTTTTGCTTTGAGTATAAAATAAACAGGAGCTGAAACACAATAACATCTCAAAAACCACCTACAGATCGGAGGTGTTTTTTCAAAGACAAAAAATATATAATATACTTTACTTATATTTAGAAGACATGAAAATACCAAAACAAGGACTTTCCACATCCGCATCACCACAAAACAAATCCTTCATGAAACCTAACTGACAGCTTAATTACCTAACGCTTTGTCATTCGCCCCCCCCCCCCCCCCCCCAAAAGCTGTGTCAGTTTATGTTTAAAAAAAAAAAAAGGGGAAATAAATTTACCACCCACGACTTCCTGTCACTCTCATTCACTTTCGTTGACATTTTTGCATCCAACATCCTGGTGTCCCATCATCAACAAACAACGACATAGAGACAGAGCACAGAGCAAATATAATTGGAGAGTGGCGCCTCTCACCTTTTCACTCTGAAGAACCGAAAGCCAACGAAACTCGCTCACTCAACTCTCTCGAGGACTTTGTGTAGTAGGTATATGGGGATTTGTCGTCGTTTTACTTTCAATGTCACTTGGTTTGCTGCTAGCTCGGGTTCGAGGACAATTTATGTCAGGCAACTTGCGACAGATGGCACAATATCCCCCTCCCCTTTCCCATGATCTGGCAACACAACCTGATTTATTTTCTCGACTATCACAACTTTTGGTCCTGCCAACAATATCCTTCAACCACCCACTAAATCGAGTTGAAATGGCAAATAGACAAAGAGTGAGAGAGGGAGAGGGAAAGGGGAAGAAAAACCCACGGAATATAGTCCTTAGAAGGATATTTATTGAGATTCGGATGTGCTGAAACACCACACTTGCACACTCTCCACTTTGCCGCATATAGCAAAAAGAAATATAGAAATATTTAACGATGGGCAAGGATGTGAAAAGTTCAGAGCTAAGCGCTCTACTATATGTCCTGATGCTCTGCTCTGTGGTATGGCAAAAGCAGAGTGAGAGAGAGTGGTGAGTTTTCTTCCTTAACTTGCTGCAAAATAAATCTTCCATTTTCTTGTGTTGGCTCTTTGCTCGTAAAGTGCGAGGACTTCCGATAAAAGTATAGTAGAAGGATGTGAAAAATAGCACACTAGTGCTTGTTTGTTTTCTCTCTCTCTCCGCTCCCCCTGAGGCAAGTGATGGGAAATTGGAATGAATGTCCTTCCATGTGATCTCGGGAAGATCTTAAATTATGTTCTCATAAATCTTCACAGATTTGGCGGGCGAAATTAATTCTCTCTCTCTCACTGTTTAAGTGAAGCCATTTTTCGTATCGTCCTCATTCCTTTTTTTTTTGTTGCCTCTCAGTTGCTCCCCGGACTCAACCTTATCCAACTGAGGCAGATTCTTTATATACATAGGGATATACTACCTTCCTATCTATAGAGTCTATTGGTGTGTCCGGTAGTTTGTGTGTCATGTCCTTTCGTCGCCTTCGAGTTTTTATATATTTTTCTCAACATAGCAACGGCGATTGTTAGTTATTGGTCGACAACTGATAAAGTGAATTGCTTAAACGAGATTTATCGATGAGACGGTAAATTTTGGTAGAAAATTAGGTGGAGGATGTTCTCTACTTCTTTTTCGATGTGATTTTTATTTTTATACTCTTTTTTTTGTCTTTGGAGGAGATGTGGATTGTGTGGATATGTTAAAGGGTCGAATGAATTGATGACTCTCCTTAATAAATATTAGGTTAAAATATTTAAGCCACAGATCTTAGTCGAAGATTTGAGTCGAAGATTTTAGTCGAAGATTTTAGTCGCAGATTTGAGTCGCAGATCTTAGTCGCAGATTTTAGTCGAAGATTTTAGTCGAAGATTTTAGTCGAAGATTTTAGTCGAAGATTTTAGTCGAAGATTTTAGTCGAAGATTTTAGTCGAAGATTTTAGTCGAAGATTTTAGTCGAAGATTTTAGTCGAAGATTTTAGTCGCAGATTTAAGTCGAAGATTTTAGTCGAAGATTTGAGTCGAAGATTTTAGTCGAAGATTTTAGTCGCAGATTTGAGTCGCAGATCTTAGTCGCAGATTTTAGTCGAAGATTTTAGTCGAAGATTTTAGTCGAAGATTTTAGTCGAAGATTTTAGTCGAAGATTTTAGTCGAAGATTTTAGTCGAAGATTTTAGTCGAAGATTTTAGTCGAAGATTTTAGTCGAAGATTTTAGTCGCAGATTTAAGTCGAAGATTTTAGTCGAAGATTTTAGTCAAAGATTTTAGTCGAAGATTTTAGTCGAAGATTTTAGTCGCAGATCTTAGTCGCAGATTTTAGTCGAAGATTTTATTCGCAGATTTTAGTCACAGATTTTAGTAGAAGATTTTAGTCGCAGATCTTAGTCGCAGATCTTAGTCGCAGATCTTAGTCGAAGATTTTAGTCGAAGATTTTAGTCGCAGATTTTAGTCGCAGATTTTAGTCGCAGATTTTAACTCGAGATTTGAGTCAAACCCGCAGATTTAAATTGCAAATTGAGTCGTTTCTCCAAGGTTTTGTATTCAATGTATCTTTGTTTTCACGTCATAATAAATTATGTTCATAAGATTGGCTTTAAGAACACTTGATTCCAGACACAATAAATCTCAATTCGACGGAAGCAATTTAAAAATTCTCTTAAAGAAAATTTGAAAACAAAATAAAAATTAAAAGTAAATTTATTAAACGAAGGTATCATATCCAGCGACATAACTTTCAAAGAAAGAATATTCATTGTTGACTGAAACACAGGGCCGGAGTTGCTTCGAAGTCATAACTGCACATTTAATTAAAGGATAAGTTGTAATGGAAAGCTTATCAAAGTACAATTCATCACAAAAGTATTTTATCAAGACAAACAATCTTTGTAAATCAATTGTTCAAGTGTTTTTTTTTTTTTTGAGAAGGACATACAAATAAATTGAACTAAAACTTAATTTGCTCCAATCCAAAACTTGTGATGACCTTTATCATGATGGACTGCCCGGGATGAGTTGTCCTATGATGATATCTTACGGCAATATCTTAGCTTAAAGTGCAGCTCTTGCAGTCAATTAAATTTCTTTCTGTTCATTGCTTCGAGCATTTCCATTATATTTTTGGTGTTCCTTGCATATGGATTCTGATTTTGTGCCGCTCCTGGTTGTATGAACTCCCTGATTTGAGTATCTTTTGTGTGCAGTGCTTCCACGAAACGGTGGTGGTGCTGAAGTAAATATAGGAAAATAGCATCCTTCGATGGGTACAATAATTTTTACTCGCACTTGACAGAATCGCCGCCAATTTAAAAGGATGTTTGGCGTTGTCCTTTTCTTCCCATTTTTTCGAGGTGAAAATGGAAAATTAATTGCTATCCTTGCACAAGGACTATGCAATTGATTTTTTTTGGAAAATTATTGGAAGGAAATTTGTGGTGGCAATGTAAAAATGGGTTCACACTTTAAATTTGGATTTTAAAAGCTTAGCACTTTTTTTCAATTTACGTTCCACAATATTTAACGAGTCGTATGGTGACTCTGTTAGCTTGTAAGAATATAGGGAAATAATGACGTTACATATTTATTCTTTGAAGCCACTCAGTTGAAGTGAAACAGTCATAGAAAACAACATACGTTGAACTTTCAGCTTTACATTCCACAGCCTTAATTCTTATTAAAGTTGTTCCATTTACGAATGTTTAGTTTTTTCTTATGCCCAAAAAAATGTCCATTAACATGTTCAAAAAATGGTTTTCCATTTGTGACATCTTGTGGAACGTATTCATTTTTATTTTAAATTAATAAACTGAATCTGAAAACAATGAGAACTGAATACGTTCCAAAACATAAAACTGCTCATAGAATCAATTTTAACACTTTTAAGACAAGTAACATAAACTGAAAATAAAATAGTACTTAAAATTACATATTTGGAACGATTCTCTGTAAATATTTAGTTTCAACTGAATGTTTTGTTTTTACCTCTGGTAAACTGTAATATTCATGGTTTTTAAAGTTATTTCTATTTTTTATTTTAAATTTCCCAGTTCTTTTTCCTTGTGGATTGTAAAATGAATACAATCCACAATCTTAATAACACTTTATTATTAATTTTTTAAAATGTTATCACATGCTAAAATAAGATTGGTTAAAAAAAAAGTTGTGGAACCAAAAATTCATTACAATCCACTTCTCTTTTCAAAAAAAAAAAACAACATACAACAATATCCTTCACCTTGAAGAATATTTAGATTTGATATTTTTTAATTAATATCCAGTATCCAATTACATTCCAATCACCTGGTTCTCACACACAACCCAGCCTGAATAAAAGTGATTTAAAATAATTCAATGAATCCTTAAAAAATTAAACAAAAAAATAACTATATTTCAAGAATATGACAACTCGTTTGAAAAGTCCAGCGGCTGCACTCAGAAAAAGAACACAATACACTCGAACTGACACCATCAGCTAAGATGAGATTCATAAACGGCATATCGAATCTACAGTTGAAGTCAATTCGATACACACTCGTGTCGTGGTCGTTAATTTGCAGCTCATTTGCATTCGAAAAAACTGGTTATTTCGAACAGCACAGAGAGTTAAGACGAAACAAATGTGAGCCTGAATCCTACTTGACATCCGAGCCATAATTTAACTCTGACTTCAAATTATTATCATCTTTCTCTTTTCTTAACAATTCTCTGAGACTGTTACGAAGACAGTTTTAGTTTGACTTATTGTACAGCACTGGGAAAGATTGTGGAATGTATTCAAAAGTGGAATTTTTCATTTCTTTCTCATACAATATTGTCAAATATGCATAAAATATTATTTCCATATCCTCAAAGAACCATAAAATATTCTTCTCTTCCAACAAAATCAATTTTTCCATTGAAATAATAAAAATAACTCTAAGCCCAACAAATCTACTACCAACGATATAAACACAAAATAAAACCAAAGAACAATAAAATCCACAAAAAAAAAAAAAAAACGACAGAAAGAATCCCACAACACAATTAAAATCCCATTTATAGAGCTACCGAATTTGTGTGTCATTTATCATTAAGATAAATGTCAAACTGTCAGAAATACAGAAAATATCTTGTTGTAAACTTCATCTCGGCATCTTACCAAACAGAACAAGTTGCCGCTCCATCATCTCCATTTTTATCCCCCATACCCATCTCCATCATTCCACTCGCACAGCTCTATATCAACAACCAAAGAAGCCGAACCGAACTGAATTGAACAGAACCGAACTAAAAAAAACAACCACCATCATCATCATCATCCAACTCAGAGATCTCACCATCTTTCCACAAGAAGGAGAAAAAGAGAAAGAGACACACTCAAGAACCTGACTACAAGACCCGAAATTGATTTATCTGTCTACCCAGGTGATGCCGACAATTTCATTTAATATATCGGAAACCTCTGGCACACTGATTGCCACAGCAACATCAGCAAACAGCACAACACAACCCAATCCCAATCCCTATACTATACCCAAAGACCAACAAAACAGAACTCACAGCCTTCATCCTGCCAAAAGGAACCTGAACGCACAAACGCAGCATGACAGGCTAATGTGAACGGACATGACCAATGATATGGTGAAATGAAAGATATATTTGAAAACTGACAAAAGGCCAAGACCACAAAAGCAAACCCAAATCCAAAATCCAAATCCACCGGACAGATCCATTCACACAGGATCTCTCTCTTCTCAACTCTACCTCACTCTCCAAATCTCTTTGGGTTTTCTATGGTCAGGTAAGTGAAGGGCAAAAGTACCCAAACCCATACCCATCATTTCAACTCTATACCTTTTGGAGCAGCTTAACCAAGTCAAGCACACGCATAAGATGGCGCATTTCCTCCCGACCATCATCAACGAAACGAAACAAACCTCAAACCCTCTTCGAAAGCCCCTTTTTCCAATCCTTGACCCATCTCTCTTCTCTTCTTTGGGGAGTTGAATTTGTGTGTTAAGAAGAGTGGTGGCGCAAAAACGATGGGCGAGTACGAATACAAACGGGTATAGAGTAAAGGTTGGTAGGTACACATTGTGTGCATCTCACCTGGATTAATTGGACGGAATAATCCAGAGCTTTGATGTGGATGCGGACAAATAGACAGGCCAACAGACAGACATGCCAGACAGCTGGACAGGCAGACGGACAGAATATTATATTATTTAGCATTTAAGTCCGTCATGTTTATTATGGATGTCAGGAGTAGGAGAGAAAACCAACATCATCCTTTTCTTATATTCACTCTATTCACTACTCTTCATCGAAATGTACATTATTTTCTTTGCCATTCAGTTAGTTGAGTTGCTAATGGTGCACTGAGCTTTAAAAAAAAGGGTCAATACAATTCACAGAAGAGATTCTACAGAAGAGGAAAAGCAAATACAAGTGAAAGGAAAACACAGAAACTTACGTTCCACAGATTCTTATTTTAAGGATTGTGAAATTTAAAATGAATGCAATCCACAATGTTTAAAGAGTCATATTACCAATTTAAATTTGTCAAACGAATAACTTCAAATAATAATAAAAGTTGTGGAATGTATTGCTGAAAATTCTACGTGAACGATTTTGAATTAATATTTCTTTTCCCATAGAACTAAATACAAATTTTCGAAACAAAGTCTTAAATTTAGAAAAGCTAGATTTTTTTCAGTGTTTTTTATGTTTTCATATGCTGCGAAATTGAAGTTTATGCATGAATGAAAATAATTGTGGAAAATATTGTTGTTTTTATTTTTTTATAGTTTTTGTCTTTTCATTAAAAAATTGAAAATCGTAAAGTTGAAAAAAGGATGTAATATAGCTTGTTCAAATCTGGCGAATGAAAATTTTCGCTAGATATTGTAAAATAGAAATAACGTTGGAAAGTATTGTGGAACCTATTCACTTTTCCTTTCACATGAATTTGTTAAAATCAACCAACATGAACATTTTACCATTGAATTTTAGTTTTCTCTTGTTTCTTCATTGAAAGAGTGACGAAAATAACGCGATAAATACTGTGGAACGTATTGAAAGTTTTATAATCCACATATTCTTTTTCTAATTTTAACTCTTTTAGTGAAATTCTTACACTTGCATGAAATTTCTAAATTTACTATCCACATTGCTTAAAATGAAATATATTGATGAAAATAGTGATGTAAATTGTGGATCGTAGCAAAAAAAGATTTTCAATAAAATAAATTTAGACATATATGCATCTCTTCGTTGTACCTTTTTTTTTTCATATGTGCAAATCAATCGAAGTAGCTTATCAAATTGGTCTAAAATACAGGTAGTCTTTAATGAAAAAGAAAGGGAATGATTTTGTGGAACGTATTGCCTTCATTTACAATTTTTTTTTAAATTGCAACTTTAATTTAACATCAATACCAAACCATTTCCCGCAATTTCAACAGTTTTTTTTTTTTTGTCTTATCCAAAAGAAAAATAATGTGAAAATTTTGTGGAACGTATTTCTTTTTTCACATTTTGTTTTCTTTTTTTTCACAGAAAAGGAGTCACAACTCGAATCAAAACGGAATCTTCAAAGAAATTGGATGTAATTTCCATTTTAACATTCACATTAAGTTCCACGATTTTAGAATTCAAAAACGGGTAAGTAATTCTTTCTTCAAATTTTATTTTAAGGTATTTCTTAGTAATAAATAACTTAAAATTTGCAATTTAATAGACAAGTGATATACTTTTAGGAATTATGTTTTTTTTTTAAGAAGTCATTTTTTTTTGTATTTTATTTTGACGATATTGTACTTACCCTTCACAACAATTGTTGTTCAAAATTATTTAAAAAAAAAAATATAACAGTTCTTTATAAATTCTTTTTTCATCTTTAAATTTAACAAATAGCCTATTTTCGCATCACAGTTTTTGTTTATAAATTCATTTTTATTTTCTTTTTTCTTACTCCTTAAAATATACATGACAATGACAACAATTTTGTTACAGTTTTAAAAGCATTGGAATATTATTCTAGTAGATACAATAATTGATGTGTGTCTTTGATAAATAGTTGTGATGGTTGTGAACTTTGATATTTTCGTTTAGTTTAACTTTTTCGTTACGGCTGTCAATAAACTAAAATACATTTTGTAGTTCGCTTAATGAAATATAGGTGGCCAATAGAAAAAATTGAATTTTCGAATTTGAACAGATATCCGTTAAAAAAATCGATATCCGAAAAATTTTTTTGTTTAAAGTGAAAAAAATTAATAGGTAAATTTTAAAGGCGTGTACAGAAATGAATTTGGTATCAAATTAAAGGTGGCGTTGAGCTTATTATGTGTGTGAAATATTTTTTTAAATCGTTCATGAGAGAGTCGAGATATTTGAGGTTGAATTTGCCCATCTAAAAATTGAGATTTCAGATATTGTTGCAAATAATGAGAATGCGTAATATATAACTTAGAAAAATCATATTCGTATGAAATGAAATGTATTTTTACTGTCTACAAATCTGTATCAAAAATATTTTTCATTTTAAACAAGTTTTGAGATATAAGATATTATAGGTGTTTACTTCTCGGGAATTGATTTTTCGAACGAGGCCTTTGACGCATAGAAATATCAAAATATTCAGTTAGAACATAATAGTTTTTTGTCATTATTAGATAGCCTACAATGTTACCTTTAATTTCATATATAAAATATTGTTTTCAATGTTATATTGGACATATTCCCAAAAAGTGTGTTTTTAATTAATTCACTATCATACCAAAAAGAATAATCAATTGGTCCTGTGTCAATAACAAAAAAAAATTAATTTAATATCTTTCTAACAAACTTTTATTTAATTGCCACCTGAAGCAGTTTCGTCAACTTTGCCACCCATGATTTTTAACTCGCAAAAAAAAAATGCTTTATGTTGCAACAATGTCCACAATCGTTTACTCTGGGGTTCAATTAAATTTTAATAACAACTTTCGTCTAAGAAAAACTAAATTCTCACTTTTGTTTTGCATAGCTCCTATGAACCCAAAGACACTATAAGTGTATCTGAACGGTGTTGCAGCATTTCAACCAGGATATGTATAACGATCCACCTCTTTGCCACATCACTGATCTCTAGAAATGCACTGCCAGTAATATTAGCCCAACCTCTATAACCGCCCACAGTAAAAAAAAAAATTAATAATCCTCTAACATTGTTTGGGCTATTGAATTGGAATCACCCAAAGAGTGTGCCACAGTTTCACAAATTGTAGCACTTTGCCACCGAAATCAATTGAAGTCGATGCGGCAACGAAGTTAAGGCTGAATAGAGTAACTCCCTAAAGCAAAAGTCGTTGGTTTTGATACAGAAGAAAGAATATGGTCAAAAACCTCAAATAGTTCAACTCGGTGGCTGCAACAGACTGTGTGGTGGTCAATTTAATTGAATTTTATTTTACTGGCAAAACGATAATAATAATAAAAGCTCCTTCGCGTGCAGAGAATTACACAGCTTCAGCTTTGGCTTAGCACTTTTTTGCCTCATCATAATCGATGAGGGCGGAGAACACTAACCAACATTTGAAATTGGATCACCACCTTACTACCACAAGAAGCATAGAAAATAGAAGTAAGGTGGATTGGAAATAGGATCTTTCGGTTCCAATAGCTGCTGGTTGCTGGCTGCACTGATCCATTAAAGAAATTGGCCAAATACCTAGAAGATTATACCCGAGTGTACAACTGTTGGCTGACTGTTTTTTTTTTTAATGCAGGTTTATGGTTGAAAATAAGTGCTTGTTGGTTTGCTCCACTTTTTTGGAAAATTGTTTTTTTTCCTGCTATACAAAAAATACGTTGCACAATTCATAGTGCTCGGTGTTGTTGGAAACGTAGGTGGTTGTTTGTTGGTTTTTTTCAAGACTCCCCCCAGAATACAGAGA
The DNA here is from genome assembly GCF_945859705.1 of Episyrphus balteatus. Lineage (NCBI taxonomy): Eukaryota > Metazoa > Arthropoda > Insecta > Diptera > Syrphidae > Episyrphus > Episyrphus balteatus. Next base: position 5,502,869 of record NC_079137.1, on the reverse strand, counting down.
AAAAGTGTGCCAATGGCTTTTGACTTTTAGCCAAGTACAGGTATCAATTTGAAAACGAAAGAAAAAACAATAAACTGAAATAATTTAGTTTGAGGGAGGTGGTGGGTTGATTTTTTTTCGTTTTTCTTCAACCTGTTGAATTCACCAATTTAATTATACATCAAACGTTGGTTCAGTAAAAGTTTTTGATTGAATTTGATCATATTTTTTAATGAATAGGTACTCATAAAATATTTTTCCCTCTCGGTGTATAATTCAGTATTTTTGGCAGGTATTTGTTTAGAATAAGTTAAATGTAATAGAATTTTTAAAAGACCATTACTTTATTTGGGGTGGGTCTGGGTAGCATGGAGTTGCTAAATAGTTAATTTGAAAAAAAAAATAATTTGGTTTCCAATTCAGGTTTGTCTGTCTATTTATTTCTATATCGAGCTACAGCCCAAATACGTAGATTTACATTTTCAACGTCATAATTGAAAAAATTAAAACCCAAGACTGTATGAGTAAATAGACACTTTCAGAGATAGCTCCCCATCCTTTTTATGGGAGCGGGTCATAATTCTGCTTGTCAAAATTCTGTACGACAAAATTCTGTGGGGTCAAAATACTGTAATACCATAATTCTGTACGTCATTATACTGTAAATACAAAATTCTGTACCTCAAAATACTGTATGAACAAAATACTGACATGCAAAATTCTGTTTTGTAAAATTCTGTACGGCAAAATACTGTTAATCAAAATTCTGTAAAAATGCTGTAAAAAAATATCTTTTTGATAATGTAAAAAAGTGCGCGCGCACTTTTTTATATTATCAAAACGATATTTTTTACAGCATTTTTACAGAATTTTGATTTACAGAATTTTGATGTACAGAATTTTGAAATACAGTATTTTGACCAACCAGAATTTTGCTATACAGAATTTTGACTTTCAGAATTTTGTTCCTACAGCATTTTGCACATACAGAATTTTGACATACAGTATTTTGGCATACAGTATTTTGAATACAGAATTTTGCAACATACAGAATTTCGACCCCAACCCCCTTTTTATCACTCTCATTATATTTGCGCTGATCAGTAAAGAGTCGGAACTCGATGTGCGCTAGCATTGCAGTTATCAATTTTTGGTTCCCACATTAAATGACTTTTTGCTCTTAAATTCTCGGAATTCACATAAGCTTTTATGAAATAAAATTTAATTTAATTTTATTTTTAACTTTCGTCATATTTTTTGGCCATTTAAAAAAACAACCGTTTTCAAATAAAAAAATCATGTTTATTTTTATTTTAAAAGCTACATATTTTGTTATATTTCCGGACTCGTCCAGGTCATGATTTTTTATTTACCCAATATAACATATTTTGAGCGTTATTCTGCAAAAAAAAAAGAAACCGCTGAAACAAGTTTATTTCCTATTGGCAGCAGTTCACAGTTTCGCTTTTTTTTTTTTTTGTTATTACATTCCAACCCGCTTGGGTTTATTTCTTGTAAAAAGGTTTTAAAGTTATGCTAATTTTTCAATGAAAACAATTTAAATTTCGAAGGAATAACATGTAATTTGTAATATACATATTTGGGTTTTTCTGTTGAACGGGTAAGATAAGCGGGTTCTACTGTATGCTTATATTAACAAGAAGACTGTTTTCTAGTAAGGTATATATGGTTTGAAAACTGCAGCCTAAGCCACTGAAACGATTTTAAAACTGCGAACATAAGGATTTGGATTAATTAACGGTACGCCATATGACTGAAACAAAAAAAATAATTTTTTTTTCCAAATACGGTTCCAAAGAATTTTATAAATAAAAAAAAAATTTGTTGGTCCTACTTTTTAAATAAAAAAAATATTGGTAGAATAGTTATTGTTCGGAAGAACCTGACATAGAACCAACTTTTTTTTACTTTTTGTAAACGACTTTCTAAAAGCAAATTTAAGTGGTGAACATAATGTTATAATTAAGGAAAAATAAAAAAATATATACAGTCGACTCCCTCTAAGTCGAACTTACACTCGAAAATCGGTTCTAAAAATTCTTTGTCATCTAAAAAACTAAATTGCATATTTTTCTCGATCTTAAAGGGTTGTTTTTTGTTATTTTGATAAAAAATTTTAATAATTTTTTATTTTTTTATTAAATTTCTTAAAAATAGCTTAAGAATATTCTTTTATAAATTTTTATCTAAAAATTTGTATAATTCCAATAAACCTTTTCCAAAGAGAAAGTTGGTAGGTACCTACTATTCAATTTTCAAAGAGATTAAAAAAAAATTTGTTTCAAGTATTTATTTATTTTATTTTTTTTTGAAAATCGATGATTTATACGAGTTTTTGACAATTTAATCAATACTTCTTCAGAACGGTAAATGAAAAACTAACAATGGAGTATCGATATTTTGTCAAAACAAAGCAATCGCCTTACTTTTTCTTAATCGTTTCATTTTTACGTGTTTGGTAGCTGTCCTAATTTCAGCAGTCCAATTTTTTACAAAGTTTAAACTCATACTTTTTTTTAGAAAATTAGATTTTCTATTAAATGTAATAGAGGTTGAAAATTTTTATTATACAGAAATAGCTATTAGGAAAAGTTAATAAAAACCAACATAAAAATATCGCAAATGTCGTCAAACTTACGAACCCGGTTAAATTGATTGCACAGTTTTACTATCTTAAATCATGCTCAAAACCAATCTTTGTATGAATTATTCTCAAAATCCATGTTTTGAAACCAGTTTGAATTTGCACAGTTTGAATTTGCAAAATTCGAACGATACATTTTGGTGAAATTTTTAATTTTTCAGAAAAAATTTAGGTTAGGATTTCAAAAAAAATTCTCCAAAATCCTTCAAATGATACTTCGCTGGAAAGTTCTAGTCACGATCTATTAATGTGTGAAAACTTGAAGTTTCTAGTAAAAATAGTTGCCGATATTTATCAAACCAAAGTTGTTTTTTTTTTTCTTAATTACACCGGCACCCAAAAAAAAAAATCGTCATGAACCAGAAACCAGACCTATCTTTCTATATGTTTTTGGGCACGCTGAATCCGAATTTGAAGTCCGTTTGGCCCCATCACCCTCCAGTTTTGAGCTGTGAGTGCATTTTGTTTGAATTTTTATGACTTTTTTGGAGTTTTTTGCATTTTTCTCAAAACTGAAGGGTGACCGGGCAAAACGGACTTGAAAATCGGATTCAGCGGTCCCAAAAACATATAGAAAGATAGGTCTGCTTCCTGGTACATGAAACTTTTTTTTTTGTGTGCCGGGTATGACAGCGACATGTCGCGACAGTTAGCACACAAAAAAAAAGTTGTATGAACCAGAAACCAGACCTATCTTTCTATATGTTTTTGGGACCGCTGAATCCGAATTTCAAGTCCGTTTTGCCCGGTCACCCTCCAGTTTTGAGAAAAGTGTAAAAAAGACCCCAAAAACTACCTTTTTTTGAGTTTTTTGCATATTACTCAAAACTGGAGGGTGACGGGGCCAAACGGACTTGAAATTCGGATTCAGCGGGTCCAAAAACATATAAAAAGATAGGTCTGGTTTCTGGTTCATGACACTTTTTTTTTTTTGTGTGCCGGTGTTATTGTCCACCAAGTTCCAAGAAATTGACAACTAAGTACTTACTTTTTCATGACCACCCGCTGACTCTGTTGTGCGCAGTTCATTGAACGTTTGCTGTTAAAAGAAATTAAAATGCAATTGTTCATTTTGCGGCTACATTATGCCACAATGCCAATATTCCGCGCCACCTGATCGACCACCACTTGACCATCACGCACTCAACTTTGAACAGCAATACACAGGAAAAAAAAAAAAAAAAAGGTGTGAAGAACGCTTTGTAAACGCTTCCACCGCCATCGATTGCCATAGTCTGTCTGCTGCGCTCACCATCAAGAAGAAAAGACCACCAAAGAACCTCAAGGGCAAACCAAACCAAACCAAAAACCACACACCAATCATGCCGCAAAAGATGATGGACATTGTACACAATACCACCGTCATCATCGGTACGCACGTTATTATGCCGAAGACATACCAACTATATAAAGACACCTTCAGGTCGTCGTCGGTACAAATAATTATTGTGATTGCGAGGAGAAGAATCGTTCCAAGGATAGCCACCCATCAGAAAAGTGTAGAAGTGACAAACTTCTAATCACTCCGGGTGGTATTTTTAGTATTTCGTGCACGACAACCACGTAATTAAAAATGACTTTAATGTAACCGATAAAAGAGACGACACCTGTGGTTAGTGATTTAATTATAAAATATCAAAAGGTACTTTTTCTGAATCACAAGTAGGTGGCGATATTTATTAGGTTTCCATCTGTCAAACTTAGAATGACACTTTTTTCCATAAAATGTCATTAAAAATGACAAGTGACACTTGAGAAATCAGGCCAACTGTCAAACTTTGACACATTTGTCATTTTATTATGAAAATCTTCTAAAATCATGTATCTGTCAAAATTTCCCCATATATGTCAAACCAATTTGTCGGAATGGAAAATACACAAAAAATCACCCTTCCGCTAACCAACCAAAAAATACATTTTCACGGTCAACAAAGCATAAAATTGCGTGCACTCGGCCGAACAAGCGCAACACTGGTCTTCCACATCCACTAACAACTTCACCTCGAACACATTTCGCCAGATCCCTGTTTATCATTGCTGGCCCATCTATATAATGTCAGGAAATGTAATTCCTATACACACATTGTGCTTGCAGCTTGTGATGGCTGCAAGCTGTTTGATAACAATCAAAAGAGGGCGTTATACATGTCTTTGATGCTTCTTATAAAAAGGTACAACTTAAAAATGATTCCTGGGTTGGTGGTATGATTTATGAGCGTGTTCCGCGTCAGAAATGTTATTGGTACGTGAATCTTTTTTTTTGTTCCTAATTATTATGCCATCATTCATATGGAAACTTGTCAAGAAATCACTGTGCATTTACACACAATCCACAGAAGTATAGATGAGGTATTCGACAAAAATCAAAAAAATTGGTATGAAGACGAAGAAGGCCATAAGTACTTTCAATACTCCTTTTCATATGCAAATGACAGTGCTGTCGAATTAGAAACATGCGATGTATGTAAGAGTTTGTATATTGGCTTCAAACCAGAGTTATAAAACTCAAAAAGTTCTTTAGTATAAAATTTAAAGCTTTCACTACCTTTTTACTACTAAATAACAGTGCTGTCGGTTTTGAAATGATATAAGAGTTTACACACTGACTTCAAAAAACTATCAATCTTGAGTCAGAAAGGTAAACAAATTCTTCTGATAAATAAGCTTAAGGATTTTGCTACCTTTTTGACTACTTAATGAAATTAGTGTTTAGTACTATAGTAATTTTATGTGCCATCGCACCCAATTCAATACACAATTTTATCAGGTTTTTTAAACATTTTCAAAACAGTTACAGTTTGTTTAACAATATCCTAGTCCTTTTCTAATAAAAAAGTATCAAAAGTACTATTAAAGTACTTTCGACAACACTGATTTATTACAGTCATTTTATTATTATGGTTGATTGATTTCGATTAATTTTATATGTCCAGGAAATCGAAACTTAATGACAGACAGGGCCCTACTGTGTTATGGTAGTAGTGGAATGCAAAAATTGCCATGTGCCATGGCCTGAGTCTATCTAAAAGGCATCGGCATAACAGAGCTTGAGCTACTGAATCTTTATATTATACTCGTACAATGTGATATAGGGTACCTTACCTACCTACAACCTATCAACAATGAAATTTGAGGTGGCTGCTGGTTAATGGCTTCCCGGTTGTTGTTGAGTTGAAAACATCATTACAAACAAAACACAAGCCGAATGGAACACAATGTAGGTATATGATGATGTGCTTCGTAAAAGAACTTTGACTTTACAAGAGAGAGAGGAGCCTCGTGCTGTTTGATGCATTTTGTTAGGTTTGGGGGCAAATTGCCAATGGGGCGTTGATGATTATGATGATGACGGTTTTGTGATGACTGCACATACAGATGTGGGCTGTGGCATTTGAATTGCATTTTTGTGATTTTTTTTTTTTTTGTTAAGGTGAAAATTTAAATTTAATTGTCTAACAGTGATGCTACTGATGTGTGGAATTTGATGGAAAGGAACGACGACTTGTGTGCCAATAATAATTATTCGGTTGATGATGAGTCAGAGAGAATGACACTTAATTGAACTCAGTCAGAACTGCAAAAAGTAGCGACAACTATTTGTGCAATAATTATTTTTATTTAATTATCGACTCATAGAGCATTATCTATGTTTTTTTTAATGTTTTGGGCACGTAGTTTGGTTGTTTTAGCATTTTGAATAAAGCAACGTTGAGGGTCATACGGCGGCGATTCAGTACAGAAAATGTCCGAAACGTTTTCCGACTATGTCCCGAACGTGTCCCGAACTTGCCCCCAACATGTCCCAAACGTGTCCTGAATATGTTCGAAACATGTACCGAACATGTTCCGAACATGTACCGAACATGTACCGAACATGTACCGAACATGTACCGAACATGTACCAAACATGTACCGAACATGTATCGAACATGTACCGAACATGTACCGAACATGTATCGAACATGTACCGAACATGTACCGAACATGTACCGAACATGTACTGAACATGTACCGAACATGTACCGAACATGTACCGAACATGTACCGAACGTGTATCGAACATGTACCGAACATGTACCGAACATGTACCGAACATGTAACGAACATGTACCGAACATGTACCGAACATGTACCGAACATGTAATGAACATTTACCGAACATGTACCGAACATGTACCGAACATGTACCGAACATGTACCGAATATGTCCCAAGCATGTCCTCGAACACGTACCGAAAAGTTACCTAACATGTCCCGAACTTGTCCCGAATGTGTCACGAATGTTCTTAAACGTGTTGCGAATGTGCTTTCTAATGGTGATTTATTAAAACATGAGATTTTTACTCAGAATTGTGTAACCTATTTCAAGGATATCAAGACAGAGAAAACAAATATGAATTTTTTAGAATAGGAAGAGCCGACATTCCAGGGTAAGAAATGACAATAATCAATATTTTCAGTTATTAAACATATTCTGTGCATTTTTCCTTATAATTTAACTTCCACCATTGACTTCTTTAGAGTGTCAATTAAAGTTTGCTTAAGGCAAATTTAATTTCCTTTCATTAAAACTTATTCCATTTCTATAACCTAAATCTCAATGAGTATTTCTTTATACAAAAAAAAAATATACCTCTTTAATGAATCTACCGACGAAAAACGTCAAAATTAAGAACTAGCATTAATTTTATAGTTCGACTTCTTATTATTTTGCCAAAGGCTCTTTTTCGAAATGACAAACTGATGAAAAAAAATATATAAAAGAAAAATACTTGACTTCCACTTTATGCTGCTGAGGAGAGTATAAAACTAATTGGAGCACCTACATCCACTTGAAGAACTAAAAAGACTGCTGGTGCCTGTCATCCTTGGTCTTTTTCAAGTACGAAAGAAAAAATAATACATAAAGTCATCTCTCTAGCTTCGACCTGAATAATTCTCTTTTCACATACTCCTCGTACCTAAACCGTCACAAATTGTGTGTCGGTGTCGGTCTTCGGTCGCGTCAGGAAGTTAATCTAGGGACGCAACACAACACACAACACTTGGACACGTCCATTGCTCAAAAAAACCAATGACATTTATGGGTGAAACTCCATTAATCCACTTCCAAGTTTTCTAGTTCTTGGTGGATGGGATCGGGATAGTTGCTCCTTTTTGCTATAGCCGACCGACCGAATGAACGAACGACAACATAAAGCGCGTAGGTGAACACGATGTATATATTCTACAAAGAGCTCCACATCATAGCCAGAACTCCTTAAGGGCATTGTGTTAGTAGTAAATGAACATTCCGTTGTATATCTACATTGGACAGGTATTTGACCCAGTCAAGACACTTTTCTTTATGGCAGCGTCATCACCATCATCATCATCATCATCAAGAGAGAATCAGCAGCAGAAGCAACAGAACAACCAAGCAGAAGCTGCATACATTGCAATATGCGGTCTTAATTACCCCGGCAGGCGTTTAACTAATTACCAACTATATTATGCACTACTAAGCCTCTCTTTGTAACGGCAAGCTGGGTGTATGATGTGCAAATGGTAGGTAAGTCGACTATAGAGCTATATATTGGAAGCACTGTTTTGGTGCTGCTAGTGATGGGACACGAATCTAACTTATCGCATTTCCTGCTGGCCCCCAAGGTGTGAGACATGTGTTTCGTGTTTAAAAAGTTTTTTGCTACAAAAGAAAACACTTAAGATACCAGTTAAAGAGACAGGGTGTTTCAGCCTTTAAGTGTGAATGTAAAAAAATACCTTAAATCGTGAATTCAATTGGAGTGACATTTACGTTCCACATCTTCTATTTCAAAATAGTATGATTCGATTGGCAAATGTAATACTATGCTTCACTTCCTTTTACATTTGACTTTCTGTTTATGGTATTCGAAATTTTAAATATTGACCTGTGACATGTTGTGGAACGTATCATTTTTCCAGAGTGCTTAGCACTAGACTCTTACTCTGGATAACAGTTTCTACACTTTCAGTTTCAAATCTTTATTAACAAATGTAAAGGCTAATCTTACTTAAGGAAATCGAGACTATTTCGATGAAACAGTTTGTGGAACGTATTCATTTTTCACTTTCTGAGATGTCAGTACTATAAACTGAAATTCCTTTTTTTAGCAATAAGTGTTCTTATAGCATACGAATGCTTTTTTTTAAATTAAAAGAAAACAAATGGGGTGCAATTTGGAAACTTACGTTCCACAACTCGTATCTTGATAAAAAATTAACATATTCTGAGTAAAGAGAAGGAAATGAACCCTTCCCTCATTTTTTTTCCATTTAACCAGGGGTTATTGAAAACAGTGTTTAAAATTTGAATGTGGAACGTATTCATTTTTCACTTCATAAGAATCTTTCTTAGTAAAGATTTTTGCAGATTAGGTTCCACAAAACGGGTAGTGATCAATGCCGAGGTTTCTCTCAATTTTTCACTCAGCAAAAATGGAAATTTTAGCTGGAATGTCTTGTGGAACGTATTCATTTTTATTTTGTATGAGAATTCATTAACAGACTTTGTAGATCTTAGGCAGTTTTGTAAATTCGTTTGCCTTTAACCCATGCAATAGAAAACATGCTCTGAAATTGGTGTAATTAGCGTAAAGATATTTGTGGAACGTAAGTGTTTTTTTGACAAACCTTGAATAATGTTTTTTCAATGTGAAAAGGAAAACTTAACATTTTTAATTTTTGTTCAAATATTTCTTGAACACCCTTTAACCGATGACATAGAAGAAAACACCCATTTACAATAACTACCATAATCGTTAACTATGTTTTGAGTACGTGGATGCGTTCTATGGTGATATATGGGTCAATTAAATGGCCGTTACAAGTGTTGGGCGCATTTGTATGACCCTCATTTCTGTTTCCATGTGAAGTGTTTTGGTTGTTTTTTTTTTCTGTTTTGTGTGTTAATGTGTTCATTTAACTCATTTCATGGTTTTTTTTTTTTGCTTCTAAGAAACATGTTGTAGAGGGCACCTTTGACGATTATACCGCCATAGTTTGCTGTAACACAAATGACATTACCTAGAAAGTGTGCGGCAACATCATGAAATACTTAAACGTCACAAGCGATTTGGAATGGAAGATGGCAGAATTTACTTCAAGACTGTTGTGGATTTTTTTATTTTAAAACCGAATATAGAAAAAAATGTCAAAAAAATAACTTTGGATGAAGATATCTTCGGAACCAAACCATATAACCGTTATTGGTTTTAAATTTTGAATTCAGAATTAAAATACCTTTCCAATGATTATAATGATGATAATGATGAAAAGCTTTTTATATAAAATTTTCCAGTTTGAGTGAATCACCTACCCAATTTTTTTTTTCCAAAACACTATTTTTTTTTTTTTCAGTGTAGCACCTTTTTAAATATTTACCTCATTTCGATGCCCTTTTCTACTCAACTCACATTCAATTAACCAAATGTTTGTTACATACACAACACACACCATCCACAATTAACTGACGTCCGGGGTTAACATCTACTAAAAAAGAAAGAAAAAAATAAAATCCTAATGAACCTTGCCAGCAAAATCATTGTCATATCTCATAATTCCTGACGTAATAAATTAAAATCCTTACACTGTGCTAACTCCTTGCTCTTTTATAATCAATTCCAACAAAGAATGTTGCTCTGCGAAAAAAAAGTGAATATTAAGGACCATCAGGCAACAGCAGACAAGGTCCATTCAAATGCGCATTCAATGCCTTGGAAAAGAGAAACCCATTAAAAAGAATGATGGTGGAGATTTTTATCGAGCACTTTTCTAATTTTCACGGCCACGGCCAAAAGGGACAATTCATATGGAGGACATTTAGGTACTCTTGTATGCGCACATGGAAATTATATTTGCGGGGTGTGATTGGGGGGGCAACTTTTATATTCTGGTCAAGACTAGCCACAAGACGTTGAAAATACAAGAAGCAAATCGAATGTATCTTGGCCGCGCAATCGGTTCCAAACAAGGAGAAACCACCTTGATCATAGCTCCATGTGACAGCCTTCGGGAGTGCATCAATTTTTCTTCAACGTAATGACAGGAAGACAAGATGTGTGTGTGAGTAGGTGTACGTTTTAATTACGCTCCATTCTAAAAGCCTAAACCATTTTGCGGACCAGTTTTGTATATTTATTATGACTTGAGCAGGGTCCGAGCGGTTTCTTCATTGAAAACCTTTGATAAGTTAGGAGAAGGGAAGGTCGATGAACGGAACTGCAGATGCGGATTTTCCATAGCATGATTTGATTTGATGGTGAACCTTTTGTATAAAATATGTGGAGGTGGATGTGAAGACCACTGAAAGACTTGATAGGAAGATATATCACTAAACTGATGAAAATGTAGGTGGAACCAGGAAATTATTTGTTGAAAAGCGGATACTCCATTTGGGTCGATCGGCAATGGCAGTGATTGAAAAAATGTGGACAGCCGATATTATGTCTTGAGTTTTTAGTCCAATTTTCTTACAAATGATCCACTGTTCGATCTTTGGAATCTATTTTACCATTCCACAAAAAAACTTTTTCTTCAATCTGCCGCCATTGTTGCCGCCAATTGTCGTAAATATAAGACCACACTTCTTCTATATGTCAAGTTCGAAAAATTGAAAGTCACTTTTAATTGTCGATCGTCGATGTCTTTGCCGGCGATCAGTTGGTTGGTGGGAGCCGACACAATCACACTACTATCTTCCACATCTTTCTCCATCCGGAGGCCATGTATGAAGCCTTTTTGAATCCAGGTCACCTATTGCCCCTGAGAGAGAGAATATATATTCACTTACCATCAGCATATCGTCTATGTGTCGGCTGGCATCTCCAATATACGATCTTCAATTAGTTCCTGAATATATTCAGTAGCAATATCGAAAAACAAAAACAACAAATTTCCCTTTTTACTTAGAGATATAGAGGAGGATGAGAGTTTTTTTGTCTACTCTGCCATCGTCGGTAGTCGGTCGAACTTCGACTAGATGGCTCCCGATTGCCAGCCATTGATAACGACAATGCTCCAATTCCTATTGGGAATCATGCTATTGTCCTCGTTCTTTTTTTTTCTTTTATTTTTCAAAGGAAAAACAAAAAGAAACGATTAGCCTTCCTGAAACAAAAAAAAAAAAAAATATTCACTGTCACAATCGAAGGAATATAAATCGGTAGCTCAAGTGATAAATCTTGCTCAAGTCAGAGGATCACATAGTAGTGGCTCCGAACACGAGTTACAATCTTTTGGTAACATCTGTGCATCACCAATTGCCACTGTGATTGTAGAATTGCCAGCTTCTTTGGAGTGTGTTTATTTTTTTGTTTGCATGGAACCATCAAAAAAACTTTCAAGGATGGTGGCGATTTCTTTTGAAATACGTTCCACACGATTTATTTTTCTCCAGGGAAGATTGTTCACACGATTCTTAAATGGTTTTATGATGGTTCATTGTTCCGTTCCTTGTTACACTATTATGAAAATTTGAATCATTTCGTGAAAAGTTTATGAATACGTTCCACAAAAAAAAATGCCACTTCATATTATTTTCAGAAAGTGACTATGGGAAATAGATTCAAGATTGTTTGTTCAATTTGTGGAATTTGTGGAACGTAAAATTGCATATTTCACTAAACAATTTCGTGTACTCAATTTCCAAGTTCTTGAATTGTAGATTTCTAATTTGCAAGTTGATTTTTCATAAATTTTATTTTCAGGTAAATTTTGTGGAACGTACACAATTTCGTGTACTCATACTCAATTTCTTTGAGGTTGGATAGTAGATTCGTTTCACAAAATTTTCCCTTTTCAAATAAGTACTCAATTCTAGAAAAACTACAAATGCAAAAATTGTTTGGATGGAAGTCTTGACATTACATTCCACAAGTCCTATTTTAAGTTCAAATTATTTATTTGGAAAATTTTGAAATCTGCAATGCTACCATCGAATGTTTCCCGTTCTTATCATATGCTAAAAATTTGGTAGATAATATCCAGTCGTTTATATTGTGGAATGCATTCATTTTTTGTATGACAAGAAGTGGGTACTTGGCTTAAGACATAATTTGTGGATCGTACAGTTGCGAATTTCAAGTAGAAATCTGCGACAGCCGAAGGTGTAGAAAAAGGTTCACTTTTGACACTTTATGTATTGTGGAACATAAATTTTCCAATTTTATATCAAGAATCCACACCATTTTTCACTTGAGCTTCCTAAAAATTCACATAGATTCTCAATATTCCAACTTTCTTTGTTTCTTGCAACTCAATTAAGAACTTGAAAATCAGGGTGTCTTTTTTTTCAGAAAATAGTGTTGCCAAATAAAAAAAATATAAAAAAAACATTTTCCCTAATTTTTTCTACAGTTTGTTGAAACTTATATTTTATATAAAATCAAAAATAAATTAAATGGCGCCCAACAAAAACAAAAAAATCAAAAACAGATAAAATTAAAAGAATAATAATCTTTTCTCTTTTAAAGAACTGATAAAATACGCCTTTTGCTCTTATAAAAGTTGCAAAACAATAATCTTTAATGCGAATTAATCTCAAAAAACAACAACATTTTTCCAATCGCTTTGGTTTACATTCCGGTCAAGCTGAATAACTATGCCAAAAGTGATAACAGTAATAAGAAAATTTCCTCCTTAATTTACCACCTTCTCCTCCTTTTTTTCACCTCAATTCATCTTAACTTTTATAAAAAAAAAAAACTACCATATAATAACTCTGAAGTTTAATGATCGATCGAGGAAATTTCTTTCCAACATTACATCTTTCCCAATCGCAATTGGTTTAATTTGCTCTTGTTTATAATTAAAGAGAGGGGAGTTGGCGATCTAATTGGGAGGTTAATCGGCTTTCGTGTGTGTGTGTATTTGGATCTGTCTGATGGTTGTTGTTTTGAACTGTTTAACTGTGAAAGCGGACAAGAGTCGTGCTTAAAAAAGAAAAACTGTAAAATTCCAGCTTAATTTACTACTACTGCATCGCTTTCTTCCGGCTCTGACTTATAAACCTAACCTACTCCATCAAAAAATTAAAAAAAAAACTATAGATACTAAGAATTCGATCAATCTTTTTATCGCACAATCCCCAGCTATAACTCTCGTCGTATAACACACTGTAATTGCACATAGAAACCTTAATCTGGGTTTTATATATATTTTTTTGTTTCACTTGTATATTGCGACCGCCATGATGGATGTCATAAAATCTAGTTTATTTAGTTGATAAACTAAAATATAGGTAAATGTATTTTTAATCTTTCATTTAATTAATTTTAATCGATAAATTGAAAACAAAAATTGGCACACATTGGAACACCGCAAAAAAAAAAACGTGCTTTTGACCAATAGAACTTGTTAGCAGGCACCAGGTGGAGTAGTGGATTACCAAATACAGTGGATCAAATTCCATGCGAAAATAGATTAAACTTTGTAAGAAACGAATTTTGGTTGGAGGCAAAAATATATACATATCTTAAAATCTAAGGACAGGGTAGTGGAAATAAAATTGGTCAAAAAAGTAGTGGAAAAAGTAGTAGAAAAAGTAGTAGAAAGTACTATTCGCAGAAGTGTAAGGAGTACTTTTTAAGAAATAGTACTAGTAGTATTAAAAAGTGGTCGAAAAGGTAGTGAAAAAGTAGTAGAAAGTACTGTTAATAGTATAATGTAAGGAATACTTTTGAAGAAATAATACTCGTAGTATGATAAAGTGGTCGAAAAAGTAGTGAAAAGTAGCAGAAAGTACGATTAGTAGTAGTGTAAGGAGTACTTTGGAAGAAATAGTACCCGTGGTATGATAAAGTGCTCTAAAAAGTATCAGAAAGTAAAATTAGTTCCATTGAAGTATGATGACTGATGAGTGAAGTAGTTCTTATCTGACTAGTTATTTCCTGTAGAATTTGTTGGTTTTCATATTCTAAAGAAAGTGATCCCACTGTATCTTTCATTTGTAGAACACAAGTCATATCAATGAAGTAATGATGGTATGGTATAGTGTCTCTGCTGGCTTAAAGTAACTAATTTCTCCAAATACTAGAACTTGGGAGTGGGTATATAGCGCGTATCAAAGGCATAAAATTGCAATTTGATTGATTTATTGAGATGACACTTTCTTATATGCCACATTTAAAACTCGTGCCATGACGAAAAATAAATTTAAGGAGCTGGTGAGAGTAGAAATTAGAATGTGAAGTTCAATATTTTGGAAAAAAAAGTATGAGTATTTTCCACAGCCATTTCTTAAGAAGAATTAATGAAGTTCGTTAAATTTAAGGATTTTCGTTTAGTGCATCCAAAAAAGCAATCCAACTTTTTATTTTAAGAAATTGCGGTTTCAAAACTTTGGCTTGAATATTAAAATGTCATTTCCTTTTTTTTTTAATCAGTATTTATACTAGAAAATTTTACTAAATTGCAGTAAAAATGGTGTAAGATTTTTTTTGTAAATGTTCATACTATTTAGAAAAAAAAATATTAAAAATTTTGAAAAAAATGTCCAACTTTGGTTGCATATATCTCAGACACCAATTTTTCAAATCAATTTTGCTCAACACTTACGTGTTTAAAATCAGTAGACTTTTAAAATGCGAAAAAAAAAATTTCAGAAGTTTCCTAATCAGGTGGTAGAAAGAAAAGAAGGTTTTCCCCTTAATTGCCATCAGCACCCTAATATCGATTTTATACATTCTCAATGATAATTCTGATGCATCAATTTTATTTCTGCATACTCGCATATGAAAGCAAGAAGACGTACCTATTCAAAATGACTTTTACTTCTTTTTACATTTCAACAAATTTTATTAATTGATCGAAAAAGAAAATGACACTGCAAGATGTTTAAAGATACATAATTCTTCTTGCTTTCTCACATTTCGCTATAATTCTATTTTTTTTTTATTGATTTGGTTTTTTTTATTTACATTGCATGTGGTTAAGAATATAATTATTTGATCAAGTATTTAACTTGTTTCAATTTCCATGATACAAAGATGATTGTGCATTTTTTCAGGTTAATCAGTAAGACGTTTGTAGTGTTTATTTTTCAGTTCTTGACCGACTTTTTAGGTAGACACTTTCACTATTAATGCTACCAATATAGAACCTTGTAGTAGAATTTTCATTCAGTTCTTACCTCGTTGTTAACTTAAGGACTCTCCAAAACACAAAAAAAAAAAAATATTTAATAGCTTTCTTCCGCAGATATCAAATATTCCTTTTTTAGGGATAATATACCTAAAATCTAAGCTACTAATAACCATCACAAGAATAAGACGCTTCTAGCGACACATTATTTGTCAAATTGCAATAAGTAATTTAGAAGTTATGATGGAATGTATGAACAAGAAATTGATTTAGAAATACCAATTAAATTGATAAGTATTTTGACAACTCAGTCACATAGATCTGACTGTCTTGATCTTAGAAAATGTTAAAAATAACCTACAGTCTTACCTCCTTGTTATATTAAGGCCTCTTCAAGACACAAAAAAAAAATGCTAAATAGCTTTCTCCCGCAGATATCAAGTATTCCTTTTTAGGGATAATATATTAAAGCAACCAATAACCACCACAAGAATAAGACGCTTCTAGCGACACATTATTTGTCAAATTGCGTTAAGTAATTTAGAAGTTATGATGGAATGTGTGAACAAGAAATTGATTTAGAAATACCAATTAAATTGATAAGTATTTTGACAACTCAGTCATATAGATCTGACTGTCTTGATCTTAGAAAATGTTAAAAATAACCTACAGTCTTACCTCCTTGTTATATTAAGGCCTTTTCAAGACACAAAAAAAAACGCTAAATAGCTTTCTCCCGCAGATATCAAGTATTCCTTTTTAGGGATAATATATTAAAGCAACCAATAACCACCACAAGAATAAGACGCTTCTAGCGACACATTATTTGTCAAATTGCGATAAGTAATTTAGAAGTTATGATGGAATGTATGAACAAGAAATTGATTTAGAAATACCAATTAAATTGATAAGTATTTTGACAACTCAGTCACATAGATCTGACTGTCTTGATCTTAGAAAATGTTAAAAATAACCTACAGTCCTACCTCCTTGTTATATTAAGGCCTCTTCAAGACAAAAAAAAAAAAATGCTAAATAGCTTTCTCCCGCAGATATCAAGTTTTCCTTTTTGGGGATAATATATTTAAGCAACCAATAACCACCGCAAGAATAAGACGCTTCTAGCGACACATTATTTGTCAAATTGCGATAAGTAATTTAGAAGTTATGATGGAATGTATGAACAAGAAATTGATTTAGAAATACCAATTAAATTGATAAGTATTTTGACAACTCAGTCACATAGATCTGACTGTCTTGATCTTAGAAAATGTTAAAAATAACCTACAGTCCTACCTCCTTGTTATATTAAGGCCTCTTCAAGACAAAAAAAAAAAAAATGCTAAATAGCTTTCTCCCGCAGATATCAAGTTTTCCTTTTTGGGGATAATATATTTAAGCAACCAATAACCACCGCAAGAATAAGACGCTTCTAGCGACACATTATTTGTCAAATTGTGATAAGTAATTTTGAAGTTATGATGGAATGGATGAACATATAACAGAAATTTATTTAGAAAAAATCAATTAAATTAATAAGTATTTTGACAACTCAGTCACATAGATCTGATTGTCTTGATCTTAGAAAATGTTAAAAATAACCTACAGTCTTACCTCCTTGTTATATTAAGGCCTCTTCAAGACACACAAAAAAAAATGCTAAATAGCTTTCTCCCGCAGATATCAAGTATTCCTTTTTGGGGATAATATATTTAAGCAACCAATAACCACCGCAAGAATAAGACGCTTCTAGCGACACATTATTTGTCAAATTGCGATAAGTAATTTAGAAGTTATGATGGAATGTATGAACAAGAAATTGATTTAGAAAAATCAATTAAATTGATAAGTATTTTGACAACTCAGTCACTCAAAGCATTTTCCATAGATCTGACTGTCTTGATCTTAGAAAATGTCAAACTTCAGGAAAAAAAAACCCTCTAAGAAGTTAAAATTGCTCATCATTAATTCGCAGTCAGAGAGAGAGAGAGAGGAAAAAGGAGAGGCATTCCCCCTGTTTTCCTTGAATCATAGTCGTAGTCATTAATCGCGTATCGATTACATTCCACTCTAGCACAAGATTACATAGATTTCTTAGGTTTTTTTTTTTTGTTGTTGCTTCTGCTGGTGTTGTGTTATTGTGTCGAAGAGGGCTAACGATTTACTTCAAGCATCATCGTGTGCCAGCACCAGCCAGCGCACTAGACCCTCTGTTGTCCACCTAAGGAAGCCATCATCGCAGATAACATTTTTATTTATTATTCCAGTCAGTGCTGAAGAAGGGTTTTTTTTCGTGCAGTTTTGTTATTCTTGGTGTTGCTTTTGTTGTTGTTGTTATTATTGTTTCATAGATAGATGGTGCTAGTGGAGAGTCTTTGCCCATCGACCATCAAAGACTATCATTTTCGATTTCTAGATTGAGCAATGACCGTGCGTCGTCGTCGTCGTCAGACCGCCACCGCAACACTGTGTCCAGATAAGGAGAATAGACCCAAGGCGCGAGGAAGATAGATCTCTCGAGGAGGTTCATATTCCATATGAACAAGTGTAGTTTGATGTCCCTAGTCTAGGGTGGTGGAAGAATGGAATGAGGGAACACAACCCGCACTCTCTCTCACTCTCTAGGGACGAAGGTTTTGAACGTCTTATTCCTGATAATGCCTATGTGTTCCTTAGAAGAGGGTAACCATTTCGCTCCAAATTGCTATTGCATGCTGTTGGCAGCTTTTTCCCATCTCTGGGAGGAGTTTCCAGTTCCCAGCTCGTTAGCCATATCTGGACAGGGAGACTAACCACAGTCTCTACCATCATAGTCATCGTCATCGTCACCGCCAGTCGCCCTCTCCAACCAGATGATACTTCTTCTACTGTGGAACAGAAAAATTAGAATTTTGATTTATGATTTCGATTGTTCTGCGGTTTTATGGCAGCAACAGCAACGAGCTGAAGCAATGTGGCATGGTGTTGTGGACTTGTGTCCAGCATTTGTGGCAGACAAATGGGCAAACATCATGACCATCTGGGAGGGCGACACAGACTTTGATCAAGTTTTTTTTTTCTTTTCTTTTGTTTTTTATATTAATTACTGTGATTGAAAAGGGGTCAATGGATTTAAGTGTGGATAGTTCAAGTGAAGGCTATATTGATGTATTTGACCCTGAAACAACGCGAGTGATCAATTGATCAGTTTTGGGAGATTATAATATGAAGAGGTGCTGCACTATGCACGTGTCTTAACGACCATTGCGATGAGGTGCAGGTTAAGGATGTTCTTTTTAAAAACTTGAAGATCAACGTGTTGAATAAATTGATTGTAGTTTAACTCGCAAGTGAAGTGTGAAATGAAATGGAATTTTTATTGAGTATCTCAAAAATTCTCAGGCACGCAGAAATGTTTTAATCGTAGTTTTATAGAAGTCAAGGTTTCGATTTACTAAGAACGAAAAAGTGGGAAAAAGTGTTTGCATAGAAAAATAAGTTTTAAAACCAGAGACCAGAAATAACAGTCACAATTAACCGTTTTCGCTGAAAATAAATCAAAAGTGGTCAATTCAAAGGAAAATGTCGAATTTGTCAAGAATGTCTTTATATTGCAAAAAATAAATATGAAAAGGATGTTTTTTCTAAGTTTATGTATTTAATAATGTATGAACTAATAGACTCTCAAAGTTCTGTAGACCCAAGATTATATCTCTTTTCGTTTAAAGTAAAATCTAAAAACGAAAATGTAGTTTCCACTGTGATTTGAGTCGCTGCAGGGACGACAAGAATAACCAATGCAATTTCGAATATTTCAGGAGACCGATGATGTTCTAATATCTAGGTAAAAGCGTTCAGCTTACAGAAAAAATTTTGATGCCAAAAGGTAGCGGGGACTCTAACCTACATTTGGGTACAACTCCAATCCCTGTAAGTGCACGCGTTCTCAAACCGGGAGAACTTAAAGGTAAAAAAAAGTTAAGCTCGATTCTGAAAAAATAGGCATGATGTGGCGGTTTAACATGGAAGATGATTTTTTAAAAATCTGACAATGTGCAAAGCGTAGGCCCATGACACAAGCTATCATTTGGCATTACTCCCAAAAATTGCTCTCAAGCGGCTTAGCTTCCAGGAGCGTTCAAAGATTCGAGGATTTTTCGAAAAAAAATTTTACCCCAACTTTCAAAAGCGATTTTCTCGGAATTAAAAAAAAAATCCAAAAACCCGATTATACCACTATCGGGTAGCTGAGAATATAAGCTTTCATATGGCACCACTCCCATGTCTCTGGTTGACCGAAACATAAAAAAATACAAAATAAAAATTTTTCTTTTTTAAAAATAAAGGTTATTTTATGACCTTTTGTGAAAATGGCGAAAAATAAGAGTTATTAAGGAACCTTTCAAAAGGTTGAGATTTATTTCTGATCTCTGCTCAAAACTGTATTGATTGATAAAATAAAACTTTGGGTTAAAAAGTAAAAAAAAAACTGCGTTTCGTAGAAAATTTCTCTTAACGACTGCTGATAAGTCTTAAGAAAATCTTTCATATGAACTGTCTTTCAATGCACGAAAAAAATTCTTTATGCAGTTTTTTCTTATTTGCAAAAATTTTGTTCGAAAATAAAAAAAACCGTAAAATTTTTTTCACCGTTTGAAAAAGCTATTAATTTCGAATTCAATACTGAAAATCAAAACTTGCTACCTTAATTGGTTCCAAAGATATTTACATCCAAAGTTGGTTTTCTAAATTATTTTTATCGTGTTTTTTACACAAAATCTTGTAGTTTTCATTGAAGCCAAGATTTCAATTTCCTATAAAGAATTTGTTTTTATAATTCCATCCCAGAGTCAAAAATTCTAGTCTCGGTACTTTGAAAAAAAAAAAAAAAAATGTAAAAAAAACACAACTTTGGATTCAAAAATACAGAAAACTAGGTTTCGCAGAAAATTTTACTTTTCAACTGAGAGTTGGATTTGAGAAGATCTTTTATTTGACCTATAATTGAATTCTCAAAAAAATCTGAGTGCAGTTTTTTTTTCATTTTTTTTTTTAGAAAATGAAAAAAATTAAAATATCTTTCATCATTGAAAAGGTTTATTAATTTTGAATTTGGAACTGTGAACAAAAACTTTTTACCTGTCTTGAATCAAAAGATATCATGATGCAAAGATGTTTTTTTTTTATCATTTTGGCATTTCAGCTGAAATCTCTTTTAAGGATCCGGAACGAACATTATACTCTTTTCTTCCCCTGAAAATAAACTGTTTAACTTGACACTTGCCTTTTTTTTATAACCGAAATGATCATTTATCTTTTTTTTTTTAAATGCAACAATTTGAACGTACACATCGTTGAAATGTCTAATTATAACTCCTACATGCAAACGTATATTAAAGTCATAAAATGTAATTTTTCTTGTTGTTTGGAAATTCTAACAAGATAATATCGCACATAATAAACATTACACGCCACCGACCGACAACAGCGCTGCTATTTTATTTAAATTTTCTTGCTAGCGCACGCGTTCTATACGCGAGCTAAAGCAGCGCAATGCCATCGCGCGGTAGCTAGCGATGATGCAGTGATGACCTTAGTGTTCTTTGGTATCGGTAGTTAAATGCTTCGGTCAGCTTAATGCTTGCGCTAACTAATATGAAAAGTAATGAAACAAAAAAACAACAACATCAAGAATGTTACGATTACTATCTTAAAAACGCACACTTCTTAAATAGGGGAAACTGGGACACAGAATGCCTCACTCATTAACATATTTTTGTTTTTTTAATTCTTCTGATGAAAAAGTTAGTTATTCTTTAGAAAATATTTCTATATGACAAAGTAGTATATAATCCTGTGTTGGGCGCCATTTAAGAATAATTTTTGTTTGAGAAGCATTTGATAAAATAAAAATAAGGGTTCTCAAGACAAAAACGTAATACTTTTCAATATTTCTGTCTGCTTTCATAGTAAAACGATTTTTTTTATTGAAAAAAAACTTGAAGAATCCTTGCTTGGGCGCCAGTTAAGGTATATAACTGATGTGATGGTATATAACAATTTTAAAGATCTGAAGACATTTTGTTCCGCAAAACCAAATTAATATTTATCAATCTTTCTGATTGATTTCATTAGCATCATAATGGAATTAAAAAAAATCAATCCCCACTTGGGCGCCATTTAAGAATTTTTTTTTTGCGGAGCGGTCGCACGCAATAAAATTGTCTCTTCAACAAAAATTTTATAAATATATATTTCAATCTTTCTCTGGCGATGAGGTCAATATGTTTATTTTTTTAGATGAAATTAATTTGGTCTTTGCTTGGGCGCCATTTAGGAATATTTCTCCATTGACTGTAGAACAGAAAACTTAAGGTTTCGGAAAGTTCTCGTCCACAAAACAATAATTTCCGAACACATCCTTCCTGTGTTCAGTTTTTAAATACTGACAAAATCAATCAAACCTTACCTGGGCGCCATTTAGAAATGCTTTATCGCCGTTCATAAAAAAAAAACATTAAAAAAATTGTTTTTATCTAAAATTCTAACATTTTGAAATCTGTCTATATATCACGATTTTTAAATTAAAAAAAAAATCAATGAGTCCCACATTGGGCGCCACTTAAAAATAATTTTTCTTATAGGTTAATATGAGCTTTTGGGTAAACAAATGATTAAGCGTTTTTGGTACACAAGGAAAATTTCTACGATATCTAGAGCCCAATATCATAACTAGCCCTAATATCCCCTATCCCACTTCCAACCATTCAAACTACACTTAGAGCAAATTAACCGTAGAAAAGTGTTAATTTGTTGATCATTATGGTTGTTTCTTCGTCTCATGTATACAATATACATTTGGCTTTGCAGCAAACTGCTATCACGATGCTTTTTGTAAAAATTTTGACAGCTGACAAGGAACATGCTTTCTTAGAAGAATAATGTTCAACCTGTTGGTACTAACATAAGTCACATGGCAAATGGCCGTAAAGATTGCTTGACGCATATTTACGATTGGGTCACTACTTGAAATTAGATATGCCTCTGTGTTTTTTATTTGTGACAGAGGACATTGCCCCTATAGTTCCTGATTGTTATTGTTTGTGGAACGTATTTAATTTACATTCCACACGAGGTAGTTGTAAGATTGAACCGTTTTTGAAATCAAAAATTTATACATTTCGATCTATTTGTCTACACTCAAAAAATTTCATGTGTAAATAGTACTAATAACTGCGTACATTCTACGAATTTTATTCGTGGTTTTCAGCCACGAATATTATTCGTAAAATGCACGTTTATTAGTACTTTTACCAATATTTTATTAGTATTCGTAGAAAATCATGCGTATATTGTACGAATACTATTAGTAGATTTACATTCCCATTCGTAGATTGTACGAATAATTTGTAGTATTTACTAATGCTTTTCTGATTCATTCGTACATTTTACAGTAGTATTCGTATATTGTACGAATAGCATTGTAATATTTACGAATGGCTTTACTAATAATTCGTACATTATACAGTGCTATTCGTATATTGTACGAATGTTATTCATTGTTGAACTTTCAGCCATTGAATTTTGTTCTTGAAATTTCCTGAAATATGAATTGTTGAAATAATTACCCAAGCAAAACTGTACTTCAAACTATAAAAATATATTGCATTAATTTTTCACATTTATAAAAATATAATGAAGGTTTTTTTGATCTTGAATATTATACCACATATATTCCACGGTGTTCATATTCTGTGTTATGGAAGGCCACTGAAAATATACAAACAATTAACATTGAAAATTGCTCGAAAAAATGTCTATACTTACAATAAATATTTTTAGAAAAGCACCAGTAACTTTGAAGTGATATGGGCCGCCATTTGCCATTGGTAAAGCTGATTGTTGATAAATTCCCTATGCCAATCTTGAAAGAATATTCTAAAACGAAAAGTCAGAAAATAAGTTATGATTAATGAAATAACCTGTATATTATGTTATTATAACACTTGTGTTTCATACACCTATGCCATAAAGTATAATGATTTAATTAATTTTAAACAAAAATTACTCACCTGGTTTTTGTTGTAATTGTAGTTGTTCAGTCGTTCCTCGGTTTTGTAAATACTTCATGTATAGATAGTAAAATTTACGTTAAACAATGATTTACACCACTGCTTAACTACAAGCACTTTTTTTTCCGCACTGAACGAAAGTAAACTATTTTTACAAACTCTGTATTTCTTAAATATATTTATTTTATGAAATTATATTTTCCATTTAATATAAATGTTCTGCCATCGACGACGCGCGTATTCCAACTAACATTTTTTATGGTATTTAGGAAAGGAAAACTTTTAACAAATAACGGAAATAACGGATATTTCGGTTTAAAAATCAACGAATTATTCGTATATTCTACGAATAATGCGTACAGGCACCCTACGAATAAATTTCTCTACGAATATTAGTATTTACTTAGTAAATAGTACGAATTTATTAGTAAATACTACGAATACAATGCAAGAAATTACGAATGCATTCGTACGAAGAATTTACGAATGTTATTAGTTATATGTACGCAATAATTCGTACAATGTACTAATAAAAGTTGTTTAATTTTTGTTTACGAATAAAATTAGTACATTGAACGAATAAATTCGTGGATATTACTACAGTTATTCGTAAAATTTTACTAATGCATTCGTAAATTTTCTACTGCACGAATACTGCGTGTATTTTACGAATATGAGTACAATGCACGAATATTTTTGTTACGAATGCCATTCGTAGCCGTTTTACTAATAAATTTTTTGAGTGTATGGATTTCAAAATTTTAATCTCAAGACATTAAATATGCAAGCTTTTAGCCTTTTTTCGGTTTGTGAAAAGCCTTTGTCCAAGCGAGTCCAACACATCTTCTTATGCTACCAATACTCCTTGTTCTAAAGTAATTTCTGACAATTTCAGTGTGCGTATGTCTGTCTGAATCTGTACAAGAATATAACCCTTCATTAAGATTCACTCATCGGCAAGTCTGTTATTATGTGTGAGAAGACGAGGAAAACAGGAAACTTCGCATCTGATGGTCATCTTCTCAATTGGTCGCATCCTCCGGCGGGGCTTTTTTTTTTTGCATCAGGGAAACCAAACAGACTCGCACAACTCCTTTAAGTTGATTAACAAAAGCGCAATGTAAATTAACTACGACAACAAGGAGGACGCATCGTTAAACGACGCAAAAGACAAAATGCGGGATATCTGAATGGGATGGGCTCTGATTTACTTTTTTTTTCGTTTTTTTTTTTTGTTAATTTTGTTTCTTATAATCATAAATATCGCTGGTGGAACCTTTTTTTTTTTCTGTTGTACATCAGACCAGTTAACCCGTTCAACTTAACCACCATCACCACCAAGTTAGTATAACTTTGGAAAGACTCAAGGACAACCAAAATTGTATAGTTGTTCTCTTTATATACGCAAGTCTCTCGCACAGATCGCGCTGAGATAAACTGTTGGCGATAATCGAAACACGCGTGTCGCTTTTTATTGCATAAAAAAAAATTACACTCGTGTACAAAAAAATGACGAAAAAAAAATCGAAAATGAAATGAAAAAGAAGAACATAAGAACAATGCGGTTGTTCCTGTTTTTTATATACTCTTATAAGGACTTTAATGTCCAGTTTGCAAGCTTGCAAATTGCCAGCGAAAATTGTGCGATGAAAAAACAGTGGACAAGATTAGCGAAAACATTGAAACTTAATTATTCTAAAAAAAATACTACTGATTTAATGGGAAATTACTCTTCGCTACGTTATAATTCACATCTACTTAAGATAAATTTATCAAAAAATTTTGCCTTAATGTGTGACAAACTGTTATTTTTGCATCAGATTAGATTGTGATGTAGTAGTTTCGGCCTTATTTTAAGAATTTCAGCTGTGATTTACAAATCCTAGTGATAATTTATGAATTTTTTCTGTTTGTGAAGAATTTCTTGTATTTTAGATTTTTTATTTTATGCCAACTTTTGTTATAAACTGTTCCACTGTATAAGCCAGACGAATGTGCATTTAATACTTTTTTGTCGATAAAATGAACCAAAATGGTGAATTAAAGTTTATGCACGACATAAACTTTGATGTTATTTTCAAGAAGATAAGGCTCAATTGCTATGAAAAGTTAACCAGGATCCATACTTCTCAAATTAATGAAGGTGTTTAATTTAAATTTTTTTTTATCAAATAA
This sequence comes from Episyrphus balteatus, assembly GCF_945859705.1. Classification (NCBI taxonomy): domain Eukaryota; kingdom Metazoa; phylum Arthropoda; class Insecta; order Diptera; family Syrphidae; genus Episyrphus; species Episyrphus balteatus. The sequence goes on along the minus strand of NC_079137.1, from coordinate 5,476,898 downwards.
AGTTCAATAGCAAAATGATGCTAGATATTCACACAGTGGCGTTAAATAAGATCTCATATTAGGCAGTACACACACGGAGAAAAAAATAGCACCTCAAAACAAGATGATGCCCACCTTAAATCCCACCCTCTTAAAACAAAACGATTTTCGCTGAAAATAAGTGGAATCCGCTTAAGATCACAACTCCGTCCGCACTGAAATAATGGTTAAGCACAGTGACCCATCATTTGTAGATTCGATCCCCAGTGGCTGACAGTTTTTCTTTAATCAAAATGTTTCCACATAAAAACAAGATGATTTTCCGCTTAAATTAAGTGGATTTCTTTTAAATTTGCGCATTAAAAAAGTAAGAAGATTTTTCCGCTTAATTTAAGACTGAAGGTATCTTGCAAAAAACCATGCAGAAATCCGCTTAGTTTAATGTTGTATCTGCCTGTTTTTAAGTGGTCTTTTCTCCGCGTAGTAAATAGCTTGTACAGAATTCCCAAAATTTAAGAAATTATTTCCTGGGACCTTATTCACAAGGGCCTTATTTCCTGGGTCCTTATTTACTAGGGCCTTATTTCCTGGGACCTTATTTTCTGAAACCTTATATCTTGGGCCTTTATTTTCAGGGGTTTTATTTCCTGGGGCCTTATTTTCCGGGGCCTTATTTTCAGAGGCCTTCTTTTCGGGGGCCTTATTTTCAGGGGCCTTATTTTCAGGAGCTTTATTGTCAGGGGCCTTATTTTCCGGGGCCTTATTTCCTATAATCTGATCTCGCAGGGCCCCAAATTTAGCAAAGGGTAAAGATAGTAGACAAAAAATGAAATATTATAATTTTTCTTAAAACTTCACGACTTTCTTGATCAAACTCTTATACCGATATAAGTCTAATAATAACCTGTAAAGACAAAAAACTATACAGGTAAATTGCCCAACCTCAACAAGCCTATTTTTAGATTTCTCCAATTATCCATAAATATGTTTAATTTGTAGACGTGTGTGCATTTAAGTATGAACCAAGCTTTGCAGTTTTGACAAATTTATTTAATTGTAAAAAATGCGTTGTATACCGGTTTTGTCCTTTCGCTTTTAATAATCGAAATTAATCCGGCTTGTCAACGAGCATCATCAAGTTAGTGTTTATGTTCTTGATACCGGCCGCATCCTCTTTCTGTCCCTATTCTAAATTTGTATTAATCGTTTACAACATAGAAGACAGGACAATCATTCCACTCTTTTTATACTCTCAAAGCCATTGAATTAAAATGTAAATTTTAACTCCGTTCGTTGTCTGCTGGGTACTAAGAGCCCCATCATGCTAACAATTTCTGAAAACAAAACAGAAACAAGGAGAAAACAAAAAAAAAAAAAAAATTACTCACATAAACATACCTAAATTTATTTAGCGACGCCTTCACATGGGTAAAGGATGGTCTCCTAGGTTCCAAGAGATTCGATTTTATGTATAGAAGCGTCACATAAGTGGTGCGTCTCTGTTTAAACTCCTTTTTTTTTTTTGTTCTTTAATGATGGTCTCTAGAATGAGAGTAAAGAAGTTGACCAAAGGACTAAAGATGTTTCGAAGGTCGAACATATCCAATGGCCTAGAATTTACTGAAGAGTATTATTATGTTCAAGGAGTATGGAAAAAAAAAACAACTTCACGTCTACACTTTAATTGGTAATAAGTTATGAAAATCTGTTGCTATTGGGAGAGAGCCTTGATCATTGACAAGATTGAACCCTATATCCTCTTTATCTTTATTCGCCAGAAGATGGAAACTTAAAAAATTCTAAATCGAAGATTCTATTTCAAGAATTTTTCGATAAGTAAATGGTTGACCATGAAATAGACTTTTTAATAAACTTGAATTTTTTATTTCGAATACTGTCGATGTAGTTTGGTTATGGGTTAGGTTTTTGCAGAAAAAAAGCTGTGATATTTATGTTTCCTAAGAAAATGATTTTTCTTGGAAAACTCATTTTTATATTCATGTCTATTAGTGAATTCGCAGGATTTTACACTCCCGGGGAGTTGACTGAAATTAGCATTTGCGATATATTTGTTATTTAGTGACGCGCGTCACTTTTTAAAAACTGACGCTCGTCACTCTTTGAAAACTGACGCGCTCAAAAGTTAACGTCAGTTTTCAAAAGTGACGCAAACTGTATCTTATATAATTTGATAGCTTCGCAATCTCACTCCCAAATTTGTATTCAATTTAGCAAACGATAGGATTAGTTCGCAAATGAAAATATAATGCGTGTCTTAATAATATACTAGCCGACCCAGCCCTCGAAATTCTAGTGCCAATTTCTTTATTTTTTTTTTATTTGCAACAATTTTGAACACAATTATACCAACACCACCACGAGATAATTTAGTTCGTCTGTGATCGTCGTCGAGTCAACATCGGAGACCAGCTCCAGGAAATTGGTGAGTATAGAATTAAGGCTTGTTTGGGACACGTACGGGACATATCCGGGACATGTCCGGGACACGTCCGGTACATGTCCGGGACATTTTCGGGCCACGTCCGGGCCACGTCCGGGACATGTCCGGGACACGTCCGGTACATGTCCGGGACTGGATCGGGTCAAAATTCTGGCTTCAAAATTCTGCTTTTCAAAATTCTGCCATTTTAGCGAAAATTCTGTTTTTCAAAATTCTCCTTTTTTTCTACTCTGTTTTTCAAAATTCTGCTTTTTAAAATTCTGCTTTTCAAAATTCTGCCAGCATTATATTTGAACAAAAAATTCTGCCAATTCTGTTTTTTTTTTTTATAGCATATGCACTGGCTAAAGAAAAATACACCTCATTAATGTAATTCAACATTGGTACTTTCCTAATTTTTTTTATTTAAGTGTGGCAAATATTTTTTGAATTCCATATACTGACTTTCTTTCAAATAAAATATGTAAACTAATTGGAACCGATGTTGTTTGATACAAAATATTCCATTACTTATTCAAATTTTTGAACATTCATCTTTATTTGATAAATTAATAAATTTTTAATTATTTTCGGAAATGTTTTATATTAAACCTTTTCTTAAAATTTTCAAATTTAATCATTCATAAAACAAAAATTACCAAATACGCATTTAAAAAATGACAAATTTTCAAAAAGATGATTTTACAGAGTTCTGCAATAAATTAAAAAAGGGTTTGGAAAATGTTAAAAAGCGCGCGCTTTTTATCATTTTCCAAACCCTTTTTTAATTTTTTGCAGAATTTTGAAAAACAGAAATTTGAAAAACAGAATTTTGAAAAGCAGAATTTTGAAAGCAGAATTTTGTAAAGCAGAATTTTGAAAGCAAAATTTTTTTATCCGGAACACGTCCGGGACATGTCTGGGACATGCCCGGGACATGTCCGGGACACGTCCGGGACACGTCCGGGACATGTCCGCGACATGTCCGCGACACGTCCGGGACACGTCCGGGACATGTCCGGGACACGTATGGGACATGTTTGGGACATGCCCGGGACATGTCCGGGACATGTCCGGGACATGTCCGGGACACGTCCGGGACATGTCCGGGACATGTCCGGGACACGTCCGGGACATGTCCGGGACACGTCCGGGACATGTCCGGGACACGTCCGGGACATGTCCGGGACACGTGCGGGACACGTCCGGGCCACGTCCGGGACATGTCCGGGACACGTCCGGGACATGTCCGGGACTTGTCCGGGACATGTCCGGGACACGTCTGGGCCACGTCCTGGACATGTCTGGCCTGGGACATATCCGGGACATGTCTGGGACATGCCCGGGACATGTCCGGGACACGTCCGGGACACGTCCGGGACATGTCCGCGACACGTCCGGGACACGTCCGGGACACGTCTGGCCTGGGACATGTCCCGGACACGTCCGGGCCACGTCCGGGCCACGTCCGGGACATGTCCGCGACACGTCCGGGACACGTCTGGGACACGTCCGGGACATGTCCGGGACATGTCTGGGACATGTCTGGGACATGCCCGGGACATGTCCGGGACACGTCCGGGACATGTCCGGGACTTGTCCGGGACATGTCCGGGATACGTCTGGGCCACGTCCTGGACATGTCTGGCCTGGGACATATCCGGGACATGTCTGGGACATGCCCAAGACATGTCCGGGACACGTCCGGGACATGTCCGGGACATGTCTGGGCCACGTCTTGGACATGTCCGGTACATATCCGGGACACGTCCGGGACATGTCTGGGACACGTCCGGGACATGTGTGGGACATATCCGGGATACGTCCGGGACACGTCCAGGACATGTCTGGGACATGTCTGGGACATGCCCGGGACATGTCTGGGACACGTCCGGGACATGTCCGGGACACGTCCAGGACATGCCCGGGACATGTCCGGGACACGTCCGGGACATGCCCGGACACGTACGGGACATGTCTGGGACATGTCCGGGACACGTCCGGGCCACGTCCGGGACATGTCCGGGACATGTCTTTGACATGCCCGGGACACATCCGGGACATGTCCGCGACACGTCCGGGACACGTCCGGAACATGTCTGGGACATGTCTGGGACATGCCCGGGACATGTCCGGGACACGTCCGGGACATGCCCGGGACATGTGCGGGACACGTCCGGGACATGCCCGGACACGTACGGGACATGTCTGGGACATGTCCGGGACACGTCCGGGCCACGTCCGGGACATGTCCGGGACATGTCTGGGCCACGTCTTGGACATGTCCGGTACATATCCGGGACACGTCCGGGACATGTCTGGGACACGTCCGGGACATGTGTGGGACATATCCGGGATACGTCCGGGACACGTCCAGGACATGTCTGGGACATGTCTGGGACATGCCCGGGACATGTCCGGGACACGTCCGGGACATGTCCGGGACACGTCCGGGACATGCCTGGGACATGTCCGGGACACGTCCGGGACATGCCCGGACACGTACGGGACATGTCTGGGACATGTCCGGGACACGTCCGGGCCACGTCCGGGACATGTCCGGGACATGTCTGGGACATGCCCGGGACACGTCCGGGACATGTCCGCGACACGTCCGGGACATGTCCGCGACACGTCCGGGACATGTGCGGGACACGTCCGGGACATGTCCGGAACATGTCTGGGACATGTCTGGGACATGCCCGGGACATGTCCGGGACACGTCCGGTACATGTCTGGGCCACGTCCTGGACATGTCTGGGACATATCCGGGACACGTCCGGGACATGTCTGGGACATGCCCGGGACATGTCCGGGACACGTCCGGGACATGTCTGGGCCACGTACGGGACACGTCCGGGACACGTCCGGGACATGTCCGGGACATGTCTGGGACACGTCCGGGACATGTCCGGGACACGTCCGGGACACGTCCGGGACAGGTCCGCGACACGTCCGGGACACGTCCGGGACATGTCCGGGACATGTCTGGGACATGTCTGGGACATGCCCGGGACTTGTCCGGGACACGTCCGGGACATATCCGGGACACGTCTGGGCCACGTCCTGGACATGTCTGGCCTGGGACATATCCGGGACATGTCTGGGACATGCCTGGGACATGTCCGGGACACGTCCGGGAGATGTCCGGGACATGTCTGGGCCACGTCTTGGACATGTCCGGTACATATCCGGGACACTTCCGGGACATGTCTGGGACACGTCCGAGACATGTGTGGGACATATCCGGGATACGTCCGGGACACGTCCGGGACATGTCTGGGACATGCCCGGGACATGTCCGGGACACGTCCGGGACATGTCCGGGACACGTCCGGGACATGTCCGGGACACGTCCGGGACATGTCCGGGACACGTCCGGGACATGTCCGGGACACGTACGGGACATGTCTGGGACATGCCCGGGACATGTCCGGGACACGTCCGGGCCACGTCCGGGACATGTCCGGGACACGTCCGAGACATGTCCGGGACATGTCCGGGACACGTCCGGTACATGTCCTGGGAAATATCCGGGACATGTCCGGGACATATCCGGGACATGTCCGGGACATATCCGGGACACGTCCAGTACATGTCCGAGACATGTCCGGGACACGTCCGGGACACGTCCGGTACACGTCCGGACATGTCCCGGACGTGTCCCGGACATGTCCCGGATATGTCCCGGACATGTCGCGGACGTTGCCCGGACATGTCCGGACGTGTACCGGACGTGTCCCGGACATGTCTCGGACATGTACTGGACGTGTCCCGGACGTGTCCCGGACATGTCCCGGATATGTCCCGGACATGTCGGGGACGTGTCCCGGACATGTCTCGGACGTGTCCCGGACATGTCTCGGACATGTACTGGACGTGTCCCGGACATGTCCCGGACGTGTCCCAGACATGTCCTGGGCATGTCCCAGACATGTCCCGGACGTGTCCCGGATATGTCCCGGACATGTCCCGGACGTGTCCCGGACATTTCCCGGACATAAACAAAAACAAATAGCGCTAGAAAGAAATAAAAAAAATTTAATTTTTCAAATTTCCCTTTTTTTCACTTTTTAGGTTATTGTAGGCTTTAAGGAACAAAAAAGACGTTTTTGTTAGTTTTCCCTGAACCTCATAAGAAAAACGCTTTGTCATGCGGCATTTGGTGTGCGGCAAAATGTAAACGCAAAAAATGCAAAAATGTAAACATCTAAAAGTTAAAACTTTGTAAAATGGTAAAGGAACTGTCAAATTCTTATGTTCTTTCAAGAGAGAAAAGGACGAAGATAGATTTCATTGGTATCAAAAGTGTTTACAAAAGATTGGTCCTTAGTAATAGGCTCGATTTTAATAGAATTCGATTTTCACAAAAAAATTCATGGTAATAAAACAAACATCTTACTTCTAAACTTAGATAACTTAAACAATGAAAGTTAACCACAGTATACATGCGATCTTAAAACAACGCACCAATGTGAAACCACCTTTATGTTTTTTTATTTTCGCTTTCATTCAATTATTCATTCTTGAATGACATTTCATTCCAGTCGATTGGTAATTTTCCAACAGATATTCCAGTTGTTTTTGTTTTGTTTTTTTTTTTTTTTTTTTACTAAAATATCGAATTTTAATTTATTGAATTTACCTATTTCGGTTAAAAAAAAACTTTTAAAAAATTAGATTCTGCACTTCTAGAGCAAATTTCTAATCGTTCTGTATATAATATATGCCCCTTCGGTTTTTGTGGGCCGCGTAGTTTGTATTACAAAATTCGCGTTCGCCGTTTTATTATATGATTTATCGAAAGACGATTGCAAACCTATTAAATTAAATTAAATAAAAAAAAAAAAGAAACAATTTGCAACTTTGCAAATAAAACTTTCTATAAATTCGTATTTTAAAAATTAAGTCTTCATTTTCAAATCTAAGATAAAAGTTAATTTGCAACTTGTTTATAAGACAAACGCAGAGAAAACAAAAACTATAACTTTGTTATTTTATGACTTTTTTTTTCCAAATCGCAAAGAAGTTGCATCAACATATTCCGTGTAGAGATAAGCTATACCTACACACTCTGAGACAGGATTAACTGAAGTTTGATGCACTTGCACATGCTGAGATTTGTCAGTTAAAATGTCAAAGTTTTCATTATTATTGCCGCATCACTGTCGCACTGTGTCGTCCGCCAGTGCAGCATCTCAAAGACAGGAAATGCAAAATCTCTGCAATTATGGAAGTTGCATGTATTTTCGTAAAAATGTTTTATTTTTTTTTTTCTCATTTTAATTTACCTTAAATTGTATGCATCCGTTCTGTGATATGGTTGCGAGAATTGCTGCAGCACGACACACAACGACCAAACTACACACAGCACAGAGCATTATTCTTGGACTCGTTTAATTGATTGGAAATTATGTTGCATTAGGACACGCGCACCACATCGTATTGCGCCCCATCAAGCAGTTTGCACTGCTGCGGCGCACGCACATCCATACGATGGCTTGGATCCTGCTACGTCTCCTTAGAGAGGAGATGCGTTCTGCATCTTCTGCTGATGGCCATGATGCGCGGTATATCTGCGCAGCTGTGAGATTGCTGCAGCAACTTATTTACTAAATGGTGTGATGGTACTAATTCGCCGCAATGCCCGTACTCACTTATTGGGGTACCGCTGGGAGACCGCATTTGAAGTTCGTCGCCCCGCTAATTGATATTTTCACCTTCACCCAATTGGTTTGGTTTTATTTGGCATTTCTTATAGATGCACAACGATGTTACTGCTGCGCAGCAGTGATGCGATGGTGGTGGCATGGCGGGCGGGCGGAAGGCATCGCGCAGTGTTGAAGTGGTGGAGTTGGAGTTCATTTTTTGATGGCGCTACAAACCTGATTAGAGATCTGACAAACAACCACACGGCTCCATACGTCTTGAAAGAGGACGTGATTTCCTTGTGGTTTAGATGCAGTAAAGCAAACACAGTGTGCCAGGCTTAGGCTAGGCCAAGCAGGCTCCCCATGACGTTTGGGGCACAGGTTTTGTGAAAGTGCGTAGCGAAAGGCGGAACTAATGATGTACAAATTGAATTTGGATCTAGCTCTGTTGTATATGTTTTTTATTTCTTTTTTTTTTTTTGGTTTTGTTCGTAAGTGTCTAATGTATATGGTGGAAATAGTTGTGAGATAAGTTTAGGAATGGAAGCCACACGACAGGAGTGGAATTTTGATGTAACGAATCTCACATGTGGGGTTTCTAATGGGAATTTTTGTTTTGTTTTCAAGTTCCTTAATCAAAATGAAAAAGAAAGAGACTCGCAGCGCGCAACATGAAAAATCTTTCACTCTACAGGTATAAAACACTCCTTCATGTCAAGGATCATTTGTTGTTGTTATTGAGAGGAAACATTAGGTCGACTGACCCTAATTTGTTTTTTTTTTTAATGATACCGTTTGTTGGTATAAGTTTCATAAAGCATAGAGGTTTCAGAACGAAAAAGTAATTTATCAACTTTTGTAGGATAATAAGTTGTAGAGTAAAAAATCAAAAAGTTTTTTGATTTTGCAACTTCGCAAAATTTGTAAAAAGTTTGTATTAACGTTTGAGATAAAGTATTAAGTGTCAAATTTTAAAATCAATATAAACACATTGTCACACAAGCAACTTCGCATTATTTTGATCCTGCAAAGAGAAAAAAAATCTCTTAGCCATCATTTCGCAAAATCAAAATGTATTGAATCTTTGAAATAACTTTATTTTTGTCGTTAGTTGTTGAGTAAAAAAATTAAAAAGTTTGTGATGTCTGCAAAGTTCATCAACATTTTCTGAACACATACGAAAGACAAACAAATAAATTAATTGATTTCGCAACTTTGTAAAAAGTTTTTATCAACCTGAAAAATTATACCAAAGAAAGACAAAATAAACAATTATTTCATGCGAAACAACTTTGCGAAACAAAATAAGATTAAAAAACTTTCATCAGCGAGTTTTGCAAAATATTTGCGCAGCTGGACTTAAAAGTTTTTAGTTTGACTAGAGATGGGTTAATATTCAAGCTTTATATATAATATTACTTATCGATGAAAGATGGCGGACAATTCACCAACAAGTTAAGAGCTGATTTTTTCACTCATAGAATTTCATATTAGGAGGAAATTTAAAGAGTAATTTGAGGACTTAACTGTTATTTAAACAGTGATTAAATAGCAGCTATTAATAGCTGTTTTTTTATATGTTGCTCACTGATCTTTAAAAATCGCTCTTTAGCACACCCCTACCCAAGTCTTTTAGTTAAAAAAAAAAAACTTATCATGTTTAAGGAGATTTTCAAAGCCCTGAGGAAGGATGATAGAAAATTAGTAAGTAAGGAAATAATTGGAAAAGACCAACAAAAGTACCTATAAAAAGCTTCTGTGATAAATAACGCAATGCAATGAATCACAAATTTAATTGCATTGATTGTATCTCCTTCATCGAAAATCAAAAACAAAATAATAACTCCCACTCGTACACACACAAAATTCAGCAACAAAAAAAAAGAGAAGAATTTTAATTGCCAAAAATTGATTCGTGAATCGTGATGCCCACCTTTTTTGGCCAAAAACCAAAAAAAAAACAGCACGCCCGTTTTGACGCAGCAATACACAACATATCCTCCAAAACCAGCAATTCTCTTTCGATTAAATTATTGTGATGTGATTTTTCAAATACATAACTCATTCAATTTCCTCTTTTCCAGACCATCCCTTTTTGCCAAAGTATTAGGGTGGGTCAAAAAAATCGAAATTTTTTTTTTGATTTGGTACTCCGAAAAATCGATTGCTAGACCCCTCTAGAATAAACACACCAAATATGAGCTCTTTATATTAATGGGAAGGTCCTCCGCTTTGCAATTTTCCATTTTTACATCAAGCTTCTACTAAAAAAAAATAATTTTTTTATTAATTGACTTTTTAGCAAATTTCTTTTCATATTCTTGTAGGAAATTGAACGCTCTACAAAAAAGGCTATATACACTTTTTTCGTTTACCTAATCCTTGAATAGATATTTGAGGTCCAAATATCGAGAAAATCTTTAAAAATTCGTTTTTTGTTCTTAATTTTGTAACAAATTGAAAAATTATAATGATCAAACGCGCAAGACATATTCTTGTTGGAAATTGATTGCTCCACAAAAAAGGTTTTAATAACTTTTTTCATTAACCTAACCATTCTAAAGATATTCGAGGTCAAAGTTAAAAAAAAATATAAAAACATTTTATATTTTTAAAAAATTTCTAATTCACTGATACTTTATTATTTTCAAATTAGCAAGATTTATTCTTGTAGGGGCTTAAACGTTCTACAAAAAATTCCTTGGGATGAAATTGATTGCTTTAACCGTTTAGAAGATATTCGTATCCAAATCGCAATGCATACGGGTCATAAGAAAACTATTGAAATCAGTGAGCATTGGTTTGGATACGAATATCTTCTAAACGGTTAAAGCAATCAATTTCATTCCAGGGAATTTTTTGTAGAACGTTTAAGCCCCTACAAGAATATATCTTGCTAATTTGAAAATAATAAAGTTTCAGTGAATTAGAAATTTTTTAAAAATATAAAATGTTTTTATATTTTTTTTTTAACTTTGACCTCGAATATCTTTAGAATGGTTAGATTAATGAAAAAAGTTAACAAGACCTTTTTTGTGGAACAATCAATTTCCAACAAGAATATGTCTTGCGCGTTTGATCATTATAATTTTTCAATTTGTTACAAAATTAAGAACAAAAAACGAATTTTTAAAGATTTTCTCGATATTTGGACCTCAAATATCTATTCAAGGATTAGATAAACGAAAAAAGTGTGTAAGGCCTTTTTTGTAGAGCGTTCAATTTCCTACAAGAATATGAAAAGAAATTTGCTAAAAAGTCAATTAATAAAAAAATTATTTTTTTTTAGTAGAAGCTTGATGTAAAAATGGAAAATTGCAAAGCGGAGGACCTTCCCATTAATATAAAGAGCTCATATTTGGTGTGTATATTCTAGAGGGGTCTAGCAATCGATTTTTTGGAGTACCAATTCAAAAAAAAGAATTTCGATTTTTTTGACCCACCCTACAAAGTATTGTGTTTTTTTTTTTGTTGTTGTCAGAGTTAATGGTTCGTTAAGGATTATTTTCGTCTGAGGATTCAATAACACACAAAAAAAAGAAGGAATTCTTTGCGTCACTTAAAGCGTCTTGTTCAACATGAAAAATACACTTCGCTTTCTTGTCCTCTGTCTGGCAAAAATCGATATAATTGTCTTGTTTCGAAACGAAAAGTTGTTTTTTTTGTATTGATCGATTGAAAGAATGAAGACGTGAAAGAGGATCAATACAGACAACTCCTGATTTTTGTTCATCAATATCAACAGCCAACTAACAAGCAGTTGAATTTTTTTGCTCAAATAGCAAATCAATCAAAATTCGGTCATTAGGGAAGGCCGTAGTCAAAAAAATAAAAAAGGGGATGAGCTGTCTTTAAATCTTTGATCTGCTTCAAATTCATGTTACTGATAGAATTTTTGCACTGCTTATCTGCGAAAATGCGAACATCAAAATCCCTTTGATCCCTCCCTTGACTACGGCTTTGCAAACACTATTTTTTTCTTTTTTTGGCAAATTAAAATGTCGTGTCTAACAAATCTGTCAACAAAAAAGCCAACATTTAGAGGCAATGTTGTTTTGGCCATTCCAAACAACATCGATAGGAAATCACTTACCAAAAACATTCCCAAGCTTGTTAGAATCTTTTGATTTCTTTTATAAACTTTTCTTAATTACATATTGCCTTGTTGCCAGTGTCCAGGGTGTCTTCCTCCAAAAGTCCATTAACAAAAAGAAGAAGACAAAATAAAATGTTAGATACAACTCAAGAACTTTCCGCGTGCAAGGAGTAGAGTATACAATTTCACTTCTAACACCAAATCCCACTTTGACGCCCTACTAACGCACCGAAGCGTGTATATTTGCCAATACTATACTCGGACCATTTCCCTACACACGCATATTATTACGATGCGAGGCGATGCGCGGCAATTGCGAAGAAGACATGGCCGACGGTTTTTTTTTTTTTTCTTTTCCTAGTTTCCTTTAGCCGAAATGGACATTTTGATAAGTTGGTCCACAAGTGGTCCTCTCGTACAACACGATTTGCAAGATATTTGTTTTTTGCATAAAAAAATATGTGACGTTAGTTCTTTTGACTTTGGTGCGCGTGAATGCGCTACGCCTTTTGGTGACAGTTTTGTTACGCTTTCTCAAATTGAGTTGGGCGCCAAGTTGGAGAAAAATGCCAGTTGCCAATGGCAGCAAATAGATCATCGTTTCGCATAAATCTGGGCCAGATTGGAAGAAGCATTTTAGCTTGCAATCACTCTCTTCTATATAGCGTGTTAGGCGGTGGTAAGCAATTAATTTTCGATATGGATATGTGTGTGCAATGTCCCTTTGCACACGCTCAAATTGGATATGTGCGATGTTGCGCGCGCAAAAAAATTCAAATGTAGTTATAGTGATTTGTTAAATCTGGCATTTGGGAGGAGCAGCAGCAGAAGCAGCATACGATGCATGGAAAATGATTTATTAACCTGCGTTAGAAAGATAGTTGAAATTGTATAGTGAATATGCCAAGTTTTTATGTGCTCACAGTGGGTTCTAAAATAAATGGAAATTCCATCAATTTTGAGAAAGTATAGAATAACATTTATCATATTCAGAGATTACAAGGCGAAATTTTCTAGCGCTTTCCAATTAAAGACTGTCTTAAGGATATGATAAGGGGATTGAGTGCAAGAATTTGAAATAAAATGAAGAATCACGTGTAGAAAATTCATCCTGTTTGCAATAATTTATTTCACAGTTTTAGCAAAAAAGGATTATTTCGCAAAGTTGTTTAATTCGCAGAGTTTAGTATTCAGTTTGCAAACTTAAGTTGCATTTATTAAGAACTGCTGATTAGCTTGCATTGCAGACAAAATGTTATTTTCAATAAAACCTTCTTTGCTAACTTTCAATTCTTTCACACCAAATAAATAATTATGCAAAGATTAGTGTTCAGTTTGCAAACCTAAGTTGCATTTATTCAGAACTGCTGATTGGCCTTTAGCAACTATTTTGCAGTTTTTCGCCTCGCAGACAAAATGCAATTTTCAAAAAAAAAAAAGTTCTTTGCAAACTTTCAATCCGCTTTTTAATACCTAAGTTGCAAACTTATCTCCATTCAGTGGTTAATTTTAATTTTTGTACAAAATTTTGCTGCAGCTCTTAAGATCCAATCATTTCGCAAACCATTTCTCAACTAATTAAGAATTGCTGGTAACTTAACAAGTAAAAAAAAAAACTCTGTAATTGTTCTATAGTTTTGCGAAACATCTTTTGAGAACTCTTATTTTGTTTCGTATTATTTTTGATTTTCCAGTGTTATTTCGCAAAGCTATTTCGCATAAATTTTCAAAAGAATAAATTCGGAAAAAATCTTTTCTCAAATTCAACCGTAATTGGGACGCATACCAATTTTGAAAACTAGATTATAAATTACATCTAAGTGATAAATTGCGAAAAACTTTTTTTTGTACAGTTTTAATTTGCATCTTTAACATTTCGCAACACAACTTTCGATTATTTCTTACCTTCACAGACTAAATCTTTCTGGTTTTCTTGATTATTATGTTTTCATCACTAAAAATTTTCATTTCAAATTTTTTCTTATATTTCGCAAACTTAGCAGATAGTTTAGAAAATTTGTATTCAGTCTTTGTAGATTACAAGATTGCAAATTTTGCGATTTCGTCATCGAAAATTTCTTAAATTTGTGGTTTTTTAGACTCTTTCCATAAGTAAGAATTTTTTTGCAAAATAAATTAGCATTTTTAATTTCCATAAAGGTTTAATTTTTGGCATAGATATTTTCGTACTAAATCTTTTTTTTTATCTTCTCTTTAAAAAAAAATAACAACTTTAACTCAAAATAATTTTAACTTAAAATAATTTTTCTTATAAAAACCAAACATTTTCATTCAATTTGCCAATCTTTGCATCTAGTGTTCTGCGACTGTTCTTTTTTAAAGCAATTAACCTTCTTGTACCATCTGCTCCAAAATCAAAAGGATCTACATTTGTCTTCCAAGAAAAAAAAATGAAAATTGTAACATTTTGAAAAGGATTTATAGTTGAACATCATTCACATCTGTTATACGCTTGCTCACAGTAAAATGTTTAACATAGATTCAACTAATCAAAATTAAATCTCAATATGAGGTCAAACGGTCAGATGGTTCACAAAATGTACACGCACAGATGTTGTTTGTTTGTTCACAAAAAAAAAAAAAAAAACAATCCAAAACAACAATCATTCTTATACAGTGTATATAGTTGCTCTATCAAGAGTAACAATCTTTTGGAATTCTTCCTACGATGTTACGTATATGTAACATAGTCGCACATTATTAGAAAACATATCCGAAACCTTCACCGAACATTTTTTTGACATACACTGAGGGAAATTAATAACAATAATCCAAAATGAATTATTTTAAAATCATTTCTTTATTGAGGAAGACGTAAAACTAAATACGTTCCACAGCAATTTTTCTTATGACCATTTCATAATTCACATGATTTTGAGGATACTTGACGTTGTATTTGTTATGATAATTACATTCCACACATTAAAGTCGAAAAAAGGTTTATTTCAAAGCTTCTGAGTACTGGAAACTGAATACATTCCACAAATGTTTTTGTTTTCTATATTTTTAAGTTATATTTTTTTTTCAATTGGAAATACTTCAAATTGGTTGAAAGATCATCTTTGTTTATCAGGATATTTGCTTTCGTCAAAATATACCTAAAATGTGGAAAGCATTCCCTCAGTCGTAATTATGTTGAAATTTAGATTCCACACGACCTTAAGATTGAACAATATCAAATATTAAATTATTTTAATTTAAATTTTTCACTGTACACTTTTAATATTCTTACAGTCTTTTTTTTCTAATTTGTTTCTTTACATTTTTTTTTTCAGTGTACGAGGACAATGAATCGCAAAACCAAATCGCTAGCAATCAACGAACGAGGTGAACCAAATCAGGAGCAAACCACAAGACCCGCTAAACCTGTCTCTACCATGCCAATTTATTTCAAATCAAATTGCAAATTCTTCTTCCTTTTTCCTTGCGCGGCGCTGCCTGCTGCTGTTGCTGCTGCTGCGATGCACCAATTTTCCGGTGGTCTGTGTGTGGAACATGGACATTGAGTCGTAACACATGGGGCGCTATCCCATCTATAATAGCCCCAATATATATACATATCTCTACCTAACCTAAACTTCGATTGGTCTTCTTTCTTCTTCTGGTGGAGATCACTGATGATCTTGTCGTCGATAACATGGGAATCAAACATGCACTCAAATCTGCGTCCCGCCATGTTCTTCCGCCAACCAACCGACCGGCTGCTGTTGTTTGACTGTTTTTGCGTTTCGCATAGAGCCAATCTAGAAAACATCATCTAACAAACAACTTTAACGTGAGGGTAATTATTTGAAATTATTTTCGAACTCAAATTGATGGAAATGCGGTGCGCATTTGAGAACCAGGCCATTCGCAAATTCCAGATACTGATTTGTCTTCTTCTTGCAGCACCCCAACCAGATTACTCTTTTCGTTCACAAGCTAACACACAAATGAGCATTTGTTGTGTATTGTGGAGGAAGAACACGCGAATGTTCCTTGTGGATGTAATAACCTCTGTTTATGGAGATCAATCAAATTATTCGCAATCAAATGGTACACCGGCATTTTAGATTTCCTTGGGCAATTTTCTTAGAGATCTGCAATTGACTTATCTATATTCAGATATCAAGTTTGGAACGTATTTGTTAACTTACATTCCACAGAGTCTAGCTAATATAATAAAACAAAAAAATAGGAAACCATGGTAATTGAAATCAAAGTGATTTTTGAATTTTTTATTTGATCCACAAGATCCAATTCAAAATGTGGAATATTACCAGCTTTTCGTTCTTCGCCAATGCGTTCCACCTTAATTTAGAAAGATCTATCGCATTGTCGCTCTATTGTTTTGGCACCGTGTCACCTTGCCCCTCTCTACTTTTCGTCAAATTTCAAAAATCTAAAACCAAAAGTCAAAAATCATTAAAAATTAAAAATCTAAAACCAAAAATATAAAATTCAAAATTAAAAATGAAAGATAATGATAAAAGATGGAAGATGAAAGATGAAAGGTGATAGATGAAAGGTGAAAGGTGAAAGATGAAAGATGAAAGATGAAAGATAAAAGATAAAAGATGAAAGATGAAAGATGAAAGATGAAAGATGAAAGATGAAAGATGAAAGATGAAAGATGAAAGATGAAAGATGAAAGATGAAAGATGAAAGATAAAAGATGAAAGATAAAAATGAAAAAGTGAAAAATTAAAATGAAAAATGAAGAATAAAAATTCAAAAATGAGAAATGAAAAATGAAAACTGTAAAGTGTCGTGGCATAAACATTTGGACGCTACAAATTTACTTTGTATAGGGTTTATATAACTTCGACTTGTATCCGATCAGTGAAAACTAATTCCAATTGGACTTCTCAAAAAGAAAGTCCTTAAATTATGATTTTCACCCAAATAAATGATTTATGGCACTCCCGACATATTTGGGTTACTTGATCAGTGATGCAAAACGGAAACATTTTCATGACCCCATCATTTGCGACCTCAAACTAATTACGAAGCTTTCCATCAAAAATCCATTTCCCTCTGGTATATATGAATTCGACGATAAGCCCTTTTTACCTATTGAGTTTCCATCAACATCACGTCGCCATCATCATCGAGTAGCTAGCTATCTTATAGAAAAATAAAAATAAAAAAAAACACAGAAGCATAATATTGTCGGAAGCTATAGTAAGTATAACTATCTACACAGTCAGGAGTAATTACACGTGAATTCAAGCTAACAATTTTACTTCACCGACAAAGAGAAGAAAAGTCGATCACAAGAGTCAAAAGAAATTATCTACCTTCTTCTGCTGCTGCTGCTTGCTTCAGCACTACAACAACTCTCCTTCCTCTCTGGCGTGGCCCATTTCTGAGGAGAGCTAGTATTGAAGTGAGGTCCATTCAGTTGCTCCATCAGACCGTCTCGTCAGACCCCTGACCGGAATCAAATCAATGTACACTATCCCAAAGAGTAGATATATGGTGTAAGCATGCAAGTTTATTAGATGCTCACCGACAAATTGGACGCTGCCAACTACAGTATACACTGAAAAAACATTATAAAAAATATAAAAATTTAAAATTTGATGGATTTTGAAACTTTGAAGACGAAAAATAGTCGAAATTTGACAAATGAATACGATCCACAATTATTATCTACATTTTCAAGAACGTCAAACTTTCTTTAAGTGTCAAAATAATATTAAAAAAAACCTTCCACAACTTTCCTCATGTTTACACATCCACAAACTAAAATATAGTCTTTGAAAAAAAATGTGGAACCTATTCATTTATTTTAGAATTTTTTAATTGTATTTGTTGCCCAATGGAACCTTTGAAAACTTTAATTTAAATCCGAAATTTTTCACGTAGAATTTACTTAAGCAAAAAATTCACCTCAAAAAATTATACTTTTTCACTTAAAAGAGAAAATGAATACGTTCCACAACATATTATGAGCTATATACTATATATATTCCGAAAGGTTAATGTAGAATCAACTATTCTTAAACGACCCATTTGGAAAAAAAAACTGTGGAATAAAAAGCTTCGAGTTTCCAGCGAGTTTATTTTATTTCACAAAGTAATACGTTCCACAATCGTCTACTATAATAACGGCAAAGGGAGAAAACAGAAACGATGTGAAAAAACTGAGATTGGAAGTTGTGGAACGTAATATATTGATTAAACCATAGTTTTTCACGTGAAATCTGAAGATCTAATGCTGAAACTAAAATCTGAAAACTATCACCCTGAGAGTAGTGTGGATCATATTCATATTTTACTTCCACAATTTTTCCAGTGTAAATTTTGAGACTTTCGTAAAAAGTGTACCTAACATTTTTCCAAACACCAAAACTTTCAAAAATTATTGTGGAACGCAATTTTTGTTTTCTGTCAGTGTAGATTACCTTAAACTCTATTAGACATGAAGACCAGGGAGGAGACTCCATCTATTGCCCATCGCCATCACTGCGCTGCTGGTTGTACCGCGCACCACAACCAAGAGACAGCCTGTTTTGACTCCTGCTATTGTCACGGAGGAAAGTAGTGATTAACAATTAGAGGAGAGTCGTGATCTATGACGATTGCTCCACACCACCTCCACCTGGGGGGGCCTAATTTTCATTCGAAATCAGAATCACTTGCGAGTCAGGTAGCCGCACGGATTAGCGTCCAACTAATAAATTGCCACTGACTCAAAGTTTACTTTGGATCTTACAAGAAAAGAGAGAAAGAGTCATGGAAAGAGATAGAATCCAAATTCAGGAATAGAAATTAATTAGGTTGATGAGAGATGAAGGGTTTCCATGAGGCGGGATTTTATGATAGAGATGGGGTTCCACGATCTATACTGCCGGCATGGTTCTTCCCATCCACCTGTTTAGCATTCAAGTCTCGTAGCCTCCGGAGTTGGATTTCGCATGAAAATCGCAAAAACATATATCCCCAACGAGTCTCAAGTCTCCCGGACAATAGATATTTCTAGGAAAACACAAAACTTCGCATTTGTTAGATGGCGATGTGCAGCATGACCATAGTTGGACATCATGGGACAGAACAGAGAGCACAAGCACATAGTCAAGTCAGTCAGTGAGTTGAGCGCGGCCAGTACTGGATGATGGATGGAAAAAAGATGCATGTGAGGTCGCGTACATGGGCGGAACATGCAATCGAAAGTAAGGCGATCGCGGTTTGTATAAGTTTCATTTTAACTTAACATTATTTTTGTGTTCTCATCTTCATCCCAGAGGTTCTATGATATGATCCTCTTAAACTATTTTGAAGACAGCAGAGGAGGAAGAGCGAGTAGGCAGAAAAAAAATAGTAGAAAATTGTAGAAACAAACAAGAAACAACAAAAAAATATCATGTTGACTGCTTGTTGTTTTGTATGTTTTGTGTGTGATAATGATGGATCAGTCGGTCTGTGTCGTAGCCAGTCCGATGAAGACTTATAGATTCCGTGTGGATGTTTAATTCATATCGAGTACGTCATCGGTGTTTCCAAGTTGGCTAGAATAGAAAATTTCTCATGTTGCGCGATAATGTTTTTGATGTTTTTTTTTTGTTTTCTTTAGTTGTTTTTTGTTTTATTGGTTGGATATTGTTTGTTTGAATATCCTGGTAATGGAATGGTTAAAATTGAAAGACGGCTAATAAACCAATTTTATAAATACCTTTCCCTACAATGTATTTAAAGAAGGAAAATTAACTTTAAAACTGGTTAATGATTTATTCCAGTTAAATAATAACTTAATGTGAAAAGTTAGCTTATTCGGAGTGTTGAATAAGAATTTTGAATTTATTTCTAAAAGAAAACAAAGACCCAGCGTGATAAGATGAAAAGTTTTATAAGTTTGATAAGTATGATAAGTATGATAAGTATGATAAGTATGATAAGTGTGAAAAGTGTGAAAAGTGTGATAAGTGTGAAAAGTGTGATAAGTGTGAAAATTGTGATAAGTGCAAACATTTTGGAAGGTGTGATAAGTTTGATAAGTGTGATAAGTGTGAAAAGTGTGATAAGTGTGAAAAGTGTGAAAATTGTGATAAGTGCAAACATTTTGGAAGGTGTGATAAGTTTAATAAGTGTGATAAGTGTGAAAAGTGTGATAAGTGTGAAAAGTGTGATAAGTGTGATTAGTTTGATATTTATGATAAGTTTGATAAGTGTGATAAGTTTGATAAGTGTGATAAGTGTGAAAAGTGTGATAAGTGTGAAAATTGTGATAAATGCAAACATTTTGGAAGGTGTGATAAGTTTGATAAATGTGATAAGTGTGAAAAGTGTGAAAAGTGTGATAAGTGTGAAAAGTTTGATAAGTGTGAAAATTGTGATAAGTGCAAACATTTTGGAAGGTGTGATAAGTTTGATAAGTGTGATAAGTGTGAAAAGTGTGATAAGTGTGAAAAGTGTGATAAGTGTGAAAATTGTGATAAGTGCAAACATTTTGGAAGGTGTGATAAGTTTGATAAGTGTGATAAGTGTGAAAAGTGTGATAAGTGCGAAAAGTGTGATAAGTGTGAAAATTGTGATAAGAGCAAACATTTTGGAAGGTGTGATAAGTTTGATAAGTGTGATAAGTGTGAAAAGTGTGATAAGTGTGAAAAGTGTGATAAGTTGATATTTATGATAAATGTGAAAAGTGTGATAAGTGTGAAAAGTGTGATAAGTGTGAAAAGTGTGATCAGTGTGGAAAGTGTGATCAGTGTGAAAAGTGTGATCAGTGTAAAAAGTGTGATAAATGTGAAAAGTGTGAAAAGTGCAAACATTTTTAAAAAGTGTGATAAGTGTCTTAAGTGTGATAAGTTGATATTTATGATAAATGTGAAAAGTGTGATAAGTGTGAAAAGTGTGATGAGTGTGAAAAGAGTGATAAGTGAGAAAAGTGTGATAAGTGCAAACATTTTGAAGAGTGTGATAAGTGCCTTAAGTGTGATAAGTTGATATGATAAGTTTGATAAGTGTGATAATTGTGTGATGAGTTTGATATTTATGATGAGTTTGATAAGTGTGATAAGTTTGATAAGATTGATAAGTGTGATAAATTTGATAAGTGTCATAAAAGCGAAAAGTGTAATAAGTGTAATAAGATACAAGCGACATGATTCGACCAAAACGCGTACAAGTCATTAATAAAACGTGACTAACACGCGACCAAGATAAAAAAAAACAATGTTTTTTCGTTTTATCAATATGTTTAAGGTTATTATTAAAATATTATTTAATTTTTTATTACCTAGGTACCTACAAGTTAATCTGTCAAAAATAATAAAAACAAACAAAAAAATCAGATAAACCTAATATTTTGAGCAATTGTGAAATAATGTGAAACATTTTAATGGTTTTCCGTATCCAATAAAAAAACAACTTTCCACTCGCAAATAACGCCAATTAAAACAACATTTTTCTTCCATTACTACACTTTCAAAGTTTACTTAACAATGTTTTTTATTCTATATAAATTTTAAAAATCGAAAATACCTCCACCCAAATCCATTAATTTAATCAATCCAAACAAATGCTACCTACATTTCCACCCCATTTCATACACACAAGCAAATCGAGGAATTTTTTTTTATATTTCTTCATTTTACAAAGCTCTCCAAAGAAAATTCCTACAAAACACAAATTTCCCATATTTCACTCAACTGGCTCGTTGGTCTAGGGGTATGATTTCCGCTTAGGGTGCGGGAGGTCCCGGGTTCAAATCCCGGACGAGCCCAAGTAAAATGTTATTTTTTTTTTTATTTTTATAATTTTCTCTTTCAATACAAAAGTTAATTGGATTTTTTAGACCTTAACTTGATTCAGGTTCATCTACAATATATTTCAAGACTTGTTACCATCTTCCTATTACGAAAGACTATATAACCTACAAATAGGTTACATCATCATCATCTTCATAAGGTTCGATGATATTCTCACTTTCATCTAAAAGGTACATCCAAAAGAAAAAGACCATGATTGTTACTTCACGTTTCTGTGTGTGTGTGTGTGTGTGTGTGTGTGTGTCTATGAATGGCGCCCGGGTGACAATAATTGACTCGAAAGAGTATTTCACCACATTTTTCGGATCTCTAATCTTTGTATAGTTCCAGTAAGGTACATCTCACATTTTCTTTTCTTACAAGTGCGAACTTACTACCTTACCCAATAAAGTCCACCACAAAAAATAAAGTGGACGATTGGAGAAAAGTGCTGCTTCTGCTGCACGTGGAAATAAAAAATATTCCCATAGAGTTTGCTGGCTTAACTCGAATTCGGTCTCGAGGAGGAAGCTTAAAACCAAAATGCATCTCTCTCTCTTCACATATAGATACTTCCTAGTTGACCTTATAAAAGCGCACGACTATACCATGTTGCGGCGCTCAGTACAGTGGTCTAAATTGACGTTTTTCGTGGATGAAATCAAAATTTAAAAAAAAGGCATTTTTTAAGGATTGATACTTGTCAATCGGCAGAGCTAAAATAAGAAACAAGTAAAAGGGTTGCCAGATCCCTTCGAACTTTTAAAAAAATTAAACGAAAATCGGATTTAGAGACACAGTTACAATCTTTCCGAATGATTAAGTAGAGGCTTGATACCTATTTGGAACCTTTCGATTTTTGTTCCAAACTTCTGGCATAATAACCCACTGTATGGCGGCAGCTTATCTAGTGAATTGAAACAGCTATAAGACATAACGATGGCGATGAATGCCGTGTGTTCACATTGGGGAGCATCCTTTGATAAATCACGTCTTGCACCTTAGACACTGACAGAGAGAGGCAAAGTATAAGAAGAAGCCGCATCAGCACACTGCGCGCTGTTTCGCGGCGGCAGAAAATTATATATATATATAGGACTTTTTGGTGGGTTAGGTATGGTATACTCTACGATGAGATCATCTGCTTTTTTGCGGAAAACTTTTTTTTTTCTGAGGTTATTTGCGGTCAAAGTGGATGATTTTTTTTTCTTTCTTGTAAACTTCAATTCAATTTCTCTTCGATTTGTTTTTTTTTTTTCCTTTTTTGATGCACTTTACTGGAAGCTGGGAAAAGACTATGGCTACCAAGATGAAAATGATGATGTAACTCATTTTAAAGTATCTTCATTGATCATAACTTTGAGAATTGTGTAGCTTTGCCTTATACCGATATGAAGATTTAAGAAAAGCTTTCTTGAAGAAGATTCTTTTTATTTCAAACAAAAGCTGTTTCCGTATATAATTAATTTCCTATATAAATTTATCCATTAAAATCTTCACGATGTCGCAACATTGTACCCAAACTAACGTTTCTTCTTACAAAAGAAAAATCGAAAAAAAAACTTGCCCCTAAGGTGACCCAACAACATCTTCATTGTGTAGCTCAAAGCTTATCTGAAAAACATGATCTCAAAATATCCTTTCTTCTTCTTCATATCTTCATAGCCCATCGTTTGTTTTGTGGTTGTTGTATTGTAGCAAGCAAGCGCCTCCCCTCCCCCTCTAAAGCCAAAAAGGAACCATTTTTTCCAAATGTTGAATTAATTAAGGTCGCTTGGTGTAATTAACCGCTAACTTAATGAGCCTTTCCGCACATTTTCAGTCTTTTCATATACAAAAGGCCACAGCGAGGTACTTTCTTCTTCTTCTTCCACCAGACCGCAACAACCAACAACGACAGACAGAAGATAACATGGTGTTTCGTTCATTTTAATTGTTATGAATTCCTCTTCGTAAATCTCTCTTGTCTTGGTCCTTTCTTAAGACCCCAGAAGATAGAAAAAAAAAACACATGACTATAGAGAAAAAAAAATAGAATGTAGTATGTAGATAGTCAAATAGCCATGGAGAAAAATCAGAGACGCTATACTCTTGGCCGTAACAACAACTTTGCGAAGCTTGCTAGAGGTACCTCTGGATGGGCCAATTAGGTGACCATTTAATTTGCACCACGACAATTAATAATTAAATTCCATTTGGCATAAATTTGTTCATGATAATCGTATATAGTCATCGTCTTTGTATAGAGAAAGACGGTTGTTGAACGACTTTACTAAGGTAAGTGTATATTAGATTGACTTCTTTTTTTTTCCAGGACCCTATCTAGGTTTATAAGTAAAGCCCTCTGGAATAAAAATTAAGTGTAGATGTGAGAACCTTACACCACATTAATAGAAGTTGGTTCGAAGTCACCTGTCGTCAAGATTAAGTATATAATTAGCAAACACTGGAAGTAAGCTCATTTGAATAATAAACTCATAATAAATAACACTCAAAGAAAATGTAAATTTTAAAGGCTTTAATTGGCAAAATCATGTTATGGGACTTACAAGTTGCGCATAAACGAGAGTGTACCAGATTTTTAAAATGCTCAAAAGTTTTTTAAATACAAAAATATCTAAAATTTTAAGTATCTACCATTATTATTTTCCCGTTCCAACTTATTTTTCAAAATATCGATATAGGTATTATTGGAAGGTTTGTAGTCGGTATTGTACTTAAAAATTCTATGAAACTATAAAAATGCATAGAAAAATTATAAAATTGGCAAATATCTTCAGGATCACAATAAATTATTTTACAGAATTTTAAAGAATGTTAAGTCAGTAAAATATAATTATTATCTTTAATTTTTTATAGTTTTTTTTTTCGAATCAAGTAAAATATTTTAAAACTACCTGTAATTTATCGATATTTTGTATGGAATTGGAAACTTTGAAACTCCTCCGCTTATAGTCTGCACTGCAACTTCTTCCATTGTTTTTTATCAAACAACTGCAAATTTCCTCGAATTTCGCAACTCTGATTAGTAATGTGAATTTTCGAATAAAAGGCAAAAATTCAATTATTCGATAATTTCCTAAACAAATTCTAACCAATTTCTATTCACACAAGCAAAACAACACAGTCTGACAGTCATTTGTTTAAATGTTTGTTTTTCGATGTTTATTTAGCAGCTGGCAATGGCTACATTTTTACAATTTATTACCTTATTTATTAATTTTAATAGATTATTTGGCGCATTCACTCATATAATTCATTAATCCAGCGAAAATCACCTGGCTCGTTGGTCTAGGGGTATGATTTCCGCTTAGGGTGCGGGAGGTCCCGGGTTCAAATCCCGGACGAGCCCAAGTTATAATTTTTTTTTTTTTATATTTTTTTTTATTTTGTATAAAAATGTTTTATTAACTTCATTTGAAAAATTCTTTTAACTGAATAAAATAAAAAAATTAAGAAAAATAAAATTTATGGTTTTGGTCAGTCAAAAAGTGTGTTCAACTTGCTGTTTTATTTAAAATATTAAATGGATTTTTTAACAAGAAATAAATTGGATGTAATAAAAAAACAATTATTTTTGGTTTATTGATTATATTATTTTGGAATTGCAATTTTTTGTTCAAACAGAACTGAAGGAAGAAGATGAACCACAATCCTCAGCTGAACGTAAGTAGGTATATCTAAGTATCTATCGATTTCTTTTTATTTTTCTTTGAAAATAGGATGGATTGAGAATTGGGTGAGTTTTGACTAAAATCAAGGGGCACGGTAGTGCCCAGCCAAGTTCTCTAGCAACTTTGGCACTACACCCTTATTTACAGGAAACAACTCAGGCCATTTTCGACCCCTCTCCAACTTCTATACCAAATATGTCTGAAATTTCAAACTCGCTCCATTTCTTGAACTAGTCGAAAACAAACTCCCTACAAAATTTCAGCTACCTAGGGTGAGTAGTTTCTGAGATATAGGGCTTCGAAAATCTCAAAAACCGTAACTGACTGACTGACTGACTGACTGACTGACTGATTCACTCACTGACAGATCATCAAAATTATGGAGAACTTCCCGATATCGTAGAGACTTGTAATTTGGCACAGTGATGGGGGTTGAGGTGCATACAAAGGAAAAAATCGAAAATTTGAGATATTCAATTCAGGGGGCGTGGTAACCACCCATTTTCGCTGAATTGTCATCAAATATTATAGAGCATTTTTAACTGTAGTAGAACCTTAAAATTTGGTAGAATGGTAGACCTAGTAGTAGTTTAAACAAAAGAAAAAATTTCAAATTTGAGATTTTTAGACAAGGAGCGTGGTAACCGCCCATTTTTTCTGAGTGTTCATCAATTATAGAGATTTTAAGTTCTACAGCAATACCTTGCAAAAAGGAGTGAAATCACAACAAAAACATTACTGTTAAAAAAAGAGCCAAGTTCTCCTATGTTGAAGTTATGCTGGCACAAAAAGTACTGAAATGTAAAAGTGTACCAAGTTCTAAGGCTTGGCTTTAAATTTGTAAGAATAAAATGTTGATTGTTTGCTTGGCAATTTTTCAAATAGCTTTAAAAATCGGTAATTTAAAGAAAAATTGTCAAGAGAACAATCAACATTTTATCAAAGATCATATAACTAGTTATATGATCTTTGATTTTATTCTTACAAATTTAAAGCCAAGCTTTAGAACTTGGTACACTTTTACATTTCAGTACTTTTTGTGCCAGCATAACTTCAACATAGGAGAACTTGGCTCTCTTTTAACAGTAATGTTTTTGTTGTGATATAATTTTCTTGGATTCCCATACAAGTTATCGATAATTTGTATGGGATCCATTTTAGCTCAGATACAATTTTTCGATAATTTGTATGGGAGCTAAAATTAACCGCGAGCAGCGTACCAGGCTTATCGAAACATTTGTCCTTTATGTCAATTGGGAGCGATGAGCGAATACCTCAAAAGAATTTTTGTTGGTAAAATTCTATTTTGACTGGGATTCAATCTTTTAAAAGAACTAATAGTAAAAAAAAATGGTACTCAGGTCGAGCTAAGTTTTAGTCGAGCTAAAACTCCCATACAAGTTATCGATAGTTTTTATAGAAGCTACAATTTGGCTCGATCTGCGTATTAAACCTAGTTCGCAGATCGCGCTAAATCTTAGTTTCCATACAAATTATCGAAAAAAAAATTGTTGAGCTAAAATTTAGTCCATACAAATTATCGATAAAATTTTGTGGGATCTTTATCTCGGCTAAAATTTAACTCGACCTGAGTACCATTTCTCTCTTTAAAAAGAACACTTTACAATAGGAAAAAGTAACGCATTATCATATAAAACAACTTCAACAAAAAATTTTGTTTTTTTTTATATATACCTATTTTAGCATCAAAAATATTTGTTTTTATTTTTTTTTAATTCAGAATAAAATTTCTTTAATCCTTGATTAATTATTTTTTTAGTCTCCTTGTTTTATTATTTTGTATTTTCTCGGAATTAGACAAATCTGGTGAGTATGGTATTTATTATATAACGATTTTTGATTCTTTAAATTGTGTGTTTACAGAACATAAATCGATTTAGATATTTATGGAGCTTTGAATTATAAAATACGAATATTACGAGATTTTTGATCTTGACATACCATACACATAGCGCTTTAAAATTCAACAAGATTCCAAATATTTCTTTTTTCCAAACCAAACCATACCCGGCGAACATGCGCAAGTAGTAGGTATAGAAATTGAAAGCACACATTCTATGAAAAATAAGCTCCGCCTCCAAATAACGTTTTATTCTCGAAAGTGAGAAAGCAAAATAGAGTTCATAATAATACGAAGCTTGGAAGACAGTAGGAAACAAAACTCGTACTTTGTCAATCCCTTAGCTTGTTTTGTTTTCTCCAAAAAAAAACCCAGAAATGACATTTTTCCTTATAAATTTCTAACGATCTACCAGGCAACCATGATATGTAGTTCGTATACTCTGCATCATTCTTTTTTTGATTTTCTCTATTTCTCCAAACCATACAAAAAACATGCAGTTAGTTGCAACAATAACTGAATGAAAGGGAGGAGTCACCAACAAAGCTAGGTCTGCAGTACTTTTGCTCTATCATGTTCTTTTGCTTTGTCTAGTGACAAGCAGTTATCTTGTCAGAGTGATGTGGTGGCCAATTATATTTTTCTGTTTTCTCCTAGAAATGTGCATTTTTACAGAATTTTCTTCACAATTCTTTTATTAAACTCAATTTTTAACTCAAGCCTGGTACGCTGCTCGCGCTAAATTTTAGCTGAGATAAAATTCCCATACAAGTTATCGATAACTTGTATGGGATCCATTTTATCTCGGCTAAAAATTTTCGATAATTTGTATAGGAGCTAAAATTTAGCGCGAGCAGCGCGCGTACCAGGCTTCAACTCTTAAAAAAAAATAAGTAAGCCTATCTTGAAACAACTTCAAAAAACCTACACATACACACACAAAATTTTCATTTCGATTTTCACCATTCTTCTTGTCAAATTTTTTTTAGAAAAAAAAAAACTCATGCTTAATCTCTTGAGCTTGTGTTTTCTCCAAACAAAACAAAAAAAAATCAAAAACAAGCACCAAATATGAAAATTTCCTTAGAAATGTACGTCGATCTACCAGGCAACCATAATGTGTAGTTGGTATACTCCTTGCATCATTTTTTTTCGAATTTCTCCAAGCCACACAAAAAACTCTAGTGTAAGCATAATCTGCAAAACTAACTGGATGAAAGGGAGGAGTCACCAGTCGAACTAGATTTGCGGTACTTTTTCTGTTTCAATTTCCCTCTTCGCCTAGTGGTGGGCAATAATTTTGTCATAGAAGTGGGCAATATTTTTCTCCTGTAATTGATTTTTATGGAATTTTCTTGACAATTTAAATCAAACTAACTCAACTCTTTAAAAAAATATGTGGCCAAGGACTGACTGGTTTGTCGGTGGGCAAGACCCAAGGCCTTTTATAATTTTGATGATAATTTCTTTTTTATTTTTCAAACCAACTACTAGGCGAACATGTGGAATAAGGAAGTATCAAAAATCTGTCATTTGTTTTCATCAAAAGAGAACCAAAAACGAGCCCAAAATATGCAAATTGCCAAAAATCTACCAGGCAACCATAATTTGTAGTTCGTATACTCTTTCTGTCATTCTTTTTGGAATTTCTCCTTAATTGCCTAGTAATGGGCAATTTTCTTATCATAGTGATGAGCAATAATCTTCTGCTAGTGATGTGCAATCGATTTTTATATTTTTCTTTTTTTTTTAATAAAACACCTTTTTTTTTTGTAATTCAATAACTGTTTTTTTATTTCATAAAATAAATGTGTTTTTCTTGTCTCTCTCAATCATTATTTTTGTTTTCATCTGAGAGAACAAAAAAAAAATATTAAATAAAACTGAGGGGTTAACAAAACAAATAAAACTAAAAAAAAAAAACATACACTAAAATAAAAACATGCACTATATTTTAAAGACGTTATAATATATTTATATATTTTTTATGTTTTATATTAATAATTATTATATGCATTTATTGTTTATATATATTTATATTTTTCTTCCTAATTAGATAATAAAATAATAATATTTAACATCATATAAGAATAATGATTTTTTAATTTTAATTTTTTGATCCAAATTTTTTTATTAAAATTTAAGGAAAATTATAAGAAAAAGAAGAAGAAAATATGATTACAAAATGATGAAGACTATACAATAAAATTATATGAAAAAAAAAAAAATGTTCAACATTTTAGAATTTATGTTTGAATGAAGAAAAAAATGATAATAAACAAAATCGATAATAAATTCAGGGATGGTAATATACTTATTTTGGTTTTTTTTTTTTTGAATAATTTTATTAAGTTTAACATTTTTTTTCGATTTATATTTCCAACTCAAATCTTCTCAAATGTGAGGTCGCATGATGATGCTCAATGTCCTTCCCACTTAAGGGAGGGGGTGAGCATAGCTTACCACTAAAATTTGACGTTGAATGCTTTTTCTTGTTGATGTTAGAGTTGGTCGTTGTTGGTGTTGCAACTGACCCCGCCGCTACCAACTCATTATTATTATTATTGAAGACACCTTTGCTACAAACGCTTCTTGCCACTCTATCATTCTCATCATCGGTGTTGCTACTGCTACTGCTGCTGCTGTGATCATCACCCCTGCTCCTATCCATTACCAGTGCTGTCGCAGGATTATTTTCACTACTAACAGCATCACTAGATGGCGTTGTTTTACGAATTATATCACTAAAACTGCCCAAGCTTATTGCAACCTTATTCTGAACACCGCCATTGCTACTACTACTACCACCATTACGATGATTTGATCGACTGAAGATACGCGTATTGTTGGTGTTGCTGGTGTTGTTATTGTTGATGTTGCTACTACTATTACTAGATGATGTACAATCATCAATGATATTACTATTATTACTATTATTTATACGATTATTACAACTTAATCTAAGATTATTATTATTATTATTAACTAATTTTAATTGAGTTGAATTTGGATTTAGATTTTTTAATAAATTAATGTTCTTTGGTTGTTCCACTGGTTTGGTCGTAGTTGTTGTTGTTGGTTTTGTCGTCGTCTTCATCGTAATCATCATCGGTTTTATTGGCGATATGGTATTTGTTGTTGTTGTTGTTGTTGTTGTTGTTGTTTGATGGGGTAAATAGTGCTGTTGGTGGTGGGTTAGTGCTTTGGTTATCGGTAATTGTTGTTGTTGTTTATTATTATCACCACTTTGTAGTGTTAAAGGGACGCTAGTGGTAGTGAATGATTTTTGATGGGAGGAGGGTGATGATCTGTTGTTGTTCAGTTGTAAATCAATTTTGATGCAACTTTTTGATTTTTGTATATTGTTGCTGTTGTTGTTGCTGAACATTGGGCTCGATGATGATTTTTTTAAACCTGTTAAAAAAAAAAAACAAAAATTGAATATGAGACACTCATTTCCAAAGAAAAATTTAAAAGGCTTATGCTTTAATGTATAGCCTGGTACGCTGCTCACGCTAAATTTTAGCTCCCATACAAATTATCGAAAAATTTTAGCCGAGCTAAAATGAGTTCCATACAAATTATCGATAACTTGTATGGAAATTTTATCTTGGCTAAAATTTAGCGCGAGCAGCGTGCCAGGCTTAAAGGATGAAAAAAAAATCAGTGCTGTGGCATGCGTTTTACAAAAGCAATCGGTAGAAAATATCGATAACACATTCTTATTTTCTAACGACAATGATGAAACAATAAAAGTGAAATAATAAAATGAAGATGAAATATTTAAAAAACTTAACTAAAACGAGATAATGAAATGGGTAAGTATTAAATTATGTAAAAAAAGAGAAGGGTCCAATTTCCATTTTAATATTATATTAAAAAAGTTCTATGTGCAAGAAATGGTCTGAGAAACATGTTTGGTGAAATTATGACATGAAAATTGTGCGAGTAATATTCTTTAATAGCATTTTTATCACTGTAAGAAATCTATCACATGTGATTAAAAATTTGTTAGTAACATTTACAAGAAAAAGAACCATGACAAATAAACACAAACAAATTCTTCCGACTTTTATCAGTTGTTGCGGGCCTGAAAATATATATTTTTCCAGTTTCAAGTCCTTATCTTTATGCTAACCCGATGCGACTTAATTTTTAATGTTTTCTTACAAAATATCGATTAATAAGGTACAGGTAGTTTTAAAGTGGTTTACATAAAAACTTGGTAAAACTGCAAAAGTTGGTAGAAAACTAACAAATATCTTTAGCCCTGTAAGGAGTGTACAAAAAATATTTTTAATTTTTCTAAACAATGAAGGGCCAGTAAAAATTGACCGTCAATATCATGAAAACATTGGCCAAAGATAGTGTAAAAGGACCATTGATTTATAGGTTTCTGAATAAGGAATTTTTTTTTCATGGATTAACTATTCGGACCGATTTTGAAAAACTAACCACATCACCACTAGCACCAAGGGATAGGCAAAGGTTACAGTGGCTTCCGGCAATACTTTGGATATTTTTTAGAAAAAAAAAAAAAAAATATGAACAATTTTACACCTTTCGGGGACATTAACATCTACTCCTTAAAATTTTTAGTGACTCCGTTTTCTTGTGACATTTAATTTAATTTCTTTGGATTGCAGCAAAAATTAATTAAAAAAAACTAACTTTCCCGTATTTTTTAAATTTTTTCTCAAATAAACTTCTGTTGTATTGAATCAATATCGTTTTTTTTTTTTTTTTTTTTTTTTTTTTGAGCTCAAAAATATGAAAATTGCATTGAATAGTTATTAATTAAAAATAGGGATACCCTAGCACTATTTGTTCATTTTGAAAATTTATTCAGAAAGTAAATAGTAAAGACTGTTTTAACGAGAAATCAGTCCCCAGCTTCAATATCAAGAAAATGCCTTCTAAATTTAAAAAATCTCTGGATAATTTAAGTTTTTTACTGGAAACTTATATTTTTAGATAAAAGCAACAAAAAAAAGCCAGACAAACAAGGACAATTAGACAAGGACATAGAAATACATAAAACCTACGAGGTTTCATAGAGCATTATTAAGACTAGACAGATTTTTTGAAGCAAGTTTTCAAGACAGAACTAAGACAGTAGTCCTTAAATTTTTTGCAAATCCCGACTTCTTTTGTTTACCTTCAATAGAGTTCCTCGGGTTATATTCAAATGCACCACTCAGCTTATAGCACGGATCGTAGCAACAATTTATATCGTCTTCAAAGTCAATTGTACCACCAGTTAAAGAAATTGAAGGTGATGAAGATGGTGAAGATTTATTACTCAAATTCCTTAAATTCGCATGCAGATCTGATTTTCTGCTTATCGGTAATAGGGATTGCTCTTGTGTTGACTTAGTAGTGTTTTCTGGGTGTGCTTGTTGTTGTGTTGTGTAACTATTTTCAAGCGCATGCTGTTTTTTTGTTTTGTATTGATTGTTTAGTAATTAATAATAATATTATACAGTTTTTATGTTTAAAAAATAATTTTAGTAACGAAATCAAAAACTTATATTCATTCCAAAAGCTATTAAATTTTTTTTTTTTTTGTGAAATCATATACAAATGAGCGTTAAAAATCTTAAAGAAAATATAATTAATAGGAGTGATATTTTTTTATGAACTTACCTCACTATCTGGACATGGCATTTCATCTTTGGATGACGTTAGTCCTTGCACGAAATTTACATCACTTAATGGATCCTCAGATGCTAAATGTGCTCGGAACTGTTTATTTCTATAAAATAAAAAAAAAAAATAAGAAATAAATAAAACAATTTTTTCTTTCTTTTAAAAATATATTAAAGCAAGTAATTTTTCAGGATTTTAAAAAAATTTCTACACAAAAAAAATAAAATGAAACCTAAAAAAATGCCTTTACTATTTATTATAATTTAAAATAAGGACTAAATTCTACACTTTTTTATGTTTTATAAATAGATATGAAACATATTAAAAAAAATTCCTTAAAATCCATCAGTTCACCAAAAATATTAAATTAAAAATTTTAAGTTGTATCACAATATGGCTGGTTTTGTAAATTTTATAAATTTATCAAAAGATAAGACCCTTTGAATAAAAAAAAAAAAATGGTTCAAGAGTTCTTATTGCTAAATATGATTCCTTGCCATAAAAGTATGCTTCAGCCAAAAATGCTACTAAATCAATGACTGCGTTTCTGAGTAAACGCCAACACTGGTCGTTTTTAATTCGAAAACCAAGCCTCATCTAATGGCTTAAAAATACTTTTCAAATAAATTTAAACTTTCAATCGAAATAAGTTCTCATTTAAAAAAAAACGACAGAAATGAACTCCAATTAAAGTTTTTCATACAAACTATCGAAAAATCGGCTAAATTTTTTCGATAATTTGTATGGGACATTAGATTTAACTCAATCTGCGTACTAGGCTTTAGACTAAACATTTTTAAATTTAAATATGCATAAGGTCTCAAAAGTTTTTTAATAAAAAATTCTTTCCGTC
The DNA here is from genome assembly GCF_945859705.1 of Episyrphus balteatus. Lineage (NCBI taxonomy): Eukaryota > Metazoa > Arthropoda > Insecta > Diptera > Syrphidae > Episyrphus > Episyrphus balteatus. The sequence goes on along the minus strand of NC_079137.1, from coordinate 5,442,943 downwards.
TTAATTTTCAGTGTTTCCATACAAAATATCGATAATTTACATGCAGTTTTGAAATCTTTTAGTTAAATATTCGATTAAACTGTAAAAGTTGATAGAACATTTTCAATACTGACAAATATCTTTAGAACTATGAGGAGCACAGGAACTTTGATTTTTTTTAAAGACCGCATATTGCCATAATACTCGTTTATAACTTTTCGATAATCGATAACATTACATAAATAATCGGGTTTATTTAAAAATTTCATAGAATTTGAAAGAGGTTTTCAAAAAAATGCAATGAAGACCTAGATCCTAACTGGTCTTAAGCATTTGTCTGCACTTAGCCTAACTTCTTTTTTTTTTTAAGAAGTCCTAAATTCTAAATTTTAGCTCCCATACAAATTTTCAAAAAAATCAGATACATTTTTTCGATTATTTGTATTGAAGCTAAAATTTATAGCTTGATCTGTGTAGTAACCTAGTTTGAACCAATAATTTAAAACTAATTTCCAAATAAAACGGAATTAGTTTCCAGTGTAGAGTTGTTTATAATTTATTTAATGAATCTTACCTCAATTCAATTTGTTGCATTTGTTGAAAGTGTTTTAATTTTTGATTAGCCGAACGCAGTTTTTCTTCGAGGGCTGCATTTTCAACGCATTTAATCGAGTATTTCTCAGAAAATGACAAAATTTCTTGTCTTAATTCTTCGAGTTCCTCTCTGTAAATTATTAAAAAAAAAAAAATATTTTAAAAGAAATTAATATTTTATTTAACCTTTAACTTTTTAATTAAAATATAAATAACTTACTCATTAATTTTGGTGTTATCGATTGAATGTTCACCCTTTTGGAATTGCCTTAAAAATTCCTGCTTGAAACGTGCTACCTCTCGTTGAACTTCACTTTGGTGTGCCTTACGCATTGCATCTAAAGCAGCCAGAGTTGCCTATACAAAACAGAAACAATTTTAGTGAGAAAATAAACCAAGTCCAAAATTGTACCTGAGTTTCTTCAGCTAAAGCTGTTTCTTTCTCCATGAGTAACCTATCGATCTCTTGTCGATGTTTGTCCTCCAAATCATTAATTATTCGACGATGTGATGATTCCATTGCTGTCAGACCTTTTTCACAGAGTGTCTTAGAAGAAAATAAGAAAAAAAAAAAACACTGTCATACCTTTGATTCTACCAAAAACTCTAAAAAAAAAACTCACTCTTAACTGTTCGATCTCCTGTTGATATCGCTGACGGAAACTCTCTTCATCAGCGATATTTGTAAAGTCTGAGCAATGCGAAAGAATTTGGTCCCGATATGCCTCCTGCAGGCATTCCAATTGCTTGCCATGTTCTACTTCCAACATTTCCAAGCGTCTTTCCATTCGCCTGCAACGTTCACGTTCTTTATTCAACTCAGCCTGAATAAAGTCACGTTCTTGAAGTAGAACTGCATATTCCTCGTCTTGTCGCGAACATTTACTCTCCAGACTATCCCTATCCCCCTGATAGTTTCGCAACTTTTCATTCTGATCTTCCAGTCGATCCATTAGATCGAGGTTATCATTCTCCTTGCGATGGCACTCTTCTTCCTTGGACTTTAATTTCATAGTAAGCTTAGCTAATTCACGCTCGTGATCTTCCACCAAATTTGACTGCTGATGGATTTCATCGACAAGGGAATTCCGTTCCCTTTCTAACGACTCCAGTGTGTGACGCTGACTGTCGACTTGCTGCATCAACATTGACATATTTTTGGCATGATCCTGCTGTAGTCTCATAATTTGAGACTCATGTTGCACGTGAAGATCACAGATGGTATCTTGAAGCTCGGAGCAGCTTGAGCAGGAAGCTGTCAAATGTTGTACATCGTCCAGTAGACCATCAGTTTGGACCCTAAGGTCACAACATTTCTGACAGACGTCCGCTAGAGTGTTCAGTTCGATTGCCTTTGGTTCGATGAAGGCATTTGGATGAATAGCACGCTTGAGAATGCTAATCGACTGTTCCAATTGACTCAGGAAATTCGCTATGTCTTTAAGGACCGCTCGATCACTGATAAAGTCTATCGTTCGGTTTTTATAGACAAATTCAAAATCTGCTTCCGCCAGAATGTCATCGGGATTGGATATTTGCAAATCGTTGGAGAGCTCTTCGAAAAGGTTCTCATACTTTTGCAAGCTCGAGACACTAAATGTATTGCCAGGGTCCATGGTGGCAAGTTGCGACGACGAACTTTCCGCCGACGAGGTGTAATCTCCCCGAAGAACTGCTATCCTCGCGTCCACTAACGCCTTATGGGCAACTATATCAGCAAACTCAGATAGCAGCTGACGACCTTCACTGGCTTTTCGTTCCTGTTCCAAATGCATTCTCCACTGGCCCCGCTTCATTTTCTGCAGAGCCTCATCATAGCACTGGGAAAGCTGTTCGATGGCATTGTCCATCTCCTTGCGCAGACTCTCATGTACCGCATCCGCGAACGACTCGAAAGTTATTCGCTCCTCAGCCGTCAGAGTGTATCCAAATGACGGTGTAATTGAGGTCTCAAAACGTTCGGCATTCCTAATCATAATATGGGCAATCTCCGATTGCACAAGCTCGGCATTCACAGTTTCCTGTGCTTGCCGCCATGCCTCTTGAACCGCTCCCTGCACCAAATCATTGGAACTTATGTAGCTGAGGGTCTCGGCTGCCAGACCAGAGGCCAAATTTTCCATGGCATTGTTTTTGTACCGTTTTGCGATCAGGTTGATCTCGTTTTGTTGACGAAGAAGTTCTTCGAGAATCTTTGGTTCGACTGGATCCATTTCGGGCACTTTTGTCTTGTCCTTACGGAACGAGGATAAGATAAGACGTCGCGCTAGTACCCCAGCTAAAACATCTAGACTACCACTGGGCTTGAATGCACACTTGCCACCGAGCTTAGCCTTCAACATTGACATCAGCTGGGAGGTTTCAGCTATTTCAGCACGAGTTTGCCGCTGTCCGAAAAGTTCAGGGTTCTCAGCACGATTGATGGACTCGCGGAGTTTTCCAAAGCAGACACTTTCAAAAGCTATTCTCTCAGCAAGCAATTCAAGGTCTTTGCGAGCTGTGAGCTCATTTCTTTCCCGCAGCACTCGTCGTTGCTTAAGAAGATCTCCCAGCTTACCACGCAGTTGGGCTTCAAGCTGCATTAGAGCGATCTTAATGGGGTTTGATTCAGGCAGGAGAATGAGTCCAGGAGCTGTTAGGTCTTCACTTACCACACAGGTCTCACATGACTCTCGAATGAGTTTGACCACTTCGACAAGACATCGTTCGACAAACCGATAAGAGTCCTTACGATCTGTGATGGGTGAAACTGACCGACGAGTTCTTGATGTCGATCTCAAGGCTTGAAGTTGATGAAGACTTTGTTCGAGGCGATCTTTACTGCATATCAACACTCCCTCCAGACACTTTAGACGTTCGATAAGATGCTCGGACATTTTTGGACTAGACGAGCTTCGTTTAACATCGATCGTCGGTGCCGATGATGGTTGTGATGAGGTGAAGCACTCGAAACGTTTCTCAAGATCATTGACTCGAATCATAAATTGCAATGAATCCGTACTGGCTGAGCTTTCGAGGGATCTTCGGCGAGCTGATTTCTTTACCGAACTCGTCGACGGAGTCTTAACTTGCACTTGACTGGGTGATTTCTTTTCCAAATCATCGATCTTTGACTCGAGTTCTGTAACTTTGATTTCGAGTTCCTTCGAGACTGTCAGCTGTTCCTTGCCTTTGAGAGAAAGTGATCGCCTACGTTCTGATTTGGCAAGTTTCTGTTTCAAAGTTCGGACTTGTCTTTCAGAACCACTGTATTTCAGTGTAAGATCTTGAATTCGCTCAGCCATCATTTGCAATTGTGAGCGATCTTCAATTTGCTGACGATCAAGGTCCTGCTTTAGCGAAGCATACGATATTTCCAAAGTATCAAATTGATTTTGTGATTCTTTGAGTTCCCGTTTCATTGCTTTAATCTCACTTACTGCCTTTTCGAATCTTGAACGAAGCTCGTTGTATTCATCGGCCAGCATGTCACGATCCAAGCAATATGGATCAATATCGCTGATTTGGGTAAGGTCACTCAACGAATCCATTCGTTTCAGCTTGTGCCGATTGAGATTGCTAAAGCTCGAAGGACTGCAGCTCTCGAGTTCACGCAGTTTTTTATAAAGAGTTTCGTTCTCTTCAATGCCTCGGGATAGACGATCTTCTAGGTTTTTGATTTTCTTATGACTCTCACCCACTTCGATTGTTAGCCGATCAACGATTTTTTCTGCATTTCGCTTGGCTTCATCTAGCTGACTGGAGAGGTTATCTCGAGCTTCTTCCATTTCTCTTATTCGGGCATTTAACTCCTGTTCAGTTCGTTCGAGGGTTGTAAGAAGTTCTGACATTCGGGCTTCACGTTCTTGGGCCTCATTCCGCAGCACATCTCGCTCTTTTTCAGCTGCTCCCAGTCGAAATTGAAGCTCCTTGTCGATGTTGAGTTCTTCTTGAACCGAGTGGATTACTGGCAACTCATCTGAACCCACGCTATCAACGGTACTCCTTCGCGAGCTTGGTGGCGATGATCTGCTTCGCTTGTGAAGCCTTGGGCAGTTTCCGGGACGTGATCGCATTCGTTCTTTGGCTCTTAGTAGGGCAATCGGTATTGGAGGTGATGGCGACAAGGGAGATCCCCAATCTACACTATCCCTTCTGCCACCTTCCGAAGCAGTCCGGTATTCTTCATCTGAAGAAAACATGGTATTCTTTGGAGTCAATGGGGTAACAGGTGTGGTAACAGCTTTTTGAACAATCACTGGGCTGGTATCTGGAGCTATCTTAGTTCCAAGATTGTTATTGTTCAAGATCAATTCCTGATTCCTTTGAGCCTTGATAAAGTCCTTTTCGATTTCGCTCTTAATGTCATCGCTCGTGTTGTCTTTGATTATCAATTCTGTTGCCAGAATGCATTCGTTCTCGACTTTCGGTTCTGACTGAAGACCAGCAGCGTTTTTCAAAACTGTCATCCAGCTGTTTCGCGAATTCGCCGATAAACTTGACAGAACTAATCGTCGTTTGTCCCAAGTTGACAGTTGGAAGGCGTAATTCCGCGATGCATTTACTTCTGTCACGCTGGTTAGGCTGTTCACGTCGAGCACTCCGTCAAGAACTCCTCGTTCTTCCGACACTGGATCTCGATAGTAGAACAAAGCTGCTCCACTAAGTGTGAACCAATGCTTCGTCCAATCGCCTGTTCGCCCATCTTGCTTCATCAGCCAGCCCTTTTTCGAATTCAAAATTTCCTCTGCAGGCAGATTTACCCTGAGTTCCGAGGTTTTGGCCAAATAGTTCGTCGATAAGTCATCTAGATTACATCCTCCATCGGGATCTCCTCGTTCATGTGACTGGGACTGTTTTTGTTGTTGCTGTTGAAGAAGTCTCAACTGTTGCTGTAATCTAGGACTAGATTTATTACCACCACCACCGGTTGTCACTTGCTGCTGCTGCTCTAAAACGGGCGGAATTTTCTTGACTATGGCTGACACAATGGCCGGCGTTGAATTCGATGCCAGAGGCAATGACTTTGGTCTAAGATTCACAACAGTTGTATGGGCAGGTCGATAATGGGCGAAATCGGTTTCGTCACGGGTCGGTTTCTCGTCATTTAAGCCCTGTGTTTGACTATTTAGGGCATTATTGACCGCTGTGACTGTTACATTGATTGTATTTCCAACACCGGATGTACTCCAGCGATTTGATGTTTGACTTAGATTCGTAATTGTGTTGGCGATGTCTTTTAGTTTTTCATCGCGACGGGCATCTTCGATCAGTAAACATGGCGGAACTGGAATGAAAAAGAAAACGGCTATTAGAAAAGTGTTTTTCAGAAGTTTTGATAGTAGAAGATAGAAGTTTTTGGATAATGATTGACGAAATTTTGAAGCCCATAAATAAAAAAAATGAAAGAATCTATCAAAGTCTTAAAAAGCTTATGTCGCGATTAGTCTTATTCTTTTATTCTGATTTTTTTTTGGCAAAAGGCCATTTCCGACAATTTTTCGTAACGAATTCATCAAAGAAAAATCAAAAGTTACATGCGTCACTTCAAATTTCGATCTTTGTTCTCTTTAAGAGTTATTTTATGTCATTAATTTGAAGTTTAAAAAGAACAACTCATTAAACATTAAACAACACACAATGCTGAATAAATATTTATCGAATTGTAAATATTATGATGTTAGTCAGATGGAATAACAACAACTTTTCAAATAATAAGATGATAAAACTGTTTTGAATGTTAAACATTATATACCTGAACTCGAACCTAGCCTTGAACTCTGACACTGAAGCTTTTAAGGTAATTTAACATAAGTTACCAAATAGAAACAAAAATACAGAAGGCAATTTACCATTAAATGGAGATCTTTTTTTTACCTGATCCCAAAACAACTTCTTTGTTTGGCATTGGCAGTAATTTCGATTAATTTGTTTTTTTTTTTTTTTTTTTTTTTTTTTGTAAAGGCAGGTAAACAATACAGTAAAAACTCTAAAAGAGGTATGTATCTTTTGACCAAAATTTTAATAAAAGTTTTGGTTTACAGATATGAGTTCACAATGAACAAGCAGATCTATTTACATATATGTACAAAAATTACAAATTTATTTTTTTCGTATTTTCTAGAAAAAATCAAGGTTAACCCCTTGCCTAAAAAAATTGCATTTTCAAAAATTTCATCCAAATCCAGCGAGTGAGACATCAAAAGAAAGGTGTCTTTAAGCACTATTTAAAGCTGAAAACAAAAAGTTTCTTGGAGGTCTGGTTCGTGAGATATTTCCAACCAAACGTTTGATCTTTTTTCATTCCGAAGCCGATATCTTTTGACCTAATTCTCGAAACAAGTTTTGGTTTACAGATACGAGTTCACAATGAACAGGCCGATATTTGTATGTAAAAAAATTAAAAATTTTGTTTTTCGGATTTTCGAGAAAAAATCAAGGTTAACCCCTTGCCTAAAAAAATTGCATTTTCAAAAATTTCCTCCAAATCCATCGAATGGGACATCAAAAGAAAGGTCTCTTTAAGCTATATTCATAACTGAAAACTAAAAGTTTCTTGGAGGTCTGGTTGCTGAGTTATTTGCTTCCAAATATGTTTTTGCCTTACATTCGGAGGCAGATTTTTTTTCGAAAACATTTTGACCGTTAAGAGAGTTTTGACTGTTCTTTTTCACAATCCCACATATTTATTTACATACATATTTTTTGTACTAAATTTTTAAACTTTAATCGCTTTCGATCAGTTAAAAAATTTATGTTTTAATTTCGCCGTGTATTCATAATCCCGCTTTTTTTTTATCTTTGTTTCATCTTTACAAGTATTGATTGCATCCAACAAAAAATAAAAACTGTTAAGATAAATAAGTGCTAAACACGAATCGAATACAATTCAAGTTCCCCATTCAATGTACCTACCAGAACAAATTTAATTAAGCCATTCGAAGAAAAATGATGAAGAACATCCTGCCCCTCCCACTCAACCAAATGCACTCAAAACTCTGGATTGTATTAATACACTATACACATTTATAACTTCAAAGTGGTCTTAAAAAAAAAAAAAAATACCAGTCAAACTGACTAACAGACGGACTGTGTAAAAAGTCGTTAGCAACAGATTTGTTTTTTTTTTTTTTTGAAGATACTTTTGAAAAGATATAAAGTGAAATTATTGTTTTTTCGTGCTAATGGGCATCAATTTGTAAACAGAGTATGGTCAAAGGCCGAAGTGATGTCAGGATTAAGAATACAAAAATACATTCTTTGGTTTTTCATTTTTTTTCAAATTTTCTTATATTTTTAGTACAATAATGTAATAATTTTAATTATTTTACAATAGTTTTAAATAATTCAAAATTTAATTTAATTTAGTACAATAATTTAAAATTTTAGTAAAATAATTTATTTTTAGTACAAGTTCAAAAATTTCATTTTAATTCTCAAATTTTTAGTTCAATAGTTTATATTTTTAGTACAATAATCAAATTTAGTACAATAATTTTCTACTAAAAGTTGTAAGAGTGTTTAATTTTTGAGTTACATGAAAAATAATATTAAAGTGTGAATTTTATAAAGCATTTCTGGTTCTTCGTCAAAGGTCTTTTAAGTAGATTTAAATGACGTATTATTTGCCAGTTAAACATACATGTCTGCCTTTGACTATGACCACAAACACTACCTACCTTTTCAAGCACTACAAAAAAAAATTAACTTCAAGACCTTAAGTTCAATCAATAAAAAATCATTTGCTCCTAAAGAGAATAAAATGGCTTCAGTGGTTTTTTATCTTTTTTAAGTGATTCTACTGATGCACCCTCTACCGCCCATTTTTCATATGTTATCCATAACATCATAGTCCAGTAAATAAAGGAGTTTTACCCTACAAAAGGTCCGGTAGTTCTAAATTTTTGATATGTTGTTAGGTATGGTTAGTAGATAGAAAAACCAAATTTCCACAACCACGCCCCCTCCGCCCCCTTCAGCATCACCGAAAAACCATAGAAATCTGGCACTTTTTTCACTTTTATGCCCATAACTTTCTTCTGGTGCATTTTATTGAAAAAAAGTTGTTGGTAGACTTGTAGAAAACATAATTTCCTACAAACATGTCCTTGGTAGTATTTTTATACAACCAAAAACAACGAAGTTATGAAGCTTCCAAAAACATGTAAAATTTCGGATTTTGCAATATTTTCAGTTTCTTGTCACTTAACAGTGCTATAACTCTTTAACAATTGACTTTTACGCAAAAGTCTTCATAATCAATCTTATAGACAATTTAATTACCTAAAATAAAATATAAACCACTTTGATTTTGTGAATCAAATAACCGAGTTAGGGCTAAAATAGTAAAAAAGTATTTTTGATAGTTTTCGAAAATTTTTTAACTATCCATTAAATGAAGGATTTGTATCCCACAAAAAGTCGGGTGGTTCTTATTCTATATTTAATCAGGTTTTAATGGTAGATTGAATAAAAAATTCATAGCCACGCCCCCTCCGCCCCCCCCCCCAACCATACTCCAAAAACCAATTCTGCATTTTTTCAGTTTTATGCCCGTAGCTTCCTTCTGGTCATTTAAATGTGAAAAATTAATGTGCAAAATTGTAGAACACAAAATTTTCTACAACTTGCACATCCAATATCCACCAAACTAAGAATTTTTCAAAAAAGTTACAATTTCCGATTTTCTTTATTTTCAGTTTCTTACCTGTTTACATTTCATGAATACAACTTTTATCTTTTGATAAGAACAGTTTAATATCTCATGCGCTTATAAAGCGGTGGGCTATGAGTGGACGAAGGTAAAAGAATTGGGGTATGAGGGGCAGGGGTAGCAGGTGGGGAAATATAGGAGTAATAGGTGGAGTTGAAGATGGTGAATTATGAGAAAATTTGGCTTCGTTGAATTTTTCTTCAAATTGATCGATGATATCTGATCTTCTTCGTCGTCGTCTTCATAAAAATCTCATGTGGACGATTTTGACAGGATTGTCCACAGCAAAACTTACAGAATGTGAACATTTAAGTCCCTCTTTCCTTCATCTGCCAGCTCCCATGCATCTAGGCACATAGGTATTTGCATGACACAGCTTTCATCAATTTTTGGGGAGCAGGATCTTGTACAGTTTTAATGGACTGCAATACGTGGCATCCTCTCGTCCAGCCCCATTCCAGAAGATTTTTCTCAATACCCATCCACGCCATGATCTGGTGATAAGTCCGGAGGAAATGAAAGTGTGCTGCATCTGTTGTAGGCGGTAGTTTGCACAAATTAAGTTTTGTTGAACTGCTCATAAATTTGAAATATCGAAGAGAGCTTAGAGATTGACCACTTTCCTCTCCATATAATATAAACAAGATATGTTCTTCCGCCTCCGATACTTTCTGAACTCTGGCATTTGGGTCCTTAACTTCTCTGCAGCTTCAAGTGCAGAGGGGTTTTTGAAACATTTTGCAAAATTTGTTTTTGTCCGAAAACAAAGATGTTTGAGGTGGTGTCACATTCACTTATGGCATGAATGAGTAAGACGTTCTCCATAGAATTGAATGTGAAAAATGAGAATTCATCAGATAAATTGATCCTCCCAGGTTTTCGAAGGTACACGTTATCGGCCCTAGGTAAAGTAAGTCGATGTCTTCCTCAAAAATCTTTGAAGCTCTATGGTATAGATACTAATTCTGGCGCAACTGGAAGAAAACATCCGTACGTTCCAGTTGAATCAGGTGTGGTTGTGGTTGCATGATAGTAGAAACTTCAAGTAGCTGCGCCTCGTGGAGACTTGATGAAAAGCCAAGGGATTTAATCATATCAATGAGAAGCTTAGGAAGGGGGGAAAGCAAGGATCGGGGACGAGCAGCAGCTATAACAGCATGGGATAAGGCCAAACATTTCCTTTTCCATTTATCCAAAGGGCCACTCTTATTCTTCAGTATTACAGTTTCAAAAAATAGAGGATGGGTACTCATCTGTATTAGACCGAATGACTTCCAAAACTGTGCTGCTTTGACTACTCTCAACCGTTTAACCTTCTCCATACTTCTTATCAAAACAGGATTTGACTGTGCTATTATCAATTTTATAATCACCCGTATTGTGATTTACAACTGTCAATCGATTTTTGATAAATACTGAAATTTGGGATTTTTAAACCAAATTATAGGAAAACTGGTCAACTGGAATTTTGTAATTAGATGTGGCTATGAATTTTTTTTTTCAATCTTCCATTAAAACCTGATTAAATATAGAATAAGAACCACCCGACTTTTTGTGGGATACAAATCCTTCATTTAATGGATAGTTAAAAAATTTTCGAAAACTATCAAAAATACTTTTTTACTATTTTAGCCCTAACTCGGTTATTTGATTCACAAAATCAAAGTGGTTTATATTTTATTTTAGGTAATTAAATTGTCTATAAGATTGATTATGAAGACTTTTGCGTAAAAGTCAATTGTTAAAGAGTTATAGCACTGTTAAGTGACAAGAAACTGAAAATATTGCAAAATCCGAAATTTTACATGTTTTTGGAAGCTTCATAACTTCGTTGTTTTTGGTTGTATAAAAATACTACCAAGGACATGTTTGTAGGAAATTATGTTTTCTACAAGTCTACCAACAACTTTTTTTCAATAAAATGCACCAGAAGAAAGTTATGGGCATAAAAGTGAAAAAAGTGCCAGATTTCTATGGTTTTTCGGTGATGCTGAAGGGGGCGGAGGGGGCGTGGTTGTGGAAATTTGGTTTTTCTATCTACTAACCATACCTAACAACATATCAAAAATTTAGAACTACCGGACCTTTTGTAGGGTAACCCCCTTTTTTTAGCTTCATTTATTGGACTATCAAGTTTGTCTGGGGAAAAGTGGCACATTTGTCTGTAGTACAGTAGAACCAGATTAATTAAAACACAGATTTTTCAAAAAAAAAATTTTTTTAATTTCTTTCGAACTAGTTTCATACAATTTAAAAAAAGTGCCAAAATAAAAAAAACCTATCTATGTTCATCTCAAGACAAAAATTAGATAAGTATTGAAGGTTGTGCTGCCACTAACAGAAAAAATAAATTTTACAATTGATCCTTTCAGTTAACTGGGTCTTTGACTAAACGATTTTTAGCTAACAAATGTGCTAAAACGATGTTCAAATAAGACGAATTGACTGTAAGAACAACATTGTAAGAAAAAAATACCTTACAAAGTTTTGTATGAAACGATTCAGTCATTTTGTGGTGTAATTTAATAAGCAATTTAAAAGTGAGGCAGAGGTAAACAATAAAAATAAAAAAAATAAAAATAACGAAAGAAATAGTAATTGTTATTGTGTGTGCCCCCGCTGACTTGGAGATATATTTTTTTTATTATTATTCTGACACAGTGTGTGATTATACTTTCAAGGTCAGATAAAATTGACTTAAGTTGAATAACAAAAAAAAAAAAAAAACAACTACAAACACTTGACATCAAGCTGAGTTCTAAAAAATTTATAATTTTGTAGAGGGAAACGTTTGAGAACTTACATAATAAGCTGTGGCTTTGTTATGGAATTTGAAGAGCAAGTTTGTATTCGGTAGCGGATATGACTTTTGTATTTCAAAATTTACCCATATCTTCAACTGTTGATAATTATCATTATAATGAAGGGGTAGTGCATTTTTCTACAAGTCAAACTTCTAATTTATGAAAATTTGAAAATTTTTACAGAAAATTTGACCGTATGAAAAATACAATTATGTTTAAGGCCTTTCTAAGTAAATTTTATATAACTACAAAATTTATCTGAATCAATGATGAATGAGTTTTCAATTCTGTAAACTAAATATAAAAATAAATATTTACTCTAATTTTTTTTTAACATCAAGTCAATATCATGTTGAAAAGTATTAGTTTTTGTTAAAAAAAATTTTCCATATTTTATAAGTATTCCTATTCATGAAATTTGTGGAATGTAATCAATAATCGATTTTCGATCTTTAACAACAATTGTATTTCCTAAAATATTGTGAGTCTCAAATAAAAACCGAGTTTATTACATCTTTTTATCCTTAAAGTACTTTTCCAAAATTAAGTACTAAAATAACGAATGAATTAAGTTTCAGTATAGGGTTTTTAAGTTTTAAAAGAAAATTTAGTACTAACATAAGATTTAAATTCCAAACAAGTTTTTTTCGTTTTGCAACAACCATAAACAAAATATATATATTTCTCTCTTATTTAGATGGTTTTTGTGGAATTTAGTAAGCAATTATGTTATCCAGATAAAAACTGCTTTAAGACTTGCTTTTAATCTATCAATTCTCTTTGTTTAAATATAATACTAAACTTAGTAGTTGTATTCCCTTCTTAAAGTACTAAAAACTAACTACTGTTTAGTACAAAAATAGAATACAGGTTTCAGATAGCTTAAACGCTTAGTAATACCACCAAGATTTCAGGTAATATTTTCAAGTGCTAATGACATTTTTAGAAGAACTCTTTTTTAGTACTAAAATGCTTTATTTAAAAAAAGGTAAGCCTCATGGTTGTTATTTATACCAAAACGGCTCACTAACGGATCCTTTTGTAAGCTTAAATTAATTAAAGCAAAGAAAATTTAGTATCACAGAGAAAGGCGAAAAGCAAAAGAGTTTAGTACAACCAAGATTTTACTAAATATTACAATTATAAGAACAGTTTCTTTGGAATTTAGTACTAACTTAAATTATTAATGATTAGTGTAAAAACTGACCTTTTTTTTATGCTTTAGACAAATTTATAACAAATGCTAAATCTGAATACAAAACAATTCTTATTCAGATGCCGTTTTAGTACAAAAAAAAACATCATTATTACGGTTGATTATTTTGTCTATTCTAACAATTTTCTCTCATTTATTTCCATTCAAATAAAAAAATTGGATAAACCTTCTTAAAGTTTCCTATTAACAAAATTTATTTTTAAAAGATTGACTAAGTACTAAAAACCTAGATCCTTGATTGTTGTCATGCAATCATTACATACAATTTTCTATTTCATTGACATTGAATAACTTGTTCACGTAAATTAACTCCCCTCTCTCTCTCCAATCTCTAAAGAAGCTTCATATCTCTCTAAGGCAAGATGATATTATTAATAACCCTTTGGAATTTATCTGACCGCAATCATTTATATTGCCCACCTGGCCTAACTAACCTTAACCCAGGTTGTGTGATGGTGGCTTGCAACTATCTCTATAGACAGAAGGCACTACTATTTTCAAGATTTATAATTCACATTCCATATGAACTAATTAAAATTCTCTATCAATTTAACATCCCCACAGATGATTCACATGATAAATTTTTTATAAAGACGCTTTTGCAATTAAACTAGAACAACCCAAAACAACAACATATACAAAAAATATCCAATCTCATTGTTCATTAATAATTGCAAACAATTCGAAATGAAATTATATTTTTGTGTATTTTTTTTATTCTATTTATGTGACGATGACGATGAAGATGATGATGACGATCGCTTCGCTGGATGATTAACCTAAGAGGCATCCATACGACGACGAACTCTCGAAAGAATGTCGTGCAATCGTGATCGTAATTTATCCAGGCCCACCTTTTTTTTTTTTTTTTTGTTATTTCTTGGAAGTGATTATGCTCTCGTATACTAGATAGACTAGTATAGTGCTAACAATCCTATGCAAAAAACTAACACGAAGATTCGTCGCAACTGATAGTTTGCTGCTATACCTTGAATCCAGCCACGGGGCAAGAATGGGTGGAATTAATTTTCATAGATCTCGCCGTATATATATATACGGCATGCACTTGGCAGTGACTAATTACCTTCAATCAATAATCGAAATGGCCCTTTAAATGAGCCAATTTATTATTCTAGCCCTGTCTTCACCTCTATAGGAAGACGACCTCGCGCGTTTATAGTCTTCTTATATAAATATCGGTGCGCGAGAGTCTTTTATAGCGCATACAGACGACATATCACCACCTCTTCTCTATACCCACTCTAGCTTGGGATTAACATCATTGAAGAATCTGGCCAGGGGATATTTTAGTAGTTGGAATTAAATTTTGCATCACGTCTTCTCGTGTCTCACCAATATCTCTTTAGGGTTGAGGAGGATGTGATGGCTGAACGACCGCGACGACGAACGACAAATGGCGGGTGGCAATGGCGGTGGTGGTGGTGGTGGTGGTGGCGTCTAAAGCAAACGATTGGGCTCATGTCTTCACACTTTTCATTTCGATTGGAAGTGGCAGCAGGAAGAAGACTCTATATACACTGGTAGAAAAAACAGTAGCAATTTCACCCATCAACAGCTTTAGAGAGTCATTTTCCTAGAAAATTCCTAGAAGGAACTTGATTTGGAGACTCTTAGTGATTGAGATTTTTTTTTAAATTTAGTACAAACATTAAAATACTTAGTACTAAATTTCTATTGATTTAGACTTGATTTAAAATTTAGTACAAACATGAAAATTTTTAAAACTTAACTTGAGATGGATTTTTGTTTTGTTTTAGAATTTAGTACAGACATTAAAATGTTTAGTACCAATGTTCTGTAAGTTTAAATTGAGTACAAAAATGAAAAAGGGGGAACCTCTTTCTGAATTATGTGCCTTACAAATTGAGTACTAAATTTAATACCCACGAAAAATCTAAAAAAGACTTGTGTAACAATATTCTCGGATAATGTTAAAGATGTAGAATTTATTCTTAGAACTATATTTTAGAACATATTCCAAATTTTGATAAAAACATTTTTTATCCTTCTAAGGATTCTCTAAATTTCTCTGGTTCATTGAGTACAAGTACAATTATAACGATTTTTTATATTTTTGAAACAGTGTTCTAAAAAATAGGCAGAAAAGTACTAAAAACCTTTTAAGGTAGAATCTGACTTAAGAAAACATTTCATATTTTTTAGAATATTTTGTTCAAAACTTTGTAAAACTTTCTGATAATTTTTAGTACAAATAAAGTGAGTTTGATTGAGTTAAAATCTATATGCCTTCCAGTTAAAACAGAACATTTTATAAATTTAGTACACTGTAACAATATTTTCCGAACAAATAGTTCATTCAGAACATTATCGAATTTTTAGTACAACTGTATGGAATTTAGCTTGAATGTTGTTACATCTCACTGCCTACGATTTCACACTGAAGCATATTTTAGTTTTTTTTTTCAAAATTTAGTACAACTTAGATTTATCTTTATTTTGGTACTAAATTTTTTTTTTCTCTTGCTGAAAAACAAAATTTTAGAACACTTATTTTTTAATTTAGTACAAAAATGGTAAACACTTAATCTGATAATTTTTTTGAGTGTAGAGGAAATAACTTCTTGGGGGTAAATCGAATATAAATTGAATCCAATCCATTGGAATAGACCCATACAATCCATAGAACTTGATCGTCGCATCGTCATCGTCGCCATTTACACCTCTAGGCTATATGGACATCTCGATGCGTTGCGTTGATCGTGGCATAAATAAACTAACACAACGTATGACCACAACAACTATACCCACAGTTGAAAAATCTTAAGGTCCAATCCAAAAGACAAATTCTATCAAAGACTTGAAAATGGTCCATACGACCACTAAAGAATCTAGCAGATTGTTAAGGATTCTAGCTAAAATCTGACAGGAGGCAATTGCTCCTGGAGCGGATCCCTTATTACAACACACATAACTAAAACTATATGAAGGTAGAATTTTGCGTGTGTGTTGAGGATCATCTTTGGAAAATGAATTGTCGGTTGGATCGGTTTGAAAATTATAACTTTGATACTCCATGGCACACATGAGTAGAGTTCAATTACAATCCAAAGGGGGTTTTCTGTTGTTGGTTATAGAGAGAGAGAAGATAATGCTAATACTTTCTTACAGTGAGGACCCTCACAATGTATGAAAGGGTCTATATCTAACAGCAGCAGCAAGTCCGCAAATAAAGTGAGGATAATGATTATAGAAATTTATCTTTTCTCTTACTTTGTGGCAGTTTTTACTATTTTTTTTTTATTTTTTCGAAGTTAGTTATGTCCTCACCTGAGGAGATTTTCTTTAAGATTTTTTCTTCTTATTTGTAACAAAAAATGACTCACAATGAATCTTGTATTTTTTCTTGGGAGTCGGCTATCTCTATTTAATTTTTTTTTATTTTTTTGTAATGCGGTACGACAGTAATTGATCCTTTCATTTATTCTGAGAATTGAATTTCGTGTTGTGAAGTAAAAAAAATTATCAAAATTGATATAAAATTGCAACTGACACGCGATAAAATGTGAATTTAAAATGCAAGGGAATTAAGAACAAAAAAATAGTGTTGGTCATTTTAGATGAATTTGCTGGAGGAAATATAAAAGTGTTGATCAAGAAGGAAATTAAAATTTCATTCTGTACGTTTTTTTTTACATTAAAGCCTAGTACGCAGATCGCGCTAAAATTTATCTTTCATACAAATTTCCTCCAAAGATAAATTTTAGCGAGGATTTTTAGCCAGGTAGTACGCAGTTCACGCGCTAAATTCGAATTCTCATCTACTACTTTTGCAAAAAGTCTCCACTCAATTTAGCTCGCGAAATAATGCTCAGCGCATTTTTTCACAGATAAATTTTGACATTTTTATGGTTGTTGTTGTTGCTGCAGGGAATAAGAGGCAAAAAAACCTTGGAATATATAAAAGAAGAGGAATAAAACAAAATGAGAACGTAAAAAAGGTATTCTGCAGGTAAAAAAAATATGTAATGTAATATTGAATGTAAGCTGGTATAAGTAAATGAAACTGTGATTCAGCCGTTATTTTTAAATTTAAATTTATCTTGGCTTTTAGCTAACACGTGTAGAGATAAAAATTGTCGAGATAAAATTTAGTTTAGCGCGATCTGCGTACTGGGCTTAAGATTAGATAAGCATTTAAATAAGTGTTTAAGGAAATTTTGAATTTTTGAAAAATTTATTTTATTTTTAATATTTTTAAAACAATATTTCAGTACTTCAAATGGTTTTCTTTGGAAATTCATAATTTAAATTAATTTTTAAAAATTTTGTATTAAATTTTTCTAATTTAACTATTTTATTTTTGTGCAGTTTAAGGTTTTTGCATCAAGGTTTAAAATAAATAATTTATTATTTAAAAAGTCAAATTTTTTATTTTTTAAAATATTTTAAATGATTTTCGGTAATTAAATTTTTACTTGCGATATAGGTACTACCTATATATCAAGTTATGCATTCGTACAAAAAAAAAAATTGAGATAACATTTTTCCATGACATTACGATGGTAGACAATACCAAAAAAGTGGGTCCCGGAAGTCCGTCTGTCTGTCTGTCTGTCTGTCTGTATAAGGAGCTACAGCCTAAACGGATGGACCGATTAATGTCAAACTTGGTATGTAGCGTTATTTGGCGACTCTCCAGAGGGATTTTTGGAATTAATTTTTTTGGACCAAAAATAACGGTACTTGTCATATACCGATTTTAGTAAAATTGAAATATCTCGAAAACGGCTCGAACGATTTTGTTTAAAAAATTCAAATGTTAGTTTTAAGCTAAAGTCTATCTTTCAATAGAAAATTTTTTTTTGAAAATCATTATTAACGGTACCTGCCATAGAACCGTTTTTTTTCAAATCCGACTATCTCCGAAATTGCTTATTCGATTTCAACGAAACTTTTTGTGAAGAAGCATTTATATAATTTAAATATAAGCCAAAAATAAAATTTTGAAAAAAATAATTTTTGGATTTTTAAAAAAAATTTGAAAATTTTTTTTTGAAAAATCAAATTTTCGAGAACGGGACATTGAACTTTTTTGAAATTTTGTTTTTAGATGTTGATTAGTGATTTCTACCAAATGGCATACTAATTTTATTTTAAAACTTTTTTTCCAAAAAAATATTTATAAAAAATTAGTTTTTTAAAAAACGGCTCTAACGATTTTGAAATTTTTTTTTCTAAGAATGCATGTTAGTATATCAATCAAAACTGCATACTTGTTTTGGAGGGCAATTTAATTTCAGATTTTATTTTATTTTTTTTCAAAAACGAATTTTGTTTTTTTTTCCAAATTTCTATATAAAAAGTCTTAAAAATTTAAGCAACTTTAACTCTAAGAGCAAGTTCGTGCGACCCAGTCGTGCATTTTATTTTTTTTTTTCAATTTATAATGTAAATTATTTTTTTATATTTTAACTTTATTAAAACAAAATTATGTTTTAAGAAAATAATTTTTTAATTTAATATTTTATTTATAATCAGTTTCTTTTTCAATAAAAATAAATTTTCAAATCCTTTATCTTCTTAATTTCTGACAGAAGAAACTTTTCGTATTAATCAGAAAAAGTTCGTTCAAATTGATCAGACTATTTTCGTTAAAGTTCTGGAAAGTAAAAAGCACTTGGCAGATTTTTTATTGGTGAATCGAAGGTTTGAACAAAATGTTAGTTCTTGTTGATTCTCATGCAAATGAGTGACCTTAATTTTTTTTTTATTTTTCAAAGAAAAAAATTCCAAAATAATTGAGGTGATGTGGACCCTCAAATTTTAATGTTCAATGAAAAAAAATGTTGGTTCTTATTGATCCGACCATTTTTTTTTACAGCATTTGTTTACATTATTCTTTTACAACTTTGTTGCTCGAAATTAGAAGCAATTCAAAATTTTCCTGTCATTACATTAGCAATATCTTTCCCAAGGACAAATATCAATAATTCTCTTTCATTTTTTTAATGCAAATTTCATGGCGCTCCATAATACAAAAAAAAAATTCAATCATCTACCCATTGAATACGGAGATAACTAATGATTCCCAAGCAAATTTTCTACACAACCTCAAGACTATAATCATTAGAACTGCACAGCTAGGCAAAACTAACTTCCTCTAGATTCTAGAATTCCCAATGCAATAAGGAAGAAGACCATGAAGACGAAAAAGAAAAAAAAAAAAAAGAAAAAGAAATTGATGAATTACCTGATGCACCAACCTGCCACAGTATATAATAGAGAGACAAGATATCTGCCTATTTTATTCGTGGGAAAAGGGCGGTATTGGCAGCGCGGAAGCACCACACTTCTTTGCAAAAAAAGGGGGTCCTTGTGTGGCAAAAACAAAAATGAACACTTTCCAGAGACCTGGTATTATGGACTATAGGTTCCATAATCATCATTGGCATTATCGACAACAACGTCGACGACGACGACACGATGATGATGATGATGAGGATGAAGACGGACGTTATGATTGCTTGAGCAACTTCATAACTCTTGCCTTCCTGTCTGGATATGGATGTAAAAGGATATCCAAGACGAAGATGATACCGAGTAGAGATGAACTCGTTAGTTGGTGGATCATCAATCTCACTCTTTGGACTTGGCCTTTGGGTCTATTATATCAGAATCTATTATGCAATTTGTGTTGTGCGATTCCTTTCATTCCGGAGACATGACATGAAACACCCAACGGGGTGGTGCTGGGTATATAGATAGATGGATTTTTACAGTTCATTGTTCTGTCTTTCCTTTCACTGTCGTGGAAATCATTTTTTGAAAAATTCTTTATAATTTTATAAAATATTTTGAGGTTAAATGAAAGCCGATTTAGTGCATTTTTTTGCTACGAAGTTGTTCTTCGTAGCAAAAAAATGCACTAAATCGGAAGTTTGTTACTTCCCGTCACGTACAGACAAATCTGGCTAATTACACTGTGATAGTTCAAAAAACCGACAGAGGGCTCTTATGTCTACTAAAGATAATTCGAGTATGCTGAACACGATGGCGTTCTTAGTTTTTCTGGATTAGGTCAAATAAGAAAGATTTTTGCGTTTGAAATTTGGTTTGCACATGCTAAAACTGAGGGTATAAAACACCATATATTTTCCAATTTTTGATTTTTATCGATAAAAAAATGATGGAAAATCTATTTTTTTGGAAGTATTATTCGTAAAAGAAGTTATTTGAAAAAAAATCTGTCGAATAACTATTTAAATCATTATTTTTTGGCAAAAAAACGTCGAATTTTCTTCAATTTTTCTTACATTTTTTAACTATAAAGGTACAAATGTATGCGAAAACTCAACTCAAGATCAGAAACGTGTTTCAGATAAGCGGGTTTTTCTCTTAAGAGGGTTTCTCTTAAGCGGGTTTTTATGCTACTTGAGCCCATGGGCGTTTTGCCCCCACTTCCCCTACATATGTATTGCATTTAAACTTTTTGTAATTTTTTTATTTTATAAACTTAAAAATTAAAAAAAAAAAACAGTGTTTTACTGCTACTTTTTCACTCTTAAGCTTAACCAATATTATAGATAGGTAGGAACTGCCTATTCGTATTTGTAAACAAAGCCATATTCTATCCTGAAATACAACACCAAATCGTTGCCACCGAGTGCTGCATTTAAATTAAAGTAATACGAAAAATATTAGAAAAATTGAAGAAAAATCGACGTTTTTTGCCATAAAATAATGATTTAAAATGTCATTCGGCAGATTTTTTTTCAAATAACTTCTTTTACGAATAATACTTGCGAAAAAATAGATTCTCCATCATTTTTCATCGATAAAAAATCAAAAATTGGAAAATATATGGTGTTTTATACCCTCAGTTTTGGCATGTGCAAACAAAATTTCAAACGCAAAAATCTTTCTTATTTGACCTAATCCAGAAAAACTAAGAACGCCATCGTGTTCAGCATACTCGAATTATCTTTAGTAGATATGAGAGCCCTCTGTCGGAAAAAAAAGTTCCATTTTCGAACACAGTGTTATTTTTTTTATTATAACGTTTAAAAAAAAAATCCTATAGAAACTATTTCATCGTATTATTCACTTTAATAAAACATTAATAAAACATTAAAAAAGAAAAGGAAAGGAACGTCACGTACAGACAGTAAAACCAACCATGAAATTATATGGAGGTAAAAAAGCAAGTGCTTCAGCGAATTTTTAAAACGTTATTATGTTTCAAAAACTATTGTAAGCCTTCGATAAGTTTTCTGAAAAAAATAAAAAAAAAATCGGAAAATTTTCTGTCACGTACAGACAAATCTGGCTTATTATTGTTTCTTATTACAGACTGTCTCATTTTTAAAAATTCCTATTAATTGTATTTTACCTTGTATTTCAAGTTAATTTACTACTCATTCTAAAAAATGTTAAGGAACGTCACGTACAAACAGTAAAATCAACCACAAAATAGAGTTAAAAAAATAAGTGCTTCAGGGAATTTTTTAAACGTTATAATGTTTTAAAAATTTTGTAAGCCTTCGATAAATTTTCTCGATAAAATAAAATCGTCAAATTTGCTATCACGTACAGACAAATCTGGCTTATTATTTTTTCTTATTACAGACTGTCTCGTTTTTTAATATCGCTATAAATTGTATTTCATCTTTGACGAACACAAAAAACTTATCTAAGTACTTTCTTTAAAAAAAAATTTAAAAAAAGCGAGGGAACGTCACGTACAGACAGTAAAAACAACCATGAAATTATATGGAGGCAGAAAAAGTAAGTATTTCATCGAATTTTCAAAATGTTATGTTTCAAGAACTATTGTAAGCCTACATTTTCTGAATAAAATTAAATAAAAATCGTCACGTACAGAATATATATCTTCAGTATTTTTCGTGGAATGCAAAGAGGTATAATTATGGCTTTTTTTATGGATTCTAGCTTCCCTAAGTATTCTAGGTTAATTTAGTCCATAAACATTGAAGTTTTACAAAAAGTTAAAAATTGTATTCTCAATGAGAGGAATTTGCAGCGTTTATATTCATCCACTCTTCATCTTAACCTCCACGTAAATATACTTTTCTAGCAAATACATAGCTACACAACTGCTTTAAATCACGTATAGTTTCATATTGATGTCCGACAATAAATATCTTAAATTTCCACAGATTTTATCGAAAAGCCTTGAAAAAATATTTATTTCCATCATTTAACTAAAAACTTAAGCCCCCTTTATCTTTAAAAAAAAATCTTCATCATATCAATTTATCCTTCTATAAAAAATCTTTGGAATTCTCTCAAACAATAAAAATCTTCTCTAACAAGCACCTTTGGCTGCTGCACCTGAATTATGCAAATCTTCTTCAATATCTCAAAAGAACTGAAAAAAATACAAAAATAAAATCTCAAGACCAATTTTCTGCATCACGACTCCCACCATTCATTATACCTCTCACACACATTATATTCAATTCAATTCAATTCAATTCAATTTTTTTTCTTTATTCTCACTTAAAAGTATCTTAACAATTTCATTAATAAAATTTTTAACATAATAATGAGAATAGTTAGTGACATCTTTTATATTAAAAATAATTGAGATGATGCCACTTTATTAAAAAAATAATACTTTGTGTGGGGTGGACAAAGAGAAGAAAATTTAAATGAAATTAACAAAATGGAAAAGAAAAAGATAAAGGACAAAGAAAAACATTTTTTTTTTTTTTTTTTTTTTTTTTTTTTTTTTTTTATTATTAAAAAAAACAAATGAGACTTTAAAAACGGAGGCCAAGTTTTTTTTTTTTTTTTTTTTTTTTTTTTTTTTTTTTTTTTTTTTTTTTTTTTATATTACATACTGTAGTAGCGTTTCGATTTCACTATGGTCGATATCAAGGAGCCATAACTTAACTTGTTTTGAGAACATGGATATATTTCTTTGCATTCGAATTTCAATGGGGAGCGTATTAAAAAGCTTACATGAGATGATGGAATAAAAATTTCTGTATTGTGTAGTGCGGAAGTAAGGTATATTAATGATGAACCTGGAGTTGCTTCGGAGGTTCCGAACATCAGAAATAGGGCTTTGCTATATCCACAACATACTACACAAACAACAACGACTTTCAAAGCCATAATAAAACCAAATAAAATTTGCAATTCCATCGCACATTAGGCTTAATTAAGGTCTCATTTAGCATCATGAATAATTGCTGAGAGAGGAGGCTTTTTTTTTTATATATCTGAACCCGGAGTGTGTCTTAAGTGAACTCAAGTGAGCTGAACGATAGAGTTTATAATATAGAGAATGTTGTGTGTTGTTGGTTCTAACGTGTCTCTTATCTCTTTTTACAAGTGGAATTATAAATTACCGATCGACTCTCTGTCAGTCTCTTTATATATAGCTACTTTGAGTGCAGTGGGCAGCCTTGAGCTAAAAAAAAAATTGTAGCTTTAATGTAATTGATGATTGTGGTATTAAGACAGTTAACAAAAATGTAAAAAAAAGCTCCCCACAGCAAAACAATAAGAATCTATCAGCAAATATTTTTTTTCCTCTCTTTATTCTATTAGACTATTAGATACAAAATTGCAAGTCTTAGCTAATGGATACGAAAATATGTCATGTGAGCTCTGAGAGACAACAATGTTTTTTTTTTATTATAAGGTGCGCACCAACGCCAACGGCAAACATACAGAGTATCTTAACAAATAAACCGCAAAAGAATACACGATTTAGCCTTAAGAATTAGAAATGAAAATATTTCAAAATTTTCAAAAATGAAAAAAAAAACATAATTTAGTGGTAAAAATACTCCTTGTGCAAAAGCAGAATCAACAATTTCAGTTGAAAATTCATTCGTTTAAAAAGTTATTAAAATTTTCTTTAAAGAAATTATTCGTTCTTGTTGATTCTCATGAAATTGAGTCACCTGCGATTTTTATAATTTTCAATAACAAAAATTTCAGGAATTTCGTTTAATGGTTTTGAACGACTGACGATCGCCATATGTCTCATTGAGATTGAATTTATCTTTGATGAAAATGTTCGTTCTTGTTGATTCTCATAGAAATGAGTAACCTACGATTTTTTTAATTTTTTAAAGAAAAAAAATCGCAAAGCACGGAAGGTAGTTCGACAGCCAAATTTCTGTGATTGAAATTATCAATGAACATAATGTTCGTTCTTGTTGATTCTCATATAATTAAGTCACCTACGAGTTTTATTTTAAAAGAAAAAAAAAATCATTCGAAAGTCGGAAAATAGCCAAATTTCTGTTTTTACGTAAGATTGAAATGTTCAAAGAAAAAAAAATATTCGTTCTTGTTGATTCTCATGGAATTGAGTCACCTGCGATTTTTATAATTTTCAATAACACAAATTTTAGGAATTTGGTTTGATGGTTTTGAACGACTGACGATCGCCATAATATCTCATTGAGATTGAATTTATCTGTGATGAAAATGTTCGTTCTTGTTGATTCTCATAGAAATGAGTAACCTACGATTTTTTTAATTTTTCAAAGAAAAAAAAAATCGCAAAGCACTGATGGTAGTTCGACCGCCAAATTTCTGTGATTGAAATTTTCAATGAACATATTGTTCGTTCTTGTTGATTCTCATGAAATTGAGTCTCCTCCGATTTTATTTAATTCTTCAAAGAAAATAATCCCAAAACACTTTTTGAGGTAGGAAGGTCTCAAAAATCAAGGTTTCTGTGTGGGCCTTCAAAAGAAAATGTTCGTTCTTGTGAATTCTCATGGAATTGAGTCAACTGCGATTTTTTATATATTTTTCAATTATAAAAATTCCAGGATTTTGTTGGTGGGCTGTTGTCATTGAGATTAAATTTATTTTTGAAGAAAATATTCGTTCTTTTTTAATTCTCATGGAAGTGAGTCACCTACGATTTTTAAATTTTTCAAGGAAAACAAACCCCAAAAAAACTGATGGTAGTTTGACAGCCAAGTTTCTGTGTGGATTCTAAGATTTAAATGTTCAATGCACAAAATGTTCGTTCTTGTTGATTCTCATGAAATTGAGTCACAAGTGATTTGTTCAATTAAAAAAAAAAGAAAGAAAGTTACGTAGTCCAAACCTTATTGAAACTGTTGTTACTTTTTAAATGTCTTCCAAAAATGTTTTTTAATGTTTTTTTTTCTTTTTAAAGAAAAAAAGTAAGGAAAATTGAATCTAGTAGCAAATGCAAACTGTCTACATAAGCTTCATTCTTGAAATTTATAAAATAGATTCCATTGATAAGTCTTAATTATACCTGTTGGCAAATTGCCAAATTCTATTTTTGTTTTTGCACATTTATCTCCCAAAAAAAAAAACAATCCGTAACAATAGACCTAATTAACACAAAGTTGCTAGGTACCTACTTTAATTGTAAAGGGAAAATATTCACACAAATTCTGGCTTTAACAATGCAACTTCCCAAACAAGCAGTCTCAAAATGCAACCATCAGGCCAGGCTTACATAACAATTGTTCTCCTTTAAGTAGCATGCCACCAAAAAGTAGTTGCTTTATACCGGCTTCAAGTTGTCTTTCAAAAGACAATAAAACTAAACAAGCAACATTCCACGTCCCAATAATCCAACAACAACATCAAGAAAAAAATACCAGCTTTTCAGTGCATTTTTTTAACAGTTTCACGAAGCTTGATCTAAGACTTGCTGTATAACTCCTCTCTCTCTATCTTACAAAAACAAAAAAACTAACAAGCGTGGGAATTAAGTTTTCCAAATCGAAATTTTCAAACCAAAATCAATTGATCATCATCGTTTGATACGTTTTTTTTTTTTGTGGAAAAAACGAAAAAAAAAATATCAGCATCAATCAATCCACGAGTAAGTTGCACCTCTCGCCAATTTAACAGTAGTTGCAACTTATAGAATGCTCTTTTCGGCGCGGTACAAAAAAAAATCCCCCCAAAACAACAACGAGATGACCCTTTATGATGACCCTGAGAGTCTCGCTCGCACTCAGCCTTCTTAGCACTTAAAGAGCTGAAAGTAACCATATTTCTTGAGATTATGATTGATGTCTTGAGTATATTGCAATGTTCATATCCCGTTTCGGCAATAAGAGCTATTAATTCATCGAACTATGTCGCAACAGAATTGGAAGAATGTTGTAGCCCAAGATTAAACGAGGAGGGTGGAGAGGAAGGAAGCCTGTGTTGCTTGCGCCTTTATACCGGGTGGAACAGGTGTTGCGTCATTCCTGTTTTTCAGTGTCGGTCGGTCTCGGGTGTTTTTCGTTTATTGCCTGGTAAAGCACCTCTCCACTAAAAAAAAACTGCAGTCAGCCAGCACTACGGTTCGATTGAGGACAAGACTTTGCAACGGACTACGGACATAAATCAATTTATCATTGGTTAAAGAGCTTTTTTTTTTTTGTTTTTTTTTTCGGGGGAATCGAACTTCTTGCGCTAAGTAGGTTGGTTGGTTTTTGGTTTGTTAGCGGTTGGTTTAATATGCGGCAAAGGGGAATTTATGAAATCTAATTGGTAGTTCGGGGTTTTTTTTTCATTCTTCATTTTCGGGCTTAATCAGTGGCACGATATCAACTTTGAATTGTGAGTATTGGCAAGCAGAACTAGAAGAATTTCGGTGGTAATTTTTTTTTTCCAACAGATATTTACAGGTGTTGCCCAATTGGTGTAAAACTGCGGTTTTTTATTCGGCATAAAACAATGAGAAAATATTGATTTAGGTGCCACAAAACTATTTTTATTGTATTTGGGTGCAAGCATGTGAATAATTTTGAACAATTTATGGTTGAATTAAATTTGTGCAGCTGAAGTAAGAACAATAACTGGTGAATTTATTGATTTTGCAGGATTTGATTGTGATAAAAAATGTGTGAAACATTCTTCGGTAGGAGTGTTAAATTTTGGAGTCTTTTGGAAAGAAAAAAAAAACAAAAGTTTGTTTGAAAATATCTCGGGAACCAGTCCTCCAAGAAACTTTTAGTTTTCAGTTATGAATAGAGCTTAAAGAGACCTTTCTTTGATCTCTCACTCGATGAGGAAATTTTTTAAAATATATGTTTTTTTTGGCAAGGGGTTAACCTTGATTTTTTTCGAAAATTGGAAAAAAATAAATTTGTAATTTTTTTACATAAATAGATCGGCCTGCTCATTGTGAAATCGTATCTTTAAACCAAAACCTGTTTCGAGACTTTGGTCAAAAGATATCGACTTTGGAATGTAAGAAAAAAAAAAAGAAAATACATGTTTGGTAGGAAATATCTCAGCAACCAGACCTCTTAGAAACTTTTACTTTTCTGTTTTGAATAGAGCTTAAAGAGACCTTTCCTTTGATATCTCACTGGCTAGATTCGGAGGAAATTTTTAAAAATGGAAATTTTTTTTGGCAAGGGGTCAACCTTGATTTTTTCTCAAAAATGTGAAAAAAAATAAATTTGTAATTTTTTTACCGGAAGGCATTGGCCTGCTCACTGCGAACTCATATCTGTTTGAAAAAAAACTTGATTCGAGACTTTGGTCAGAAGATACTGGCTTCAGAATGCAAAAAACATGTTTGGTTAGAAATATCTCAGGATTATGACCCCCAAGAAACTATTAGTTTTCAGTTTTGAAAAGAGCTTAAAGAGACCTTTCCTTTGATTTCTCACTTAATGGATTCGGAGGAAATTTTCAAAAATGGATTTTTTTTTGTTAAGGCCTTGTTTTTTTTCTCGAAAATCCGAAAAAAATTAATTTGTTATATTTTTACATAAATAGATCGACCTGCTCATTGTGCATTCGTATCTGTAAACCAAAATTTGTTTGGAGACTTTGATCAAAAGATATTGGCTTTGGAATGTAAAAAAATAAAGAAAACCAAAGTTTGGTTGGAAATATCTCAGGAACCAGACCTCCAAGAAACTTTTAGTTTTCAGTTATGAATAGAGCTTAAAAAGACCTTTCTTGTAATATCTCACTCGATGATTTAGAGGAAATTTTTAAGGGGTTAACCTTGATTTTTTTTTTTTTTTAATTATCAAGCAAAATCCAAGATGGATCGATCATATTTAAAAAAAAAAAAAGAAAAGTTTCAAGTCAATGAAAACAACCGTAACTCAAAGTGAATTTTGTATGCTCCACTTGACTGAGCGCAACATCATCTCAAGAGTCAAGAGTATATTGCGAACCCATAATTTAATCATCAACGCTAAATAGAATTTAATTTTTCCTTTTTTTCTGCTACAATAAAATATACACGAAAACTTTTAGAGGAAGGCATCAGCAAAAAGATATCCTTAGGCAGTTATAAATTCTATCGCACGCATCTTTGATGAGCTCCACATCGAGACGCAGTAGAGTCAACCCAACCCACCACAATGAAACAACAACTCTTCACTTGCACCTTTTTTTAAGACTTGCGAAACTATGTATGTATGTGTACGGTACGTATACGTCCATCAGTTGTTCGTCTATTGAACTTGAAAATAGATTTCCAGGAATGCTCTAGATAATAATAGGCCAATGCAATCTTTCTCAACTCCATACAAAAAGACTAGTACCTACCTCCAATCCTTTGCGATGCATTCACATCATGGGTATCTCCTATCTCTACAACACTTCTATAAAAAGGTACAAAAGATGCACTTGGTCTTGTCGACTTCGTCATCGTCATCGTCATGGTTGAATGAAGAGAGTCCGCTGGACCGCTTTGATGTTTCAACTTCAATATATGTACAAATCTGGAGTATATTGAGAAGGTCCTGCTGGTGTGTGATGATGAAACGCATATTTCTTTTGACATATTGCATGCAACGAACGCTCACAAAATGTGTGAGACGAATTCGCAAAAATATGTATATTGCGAAGCGCAATGGATGTAAAATGAGTCGGTCGTTTGTGTCGAGGTAATCAGATGAAGAAGTGTGCAAAAATAAATTGATGTACTTTTGCAGGGATGTGTAAAGGCATATAAAAAGCCAATAAACAGTCTGTTTGACAAATTTGGAAACAGTGACGTCAGTCAGGGGTTTGCAACTGATTTTTAACATAGTAGATTGAAATATGAAAAACTCTTCAATCAATGTTAACTCGATAGTTAAAAGTAACGAACGAAAAAAAAAACAATCAAACAAATGTCAAAGAACTGTCAAAAATAAAATTAATTTGACATTTCTACGGTCTATTCTTTAGCGATTATAAAAATTTGTAAATTTTAACTATCTCTTCGTTCTATGACTGCTTAAAGGACTAATATAATTAAAATTTGACATATTTCGAATTTTTGTTAAAAATAATACTATTCTTTCAAACCCCACTGTAATTTAATTTTTTTTTTTTTGAAAATATAAGAAAATACAAAAAAGGGCATTTCACACTTACCCGACTCAGAATCATCCTGTTGCACCTGAATTGATGATGGTGCAGTCCGATTGCGATTCCTGATGCGAACTTGAGCCTTCGTTTCGGGATGAATTTTATCGCGTGTGGGTGGCGACTTCGATGAGACTGGCTGATCAGTGTAAACTATAAAGAAAAATAGAAAAAAATTTGTTGTTTTGTTTCTTTAAGTGGAAGCGAATATGAGTGTTATTGGGAATGATAGTTGATCCTAGATGAACATACAAAAATGCTCGAATTCCTTTTTGTTTTATTTTTTGTAATCAGGAATGCATTGGAACGAATCGATTTTCTGTAAAAATCAAGATCGTTGTTTTTCTTTAGAATGTTAAATATGGTACGATTTCAAGGTTTTTTTGGATAGGACCTTAATATTTTCAATAAGTTTTGAAGACTTCTAAGAGACTGTCTTTCCAAATCGACGCACATAGGAGTATTGTCATCAAAAACCTGGCCATAATTATTTTCCGTGGTTTTTGTTATTATTTCTGTTTAAAATGAGTATTCCTACAAGAAAATACAATATAAACCTAGATTTTGTTATTTTTATTTTTTACCAAAAACTTAAAAAATTGATTAATGGCCTGTACTCCTCCTGTCGACATTATTTTTCTCAAATTTTTTTCCTCATCCCTAATACGCAGTTCTCAGTTTCTTTTCTCTCTTCCCCAACCTTAATTAAGATCACCCAAAATAAAATACACTAATAACATCACTAAATTTAATTTAAAAATAAAAAACGTTGCATAAAGTAAGGAGTATTTTCTATCAGAAAGTGAAAAACTAATTGACCCTCGATTCTCTAAAGAGCACCTAAGAGCACCCAATTTTTGTTGCATTGTGTTAAAGAATATATAAACTAACTCATAAGTTTCAATTCATCGCAGAATAACGGGGTATATTAAAACAAAATCATTAAAGTTCAAATAATAACTTACCAAAAATATCAAGTTTTTAGATACTAGTTCTAAGCCCGAATTAAAATAGAAAAAACCATCTAACATTTTCAAAAATTTATTAATATCGTTAATAAATAACTGAAAAAGAATTCTCCATTTAAATTTATTTAGATTTCTATCGCAACACTTCGATATCGCATATAGAATAACACTTACCAAAATACTTCGCATTCAAATATAAATGAGGTAGATGTAACAGTTAACTTTGAACTCATTTTTTAACAAGATACCATCGAAAAACAAAAAAATTAATGCAGAATATTGACACATGTTTATTTTGCACTCACTTTGCCAAACTTTTTGGTGTCAATTTTGATTTTCAGAAAATCGACTTGTGACCAGGTTTTTACTACAAATACTTTTATGTGCGACGTTCTACTATGGTTCCAACAACTTAGTAATTGTTTAAAACAAAAGACATTCTTCAACTCAAACGTCATTTTCTTATTTAACACAATTCAGAGAGACAAACAAAACTGATCAAAATATCCATTAATTATCACCTAGTTACAACCTGTCAAGTTCAAGTACCTTTTTTTATTGTTGTTACATCAAATTTAAACCAATTTCAATCCTTGAATACAAAGAATGAAAAAAAAAAAAAAAAAACAACCAGTAAGCTACTTTTGTTCAAATTTATTTTCATTGTTAATAGTTTCGGTGTAGGTAATTGCGATCTGTCAAGTGTCAATGGTCAACTATTCGTTCGTCCATCCATTAATTTTTAAAAGCAGTTCAGTTTTTTATTTTTTTTTTATTTCAGTGAAGGTTAATTGATGATACAGCAGAGGTTAAAATGCGATATTGATATAATTTATGAATAAGTGAACGACTTTTTTTTAGGTCCTAATAGACATTTAAAGATTTGATGATGTTTTATGCAAAAAAAAAAAAAATGTTTTAGAGGTCAAAGTTATTTGCGGTTTTTTCTTGTATTGATGATGTGTGCTGGTATGAAATTGAATATTAGAAGAAGAAAACAATAAGTTTCTCACATAAAAAGATCAAACAAGACACATTAGAGTAAAGTATATAAAGAACAAATTTTTTGCTGAGTTTTTTTGTTTCTTTTCATAAAGAACAAATAAATGTGTACAAATATTTGATAAATTTATTTTAAGAAAGTATTGGCATATGTTCAAGCTATTTTTTCTGACAGAAGTTATCGAGAAGTTTAATAATGTGTTGAATGTGTTTCTTTTTTTGTATAAGGCTTTACCACATTTTATTTTTTGAATATTGCTAAAAGTGCGCACGTAAGCCAAAGGTCGAGCTAAAAATCAATAAAAACTGAATAAAAAGAGTTCAAAGTGGTTTGGTTGATGCTTCAGAAATTGCTTAGAAAATTTTAATTCTTCAGTGAAAGTCAGTACGTTTAGGTACTTCCTTGGCTAAAATATGAAAAATGTCAATTTCTTACAGTGCGGAAAAAACTACAGAAACTTAAAAAATGTAATTGAACACAACAACAAAAAATTCAGAACACACTGACTATTATTTATTTACGATGTCAAACGAATTTTGAAAAAAACCCATGATTTAGCCAGAATTATAACAGTCGTTTTGTTCCAATAAGAACTTACAATTTAGACAGATGCAGCTCTTTTAAACTCTGAAAGCTTTTTCTTTTTCATGTTGGTCTAAGGATGGAAGTCAAAGTCGTCACTGAAATTCAGATTATTTCAAAGCCTTTTGGCCACTTAATCTATAAGCCATTTAAAAAGAAAAAACCAAAGCGTGTTTAAATTTTAGAATACTATCTGAAGAGATCTTGAAGTAACATAAAATTCTCCTTAGAATCTTACTTGATGAAAATTTCGACTTAAGTGTTGGCTATAATCTCCACCCTAAAAGTTTTTCTACTTGACAAAAGGTATACCTATTAACTTCTAAGTAGATATTCTTACGTTTTTGGTGAAATCTATAATTTTTTTCGAAATTTTTTTCAATTATATACTTTTTGTAATTTTTGTCGTTGTTATTTTTTTGAAAAAAGGTAAGGAAGCTGTTTTACGGAAACCGATCCAACTATTCGTCATAAGATCTAAAGCACTTTGACCCATCAAAATGATTATTCAAGACCGACTTTTTTAAATCTTCTTCAGGTGAAATTGGTCAGCAAAAAACAAAAAAAAAGTCGGGAGCAAGAACTTTAAATAAAATAAAAGATAAAGAATTATTTTCTTATACTCATATATTATATGTTTTATTTGTCAAGATTGTAATGAAGTCTACATTGGTCAAACGAGAAGAATGGCTAAAATAAGATGGTCAGAACATTACAAATCTATCCACTCTAAAACAGTTGATCAATCAACACCAGCTGATCACATGATTAGCATGATTAGGTTTTCGGTTATTAAAACAAATAAATAACCCAAAATTATTAAATGCATACGAAGAAATATATATTCATCGTACAAATAACATGAATAAAAACAAATTATTTGAACGATCTTCCTTACATGCATTTTTGAAACTATTTACAACTAAAGACATATTTGAGACAAAATTCTAAAACGCATTTATTCATTTATTTTATTTTGTATTAAAACCAAATTAAAATTCATACATTCTTATTTGATATTTTTTTAAAAATTACTTTAATTTTTTAAATTTAAGAGATTTGATAAATTGATTTTTATGTAAATTTAAATTTAAAATATTTATTATTTGCTTGAACCTGAAGATGGGAAGAATTCCCGAAAACGTTTGTTAAATAAACAACATATAATTTATATGAGTATAAGAAAATAATTCTTTATCTTTTATTTAATTTAAAGACTCATACAGTTTCCAAAAGAGTAATTTTTTCATTATTCAAAAAGCAAGAACTTTGTTAAGTAATTTTAATTGACTTTAGTGTGCTGAATTCAAAATTGTTTACAGATTTATTCTATTACGTCTATTTTTTTTAGCGTTTTTGACCTGTTTATACTCAAGTATTCCAAAAACGTGACGTACCAGTGCAAATTTTTTGATTGTTTGGTTTCCTAAATTTTAACCAAAACTTTTTGCACCTATTGTCGTAGGCCAAGCTGAATCAACCGAGTTTTGAATTCTAAGATTGACAGTAGCAACATGTCCAAAAAATTCATGTACATCAGTGTTATATATAATTGTTTTTGAAAGGTATTCTAAATTTTTTTTTAAAGAATTGATGGCTTGAATTGACACAATTGGTTTCTCTGAAGTTGACAAAAATATTCGTTGAAAAGTTTCCAAAAGTAAAAAAAAATTATTCATTATTTTATAATCCAAGCCTTAAAGATATACCTAAACTAATTTCCCATACAATCTAAAAAGACAAAAATTAATGGACAAACCATGAGACTTAAAAAAATCAAGAATCTCCTTCAGTCTAAAGTTTCTAAACCTGAATCGAACAATTTCCATACATTGGTTTCATATCGGAAAAATAAGTTAATTTTTATTCAAACAAATTCTGAATGAATTATATGAGGTAATGAACACGTTTTTTCTCAATTCTATCATTCTATTCCTTTTAACTATTACTGTGCAATTTGCAATTGAAAGACATTAAGCCTTAAAAAAAAATAAAAATAATGATCAAACTCAATTTTTTTTTGTATAACCTGGGGCACCCTGTACTGTTAAAACTTTAAGCATATTATAAGGAGCGAAAAATAAATTTCGGAATTAATTTTTGAACAAAAACTCTGCCTTTTTCTTCCAAAAACAGAGAATTTCAGCATTCCTAGTTCGTGTCAAAATTCTTAAAAAACATTTTTTTACAATGAGTTCTCAACAAAGTTATCACGCAGTCATAAATGACAGAATAAAAAAAAAATGCTTTCAAGGTAAACGTGAATCGTACTATTTTACTATACATAATTGACCTATAATTTGTGTGTAACTTGCACAAATTAAAAATATAAAAAAAAAAAAAAACACATAAAAAGGTCACACGCTATATAACGTGAGTTCGTTCATTTCATTGAGTTCACTCTCGATTTCATTCGGCATGTAATCGTTTTGTTTTTTTTTTTTCTTGGGTTGTGCAACTCTGAATTCATTAAACATTTTTTTTTTTTTTAACTTCTGTATCTACCCCACATGAAGATATTATTCCAATAAAAAAAAATTGTCGTTTTGTAAGAAATCATCACAGTGACTGAGACAACAACCGAAAGAAAAGTGATTTCCACAAAAAAAAGAAGTCTTATTGCAATACGTAAAGTTACCATCAGGGGGGCCCGATCCGTAAGGTTATTTGAATTATTCATGAATTCAGTTTGTTTTTTTGTGTTTTTTTACTTTTTTTTTTGTTTTGTTCAAGAATAAATGAAGACAAAGTCATTTTTATTGAAATTACAGATTGTTATGTAAATAAATTTTACAGCCGACCATATGCCTCATTCTGTCTCCTGTCTTGAATGTGCGGTCTCTGAAATGTTGATTTTGCATACCAATCGATTGACAAACAAATAATTTATTCAATCCTTTAGAGCAAATATTTATAAAAAAAATTTTGTGTTGACTCGAGACCATGACAGAATTTTGAAGAGGACTTGAAATGATGATCAAAATCAGAGCTTACAACAATTGAGTAAATATTTTTGATATAAGAACTTTCACAAAATGTGCTTGAAAGTCGTAATTTCAAGCTATAAAATATATTTTAAAATATAGCTGAGTTAATGGCCTTAAAAAACGTCCTTAAAAGTTTGCTTGTAACTTAAACCATTTAAAAGTTATAGCACTTTAAAGTGTTTTTTACGGATCCTAAAAGTATGCAATTTCTGATTTAAAAAATAAAGAAATCGAACTTAGTTTCTAACTAGAACATTTTAATAACATTAATTGATTACTAATAACGTGTATTTTAAATGTGAATAACTGTCAAAAGAGGCGACAACTACCACCATTAAAAACTCAGTTGTACTTACCACGATTTGTGATCTCATTGCCAGCATTTTTATTATTTTCATCTTGTTGATGCCGATTACCACTTCCATCATCATCTGGATCATTGATTCCCTCATCATCGTCATCATCCTCTACATCGTCATCCATATCATTGACATTCGTATTATTTGCTGGATCCCATGAATCAACACCACCACCGACAGTGTTGCCAGTCAAAGATGTTGTGTCCTTGTGATATGAATTATGGCGATTTCGTGTTCCAACAACAACACAGCCACCCGCTGTGATAGTGCCATTCGATTGTTGTAATATCGTTGTTGCTTGACCACCAGGAAATGTTGCATTTCGTTTGTGGCGTCCTTTTGATTTGGGAAACGCTGCCAATATATTTAACCACCATTTGGATTCTTCGGGGCATGTGCCCTTGATGAAGGTTACACGATCTGGTGCTGTAATGGCAACTGAATTTGTATGGCCGGTAACATCTTCGGCTGTGGTGACTTCGATGACTTTTGTCATATCGATACTAGCTTGCGGGACTGTTTCGGGCTGCAAATTATACAAAAAAATAAAATAGATATTAATCAAGACTAACAAAAAAAAAAAAAAAATAGGAAAAAAGGTCAAGTATTAAGGGAAGGGTCTTAAAAACAATTAAATAATATCTCTTAAAAATACGCAAAATTTAGCTCCTTCTTTGTTTTAGTAAATTTCTAAAATCTTGTATAAGGGTTAAAAAAAAAAATAATAAAAATAGGAAATACGAATTCTTGGGTCCCAAAAAAAATTGTATGTTATATCTTTTTTAAACCTGAGTGTTTTGTTTTAAATAAAGAAGCTGTAAAAAATAGGATCCCAAACGAAAAAAAAAAATAATCAAGTTTTGTGGGGGCTTAAAAGGTCTTAACAAAACTCTTACATCAAAGAACTTCAGCGTAGTCTAAATTTTCCAAAGGTGAACATATAGAATGAAAAATTTAACCAAACTAAATGTTATGCAAGGGGTCCTAAGAACAGTCTATTATTTCATATTAATATTTCCACCTATCCTGACAAAAAAAGCTATTTTTCACGAAATGGAATTATTAAAGAATTGAAGAGATAAATACACAGAAACAAATAATGAATGTAACTCTTTGTAGGGTCCCAAAAACAGTAATTTGATAATAATTCTTTCATATTAGTCCTACAATCGGTTTTCTTTAGTTCGTTTTCCAAATACAACACTAAAATAATAGACAAATCAATATTTGCTATTTTATAGAGTTCAAAGGGTCTCAAAAGAAATTAGATGCCATAACTGTCTGTTAAAATCTCACAAAAATTCTATGTGTAATTTTACGTTTTCCAAAATTGACTGCAAAAACAAAATCGAGTAATGAATATACACGTATTTGATTTTATTTTAATAAATCATAGGGTCTCAGGGACGGTTTCACATCTCACAGAAATCTTCCATGCAGTTCATGTTTTCTTTTGTGCTGTCTTACAATAAAGAAATATTTGGAACATACAAAATAAAAATTATCAAGAGGTCCCAAAAAAAATTTTTTAAACACCACATTCAAATTTTACTTTGCGTTTTGTTGAGCTTCTATAGAACGTTTTCAAAACCTTTTTCATATCTGAAGAAAGCTGAAATACACAAAAATAAAACAGTAAGAATTACATGAGGTCTCAAAGGGTTCAAACAAAAATATCATACCAATTATTTCACGAACATCCTTTCTACCATCACATTTAATATGATATTCTCTTTTTTTTTATTTTAAATCACTATATTACCTTTAAGACCCTACAAAAATTTATCCCAAAACTATAATTACATAGAATCATAGCAATAGCCTTTAGGTGAGTTTCAATTTCATGTTACTTGTCCTTCTGAAAATTATACCTTACAAGAGAGTAAAGTGCATCTCTCGATATATCTAAATTCTAAGATCTTATTTCAAAATATCCACACAAGATTGCAATCATTTGTTGAGTGAAAAATTATGAAAAATCCCATTTGGTCAAAGGCACACACACACACAAGGCAGAAAGCAGAAGAAGAGATGTGCAATTTATTTATCTACTTGTTGGTGCACTATCTTTTGGTTCTACAAGGAACATGGACAGCACCATGACAGCGTAGCCAGTAGGGTGCCAATTAGTGACTAAAAAACATCCTTGTTCTAAATACCCTATCGTTCGTTGGTCGTCTACGTCGCAAAAGTATAGATGTATAGATAGAAGACTTTTTTGAATATAAGAAGGTAAGGTTTTTGGTGTCGTGTAAAATATCGCATGTTTAGCTTGTTCTTTTCATACCTTGAGTTTTTTTTTTTTGTTTAATGGGAAAAACATAAAACATAAAAATGTATCTTAGCCACTCCTTTTTATTTTTTTTTTTTTTTTTGACATGTGCGAAATTATTATACGACGCGTCGATGTGATAATTCATAAAGTGTCAATATTACGTGACCCACAAGGTATTTCTTTTTGGTCTTGTTTGGTTGTGGTACAGAAAAAATTAAATGAACCAGCCAGTTTCAAGCTCAAAATGAAATTAAAGCCACTAGATATTTATCGCATGTTCGAAGACCTGGCGCAAGATATCCAGTGCAACACCACCAAACAAAAAAAAAAAAAAAAAAAAACCCCAACCAGCTGGCTCGAATTCATGAATTCACTTGTAAGTAAGTTTCCAAAGAATCGAAAGTGGTCAGAAAAATCTTGATCTCCTTGCGCTCGCTGATGGCTGTTGCTTGCCAACCAGGTAAGTAAGTAAAAATGATTGCACGCGAATTAAAATCAACTAATTTTTTTTTTTTTGTCTTTTTTTTCAGTGATGGGAGGATTTGGGGAGATGAAAAGGGCTTTTAAATGATGGGGCCAAGTTTGAAAGACGGAATATGCTTGAAGTTGAATTTTAATGATTAGTTACGACCACTATGGAACGGTAAAAATATGTAACGGTGCGGTAAATTGTCATAATTGAAAGCAGAAAGTCCCAACAGCCAAACAGGTGCTGTGTGAACCAACGAGATATTCAATTGTTTTTTAAACTATCATGAAGTTAGACCTGGCATTTTTTTTTTTTTGAGGTTTCCTTCGTCATCCCATGTGTTTTTTTTGGTGATAAATATGGCCTATCGACTTATTTACAATAGTTAACTAGTTTCACACTTTAGTCGGCAATTTTATTACAAGTTTTTGGTATTAAACTGTGAGGGTCACTGTGGCGTATACGTAACTTTTTTTTCATTGCAAAATCTAAAAGGCTCTTTTGCTGCTACGAACGGAGAAAAAAAGGGCACCTTACCATAAGATGAAGCCATCTTTAAATCCCACTCTATAAAAACAATAGGATCTCCGCTTAAAATAAGTGGAATCCGGTTAAATTTTATTAAATTTAGGGTGAACTTCATTTCAAAAAACCGACAAAAAATAAAAACTTGAAAACTATAGATTTACTTTCTTTTTATCGCACTTATTTCCAACAGAGAGATAATTAAAATGTTTCCACATAAAAATAAAATGATTTTCCGCTTAAATTAAGTGGATTCTATTTAAATTTGCACAATTTAGAAATTAGGAAGATTTGTCCGGTGAATTTAAAACGGAAGTCATTTTAGCAAAAAAAACATGCAGAATTCCGCTTAATTTAATACGAAATCCGTTTGTTTTATGTAGTCTTTTTTCTTCGCTCGTTAGTAGGTATTTTTAATGTTTAATTAGCGTTTTATATATTTTAAAGTTTATACACTTACGTGTTCGTCCACGGAATATGTTAGCTCGCCATCGTCGTACAACACAAACCACCTTCGCTGCCATCTCTGAAAATAAAAAATTAATACAAAAATATTAAAACAATTGTATCAATTGCTGTAAGATTATAAATTAAAAAAAAAAAAATGAAAATTCTTCCAAAAATGTCTTCAAGTATTCAACTTCCAAAAAGTCTCCTTTGTCAAAAAATCACTGACCTTTTAAGTTATTGTCTCTAAACTTTAACTATCATTATTTCAAACAATCTCAAAGGTCAATCCAATTGACTTAAGAATAGCTATTGGCAAGAATATACCTTCAAATTAATTGTATTTAAGTATTTTAAATAAAACTTCACAAAAGACAACTATAAATCAAAAAACCATTCTTTAAAACCACACCAACTCATCATAGGTCATCCGACAAAATATAATTATAAAAATCAAGTTTCACATAATAGGAAACACCTTTTTTCAAACAATGAATGATGTTTAGCATTGAGTTGGTTTCTGAAGAGTTGTAAATATCGTCATCGAACCGCATCTTTGTGGGATGTTACTTTTATGTCTTTTCAATAAATTTATTGCCTATGGGTGTTTATAGTTTATTTAGAGCTCTGTTTCTTTTTTTTTTGAAAGATTGCGTAGGTGTATCTTTTTTTTTGTATTGAAACCCCCATTCAATTATTTTAATGTGTATTTAATTCAATTAGCGCATCGTACGACGACTTACATCACAAAAATATGCTTCATGCTGAGTTAAATAATTTATTTCAATGCTTGTGACTTGTTTTGGTTTCAGAGCTTCTGTTTTTAAATTGGCACTGACGCCTAAGTTATATTTTCACTTGGCAAAAATAAAAAAAAAAAATGTATACATAAAAAAGTTTGCGCACCGAACTGGGTGCGTTTTTTATACCCGAATCTCTTCTTAAAAGCTCTGAAAGAGTCCATAAATCTTTAAACCAATAGATTTTTTAAAATTTAAAAAAAATTAATTTAACATTAAATCTATTATTTTTAGATTCGAAATCAAGAATCCGGGTTACAAATAAAACCGAAACGCCAAAAATCCCGCAAATCTATAATAGAAAATATAAAAACCCGAAATCACAAAACTACAAGCAATCCGAATTTGCGATTTCAAATCCAATCCAATCCAATCCAAAATTCCCAAAACCTTAACCCCGAATATACCTCAAATAAACTTTTATTCCAGAAAACCTATATTCTAAAAAGTAAACCTCAAAAAACCTGAAATCCCCCAGTAAAAAAAAAAAAAAAAAAAAAAAAGCGAAAAACCCTAACAAAAACTCTGAAACTTAAATACAAGGAAAGAAATAATATCCAAAATAAAACTCTATAAGCCTTTAATCCCAAATTTGTAAACCCCAAAATCTCGAAAATCCAAATTCATAAAACCGAAAACCCGAAAAAAGTCTGAATTGCAATTTCCAAAAAACTCAAAATGCAAATCTCAAATAAAAAAAAAAAAAATCCATAAAATTTTAAAATTTGGAAAACTCAAAAATCAAGAAATTTGCGTTTTCGACATACTTATTCTCAAAAATAATATAAAATTTGTTTGTGGTTTTGCGGAAATGGACTTTTTCAATTTTTAAAACTTTATTTTTTTGGGATTTTAAAAGCTTTTCATTTTTTTTTATGTTGAATGTTTTGGTAATTTTGACACTTTTTAAGGCTTTTGATGTTCATAACGCGAAATAAATGCTGAAACACCCTGTGGAATAATATCCATGCTTTTCCCATGTGCACGCGTATAATTATTAAGAAATAATTACAGCCACAACTTCTGTGTGTGTGGTAAAGAAAATTGTTTTTCCGTCTTTGCGTTTTTTTCTGCGCTTCCTTCGGGAGTTTCGTTTCGTATAATTTTCACCGGGAAATCTATGGAAGAAAACAAAAATTCCTTAAACCGCAGACAGTTAGGGGCTGGTGATGGTGTTAGCCCGACGTTCATTTGTAGATATATTTCACACATTATGAAGCAGTCGATGGGAACTTGGATTTATAATAATGCACACAAGCTTAAGATTTATTTTTTTTTTACATTTTAATATCTAAAAAAGTAGTAAGTAACATATAGACATTTAGTCTACTTATGTCTTTTTTTACTTATATATGAAGTACTTATAGGTTGTTGGCGGCTTTTAGGTGTAACTTATCGGTTTAGAGTATAAAATATATCACATTACCACAACTTATAGAATACCGCATTTTATTTCATAATAATACTTATAAATATTGAAGATATACCTACTTCAAAATAGATTCGCTCTAAACCAAAATTATTATCTGCCAGATACAACAATAATAATAAAGTTTTCAATTGCACTCTAAAAATATCTCTATACAATTTTGTAATTGAGAAGAAAGTTAAGTGGTTTATGGGTGGTTTATGGTAGAAGCCATTTTAATTAAAAACATAAAAAAAAAAATAATATCAAGTATCGACGACTTCATTTTATGAGAGTATCTACTACGTAGGAAAATCGATGCTTTAAAGTTTCATGCTTCATAGAGAGTTGATCAAACTTATCAAGCAAAGCGAATATGTAAACATAACAAGAAAAAAAATATATATAAAATTGTGGGATGGAAAAACACGTAGGTATAGAAATGAACATCGAAGTTTGTTTTATTTCTATTTTTCATTTTTTAAATTGCCAATAAATTCAGGTCAATAAAATGTAGATATTTTTTTCTGTGATTTATTGATAGGTCTTCAATTAAGGCTGTCGTTAGACGTTTTTATTTAAGTAATTTGCAGTACTTTAATAAAATGTGTCAGCAGACAGATTTGAAATATTATAATTGACGCCATATAGAAATTTTATTTTTTAATTTTCTTTTAAAATAGAAAATGTGAAAAGAATTTAAAAATGAGAACACAGAAAATATTTATTGGTCTAGGAGGTAGTATATTGTTACCAAAAAGGTTTCTGTGTTTTTGGTATAATATTACACCAGGCCACAGGT
This sequence comes from Episyrphus balteatus, assembly GCF_945859705.1. NCBI lineage: Eukaryota > Metazoa > Arthropoda > Insecta > Diptera > Syrphidae > Episyrphus > Episyrphus balteatus. The sequence continues at coordinate 5,400,698 of NC_079137.1, read as the reverse complement.
CACTGAATAAATTATATTCTTGCAATTCAAATGTCTAGTTTTTAAAATGCTTTTAAATTGAAGAAACCTTCTTTATTAAAGCTACAACTTTTTTGTTAACACAAATTCCTCTAAATTAAAACTGAATTTTGTGGATGATAATAAGAAAATTATTTGTAGCTGCCACACCTTAGTCATTTCTTATGTAGATTTTTTTTTAAGTGAAAAGTTCTTTAGTATCGCAGTGATTTGAAACAAAATGAAACGAAAACGCTACACGAACATTCAACTTGTTATAACTTTTTTGTTTTAATAGATAGATGAATGAAATTTGTACTGTAGATAGATAAATAAACTACAAATGTACAAAATTTCTGAGATAACGGTAAAAAGATGTTCTTTTTCTACACACGTTATATCTTTTGATCTTGTGCACATACAAATTTGATTTAACTTTAATACGCATACTGATAACATAACCTTTTATTTGATATATCACACATAACGGTACGTGCTCTACAAGTTACACAATCTTAAATTGAAAAAATTGAAAAATCCCTCAAAACACCGGGAGATCTATTGCCGGAGAGCAGTCACCAGTGTAGGAAGTACCGTAATCTCAGTCTGGAAATTCGACATGGTTGACTTTAAAAAATTCTAACTTCTCTTGTAGGCATCTTTGAAATGAGATTGATACATCATATGAAAGGTGAAACAATAAGCTTTATAGGTTGTTAGGGAAAAAATGCATTTTATAGCGTGAGAAGATAAAATTACGTGTTTTTTTCGCTTTTTTTTTGATGAAAATGATTGTTTTTAATAAATTATTTTTATACTTTTTGCGCATTGTAAACATTTTAGTATGGCTCTATTCTTTTTAATGGTTTAATTTTGTTTTTTTCAAAAAAATGATTTTTTTCAAGTTTCACTTCTACCACGTGTGAATTGCACGCATGATTTTTTTTTTTTTTTTTGATACATGATTTTTTGAAAAACAGCAATAGTAGCATTTTTGCAACAATTTTAAGTCACTTAGAACTCATTGGGTTTTTTGAAATTTTCTACTTTTTGAATCTTGAATAACAATAAAACTAATCGAGCTACAATTTTTGAAATTTTTTTTTTTTTCAAAAAGATCATTCTTTGAAAAATATTTCTGAAAAATTAATTTTTTTGACTTTGTTGAAATTGAATTGAAGGAATTTGAACTAAAAAATTAGGAATTCGCACCAAAATTTGGTTTTTAAAAGTTACAATAATTTCTGCGGAAACAGTAGGTATACAAAAAAATTTGGGTTGAGAGGATGCAAAAGTTGTCAAGATAGCCAAGTTAGTGAAATGAACCTGGGACAAGCGTATTTGACATAAGCTCTTGGGTGCCCGGAATCTTTTTTTTGTTTTTTTTATAAAACTATTTACAAAAAAAAAAAAAACACCCTGTTTTTTTCTTACTGGGATATCTGCTTCTATATCTTCTAAAACTGGTGATTATAGAGCGTTTCCTAAGTTACTCTCATGTGAAATGAAAACTGACACGAGGATTCACGTAAATCACGTATTTGCTTTCGTAATTGTCATAGTCGTAGACTGTGAAAAAAAAAACTGAAAACAACAACAAAAAAGAAAAAAAAAAAAAAACAAACTCATTGGAAAGAAAAAATCGCATCGTTGCAACTTGCATGTCAGAATTTCTCAGGGCTGGTGGTGGTAATGTGTATTTTTCTTCTTTTTTTTCATTTATTGCTTTCTAGGCTTTTTGAAAAGCAAAAAAAAAAAAAAGTTCTCTTAAATGACAAAAGAAAATCTCATTATAGAAAAGAATTTTCGTCGTATTCATACACACACACTCTCACAATAATATAGAAAATTTTATGACGGACAATGTAATTAGATTAAAAAAGAGGTATAGTACGAGTACATTACAGAACAAAAGGCTATTATAAAATAAGAAGACACAAACACAACATAACGTCAAGCTTTAGCTAAGACTTCATAATAGAAACTATAATTAAGTCTTGTTATGCACTAGGTAACTTTGTTTGTTGTATTGTAGTGATAGATAGATAGTTGCAATGGAATTATGAACTTACTGACAAATGCCACTGCTTAGTGCTCTATATTGTTGTTGAGATATAGACAGTTTTGTAGAGATAGAGAGTGTCAATCATTTGTGTAGTCTAGTTTATATGGCTGACCTCAAGGTTGGCAATTGAACTACTTATATAGAAAGACAGAAACATCAGGGAGATTATAATATAATTGACGGACGTTGTTATAAAATTGAAATGCATTTGTCATACATTTTTATTAGAGAGAGAGACGTATATTGAAGACCTTTGACTTTTAAAGTTCTAACTTTTTTCAATCTTTGACATTACTTAGTAACAAAACAATGTGAAAATTTACTGAAAGTACCTACTTTTAGTGAAAATTGATACTAAAACTTTCAGAATTAGTTATAGTATAAAATATCCTAAAAATAGGATAATAATACCTGTTTAAAGTATTTTTTTGATACATTTTTTATTTTATAACTTGAGAATGTTTAAAATTTTCGAGTCAACATTCTTAAACCTATTTTCAATCAACATAAATATCTTAGTATGCTGCTGAAGTGAAACGAAAATCGAAATCGTAAATACAAAATTATGAATGAATGAAATGAAAATGCAAACGAGAAGCTGTAAAAGTAGTCTTCAGGTTTTCACTCAAGTCAATGATTTTATTTTAGTATTTTGTTTCATTCAAGTTTTAATTTTTTTTTTAAATTATGCTGATTAATGCAATTATCTTGTTATACCTTAGTCCTAAAAATTGTAATAGAATTATATCTTAAATGTATAGATGGTCCCTGTGGCGTATACGTAACATTTATTTTGTTATGAAACGACAATCAATTTTGTATTACATTTTTTCATCTGGTTCAACATGATTTTCAAAACGGGAAACAACATATTTTAACTACGTTTTTTTTTAACAAAAAAAAAAATTTAGAATTCTTTTCAAACTTGAATCAAAAATAAAAAAAAAAAACAAAAATTTGGAATTCACTAAAATTTTATAAGAAACTTCCTATATTTTTCAAAAATCATAAATAGGTGCTAGAATTTTCCTGAAACCAGACTTAAATTGGGAAAAGTAAAATATTTCATACTTTTAAAATATATTATTTGAAGAGATACATTTTGTAGGGCGATGTAATTTGTTGATTTAAATTACTTTTCCTAAAATTCAAGTTTGTATACGATTTATTTACCTACCTCTAATTTTATTAATAAAATCAATTCAAGATTTAAAAAAAAATATATATTTGACTGCCACTTCAAACTACGAATTGATCATAGTCTTGAGGCAATTTTTTTTTTTTTTTTTTTCAAACTGCTTCGAATTCTCTCAGATATAATGTATTCTTTAGCAAATGAATTGTTTCTATGTAAATAACGTTTAAACAATTACAATCAATTCAAACTGTCAATTGCAGTAGTTTTAATGCAACTTTGTTTTTTTTTTGCACCCGCATCGTTCAATCTCTTTAAGCAATCATATACATAATTTATTTCTCAGAACTCAAAAGCAAAAATAACAATAAAACAAAATAAATCAAAAACGCATTTAATAAGCTTAACAAAACAAATTGCACTTTTGCGTGCTGCTGCGAGAGAGCAATGCAAATGCAAACAGTCAGTTAAAGTCAGCATCCCTTGAAAGTAGGGTTGCCATCTCAATGGAAAACTACAAAATATTTTATTTTTTTTCAATTTAAAAATCAATGAGGATTTTTGGACGATGAAGAAGCAGATTAAATAATTCAGAATGCTCAAGCTATTAGTACGCTTTTAAGCATTTTCCCAACATAAGTTGACGGTAAATTGAAATCAGTACAGTGAATACGTGATACCAACGAAAGTAATGATAAAATCAATATGAAACTCTTTTTTAAATCTTCCGAGCGTTTGTTTTTTAAAAACTTTTTACCAAAATTAGAAAAAATACGTGGTAACCCTTCTCAAAATCCAATTTAAACAAAACCTAATTTTCTGTTTCTTGTCAGATTTTTTTTGTTGTTTTTTGTTTTTAATTTGTTTTTATATTTTGCTTTTGTATGTAATCGTTCATATGGCAAATTGAATCCGTTTATACTTCACATGAAGACGGTGTCAGACAAATTAGGACAGTTCGAATCAGAAGAACTGCATAAGTGGGTTAAAAAAAAAAAAAATTTAGTTTTTGGCTTAAGTGGTATGATGATTCATTACTCTCCTCACAACGTTTATATAAAGTATGAAAAATTAGGGCATATTAAAAGGCAAAATCCATGATCTTGATCGATGAATGGCTTGAAGATAAAATAAAAAAGTGCTGACTGGGTCAACACTCAAACTCATCATCGTCTTGATCATCATCATCTTGTCCTGAATTGCATAAGTGATCGTTAATTTATATTTGAGTGCCATTTGAGTTAATGTCAAGTTTTTGACTTGCTTGCTGTTGGTCTACATTAATAACGGAAGTGTTCTGTGTTTGAGTGTAAATTAAACAAATTTTTGGTCATTAAGAAGGGTATACAAATTTGACAAAATATTCTTTTTTTTATCAAGAGTCATGGAAGCTCGTGGATTTTCGGTCTCGGGACTCCGAGTTTTTCCCCCAAAACTCTCTCCATAACTTATTTATATATGCAAATGTCGACCTTATTTTTAATAAATTATAGGATACAGTTTCGAGATTATGTTTAACAAAATGATATTTCAGTTTAAAATTTCCTAAATTTATTATCATTATTTTTGGTGAGCTTCAAAATATTTTTTTATAATTTTTTCTAGTTTGAGAATAAACAGTTTTCTTTTAAATTTTCAATACAGATCTTTCTTAGCTCTAGAAGTAATATTACGAATAAAGATTATAAAGAAACCTACTTTTGAAAAAAAGTCTCCAAAACCTTTAAATATTTGCCCATCTTTATGGAATCCGCTACAGTCATTATACAGCAGCCATTTTATTTAGTAAGTGTAATTCAATATTTGTTACTTCGAAATTTATTTTGATTGTAGAGTTAATACAAAAAGTCTCCACAAGATTTTTTTTTTATTTTTCTAGTTTGGGAATAAACAGTTTTCTTTTAAATTATTACGAATAAAGATTATAAAGAAACCTACTTTTGAAAAAAAAGTCTCCAAAACCTTCAAATATTTCCCCATCTTTATTAAATCCGCTACAGTCTTTATACAGCAGCCATTTTAATTAGTAAGTGTTATTCAATATTTGTTACTTCGAAATTTATTTTGATTGGAGAGTTAATACAAAAAGTCTCCACAAGATATTTTTTATTTTAAATGATATAATATTGATGATTTTTACCTTTGAACATTTGCAAATAATAATTGAGCTATTAAAGTCTCCAAAAGTAAAAAAAAAAATAGTATTAGGTACAATTATTAGGTTATTTGTTTTTTTTTTTTTAATTTTTAAGAATACTGCGTACCAAAATAACTCTCATCATTCTTCTCATTAATTCAAAATTATTTTAATAGAGGCCTTCAAAGACTTTTGGTGAACATTATGTTTTGAATAAAAGTCTCCACACGAATTTTGATATGCATCATTTCTACCGATACAAATTTCTTAATCTTGTTATGTATGTATATCACTATTACGATTTTCTCCAAAATCATTTTTTGTATGAAAGTCTCCACAATCATTTTTGTATGAAAAAGTAAAATTCAGCGAATTCTTGACATAAGTTGTCTATTTTATCTCTTTTTTTTTTCTTTTTTCTCAAAATTCCAAAGAAGACGACCAGAGACCTCTTAGAAATAGTGACATTATGTAAAATACTTGCTTTAATTTTGTTCTTCTATGTGCCCTTGCATAAATCAACTTGATCTTTCAACAAAAACACCATCATGAAGAGAAGATGTTAATTTTGCATCCTTGAATACTTCATTGTTGCAATAATAACAACACCCATCTAGAACTACAACACATGTCTCCACATACATTTAACATTCTGATGGACAAACAAATCACTTTTTTTTTTGTTGAACTTAAAACGACTATAACCAACGCCCTTAAATATGCAAAAATGCGTAATATTCATAATTATGTGCATGTCCTATCTGTCTGTCTGTCTGTCGGTGTGTATGTTTGTTTGTCTGTCATTTAAGATATTCTTCGGCATGTGGTTTATTTTATGTTTGCCATCTGTCTCGATGTGCCTGAAACGCTGAATGCATGATTTATGCTCACCTTTGGCTTTGGTCGTCCATCTTTCTTAACGCGCGCGTGCGATTTTGCACGCGTGCGTGTAGCTCACTTATCGCGAACTAATTCAAACAAATGTCTCAGCAAACACTCGTTCGTTCGATCTGGTGCTATGGTTGGTGCTGGAGTGGCAGATCTATTTTGTTCGATCGAGTTCATGTTGCAGCTATGCATCTGCATAATGATGGATGCTCATATAAACAGTGGGGCAGCATTGCTTTAGATGTTGACCAAAAACTAGCTTTAAGTGAAATATCGTGTACAACTATTCGGCAAGAGAAAGAATTCAATATTGTCTCAAAAGAAAATGTAACAAGCACGATATTTTTAGTAAATTTGGGACACCCTGTGTAAAAACGCCCACAAACACGCCCAATTATTTTAAATATCCTTAAAACTGAGCCAAAAAACATCAAAATTATCGTCTTATTTTCAAATATTAAACGCTTCACACTTATCAATACCAAAACTCCCATTTTTTCAAAAATTTTTTCACATCGAGATTTTTAATTTTTCTTTAAATAATAAGTTTGATGTCCCACTATTCATTGGCAGTGTTAAAAAAAATATGTTCTGAAAAAAAAAAAAAAAAATAGGTGTGTGACCGCTTTCTACTTAAGTCCCATCTCCCATCACACTATTATCATTCGTTTTTGCTAATAAATTAGCATCCACAAAAATGCAAATATGTCAGGTGAAATAATGCGGTGGGTTGTGTCGTCTTGTCTTGATATTTTGAGTTGTTGCATCCATCAGATGCAAAGATGCAAAGATAGCTGATTTGCTGATACTGAAATGATGATGATGGGTTTTTAGAGGTTTTTTTCACTATTTCATTTTTTGAATAAGATATGCACATTGTGTGCCCAAGGTGTGTGCCTTCTATTTAGGGTCGTTGTTTGGTGGCATAGTGCAAGAACGACTTTGCGATACGATGTCGACCACGACATATAGAGATGATGGTATAATTAAGTACCTACACCACCTCGTCTGCGCCCACCTTCTGTTATTATTTGTGTGCGGAATAAAATTGTGTGTGTTGCACTTTAAACCATCAACGTCAGTGAAAAAGTAATGGATTAGTGTTGAAAAAAATATTTAAAAGGCCCATTTTTTTAAGGGGGCGCCATTTTTTGAGCAGAAATTTTCATAGCATTTCAATTCGAATTTTCGGCAGAATATTTGTCTCCAGAAAATCAATCAATTTACTCAAACATCTACAAAAGACAAAAGTCTCCAAAATATTTTTTGATGATAAAAAGGTTTTTGATGGTAAAAAATTCCTAGATAAAAGTTTAAATTTATTAAATTTCCTGTAAATTTCTCTAAATTTTTAAGATTATCCAATTTCAAAACATCATCTCTCCAAATTCTCCAAACACATAATTTTGTGGAGACAACCTATTTTATTTTTTATTCTGTAGAAAAAAACCTTTCTGTTAAAATATGAACCTTAAAAATGTCTACCAAAAATAATTATGGAATTTTGTTCCTAAAATCATATTTTTGGAGAGTTTTTGCTTAAGAGAATTAAAAACATTGAATCCTATAGAATAAAATAAAAAATATAAGAAAATCCTTTAAAATGCTTGGAAAGTATAGATTCAAAGCATAACTGAAAGGCCCCAGTAAAAACTCTCTTCAGGCCCCCGCTCTCCCTAACTCCACCACTGTCTAAATTGCTCTGCTACAATGTGAAACTTCACTATTAGCACCATCTTTGTTGCTTGGCTCTGCTCTTTGGAATTATGGATGAAGTTTTTTTTGTTATATATTTATGAGAAGTGATCTCAATTCGTTTCAAGAATAACTTATCGCGCGAGCATTTATTCTTGTAGATCAAGAGAGCTTAATTGAGAAGAAGCAAAAGGTGAAGGAGGATGGGTGTGCGATGATGATTTGCATATCAATTAGAGGGAAATCTGATTTGAATGCATTTCATAGAGAAGTTGTTGGTGTATAGTATATATCATCTGATCTGATGTGACTAGTGTTTTGTGCCTTTAATAGTATAGTAGAGTGCGCCTGTGCAATGTTTAAGTTGTGTGTAGGAGCGGAAGTTGTGATAAATTTGTCAAGATTGTTTATAGATATTGAATATTAACATGTCCAGTTTTGTATTAAAGGCAAATTATATTTTTTTTAAAGATCTGGATTATTGATAAAAGTGGAGTTGAGATGATGTTTTTAAATGAATTTGCGATGAAATAGTCCAAAACGATACTTTTAAAGTTTAAAACCATATTCTTGAGTTTAAAACTAAATGTTTGAGTATGGAATTGAGTACTTCTGATTTTCTGACCAAAATTCTTCTTCTCAAAATTTTGGTTCCACCAAATTTTGTACAGAAAAACATTTTACACAAGACTTGTCTTAAATTCATAAACTTTGTTCTAAAATATTTGACAGAAAATTATGCAATTTTTCTGGTGCAAGTAGTAAAAGTTAAGTCAAAATTTTGTACTTAATCTAGTCTTGGTGTTTCCATTCCATTTTTTTAATCCAAAATTTGGTACCTTAAAATTCTGTACAAAAAATCCTACAAAATTTTTCTCAAATGGTTTTTTTTTCGATTGAAAATTCTTTGATCTATTAATTTACTTATGAAATCAGAAGAAAATTTTTACAATATTATTGTTCCGAATGGCTCCAGTTTTGCTGGTTACAAATTTGTCCACGAATATCTGTGACTTTTGATTAAATTTAATTTTTTTTTTTATTGCATAATTACTTTTTCAGCAAAATTTTGTATCGAAAAATTTGGCTTAGACATTTTTGAATGAGCTTATTGATAGTACCTAGTTATCATGAAGATTTTATAAATTTAGTGAAAACGTCGTTATGTAATGTGTTAAATTTACTTTCCAAATTTCCAGCTTTTGAACATTTCTGTGCAAATTTTGGACAGAAAAATATTCCAACATACTAAAAATATGTTAAAAAGCAGAAGAATTTCTTAAGATTCGAAAAAGAAAGTTAAAATTTGGTTCTGTACTAAATTTCATTTCGTTTGTTTTTTGCCTTATTTATTGATTCAAAATTTCCTTCCTGCTAAATTTTTCCCCTTGAATTTTAGGAAAAATGTTTAATAAAACAGTATGAATGACCAATATTGATGAAATTCAGATACATTTTTGTGAAAAAAATCAAATTTAGTACAAATCCAATTTTCTATTTAACCCCAAAAAAATTGAAAAAATACAAAAAAAAAAGAATAAAATATACAATCTTACTCAGAAAACACGATGTCAAACATACCTGAAAGTAAACAGAAAAAAAAACACATAAATTAGTAAAAGTTTTTAAAGATTTTACAAAATTTATATTATTTTGTTTACAAATTATCACTAACTTAGTTATTTGTGTCAAACCCCAAAAACACAATGAACCACCATTATATTTGTGACCACACATTAAAATCATTCCATGTTACAAAAAAAAAAAAAAAAAAACAGATAAGCGAACCATTAAGTGCAACTTATAGATTTTCAATCATCATAAAAACCTTAAACCCGCATTTAATCTACCAGAACCAGAAAAAAAAACTTCACACAAGTCTGTAGCAGATGAGAAATAAATTAAATTCTTTCAAAAAAAAATCCTAAGGACCATAAATATTTTATAGCATTTTTATGGCTGATTTTTTTAAATATTTATTCAATAAGCATTAACCAACCGAATCTTATTGGTTTTTCCATTCATTCAAAAGAAAAAGTGAAGGGTTTAAAATAAACACTCTTGTCGGCTTCGCAGAAAATGTACTTCCAATTGTCGCGTTTAATGACCATAAAATCAAGTTCTTTGGAAAAATTAGGTTATGTCTGCGCCCTCTGTATCAGTAGATGAAATCAAATTTTATAGACTGCGTAATGGAGTTTTGGTTTCGAAGATGGTGAATTTTTAAGGTCGTTAAATTAAAAGGCTAGTGAAGACAAATTAGCACTAGAGATTAAGATTTATATAAAATAAGTATGAATCATTGAAGATAGGCAGTTTTGATATAGTAATTCAACATTTTTACAACTTTTATGGGTGATCCCTCGCTATTGTAATAGAAAAGTATCATACTTCGAATACATGAAACAAATATATCAGAGAAGGTACCTAAGTTGAACAAAAGCAAAAATTTCGCAACAAAAATTATGTCATTCAATTTTTTTTATTATTATTATTTGTTAAGTTTCGTGCATCAGTACCAAAAGACACCAAACCAGCTTGCATCCAATACACTTTGGCTTAGATATACATTTCGATTGCGTCGTCATAGTCTTCGCCGTCGTCGTTTTGCTGTTTTATTTTTATATTTTTCAAGCAGCATTTTGATTTGAAGAAGAAAATATGTTGATTCGAGGTGGAAAAGTCGTGCTGGGTTGATATTTTCGGAATTACGTTAGTCGTCACACAGTGGGAATATTTGTTAATTCTTTTGTACAAAAATGTAAAAACAATTCGAAAATATTTTCGAATATCACTTTTAAGATCTCGACGCGAAATTAAAATGGAAACCGCATGTTAAAAATAAATGTGATCAATTAAATATTAAGTTAAGAGAAATGTACTGGTTGCTCGGACAACATTCTAGACTTAGTATTGAAAACAAATTATTAGTTTACAAGCAAGTACTTAAGCCTGTCTGGACATATGGTATTCAACTCTGGGGTTGTACCCGCGATACAAATTTAAATAGATTACAAACCTTTGAAAATAAATTATTAAGATCAATTGTAAATGCGCCGTGGTATATAAGAAACGAAGATCTTCACAGGGATCTTGGAATCCCCACGGTTCGCGAAGAAATAAAAACGTTTGCCCAAAAACATCGAAAACGGTTAGTCGAACATACTAATAGAACAATACTAGAAATACTCGACGAGACAAACTTAGTACGACGTTTGCAAAGGACTAAACCTTCCGATTTGGTACAGTGAAATTTTTCAATTTAATTCCTTTATTTCAAAATATCGGCATTGATTAATATAAATTTAAATGTTTTAGAGATTTTATTTGTTTAACTTCCTTTAAAGTATTTTTTTGATAACAAAATTTAAACCATTACTTAAATGATTTAATTTAAAACGAATGTTATTTATTTATTTTTAAATATCATCAGTAGGAACTTTCATCGGAAAGTTACCTACAACACGTAACTTAACTTCGAGAAAGATAAATTGCTAGATAAGTTCCATCTGAACTTAGTTGCAATCGGGAGGAGGAGGTGGTTTTAGTGGTTAAGAGCCCACATATCTATGAGCACGCGTTTTCCGGGCCTCATAGAATCTTTTGAAGATTTCAACACCTACCCACGGACAAAAAAAAAAAAAAAAAAAAACTTTTAAAAAAAAAACACTTTTTCGAAATTTGGCTCTAATTTGAAATACATACTTAGAAGTTTTTTTTCGAAATTGTAGGTACCTATTAACATTGAATAATTACAAATAGAAGTGGACACCCAGGGAAACTTCCGCTGTAAAATTGTAGTCGCTAGTATCGTGCGTTGAATTAAAAAAGCAAATCCAACAATCCAAAAGCAAAGCCAACAATCCAAAAGCAAATCCAGCAACCCAAAATCAAATCCTAAACAGCTTATACATATGGATAAAAGTTTTCCTATTTCAAAAAGTGGAGATAGCCTAGAGGATAAGGTGTATGCCTGTTAAGTTTGCCTGCCCAGGTTCGAATCTGACGGGAGATTGAGATTGTTTTTTTTTTTTTTACATTACTAGAATAAAAATTAATTAAATTTCTCAAAAAAAATCTCCGCAAAAAAAAATTTCAAATTTCACCGGTATTCGAACTTAGGCCAGTAGGAGTAAAAGGCATCGGCCTTGTTCTCTAGACTAATACGACTTTTCAAAATACGAAAACTTATTTCAATATAAGCTCTTTGAAATGTATAATAATAATTATTAATTTTTTTATGAAGGTTTAAAAAAATTATTAGTTAAGACTCAACTCGAAAATACATGATAGTTGAGGCGCAAACCTGTAGTTCATCTATCTTCCGGTACTCTTATAGTCGCATGAGTAATCTGCGGTGTCACTTCTATTTGTAATTATTCAATGCTATTAATTTTCGAAATTTATTCTTATTCACCTTTGTTTCAAATCTTTTCAAAATAAGCATTTTTCAACATTTTTTTAACTGACTTTGAAATTATGCATTTTTAGAAATTTCATTTTCTTTGAATAGTATTTTTTCGACATTTCACTTTTACTAGTATATTTTGAGCGATTGATTTTTATAAAAATAGTTTATTTTTTACTTTTGTAATTCGTTGTTTTTCGAACATAATTTTTTCGAAAGTGTTCTTTTTTCAGAAATTTGGTTTACCTACGTTAATTCGTATCTCTTTTCGTTTTAATTTATTCGAAAATGTGCTTTTTTTGATTTTTTTTCGAAATTCTGAACAATTTGTGAAGTTTTGGATTGTCATCGAAATTACACTTTTTGATAAAAAATCGAAATTTCCAAAATTATTATTTTTTTTTTTTTTTTTGAAAATTGTTGTTTAGCCCCACTGTATACCTTAAACATTACTCGCACGTTTTTATTTATTTAATTCTGCATGAGTGTCATCTCTGCATTGTTAGTTTTTTTTGCAGTTTTTTTCTATTTGGATACTCTTAATCGGATTTTACTTTTCTTTTGCCGCCTTTTGACCCCCGTTTGGGATTATTTTACAGTTGTTTTGCTAAAACTCAGGTGTGTGCGATTGTTTTGTTTTGAAACTTTTGTTAAAAAAGCATGTGCTTACGTTTTAAAGTCAAATTACACGGAAGTTTAAACATCGCCGCATAGTTTTGTATACATCATCATTGTTTGATTATATTGCGTGAGTTTTTGATGATGAAAACCAAAACCTCTCGGAGGGTATTTGGGTACTAGTCCGGTGATGATGCTGCTGCACCCCAACTACAACAATTTTAGTCTTTTGTTGTTTATTTTAAGTGAAAGTGATGTGCATTTTATAATATTTGTTATGCACTCATTGTGTGTAATATTATATCAGAGACATGTTATGATTTAGGAAAACAGAAAATAAAGTGGGTATCTATACAAAGTATTTCCTCAATGCATTCTTAAGAGGGTCTTTAACTATTAAATAGGGTCCCAAAAAGGGGTATACTGTTGATTTTCTTAGTTGGGGTACTCTTCTAGTCTTGAGGTAATGTTCTATTTTCGATGGGAGGGATAATTTCAAAAAGATTTTGGGTTTTCAGAATTTTGGATTTTCAAGATTTTGGGTTTTCGAGATTTTGAATTTTTAGGCCTTTCGGGTAGTATTGTTCATAATTTTCTTTCAATTTCAATTAAAATGGAGAAACCATGAAGAAAAGAAAAAGCTGGGTTCCGGGTGTTTAAAAAAAAAATTCTACAACTTTTTTTTATTAAAAGGGTACAAATAAGGTAAATATATAAAGAAGCTATGGCCAGTGGTCTGTCACTCAGAAAAAAGTATCGACTTAAAGCAGACACTACCTGAATTCATTAAGGGTAAGCTCATTTCTTATGTTTTTGTAAAAGGGTAAAATAAGGTTATTTTCAAATCCGTTTTCGTTTAATATCCAACTTACTGATTAACCCAATAATATGTTATGATCCGGATTTGGGGTTAAATTTTTCGTGTATGTCGAAAAACGTTGACCCATTTTACGCTTTTAGAGAAAGGGTTTTGGAAGCTAAATTAAAGTAAAATCAGACTGATCTGATTCAGGGTAAACTTATCCACGTCTTGAAGGGTAAGCCCATTGCAGAGTGAAATGGGGTAAATATGATTCTGAAAAGTTCCAGAAATATGAAAGTTTACATAAAATTGAAGTTCAAAACATCTAAATCATATTTTTTTATAGGGTGAAATAGGGTAACCAAGAAAAGGGCAAAAACGCGAAATGATCTTTCGTAATCAAGATTAAAAAATTCATCAAACAGAACCTTCTTTAACTTTCCTGAACTGATTATATCTCTTCTCCAATAACTCCAACTGTCTGATAAGTTCGTTCTAAGATAGAAAGAGACAGCATTTTTCTTACTCAGAGCTACTTGTCAAGTAGTTTAAGTATTTTTTTTTCATTTTTTTGTTTCTATTCTATTTGTCTTGTGCTGGTTTTGTGCACAACTCCTCACCTAGTATTTGGCATTCCAGGAACGTATACATAATACCTTCAAGACTTAAAGTGCGCGGTTACCTAGTCATCTTCGGGAGATCTCTTCTATATAACCCCGAAGGCGTGGATGGCAATGTCTAGAACGTAACTTGTTGAAATTCCAATCGAGTGTACTACAAGTCGTCGCCATCACCATCATCATCATTGTGCACAAAGTTTGTATTTGCTGTCGTATTGTTGTTGGAATTTTTAGTTTTCAAACTTAAGACTTGTGTGTATCTATTTTTGCACCTTTCGGTTTATTGCGGTTATGCCGCCGCCGTTGTATTGTGGATGGATGAGTTTTGCTGGTAGAAGGTTAGATTGGTTAGTTATATTAAACGACGAGCGAAGACGATGGACGAAAGAACCCAAAGACGGTCATTGAATCAATCCTTTGACATTGGTGTGCCCACCATCACAACAACACTGTTAGCAATGCGCGGCGTGTTGTGTAATCAAAAGATAACGGTATTTAATGGTTTCTAGATGAAGATGATGATGATGATGACGAACATGATGATTATGAAGATGATGATAATGATGATTCAAAACAAATGGAAATCTCTTCGAACTCTCTTCTTCTCCAAAGGCGATTGTAAAAAAAATTGCCGCAAATCATTGTTGGCGTCATCGTTATACCAAGACGATCGTGGTAATAGCGGTAAGCGGCAACTCTCTTGGCTCTCTTTTTATATTGAAATGTCATGATGTCTTTGGAACAAATTTCTGGCTTTAGACACTGCTGGTGGAGAGATTTGGAGTGCACCATTACACACCAAATGGGCATGCGAAATGAAATAATTTAATGTTTGGCTTGGATATTTGAAGTTAAAGCTAGAATAAAGCAGGCAGGCAGCCAAAGACATTTGAATGTGAGCCAGTGAAATATTTCCATTATCGAAGTCAACAAGTGTGGGCATATCAATGATTAGGATTATATGCGATTTCAAATTGCAATATCGAGTGACCAGGAAATCGGAATTGGGTTCTATATATTTTTTTGTTTTTTTTTTGTGTGGTTTTTTGAAGTTGACCTAATTGACTTGAATTAAAAGGTTAAAATATATTTTTTTATTGATCAGGAACATTATGTCAAGTTGAAGTGTCAATTTTTTAGTTAATGTCCAGTATTTAGTTTTTTCACAAAAGTTTTAACACACTCGGTCACTGGGGCGTATGCGCAACTTTTTTTTCTCACTCATTTTTTATTCGATTATTTGATTATTATGTATATTTGATCCAAATTTATGATATATATCGATTTAATCGATACTTAAAAAATATATCGATCTTAGTTTAAATCAAATGATGAGGATAATTAATTTTTTTCTAACTAAAAATGTACGGATAGCTTGAATAATATCTATATGAGATTTTAAGGTTATATGTAAAAAAATGTATACCTATTAAAAAAAAATATCGATTTTTTCACGAATATTTTAATTTTTGTTTTGTTTTGTTTTAAGCGGTTGATCCATGAATCTTACTTTTGATAAAAGTTTTATGGCTTACTTGAAATATATCGGAATGTGCTATAGAGCTTTTCGTTTTTCAAAACTTTGACTTTATTTAATATTCTTTTCATATAAAATATCGATAAATTGTTGGTATTTTTTTATTTTTTTGCTTTACAAATCTGTATAACTGTAGGAAAATTTTAGAAATTAACAAAAGTCTTCAGTTTTTTTTTTTTGCACTTAATTTAAATGATAAAGATTAGTGATGGGAACTATCGAATAAAAACTATCAAACTATCGATAGTTGTAAAATATTCATTCATTCGATAGTTTTAAATCATTCATTTATTTAGTTACTATTTTCATTCGAATAGTTTTTTCATTCGAAAGTTAAGCTACTATTTTCATTCGAATAGTTTTTTCATTCGATAGTTTAGTTACTATTTTCATTCGAATAGTTTTTTGATATACGATAGTTTTGTCATTAAAATAGTTTTTTTTATTTGATAGTATTTTCTTTTGAACATTATTCTTATTCGATAGTTTTTTCATTCGAACAGTTTTTCTATAGGATAGTTTTCTCATTCGAATAGATTTTTTTTGTACGATAGTTTTTTTATTCAAATAGTTGAGTTTCTACTTTCATTCGAATAGTTTTTCATCCGATAGTTTTTTTCATTAGAATAGTTTAGTTACTATATTCATTCGAATAGTTTTTTTTATACGATAGTTTTTTCATTCAAATAGTTTTCATAAATGATAGTTTTTTCATTTGAATAGTTTTTTTTATACGATAGTTTTTATTCGATAATTTATTCGATAGTTTGTTCGATAGTTTGTTCGATAGTTTTTATTCGATAGTTTTATTCGATTATTTTTATTCGAATGAATAAATGAATGAATGAATGAACTATTCGATAGTTCAAATCATTCAGTTACTAACTATCGATAGTTCAAATCATTCGATAGTTCCCATCACTAATAAAGATGTTTATTTTTTTCTAACTTAAGCCTGGTAAGCAGATCGAGCTAAGTTTTAGCTCCCATACAAATTATCGAAAATTGTTAGCCGAGCTAAAATGGATCCCATACAAATTATCGATAACTTGTATGGGAATTTTATCTCCGCTAAAATTTAGCTCGATCTGCGTACCAGGTTTTAACATTCATTCATTAAAAAATAAATATTTTTTGTGTGTACTTTTTATGTTGCTGACGATATTTGCTAATTTTTGAAAATTTTCAATCAACTTTTATAGTTTAACCAAATTTTTAAGTAAAACATTTCAAAACTATCTATAATTTACCGATATTTTGTATGGAAACATTGAAAATAATGTTTCCATTTTAAATGTGTTACCTTTGATGTTATCGATAAATCAATTTTTTTTTATCATGTAATAAATCTTATATTTGTAATCAATTCTTGATTTCTTGCTTTTAAATAAATATCTAAAAACTTTCAATATTCTGTGTTAAAAATTGTTTTGTTTCAAATCTTTAACGAATTCTTTGAACAATCAAATGCTTCACATAAAATTTGATAAATTTCTCCTATTCAGTTAATCGAATAATTGATTTAGCTCATAAAATTTAAATCGAAAAAAATCGATTTTTATTTTATACATTTTGTTAAAAAATCGAAAAATTTCCTACTTATCAATTAACACATCAAAACTCATCTGAAATGTAATATTTAGTAACTAAATATAACTCTTTTACACAAAAATTCTCATCACCCAATAAATTAAGTGAAAAAACCCCCACAAAGTTCTATTTCTTTTTTTGGTAAATACAAATTTCCTGAAACACAAAATTTAGGCATGTTTCCAAATGGGATTTTGTACAAATTCCATGTCATTAAATTGCATTAATTCACTCGGTCAAATGGTCAGCAAGTGATTCTTCATTTAGCCATAAATAGACAACATGAGACATGCAATAAAAATTTAAGCTATATATCGGTCGTAAAATACTACACAAAAATAAAAAAAATAAAGTAAAACATTTTTTGAACCTAAAAATAAACTATTCCTGCTATAGCTACAAACGGGACAGAAAGTTGAACAGCCTTATATTTCACTAGGAAAAATAAATTGGCCGTTGTCCAATTTCCTGCATCATGTCATAGTCGTCGTCTTCGTAGTCAATGCACTTAAAAGTGCAAGAAAAGAATCATGTACATTTTAAATGTTTAACATCGAACTGTATGTGATATAGGGTGACCATCTGCCATTTTTAATTTTTTTTATAATAAAATTTAATATGGACAAATTTTGTGGAGTAGCTTTTTGAAACTTGAATTTTTTTTTAGCTTGGTATTCTAAATAAGTAAATTAAAAGAGATGAAAAAATATAAAACAATGATTTTCTCTAATAGGGTTGCCAAAATTTAAAATTTCTAGTTTTTCAATTTCGTTAGTTTTTGCAATATGTACATGGGTATAGCGCTTTTGTTTTAAACATTTTTAAGATAAATGAAAAAGAAATACAAATTTAACAATATGGTCACTCCAATTTAGGCCATCCAGTACCTACATAGTAAATGTTTTACAGAATATTTCATTGATTGCGTGCATTCGTACAAAGTCGAAAGTTTTGTTTGGGGTGTGGCAGAATTAAAAGAATTGCCAATAAAAGTAAAATATTTTAAAGATTAATTTGAAATCAATTTTTACATCAGCTTAGCACATATCATAGTTCCAACAATCAATTACTCAAGCCTTCGAGATGCAACAACGCCCAGCCAAGACGAATTGCATTTTCAATCGTGCGTAACCATCAGTTTTCTATTGCATTCAACAATCTAACATGTTTTCCTCTGAAGCAATTACACTCTTTTGAGAAAGAACTTTGTAGAAAAAAATAATACAAAAGTTATGATCTGTAAAGAGTCGAACATGAAATAAATGTGTTTGTGCTGTTGCAGAGTGTGTATCTATTTCATCTTCATTTTTGTCGGAAATGCAATTCATTAGAAGAAAATTAGATCTTACATCACACAAAAGGCTTTTACAGTTGATCTGTTTTAGAGGAAATATAGTAGCACTGTGTTGCCAATGCATGTCGATTCTTTGTTAAAACATGTACCCTTTTATTAAAAATCTTTCCATTAAAAAAATATCGATTTCCTACAAAAATAGCTTTTTTTTAATATTTTGCAAATATTTGCAAAAGTAACAATTTTTATGAAAACTATCATTCGTTAGCAAAAAAAAGTTTGTGAATAAAATATCGAAATCAAGTAAAAAAAAAAAATTATCGAACTTATTGTTCTTAGAACTCGCTTGATAAAAATATTTAAAACAAATTTACTAAAGATTTTGTAATAAAAAAATATATTTTTGTCATCTTATATCCGGGCAACAACAGGGTTTTCTCCATACTCTGGAAATATATCGATAATCCAAAAAAAAAACATCGATTTTTTATTCGGTAGTTAAAAAGATAAAGATGTTTGCAAAATGGTTTGAAAAATGATTCAAAATCTTTTGAAAATTAGAAAGATATAAAATCGATTAAAAAAATATCGAATTTTCGAAAAAAACATATCGATTCATATAAAAATTTATTTATTTCTTACTAAAATTTATCGATATTTTGTATTAAATTTTTTTTGCAAAAATAGCAAATTCTTGATATAAAAAATAGAAAAAGTATTTATGTCTTATAAAATATTTATTTGTATACAAAAATATCGATTTTAATGCAAAAAGAAGCTTATTTTATCTATAGATATCGATTTTCAAAAAGAATTAAGAAATTATTTAATTATTAGATTTGAAATCACATCAAATTATCGATTATGGTATTGAAAATTTAACAAAATCATGATTTTTATAAAAAAAAAAACGATACCGGTTTGTAAGACAATTCAAATGAACAGAATTTATGTTGATAGTCAGAGATTTATCGAACATCGATAAATTATAGTCAACATCAGAGTGGTCGCAGTTGAGATCATAACAATGACCGGAAAAAGAAGTTCGAATATCGATAACACATAATTATTTATTTGATATCGATAACAGTAGAGTTTAGAGTCATTTATTAAAACTGTGATCGGATGCCACTTCTATTGTCTAACAGTAGATTTCAATCAAAACTTTTTCTTTTGCATTTCAAGGCGCCACAGTCAAACAAATTCGACCCTGTCAATTTTATTTGAATAATGATAGATTTTCCGCAATCCTCATCACACACGAAACACAAAGCACGTTGTCCATCAATGTGTTACAAAACCGCTACCAACTATGGCCCAGGGAATTCCTGATGTATGTATTTGTCCATAGAAAGTCTCCCTCTCTCTAACATTTCCCCCGCTTTACCCCCCTCATAAAGATATGTTGTAGTTGTTCAAAGCTTTAAAGACCACTGATGGCATCACTGCTATAATACCTAGTTATTATTATTATTATTACTTCAGATAGTTTTTTGAAGCAGAAGCGCACTTGTTTTCGCACAAAAGTTAGTTATACGAGCACAAGCAAAAGCATCAGAAGCAGCTGTAAGCAATCAGCCAAAGCAACAGCAGCAACAAGTTCTGTCCAGCAATTTTTGCCACCACACAGCACAGTGCTATATAGCCTTAAGGCTTCTATAAAGTAGTGAATCAATGTTTTGAGATTGTGCGCCCGGAATACACAAACGAAATGTTGTACAAGAAGTCTGGATGATGACGAAGAAGACGAAGACGATGACTATATACAACGACTTGCGCTCGATGGACGGACGGACATATGGTTCTATGGCGAGAACAACAACCTAACGCAGCGCAGTGCAGAAAACTGGAAGCTAAAAATGCGCGCGCTGGTAAAAATTGGACACGCCGAGGCGGAGCAGGAGCAGAAACCGAAGATAATCTTGTTGAGGTGTTTAAAGAAACGAGATTTCAGGAAGCAGGTTGCTTTGCTTTTGGTTTGACTTGGTGCTGGCTGATGATGAAGCTGGAGTTCGGGCGCGTGTTACTTTAATCAACTTTTGCCAAGCGAGTAAAGGCAACTTCATATACAACACAAAACACTGCGGCCTCCTCACTCGTAGGAGGAGAGAAAAATCTTCCTCCTGGTTTTTCTGATAGTTTTTTTTTTCTTATTTTTCAATTTTTATTATTTTTCGCCGAAGTGGAAAATTGTTTATTAATGATGAGATGCATAGTTGATTGCAATTGACATAGATTTAGTAGTGCTCTGGTCCGATGTTGGCTGTCCGATGATGGTGAATGGTGACGTAAGAGAAGAGAGAAGGAGATAGAGAATCAAGAGAGGAATGGGGAGATTGTGGGCATATATTGATGGGAGTTGAGGAGTTTTTTTTTTTTTTTTTGTTCTGTTTTTATTTTGCACCCGATTGAGACAAGTTATTCTGGAATATTGACATTTTACACTTCTGGTTAGAAAACTGAAAATGGAAATAAGAGTAGTTGTGTACTCAATTTTTTTTTTCTTGTATTCTATTAATAAACTTTAATATTTTGTTCAACAAAATTGCTGTCTTTTGGGTAAAAGTTTATAATGAAGTGGATTTTGGTTTAAATGAAAATTAAGAAAATAAGTTCCGGTACATTAAAAATTCCATCGATTTAATATTCGTTCTGTTTCATAGAAAAATGTTGAATAATTTTATGAAAAAATCATTCAGAATTCAACCTTTCTTTTATGTATTCGGGTTTTTCAGACTTTTTGAATGATTCAAGTGTTTTGGATTATCACTATAGGAAAATTGAAAAAATCGATTTTTGTGGGAAATATCGATTTTAGTTGTTCAATGTAATATCAAAATGATTGAAAATTTATCAATCGTAACATTTTGTCCTTCTTTATCTTAAAATATATTATCGTGAAAAATATCAATTAGAAATATCTTCTAGATAAGATGCCAAAGATATCGATTTTTTTAAATGAATATTGATATTTTATAAATAATTTTATGAAAAATTTTCATTTTTTACGGATAATTGTACTTTTATTAATTTTATTGCATCAATAACTAAAAATGAAGTTATTTAAAAAAATAAAAATAATTTAAAAACTTTTTGTCAATTTAATGGTTTCTGCAATTTTTATATTTTCAAAAAAAAATCGATTATTCGTTTTTTGAAATCAATCAAAAAATCATTTTAAAATGTTCAATAAGTTAATATTTTAACGCATATTTTTGGTTCAAGAATAATTGTGGATATTAATTTTTATTAGAAATTTCAATTCTATTCATCAATTCTTTTATTTAAAGTTATCGATTTCTTGTATCGATTTTTTACACTTTATAAAAACTATTCCAAATTACCAAATATCGATTTATCAGAGAAAATATCAATTTTCTTATGCAAAAATAATTGAAAACAATACTTTTTGCCGTTAAATAACCAAAAATTGTTAATTTTCCAAAAAAAATATCGATTTTTTAAAGTCATTAAGAAATTTTTGTTAATTTAAGTTTATTTTTCAATATTCTGACTTTTCTGACTTCTAAAAATGAAGAACTAAAAATATCAATTTTCTAGAAATATCGATATTTTATTTGAAAAATTGAGACATTTAAATTAAATTTGGTTTTGGATATTTTTTACCTTTCAAAAAGCAAAATATCGATTTTTCATCATGCAATTTTTTAAAGAAATCACAATTTTCTGTTTCCTACGAACTCTTTGTGTGGGTGAAGTTTTCCAATAATCACAATTCAATATAGAATTGCGCTTGCAACATTCTAACATATAACGTGTCATAGTCTACCTTCACTCACCCCAGAGCACCTAGTAGAGCCCCGTTGACATGATAGATTAATAGGAATTAATATCAATGACACCGTTAAGATAAATGGCTAAAACGACTTAATCCCTGTCATATGCGAAGTAAGTTCGTCATTATTTATGATCACATTGTTGCAACAATGCAGACTTGTGTGTGTGTGTGAAATAGCACGCCTCATTGTCATTTTATGTGCCTTTTGTCATCGAGAGTCTCTTCTCTTTAAACTCACGTTTCAAATTTTATATATTTGTATTTCTTCACCGCCCGCCATTACAGCAGTAGCAGCAGAAAAAAAAGTCTCACCCAATCGGCCTTATGTGTGACATGAAGCAAAAAAAAAAAATATCTTAGATGTCATTTGATGTCTTTTATAGCTATAATGCAATTCCACTATAAAGTTTGTCTTTTTTTTTTTGTATTTTTTTTGACAAATGTGTTGTGCCACTTTTCACAAAATAGGTTTGGTACTTGTTTTGAGTGGGCTCATCTCATATTAAGCTTGATGCTAATGATGAGTAGTTTAGTAGGCTCATTAGTTAGAGAAGTAAGCAAAATATTCAAGAAATGTGGAAATATTTGTCAAGTTTTAAATGATGACAAAGTGGTTTTAAGAGAATTCATAGTAAATAGTTGAGATATTGTTGATTAAGATTAAGATTAGCTAAATGGATTTTTAATTTTTTTTTTTTTTTTTCAAAGAGTTGTACATATTTGCTTAGTTTTTTTTTTTTATTTGTCATTTTGAGAAAGACCTTGGACAATTAAGTAGACATTATTTACCTTCAGATTGTAATCAAGCTCTAAGTCTTTGCGAATTGGTTATAAAGGATGCCACAAGGAGGTCAAAATTTTTGCAATCGCATTTTGTTCTTTTCATTAACAATTGTATGCTAAAATGAAAAATCGCTTTTTAAAACACTTTTAATGTCAACTGACCATGATATCAGTTTAGAACGCATACAAATTTAGAGCGCATGATTTTCAGCCAATTTTATAAGTTAAAAATGAAAAATATTTTAAAATATTGATTGAAAAGTCGATTTTAATTATTCTTTTAGAAATGCGGTTGATATAATTTCTAAACTTTGTCTTTCAAAATTTTATATTCCAAACATTGTAATTCAAAAATTCTAAAATTATTTGCAGACTATGAAAAGTTTTTAAGAACCGATCTAATTTTGCTCTCAAATATCTTTTAGAATTAAAAAAACAAAAATTATTTGAAAATAAAAAGAATTGATGAATTCGAAATTTCACAAAATTTGATCGATCAATGAATTTTTTTTCTCTGAGCGATATTACAAATTTCAGCTAGCTTAACTCAATTGTTTTCTTTAGTGCTATTAAAACGAAAATTAATGTTTACTACAGAGGTTGTACCTACAAAATCAATTTTTCAAATAAAAAAAAATATTTATTGCATTAAAAATAAAATGCACGACTGGGTCGCACGAACTTGCTCTTAAGAGTTGCTTAAATTTTTAAGACTTTTTATATAGAAATTTGGAAAAAAATAAAATTCATTTTTTAAAAAAATAATATAAAATCTGAAATCAGATTGCCCTTCAAAACAAGTATGCAGTTTTGATTGATATATTAAGATGCATTTTTAGACAAAAAATTTTAAAAATCGTTAGAGCCGATTTTTAAAAAACAAATTTTTTATAAATAATTTTTTTTGAAAAAAAGTTTTAAAATATAATTGGTATGCCATTTTGTAGAAATCACTAATCAACATCTAAAACCAAAATTTTAAAAAAATTCAATGTCCGGTTTTTGAAAATTTGATTTTTCAAAAAAAAATTTTCAAAATTTTTTAAAAATCCAAAAATTATTTTTTTCGATATTTTATTTTTGGCTTATACTTGAATCATATATATCATATGTCATGGAAAAATGCTATCTCAACTTTTTTTTTGTACGAATGCATAACTTGATATACAGGGTGTCCCAAAAGTTTACGTCGAAGCGAAAACGGTAGATAGGGTAGGTGGTGACAGTTATCAAAAAAATAATAAAAAAATCGCAGCCATATATTTTGGGAGTTATGAGCATTTGAAAAAAAGTCGAAAAAATGGTCACCCTGTGACGGTTTTTCATGTGCCGTGACTACAAATCTTAATTTTTCTCATTTTTTTCTTTTGTTACGGAACCTTGAATAACCCTGCTATCAAATGCATTCAAAAATTTTAACTCAGCTGCATCAGTTTTAAAGAAAATATTACTTTTTTACCCAACTTAGTACTAAAAAATTTTACATGACTCTAATTCAATGAGCCGTAGTGTAAAAAAAATGCACTACGATGTTTCGGCAAGTTGCCTTAAAAGTTGGTGTGTTCAATTCTCTTTTCAAAATGGTATAACATTTTTGGGAATATTTCATAAATAACCGTGATAAAATTTTTTTTCTTAAGAAATCCGACCTTTTTTTTAGGTAATTTTTCCATATTATTTAAGTTTTTGTATTCTGAAAGGTTCTGAAAGGGTACAAAACTTGAATAATATGGAAAAATTACCTCATAAAAGTTTTTTCGACTTTTTTTCAAATGCTCATAACTCCCAAAATATATGGCTGCGATTTTTTTATTATTTTTTTGATAACTGTCACCACCTACCCTATCTACCGTTTTCGCTTCGACGTAAACTTTTGGGACACCCTGTATAGTACCTATATCGCAAGTAAAAAACTCTGGTTCTGAAATTCCGTTTTCAAACTATTTTTTAAAAATTTTTCTTCTTAAATTGGAAATTTGTCAACATAATTAATTAATTAATTAATTCGTTTCTTTAGTTTTGATGCATTCTAAAATTTTGAAAATTTTCGTCTCTACGTGGAATTTTCAGAAATTTTGAAAGATTGGGTTTTATGAGTTATATACCTACACAATATTTGCAAAAATGTACCTAATTTTAAAAATTTTGGGCTTGCAAATTTTGTTTTCCAAACATTTAGAAATCAAAAAGAAAACAAATAAAAAATATTTCCTAAATTATTTGGCGATCAATTAAAATTTTTAATTTGTTTTGAATCCTATCTCATTTTACTTTCAAAAATTAACTTTTAGAATTAAAAAAAAAAATCATTTCAAAAATAATAAAATTTGATGAATTCGGAATTGCACAAAATTTGATGAATGAATTTAATGCAATTGGAAAATATTTCCATTAAAAAAATATTTATTTGAAGTAAAAAAAATAAAATACATAATTACAACTAAAAATATTTCCATTAAAAAAAAGTTATTGTAACTGAAAAATGTTTGCATTGAAAATAAAATTTTTACTTTAAAAACTTTTTTTCTTAAAATGTTTTTGCAATTAAAAAATGTTCTGCATTGAATAAAAAAAATCTATTAAAAATGTGTATTTATACATTAAATATTTTTGTTTTTTTTTTTTTAATTCGTTGAATTTCTTACAATTAAGGCTAGCTAGCTATTTCAACTTATGGAAGGCCAAATAGTCAAAATTGTAAGAAATTGCACACATAATACATTAATTTTTTTTTTCAATGTAGAAAATTTATTTATTTGAAATAACATTTTTTTTTAATGCAAAGTATTTTTGTTTGCAAAAAACATTTTTTTTTAATGCAAATATTTGTCAGTTGGAATAATTTTTATTTTAATCTTTCAAATTTGGATTTATAAAAAAATTAATTAAAATATAATAAGTATATAATTTTACAATTCAACTTGTCCCTCACAAATTCTATAAATTTATCCTGCTTCATAAATAATTCACAAGAAGCTTTTGAATTCGCCATAAAGAAGCATACAAAACCTTCATTTTGTTAACGATATTCTCCTTTCTTGAGGGATTTACTCCAATGAAAGCACCCGGCTATGGGCCGAAGTTTACCATTTAAATATTTTTATTAACTTTGGATGATTTTCTTGCTCAATGTTGATATCTTCAAATGAGTCTAAGGCCAATTTAACATAACACCGCTCGAATTATTATAGTACATAAATATCTATTGTTGGATTTTTACCCAAAAGCACATCAATTCACTATATCCCTGGCAGAATATTCATATTGATATACGATTTCTATTCGAAAACATTAATTTATTTCACATTTCAAAATATTTGACAGACAGACTAACAGAGGGCCCCGCCTCTTCCCACATAAAAAATTTTCTCTCTCTCGACGCGAGTAGCCCTCAGAAGAAAATTTATCCTGTAATTTTCAGTTGAAACTATTTTTTCTTCAAGATTGTTTTTTTATTTGTTATACAAGAGGAGGCATATATTTGAAGGAGACCATCCTTTTTTTTCTATGTGTGTATGATGGTTAGCCCACGTGATTTTCCTTTGAATCTGGGCAAAATTAATTTCCTCTAGGGGCGAAGGAGTATATCGCCGCGTGCTGTTGGCTGATGATGGGCGGTTTCTGACAAAAAAAAAATAAACTTAAGTCTGCGTTTCTTAGAAGAATCTCATATAAATTAATAAGCAAAAGAGGAAAAAATTCAAACATGAGAAACGTAGACATTGTGAGATGGAGAGGATACTGCAGCCGTTGCTGCGGCCCAGACGCAAAAATCTAAAGCCCAGATACTCTCGTAAATCATTCAATTTTTGCTCGACTTTCGTTTGAGTTGATTGCATTAGGTTTTTTTACCTACTTGTATCTTTTAATTTTTTTTTTTAACTTTTTTCAGGGTGGGATTGAGGTTTTAAGGGGCATTAAGAGAAGAGTTGATAGGGCCCCAGTTTTTATTTCTCCGTTTGATTTCTACTTATTTTTTCGAATTGTATTCACTTTAGTTGAATTTGATGTTGAAATTTATTCACCCAAAAACATTTTCTTGAAAACAAAATTTTTCAGTTACTGAGAATAGTAAAATGCCCTCATCTTTACTTGCTTCAGTGAGTATCTGTAAATTCCTAAAAGCTAAGCATTACCGAGAGTACATTTCAAATCCTTACTTTAACATATGGGCCCTTCAAGGCAATGCGCCCTTATTGTCAATCGCTTTGCCTTTTTTTAAATCCGTCCCTGTACTTTCATGTTGTTGAATATAATTCTTGTATACAATGGTTTTTCAATGAAGCTCGCGCTCATAAATGCTCCAGGCGACACATTATAGTTTATATATTATGTGAGTGTATTTGTGTATCATTATGAAAAGAGTATTTGCATTTAAAAATCTGACGTGTTTCAAAAAGGTCGGACATATACAAACGACACAAAGGGATTCCGCCCATGATGATGCAAAGCAAAGAAAAATGTTGGAAAAAAAGATCCATTCAGACGACAGACGGAATTTAATTGAAAATTATTATTAGAAGAAGAAAAAAAATGAAATGAATGAAAAAGTGATCCATTATATTGTATCCAAAGCCGAAGGATATTTATATCAAATTAAATCATGCACTGTGCTTGTGGATGTGGTGTGTGGGATTCGTAGATCTTGTTAAATTTATGGAGCAGAAAAATTTTGATTTTTTTTTTTTTTTCTAGAAATTCAATTATTATGAAAGGAATGGGTTTAACTATGCCGAAGGACTTGCATCGGCATTTATCTAGGAAATCAAAAGAATCTCTTTTTGATTAGTCTTAACTTAATGTGTAGGCTTGGAAATATATAAAGGACCAATTTTTTTTTTGTTGTTGGTCAGTTTTTTTTACTGTATCTTTAACTTTTTTGGATCAGAATAAAAATTTGTGTTCCAAAAATCTATTTTTTTGAAAACGGGTAAGGGAATAATTATTTGAAATTTTTTATTATAAGAAATTAAATCAAAAATACATTATAAAAAAAACAATTTTCGAAAAAATTACATATTCCAAGTTCCAAGTATATCTTTTAATATTGGTTTAAACTGGGGCTTAACGCACACATGTTTTTAAAATAAACAAATCGCATGAATGCGTCAACTTGCTCTACCTGTTTAAACTTTTAAGCTTCTTATTCTGTAAATTATTCTCAACAAAATATGACATTCGTTCTTCAAATAAAAAAAAAACCTTTAAAAAAATGATAGTACCTACAAAACTAAAAAAAAAATTGGGAGGTATTACATTTTTTATTGATTAACCAAAAAAATTAAAAAACAGTTTTCAAAAAATTTAATTTTCAAAAAATTTAAATCTAAAAAAATTTATATTGGTACCTGGCATAAAACAGTTTTTTATAATATAATTTGCTCCCAAACTATATAGTTTTGATTTAAATTCAAAATTTTGAAAAAAAAAAATATATTTTTAGAATAAAAAAATTAAATTTGAATATCTATAAAATTTTCGAAAACGCGATATTGAATATTTTTAAAATTTTAGTTTTAGGTGTTGATTAATATTTATACTACGAATTGAAGAACAGGAAAAAAATTGATTTTTTTTTCAAGACATTATAAAAAATTGTGTTTTAAAAAAAACGGCTTTGAATTTTTTTTTTTGAAAAACGAATTTTTTTTTTAATTTAATTTTTTTATATTAATAAAAAAAAATAGCATTTTGAGCTCGTTCGTGCATTTAGTTGAGCGATGTAACCGACTTCAATGAAAACTTTTGTATGAAAACGTTCTAGTAACTTTTGATTGTATGAAGAAAATTTTTCCAAAAAAAAAATTTGGATTTTTAAGAAAAGAATTATTTTATTATTATATTATTATTTTTTTTAAGTTTTGAATAATATTTCCCTGTTGTTGGCATACGAAAGTTTCTTGAAAAAAAAAAAAACAAATTGAAAATTGTTAAGTACTTAAAAAAAAAACACTCTAAAGATTTTCAAAAAAAGGTCTGAAAATTCTTTTTTAAAGAAAATATTTTATGAAATACTTCCTTCGGAGTTCAAAACTTCTTCACAATCTAAGTTTTTTTTTTAAACCAAACTAGTCAGATGAGAAATATGCTAATTTTTTTTTGCTCGAATCCACTTCCACACTTCTATAAGTTAGCAGACAAGAATTATATCCACTATGACCAATTCGTATGAATAACTTAAAAAAAAGGAAATAAAAAACAAATTACTAGAGTCAACCGGATGGCAAAAAAGTACGTGTGTTTAAATCCATGGAAATTTTTTTTTTGTTTAAGAAGTCCAATTTGTGTTCCAGTTTAGTTTTCGGACAACAAGTTGAACTTCTTAAGCTTCACCCAACCTAACATAACATGAATATCTTTTGTTGCATGTGTATATCTAGATATGGACATTAGGTGCAAGTGAAGTGGAGCAATATGTGAAAACTGAATTAAAGCGAAAGTTCTTCTATCTACATACATGCCTTCTATTAACTACTATTGCTGATGGTTGTATACAAAACACAAAAAAAAAAAAAAACTATTTTCACTTTTCTTTTTCCATCAATAGAGTCAAAATAGTAGCAGTGCATCAGTGCTGTCGATATTTTAACTGTCAAAAATTAAAAGAGAAAAAAAATGTAAAATTCTTTTAGAGTGCCAAAAATCGTACTAGTTTAAAATAAAAGCTGACAATAATATCACTTAAACAACTTAAATGATTTTTAAAACTTTTAATATTCTACACGGAGAAAAAATGGGCACTTTAAAATAAGATGATGCCCACTTTTAATACCACCGCCTTCAAACAATAGAATTTCCGCTTAAAATAAGTGGAATCTGCTTAAATTCGGTTAAATTTAAGGTTAATCTTAAGAAACCAACTATCATCAGAGTTCAGATTTTGTTCCAATTCATCATACTTATTTTCAACAGCGAGGTAGCTTATTAAAAATTTTTCCACATAAAAATAAGATGATTTTCCGCTTAAATTAAGTGGATTTTTTTTTAATTTGCACATTCAAGAAATTAAGAATTTTTGACGGAAATCATCTTGGCAAAAATAAAAACGCATAAATCCGCTTGATTTAACATGGAATTTGCTTGTTTTTATGTGGTCTTTTTTTCTCCGTATATGGTTTTTAATATCTTACGATTTAAATTTCCACAGGAGCGTAAAATTTTTGTAAATAAACGTTAATTTAAGATTTATATTTTTAAGTATGCACACATTCGCACCAAAATGGTACCAAAAAAGTACTTCCGACATCACTGACTCGAATCCAGTGTTTGTTTATTTTAAGAAAATAAAAATAAAAAACTATAACTATTTGAATTTTTTGCCTCCTCTAGTATAGGTTCAATCTAGATGTTATATTTGCGAACCAGGATTACACTCTTCTAATAGGCAAAAAAAAAACACCACTTTCCACTTAACATTTTGTACCACTTGTACCACCTGAACGTAGCTCGTTAAACTCAGCGCCTTAGAATCACCACCACCACCACCATAATTATTATTATTAGCATTTTGCGGTACTGGTCAATTTTCTTTGACAATTTAATCGCTAGGTAATTTGCCTTTAGCGCGATGAGTTTATCATAATTTAGTGTCATTCGGATAGAAATGAAAATCTTCGACTTATGTGGCAGTATCATCCGGCTGTTAAAGGCTGCTGCAGCATCTTCTTGTGTCGTGCTGCTCCTGTTCTTTTGATGATAATGAGATGATCATACAGATGAAAATCATTGCTTTAGCGACTTTATGCTGCAACTGCAAATTGCTTAGATCTTCATGAATTAAATTATTGAAAGAAGATAATAGTGAAAATGAGACTCGATTATATATGGATGTGTGAGAGAGAAGAGGAAAAGATGATGATCTGGATATCGTCAAGAGTTTTTATTAACCATTAAAAATAGAGGAGGAAAAACCAGGAAGTTATTTCGATGTCGCCATCATTTGTTCAATTGGATTTCTTGCTTTTTACAATTTTTTCTTCGTTTTTGTATTCAAAGTAGTAGAATTATTTTTTCTTAAGAATATAAGTGTGTTTGAAACGTTTATAAAGTCGCAGTTAATTGGTTATTATGCTAGGGCTTGAATGGAATGTAGTTTTAAATTGAATTTAATCTCGAAGACAATTTTTAAAAAAAGATAAGACTTTGTGTCGTTCATCTGAAGATGTTTAAATTAAAATATGTTGGATTTAGAATATTAAGTGTAATAAGTTCAGGAAGCCTTGATTTTCAAAAGTGGGTAGATTTTTTTCGCAGAATTATCATTTGAGTCGAAAGAGGCACAAATTGACAGAAATTGTCCTTCGTTTCGTTCCAAACTGGATATCGATAACTTCCCGTAAATTGTAGCCTTGACGATGGTTAAATTTGTCTACCCTCCTTTTTCTCCAAGCAGTTGATTAACCTCCACCAACATTATGTTTTTGTTAAATTCTTTGTCAATAAATTAAAGTATCGATATATGATCATACAATTATCGATAATCGATTTTAATTGTTGATAAATATGGATTTATGAATCATTATGATACATCGATTTTTAAAATCATCATTATTTTTTTGTTGTACAATAATCGATGTTTAGTATCGATATTGTCATATTGATTTTTAATATTTTGGGAAATTTTAAGTAAAACTACTACTTTTGGACGAAAAATATATCGATTTTTAAAACCATCGGTATTTTTTGTCATACAAAAATCGATGTTAATAGATAGATATCTAATTTTTTTAATTTTAAGGCAAATTACTAATTTTGGACGAAGTAATTTTATCGAGATATACCTACATTTTTTCGATTATAAATTCGGCTGTATGACATTTATCGAATATCGATATTTATTTACTTATCCAATTCTTTTACTACAATAACACATGGAAATTCAAGAGAAACCAAAATATTGAAGACAGTTCCATGGACTCAACGAAAAAATCGATATTTCGGGAATAAGAACTATTCTATTGCTTTCTTTTGGAAAAGTCAAAAAAATTTATTGTTATAGAATAAAAAAAGCGATGCAACATCATACAATAATCGATTTTATTCCTTTATAAATACTGAATTATGAATAATAATAATATATCGATTTATCAAATCATCGGTATTTTTTGTCATCTATCGATATCTT
This sequence comes from Episyrphus balteatus, assembly GCF_945859705.1. Classification (NCBI taxonomy): domain Eukaryota; kingdom Metazoa; phylum Arthropoda; class Insecta; order Diptera; family Syrphidae; genus Episyrphus; species Episyrphus balteatus. The sequence continues at coordinate 5,368,206 of NC_079137.1, read as the reverse complement.
CAAATCAATATCTAAATTTCTTTTCTATAACTTTTGGTAATTTTAAGACAAACTACTAACTTTCGACGAAACTATTATTATCGATGCATATTTTTTTCGATAATATGACATTTATCGATATTTCCTTACCTATTCATTACTAAATTGACTAATAAAAAAAAAAACAAAATATCGAAGTAAAAAGAACTGTGTAAATCAATTTCGGGAATGAAAACGGTTCTATTGATTTCTATCGATAATTTTGTATAGAAAAATCATACAAATTTTCTGTTATCGGATAAAAAAAAAACTTTTTATAGAAAAAAGAATGGAAATTAAATAAACAAAAATTGTGTGCTTTGAATTCAAATTAGTAATTTTTCCAGCGTTTCTGTACTATTTCCGGATATTAAAGAAAAATGTTTGGTCACAGTGTGCAAGTGAAATACCACCCACCTACAACAACACTTGATCTATTAAATCAATGACGCAGAAAAAAATAAACAGAAACAGATAAATAATTTCTATGCTTGAAGTCTGGTTTAACAATATTGAAAAATATTTTTTCTAAACACGATTTCCGATGTCTGCAACTTTAACAATAGATTGCTAATTAGAAATATTAAGGTGTGACTTTCTGGTACTCAAATAAAAATCCAAATAAACTGACAATATTTTGACAAACAAAATTGAAAAATTTACTTATTGTGTCATATGTCAATTTAGTTTGTTAATTTCTATTGTGTATTGAATTCAAGTTGGTGTGATTTTTTGACTTTTTAGCACTTTGCCAAAAATGGCATAACTTTTTTGCGTGGTGTTACTTTTTTTCTATTGCGTTATAAATAAATGGGTGCTACACAAAGACTTTTGTTTATTTTTATTAAAATTGAGAACTAACATTTATACTTCACAATTTTGTTTGGCCATTTTTTCCAAAAAAAAAAAAAAATAAAAACAACAAATGTTTCATATCAAAATTTTGAATTCAAAAAAAGGTTGAAAAAAATGGGTGTTCATCTGTTCCCTCATAACTTTCTTACTACTTATCGCACTTTGATAAATGACATATTATAAGAAGCATCTTGTTCATCCGCTGAACATAAGTAGTAACATGTCAAATAAAATGAATTATTGAACCATCTTAACCCAACTAACAATTTTACTTCCACAAGGATCTAACGAAGCTGTTTCGATTTTAGAAATATTGCTTGTATACGACCATAGAGAAGCCCATCTGGCCCACCCGAGAAGCTTGATAGGCCTTAGAAGAGTCATATGCAAGTTTATTGGAGAGACTCATAACATGTCTTTAATGCCTTATAGAAACAACCAACATTTGAAATTTGAAAATGTGTATTATTGTTGCAGGCTTTTATTTTTATTTAGAAGCTCTGAGCAGACTTGTGGAATGATTGTGAAAGTCTAAACGAGGTATATCCCAAAGAGAATAAAGAAAAAAAAATATTTTTTTTTCATTTTTTTTTTTGTGTACCTATTACATTTTATTTTTTCATTTTCTTCTTTGTTTTCCATCCAGATAAGTTTTGCTTCTGAAATTAAATTTCCAAACACAATTATATTAAGAAAAAAACTTCTACTTACTTGACGAACTTTGCTGGATTTGAACCTCGTACATCCTGATTGAAAGTCCGGTACCTTACCCATCGAGCTACTCAGGTATATAACAAAAGAGTTTCAAATTTGGACTAGTTGAAACCAGATCTTTCTAAGGCTTCGACTTAATTCCTGATGAGTTGCACTATCTTAAAGAATATGGTGACCATTTGTGTTTTTTTTTCAAAGTTATTATTTTTGGTTAGGTATTTTCTGATTTTTCTTATCTTGTAAAAAATTATTTAATAAAGACTTAATAATATTATATTCTGATTGTCAAATCTTATCATTATTGAGAAGATGAAAGAGAATAACTTTTTACTCAAGAACAATTTTTCTGGAGCAGAAAAAAATATCTGAAAAATTCGGTTTTTTTAGACTTTAGAGGTTTCACCCGAATGCCGTCAACTTGCATTTTTCCGAAGCAGAAAAAAAATTTTTAATTTTTTTGGGCTTTTGGAGAAGATTAAAATCTTGTTTTCCTTTCTTCTCTACTTACTTGAATATGAACTCCAAATTGGTCAGTAAACCATTTTTAATATCACTATTTTAAACCAATTACCGATATGAAAAGATTCACTTTTTTATTTATTTCTTTATAACAATGAATAAAAAAACCAAAAATGGTCACCATAATGGCACTTATCCAAATATTTCTTATTCTCATGAGTTTGCCTGACAGTTTAAAAAATTTAGCTTGTACTCACTTTCACAGGGCTTCTAGAAATAAAATTAGTTCGCTTAGGCAAACTTATAAAATTAAATGCTTTTTACAATGTTTTGCTTGTACTTAAAGGATCTCTACAAATATAAATAAATGTCCCCTAACTTCGCTAAGGCAAACATATAAAACTAAAAGCTTTTCGCGCATGCGCCTGAAATTGAACTTCTTTTTTTCTCATACAGAGATACAAAATAAACATTTATGTAAGTCGTTACATTTGAAAGTAATATAAAACATACTTTGTAATATTTTCAATCAAAAACAATGATTCAACAATTTTTTAATTCAAATATTAAAATGCAGTAACTATAACACATCTATTTTGTGGAATATTTGTTTAAAAAGGCAAAACCGTTTAATGCGGTTTATTTGAAATTCAACGTAATGTTTTTTTTTATTTAATGAATATCACGACTCATATACTATTGACATAATTTCGGTAATATAGAATTATAATAATAAATGCATTTAAGGCAATTGTATAAGTTGTATTGTAGGTACTTCAACCATACTTAAATACCTACCTAAGTCATTTTTGAGTCTAATAATTTTCGAATTAAATAAAAAAAATACAAAGCATTCATAAAGATTTTGTAAGCAGTTCTAATACAATTTCTTTTGCAAAGCCATTTAAAAGAAGTCAGTTATTGGCTTTTATTTCTTGTGTTCTACAATGGAATTTCATGTGTCCATATTGAAATTTAAACGAAATGTTTACATTAATGCTTGTAGAAATTTTTAGATTCCACTTGCACTAGGTTTCTAGGAAGCGGTTAACGAAAGTTAAGCCTCGAAAGTTTGAATTTTCGATTCACAAACTAAATACAAGCCCTGTAGAGATAATAGCTGCAAGAAATTAAAAATCTTAACCTCGTGGAAGTAAAATTGTTAGTTGGGAAAGCGAAATCAACAAACTGTTTTTTAATGTTTGTTCAGCTACAAATATTTTATCAAAATTCCACTTCTATTTTTGGCCAATCTTTGAACGCCATCAACTTGAGACTTTCATTAACTTTCATATAAATATTTTCAAAACATCAAGGCGGACAACAATTAATTAATTAATTGATGGTTGATGGGACAACAAAAGAAATATATGTATATAAACTGGTGCATATGCAATTATCTCTAATTGCTTTGGTAATTTGTAGTTTTGATACACAAACAAAAAAGAAAAAAAAAACATAATACATAACTAAACTAAGACTTTTAATTTTTATCTATGCGTCCACTCACTCAAGACAACACACAATCCATAAAAAGCCGCCTGACAACGCTAATGAAATAGTAAACAATCCAACAACAGAGGGGGAAAAAATTGTTTTAAAACTAGCCAAAAGCTGATTAGCTAAAGCTACAGCTACAGCAGTTGAGAATTTGGAGTGTGTCCAAGATCAAACTACATTACACTGAAAGAAATAATAATGAGAATTCAAAAATTGGTGAATTTCTTTCAAGAAAGGTTTTTTTTTGGAGTAAAAATTTTGCATTATTCAAATTCAAAAATTTTAGCAAGTTATTTACAGAAACTTTCTTAACTTATGAAAAAAATAAATGATTTGGAAAAAAATAAATAAATGATAAAAAATTAGTCTAAAATAGAACAAAAAATATTTTTTTGCAAATTCTTATTTTCAGTAAATTTTTGAAATTCCGTAAAATTCTCTACCAAAAAAATAATAAGGACTAATTACACTGGTCGGCAACGAAAATGGAGCTTGAACCAAACCATACTTTTCTAAAGGACTTTTGTGTGCTGATTCCGAATCTGAAGTCAAAATTTCACTGGCACGTCAAGTTTTCGAAATATTTAAATATTAACAGGTCAAAAACGCGTGTTTGGAGTTGAATTTCATCACCGTTAAATTTTTTTTCGCAAAACTACATAAACAATATTCAAAAGCCATATTTTATCGTCTTAAATATGTTTATTTTTATTTTCAAAATTATTTTTTTCTAAAAGATATTTGGTATAGAAAGGTATGATATCTCAAAATCTTGGTGGTTAAGGTAACTGATGGTTTTTGAAGCAGATTTGAAGTAAATTTCAGTTTTCGACTCCTGATTCGGTTGAAAAATAATATTTTTAGATCAAATGTCAAAAAACATTTCATTTAAAATTAGTTTTTGGGACTTTATAGCTAAAATTGTGATGAGCAGAGCTCAAAAACTAGACGTGATGGAAAAAATCTGTAAACTGTTTTGAATTCAGCACACTCAAGTTTATTAAAATCAAATTACAGAGTTCCTGCTCCCGACTTTTTTTTGTTTTTTTGCCGACCAGTGTTATAGACTAATTTTCAATACGAACCAGCATTTTTGAAGATTTTAAGGTCTTGTAAAAAATAGAGGCTTGTTTTTTTTTCATCAGTGTATGTAACTTAAAAAAATGTCGTCGTCGTAGATAATAGAAAAGTATTGCATAGACAACTCAACCAACGACCGACAACGACGACGTACGAACGGACATATCTGTCATGGAAGAGAGTTGGAATTTTTGTCTCTTGTCACACACAAGGCATCCAATTTGGTCCTCTATTTTTTTTTTTTTTTAATGGAATTAGAAGAAGGGGAGTTAACATTTGTTTCAGTTTTATTTTTTTTTTTGTTTCTATTTGTTTAATTGAGTAATAAAAACAAACAAAGCGATAGACATGGGTGCGTTCAATGCACTTTATGGGGCGCTTCTAACAAACTATCTGAGTTATAGCCTAATGGCGAATAAAAAAAAAAAAAAAAAAAAAAAGAGTCAATAACTTGCTTGGATGGTTGTATAGTAGTTGTATAGAGACAGAGTCCAAGTTTTGTTGTTGTAGTTGTTGTTGGTTTGTTTTTATCTTGAAACACTCTTGGACATTTGGACGTTGGTAATGCAATGAATGCAATGTGCAAAGTGAAAGTGGTAGTTATATACAAAAAAAAAAAAAACTAACTTAAACTCGGTGATATAGAGGTAATGGGTATTTGCTTTCGAAATAAACAAACAAAAAACATTTGATGACGCACTTTTTTGTTAAAGCACATTCAATGCACATTTTTAAATTAAGAAAGTGAGAGTATTTATACAAAAAGTTTTTTTTATTTTATTTTGCTATCGGTTTGAAAGTTTGAAATTAACAAAAAACAAAAGGTTTATCGAACTATTTCACAATATTAGAAAATACATACATCAAATCATTGACCTCGAGAGAGACTTTTTAGAGAAATGGAAGCCTTGAAAATAGGTAGAAGGCTTCACTATGAAAGGTTATTGTTGCAATTAAAAAAGATTTCCAGAGGGGAAACAAAGTTTTGACTTTTATTAGATAACCTAGATCTTCTTTAAACTTTCTGTAAAATACTACCATTCACTTAGCGAAAAACCCATTGCCAATAATTAAAATGAAACTGAGTTGAGTTTTTGTTCAGACTTATTAACTGAGTTGTTTCGCTAAGTTTATATAAAATGAACAAATCATGAATTAGCGAACAATTCTTTTATTTACAGAGTTTGACGTTGATTTTCGTTTGTTTGTTTTTTTTTTTATATTTTTCGCTCAATTCTTATAAAGTTAGCGAATTATCCTATTAATATCGAATACATGAGAGGTTTACCTACATATATTTTATAGCCAGTTAAAAAGGTGCTGCAGTTTCTTTTCAGTACTTTTTTTCATTTTTCGCTGAGTTCATATAAAGTATGTGAATTATTCTTTGAAGTTAGCGAAATTACCTTTTACATTTATATGGAATCAAAATCAGGTTTATATTTTGTTCTGATGTGCTTACTCTCACATTAAATGCATTTTCTTTTGTAATTAGCTCAGTTTGTATGAACTTAGCGAAATATCTTTAAATATTTAATAGAAGTGATGGTTACTTTTATTTCAATTTATCATAAGTTTGATTTGCAGTTCTTTATTTGTAGCATTTATTTTTATACTATTTAGACAAGAATTGTTACAATATTCCATGGAGGTGTTTCGCTGACTTCTTATGAACACAGCGAAAAACCAATAAAATCATTAGCAATCTTATTGAATTTTGGTATTAATGGGGCCATCAAGTTAAAATATTTCATGCTCACAATCATTAAACTTTCGCTCAATTGACTAATTCAATTGCACTTCTTGAAGCTCTCTGTCACATTGAATTTGGGTTATTAAAGGTATTCGGGAAGCTTTTTAAGAAACAAAGTTCCACATTTACGGAACAAAATTTATTATTCAGAAATATTTTTGAAAAATTCGCTCAGTTCTTTTAAATTTCCATCGAAAAAGCTGATTCTTAAATTATTGAAGAATTCCATAAGTAAATCATATTGTCATAATATCTGAGTTATTGAATTTTATTCAAAACAGTTTTGATTTAAGTTAAAAGATATTTTTGCCAAACTTTTCTCACCTAAATTCTGCCTTCACCTTTTTTTATGCACTATGATTTATTTACTTTTTTTTTCAATTTGATTTACGAACGTGTTACTCCAGCGTAATGTGCAACTAGTCCTTGGCGTTGGCTACACACAACAAAGTTGCAATTCGTAGAAATAAGCCGTTTATTTTCGTTATTTTTTGTTATAAATTTATCACCCACAACTTTCAACCTTAAGCCAAGTATAAGTTTGGTATTGAACCAACATGGGCACTTTACAACACCACCAACACACACCTCAAACTATGGTCATCGGTTTATATTTTTGTGATATTTCACTAGTCTCGTGGTGTCTATTGAGCCGACAGTAATTTTTAAACCGCACATTCCAAGATTAATGTCAAAAATATTTCTCAAAACAACATGGGCGACCATGGCAGCGTAAGGTTACAGTGGGACATAATAGATTCAAAATTGGCAAAAAATAGAAAAGAAATTTCAAGTTTCATTCTTTTAAGCTGAGCTTACAATAGCGA